>NC_090323.1:258395726-259052786 GCF_040869045.1 Eurosta solidaginis | reverse complement strand
GACAAGTTCTAAACAAGGAGGTTCGTTTAATGAATTTTTATATTCTCGGACTTCCGACCAAAATTCCATGGCGGAGTGAACATTTTTCCATTGTATAATTATAAGTTTTCGCCACTGCAGCTCTATTAATGCTATTGACTTGAAGAATAACTATACTTCTCTTTTTCAAAGTAAGAAAATACATCTGGCTATGAAATTTTCAACGAATTTTCAGCAGAAAAAACAATTAATCTTTTGTAGAGAACTCATATTATTAGGTATTAGGTGTTCACAGGAACTATTCAAATTATTTTATTTTAGAAATTTTTAAAAATACATTCGGAGTAAAAAAGGCTAGAAAAAAGTCACGAAGCTAAACACCAAATTTCGAGGCTAAAGGCAAAAAAAAGGCTAAATCTAGCCTCGAAAAGGCTAACCTGGCAACACTGATTAGGTGACCCTTTCGGTATCATTTCTGGATGGTTTTCGGGATCCGTCCGGGATCCCATCAGGGTCATTTCGGGACTATTAGGGGATTTTTTTGGTGTACATTGCGGCATCATTTCTAGATGGTTTTCGAGATCCGTCCGGGATTCCGTCGGGGTCATTTCGGCACTTTTTCTCAACTAATACGGGATCATTTGGGGACCCATTCGGCATTATTTCTAGATGGTTTTCGGGATTCCTCTGCGATCCCGTTGGGGTCATTCAGGACTTTTTCGGAATCATTTGGGTCCCTTCCGGCATCATTTCTAGATGGTTTTCGGGATCTGTCGGGATCCCGTCGAGGTCATTTCGCGACTAATACGGAATCATTTGGGGACCCTTTCGCCATAATTTCTGGATGATTTTCTGGATCCCGGGATTCCGCCAAGGTCATTTCGGGACTATTTGGGGATCATTTGGGAACCTTTCGGGTATCATTTCTAGATAGTTTCCGGGATCCGTCCGGGATCCCGTCAGGGTCATTTCGGGACTATTTGGGGATCATTTATTTATTTATTTCAGTCATCGAAACAAGATTTCTTACAGACTATGATCATGTTTACATATTTAATTAAATAGTGCAAATAGGCTTAACTTAAAACAATAAAGGCTATCGTTAAATGATGTATATTGGAACGATTTTCCGTCATCCCTTGTCAAATTTGATTTGATACAAAAAAAATACAACATTAACACAGCATTCAAAACATCGAACAATCTAGAGCGAAAACTAAGAACTAACATTAACTCAGAGGATCCGTTTAGCAGCCACGGCGTATACAAGCCTACCTGTGGATGCCAGCATAGTTACATAGGACAAACAGGACGGCAAATAAGAACGAGGTTCAGAGAACATATTAGAGATTACAACAAAAAAATACGGCATCCAAACATTATACCCGAGTCTAACTTCGCGAATCACATGGTCGAGAATGAATGTTCCCCAGCAAACATCAATAAAACAGTTAGGGTTGTTCACATACAAGAAAAGGGCCGACGTCTCAACGTACTCGAAAACATGGAAATTTACAAACAGAAAACATTCGACGGTAGAATAATAAACGAACAGATAAACACAATTTCTGACACAATATTCGAGCCTTTAAAAATTGTTTACAGGAAACAACTTAATCACACAGGTACAACAGACAAACACAAAACAATTAACACACCAAAACAAAAAACCGACAAAGAAGGTCAAACGACTAAAATCACAGATTTCTACCTACCCCAGTCAGCCACACAAATCGATTAGTAAACCACCCTCGGTTCTGAACGAACACACAGCACATACACATAACTAAATATACACAAACATCAATTTGACAATACCTGCTCATATACCTACGAACTATAAATACAGGACAAACGACAACAACAGATCAGAACGAAAATCGACACTGATGATGGCACAACGCCGAAACCGGTTTGTCTCAAAACCAAATTTGACAAGGGATGACGGATAATCGTTCCAATATACATCATTTATCCATCCTGCCGGAAAATCAACCAAACAAGATAAGTCAGTTATTGCTTGTCAGGCTTTTAACTTGAACGCGAACGGACTACTAACAGTATACAAGCGACGCCTACTGAAAATATATAAAGCAAAGGCGAGCATTTGGTTCAACAAACAATGCCTGGAATTGAATGTTACTCCGAAATTCGCAAAAATAACAATAAAGGCAAATACCAAATCTAGTAGGAAAACAGTTAGAAAAGCGGAAAAGGATTTTTTAAAATATGAGTTGGAAAGCTTATACTCGAAGAAGGATGAGATAAATGCCGAGTTATTATCTACCCATTTAAGATTGGCAGAAAAACTACCTACGACTGCATTAATGGAATGTTTCGACCGCATTAAGACAGAGGTCGATCAGGAACTACAACAAAAATACAGGTCGCTGAACCGAAAATTGGACAAGCTGGCAGGACGACGAGAGAGTAACCAAAACCAAAACACTCACCAGTTTCATGACAAGTTCGTTAACCTCATAACAGTGGCCATAACCAAGGAAGAGGCACAACTTCTCGAAAAGGGCCTGAAGCACAATATCATGGAACAAAATACAGTAAGAACAAGTAAGGAAGGCTAAGTTCGGGTGTAACCGAACATTACATACTCAGTTGAGAGCTATGGAGACAAAATAAGGAAAATCACCATGTAGGAAAATGAACCTAGGGTAACCCTGGAATGTGGTTGTATGACATGTGTATCAAATGGAAGGTATTAAAGAGTATTTTAAGAGAGAGTAGGCCATAGTTCTATGGATGGACGCCATTTAGGGATATCGCCATAAAGGTGGACCAGGGCTGACTCTAGAATGTGTTTGTACGATATGGGTATCAAATGAAAGGTGATAATGAGTATTTTAAAAGGGAATGGGCTTTAGTTCTATAGGTGAACGCCTTTTCGAGAAATCCCCATAAAGGTGGACCAGGGGTGACTCTAGAATATGTTTGTACGATATGGGTATCAAATGAAAGCTGTTAATGAGTATTTTGAAAAGGAGTGATCCTTAGTTCCCTAGGTGGACGCCGTTCCGAGATATCGCCATAAAGGTGGACCAGGGGTGTCTCTAGTTGTACGATATGGGAATCAAATGAAAGGTGTTACTGAGCGTTTTAAGAGGGAGTGGGCATTAGGTCTATAGGTGGACGCCTTTTCGAAATGTCGCCATTAGGGTGGGCCAGGGGTGACTCTAGAATGTGTTTGAACGATATGGGTATCAAACGAAAGGTGTTACTGAGCATTTTAAGAGGGAGTGGGCATTAGGTCTATAGGTGGACGCCTTTTCGAGATATCGCCATTAGGGTGGGCCAGGGGTGACTCTGGAATGTGTTTGTACGATATGGATATCAAATGAAAGGTGGTAATGAGTATTTTAAAAGGGAGCAATCCTTAGTTCTATAGGTGGACGCCTTTTCGAGATATCGCCATAAAGGTGGACCAAGGGTGACTCTAGAATGTTTGTACGATATGGGTATCAAACGAAAGGTGTTACTGAGCATTTTAAGAGGGAGTGGGCACTAGGTCTATAGGTGGACGCCTTTTCGAGATATCGCCATTAGGGTGGGCCAGGGGTGACTCTAGAATGTTTGTACGATATGGGTATCAAACGAAAGGTGCTACTGAGCATTTTAAGAGGGAGTGGGCACTAGGTCTATAGGTGGACGCCTTTTCGAGATATCGCCATTAGGGTGGGCCAGGGGTGACTCTAGAATGTTTGTACGATATGGGTATCAAACGAAAGGTGTTACTGAGCATTTTAAGAGAAAGTGGGCATTAGGTCTATAGGTGGGCGCCTTTTCGAGATATCGCCATTAGGGTGGGCCAGGGTGACTCTAAAATGTGTTTGTAAGATATGGGTATCAAATGAAAGGTGGTAATGAGTATTTTAAAAGGGAGTAATCCTTAGTTCTATAGGTGGACGCCTTTTCGAGATATCGCCATAAAGGTTGACCAAGGGTGACCCTAGAATGTTTGTACGATATGGGTATCAAACGAAAGGTGTTACTGAGCATTTTAAGAGGGAGTGGGCATTAGGTCTATAGGTGGACGCCTTTTCGAGATATCGCCATTAGGGTGGGCCAGGGGTGACTCTAGAATGTTTGTACGATATGGGTATCAAAGGAAAGGTGTTACTGAGCATTTTAAGAGGGAGTGGACATTAGGTCTATAGGTGGACGCCTTTTCGAGATATCGCCATTAAGGTGGGCCAGGGGTGACTCTAGAATGTTTTTACGATATGGGTATCAAACGAAAGGTGTTACTGAGCATTTTAAGAGGGAGTGGGCATTAGGTCTATAGGTGCACGCCTTTTCGAGATATCACCATTAGGGTGGGCCAGGGTTGACTCTAGAATGTGTTTGTACGATATGGATATCAAATTAAAGGTATTAATGAGGGTTTTAAAAGCGAGTGGCCCTTAGATGTATATGTGAAGGCGTTCTAGCGATATCGACCAAATGTGGATCAGGTGATCCAGAAAACATCTGTCGGGTACTGCTAATTTATTTATATATTCAATAACACTAACAGTATTCCTGCCAAGATTCCAAGGGCTGTTGATTTCGCCTTGTAGAACTTTTTCATTTTCTTCTACTTAATATGGTAGGTGTCACACCCATTTTACAAAGTTTTTTCCAAAGTTATATTTTGCGTCAATAAACCAATCCAGTTACCATGTTTCATCCCTTTTTTCGTATTTGGTATAGAATTATGGCATTTTTTTAATTTTTCGTAATTTTCGATATCGATAAAGTGGGCGTGGTTATGGTCGGATTTCGGCCATTTTTTATACCAAGATAAAGTGAGTTCAGATAAGTACGTGGGCTAAGTTTAGTAAAGATATATCGGTTTTTGCTCAAGTTATTGTGTTAACGGCCGAGCGGAAGGACAGACGGTGGACTGTGTATAAAAACTGGGCGTGGCTTCCACCGATTACGCCCATTTTCACAGAGAACAGTTAACGTCATAGAGTCTATGCTCCTACCAAATTTCAAAAGGATTGGTAAATTTTTGTTCGACTTATGGCATTAAAAGTATTCTAGACACACTAAATGAAAATGGGCGGAGCCACGCCCATTTTGAAATTTTCTTTTATTTTTGTATTTTGTTGCATCATATCATTACTGGAGTTGAATTTTGACTTAATTTACTTATATACAGTAAAGATATTAAATTTTTTGTTAAAATTTGAATTTAAAAAAATTTTTTTTTAAAAAGTGGGCGTGTTCTTCATCCAATTTTGCTAATTTTTATTTAGCACATATATAGTAATAGTAGTAACGTTCCTGCCAAATTTCATCATGATATCTTCAACGACTGCCAAATTACAGCTTGCAAAACTTTTAAATTACCTTCTTGTAAAAGTGGGCGGTGCCACGCTCATTGTCCAAAATCTTACTAATTTTCTATTCTGCGTCATAGCGTCAACCCATCTACCAAGTTTCATCGCTTTAACCGCCTTTGGCAATGAATTATCGCATTTTTTCGGTTTTTCGAAATTTTCGATATCGAAAAAGTGGTTATAGTCCGATATCGTTCATTTTAAATAGCGATCTGAGATGAGTGCTCAGGAACCTACATACCAAATTGCATCAAGATACCTCAAAATTTACTCAAGTTATCGTGTTAACGGACGGACGGACGGACGGACATGGCTCAATCAAATTTTTTTTGGATCCTGATTATTTTGGTATATGGAAGTCTATATCTATCTCGATTCCTTTATATATGTACAACCAACCGTTATCCAATCAAACTTAATATACTCTGTGAGCTCTGCTCAACTGAGTATAAAAAAAAGAAACCCCATCAAGCGCTGCTCGAAAATATAACTTGAAGCGGATAACACTAATATCTCGAATTTCAAAAGAGCAAACAAATATGGGAACTGTTAAAGATTTTCAGTCGAAGTTTTCTTCCAATCAAGTACTTACAGCTGCCCAGGAAAAAGATTTAACGGTTTACTTCAAGAAATGTTCAAATCTTTATCATGGATTGACGTATGACTTGGCTAGACGATTCTTTTTTGTTTTTGTTATTATGTTCACTGACAAAACAAATTTCTTTTACACTGTTGTAGTCGTGGAAGTTGAAAATTCGACGTGCGTCGCGAAATTCCTCAGACATCAAAATAAAACCCAATATTTCTATGAACCGATTGTAGAAGACAGACACTTGGTTTCAAAGCAGGATATAATAAGTATATTGCCCACAACTGAACATCCACAGGAACTTCACGTGCGCAAAGCAAGTTTATTTTTATACTCAGTTGAGCAGAGCTCACAGAGTATATTAAGTTTGATTGGATAACGGTTGGTTGTACATATATAAAGGAATCGAGATAGATATAGACTTCCATATATCAAAATAATCAGGATCGAAAAAAAATTTGATTGAGCAATGTCCGTCCGTCCGTCCGTCCGTCCGTTAACACGATAACTTGAGTAAATTTTGAGGTATCTTGATGAAATTTGGTATGTAGGTTCCTGAGCACTCATCTCAGATCGCTATTTAAAATGAACGATATCGGACTATAACCACGCCCACTTTTTCGATATCGAAAATTTCGAAAAACCGAAAAAGTGCGATAACTCATTACAAAAGACAGATAAAGCGACGAAACTTGGTAGGTGGGTTGATGTTATGACGCAGAATAGAAAATTAGTAAGATTTTGGACAATGGGCGTGGCCCCGCCCACTTTTACAAGAAGGTAATTTAAAAGTTTTGCAAGCTGTAATTTGGCAGTCGTTGAATATATCATGATGAAATTTGGCAGGAACGTTACTACTATTACTCTATATGTGCTAAATAAAAATTAGCAAAATTGGATTAAGAACACGCCCACTTTTTAAAAAAAATTTTTTTTTAATTCAAATTTTAACAAAAAATTTAATATCTTTACTGTATATAAGTAAATTAAGTCAAAATTCAACTCCAGTAATGATATGATGCAACAAAATACAAAAATAAAAGAAAATTTCAAAATGGGCGTGGCTCCGCCCATTTTCATTTAGTTTGTCTAGAATACTTTTATTGCCATAAGTCGAACAAAAATTTACCAATCCTTCTCAAATTTGGTAGGAGCATAGATTCTATGACGGTAACTGTTCTCTGTGAAAATGGGCGAAATCGGTGGAAGCCACGCCCAGTTTTTATACACAGTCCACCGTCTGTCCTTCCGCTCGGCCATTAACACAATAACTTGAGCAAAATCCGATATATCTTTACTAAACTTAGCCCACGTACTTGCCTGAGCTCACTTTTTCTTGGTATAAAAAATGGGCGAAATCTGACCATAACCACGCCCACTTTATCGATATCGAAAATTACGAAAAATGAAAAAAAATGCCATAATTCTATACCAAATACGAAAAAAGGGATGAAACATGGTAACTGGATTGGTTTGTTGACGCAAAATATAACTTTGGAAAAATCTTTGTAAAATGGGTGTGACACCTACCATATTAAGTAGAAGAAAATGAAAAAGTTCTACAAGGCGAAATCAACAGCCCTTGGAATCTTGGCAGGAATACTGTTAGTGGTATTGCATATATAAATAAATTAGCAGTACCCGACAGATGATTTTCTGGATCACCTGGTCCACATTTTGGTGGATATCACGAGAACGCCTTCACATATACATCTAAGGGCCACTCGCTTTTAAAACCCTCATTAATACCTTTAATTTGATATCCATATCGTACAAAAACATACCAGAGTCACCCCTGTCCCACCCTAATGGCAATATCTCGAAAAGGCGTCCACCTATAGAACTAATGCCCCCTCTCTCTTAAAATGCTCAGTAACACCTTTCGTTTGATACCCATATCGTACAAACATTCTAGAGTAACCCCTGGCCCACCCTAATGGCGATATCTCGAAAAGGCGTCCACCTATAGACCTAGTGTCCACTCCCTCTTAAAATGCTCAGTAACACCTTTCGTTTGATACCCATATCGTACAAACATTCTAGAGTCACCCCTGGCCCACCCTAATGGCAATATCTTGAAAAGGCGTCCACCTATAGACCTAATGCCCACTCCCTCTTAAAATGCTCAGTAACAGCTTTCGTTTGATACCCATATCGTACAAACATTCTAGAGTCACACCTGGCCCACCCTAATGGCGATATTTCGAAAAGGCGTCCACCTATAGAACTAAGGATTACTCCCTTTTAAAATACTCATTACCACCTTTCATTTGATACCCATATCGTACAAACACATTCTAGAGTCACCCTGGCCCACCCTAATGGCGATATCTCGAAAAGGCGTCCACCTATAGACCTAATGTCCACTCCCTCTTAAAATGCTCAGTAACACTTTTCGTTTGATACCCATATCGTACAAACATTCTAGAGTCACCCCTGGCCCACCCTAATGGCGATATCTCGAAAAGGCGTCCACCTATAGACCTAATGTACACTCCCTCTTAAAATGCTCAGTAACACCTTTCGTTTGATACCCATATCATACAAACATTCTAGAGTCACCCCTGTCCCACCCTAATGGCGATATCTCGAAAAGGCGTCCACCTATAGACCTAATGCCCACTCCCTCTTAAAATGCTCAGTAACACCTTTCGTTTGATACCCATACCGTACAAACATTCTAGAGTCACCCCTGGCCCACCCTAATGGCAATATCTCGAAAAGGCGTCCACCTATAGACCTAATGCCCACTCCCTCTTAAAATGCTCAGTAACAGCTTTCGTTTGATACCCATATCGTACAAACATTCTAGAGTCACACCTGGCCCACCCTAATGGCGATATTTCGAAAAGGCGTCCACCTATAGAACTAAGGATTACTCCCTTTTAAAATACTCATTACCACCTTTCATTTGATACCCATATCTTACAAACACATTCTAGAGTCACCCTGGCCCACCCTAATGGCGATACCTCGAAAAGGCGTCCACCTATAGACCTAATGCCCACTCCCTCTTAAAATGCTCAGTAACACCTTTCGTTTGATACCCATACCGTACAAACATTCTAGAGTCACCCTTGGTCCAGCTTTATGGCGATATCTCGAAAAGGCGTCCACCTATAGAACTAAGGATTACTCCCTTTTAAAATACTCATTACCACCTTTCATTTGATACCCATATCGTACAAACACATTCTAGAGTCACCCTGGCCCACCCTAATGGCGATATCTCGAAAAGGCGTCCACCTATAGACCTAATGCCCACTCCCTCTTAAAATGCTCAGTAACACCTTTCGTTTGATACCCATATCGTACAAACATTCTAGAGTCACCCTTGGTCCACCTTTATGGCGATATCTCGAAAAGGCGTCCACCTATAGAACTAAGGATTACTCCCTTTTAAAATACTCCTTACCACCTTTCATTTGATACCCATATCGTACAAACACATTCTAGAGTCACCCCTGGCCCACCCTAATGGCGATATCTCGAAAAGGCGTCCACCTATAGACCTAATGCCCACTCCCTCTTAAAATGCTCAGTAACACCTTTCGTTTGATACCCATATCGTACAAACATTCTAGAGTCACCCCTGGCCCACCCTAATGGCGATATCTCGAAAGGGCGTCCACCTATAGACCTAATGCCCACTCCCTCTTAAAATGCTCAGTAACACCTTTCGTTTGATGCACATATCGTACAAACACATTCTAGAGTCACCCCTGGCCCACCCTAATGGCGATATCTCGAAAAGGCGCCCACCTATAGACCTAATGCCCACTCCCTCTTAAAATGCTCAGTAACACCTTTCGTTTGATACCCATACCGTACAAACATTCTAGAGTAACCCCTGGCCCACCCTAATGGCGATATCTAGAAAAGGCGTCCACCTATAGACCTAATGCCCACTCCCTCTTAAAATGCTCAGTAACACCTTTCATTTGATTCCCATATCGTACAAACACATTCTAGAGACACCCCTGGTCCACCTTTATGGCGATATCTCGAAACGGCGTCCACCTATGGAACTAAGGATCACTCCTTTTCAAAATACTCATTAACAGCTTTCATTTGATACCCATATCGTACAAACACATTATAGAATCACCCCTGGTCCACCTTAATGGGGACATCTCGAAAAGGCGTCCACCGATAGACCTAAGGCCCACTGCCTCTTAAAATGCTCAGTAACACCTTTCATTTGATACCCATATCGTACAAACAAATTCTAGAGTCAGCCCTGGTCTACCTTTATGGCGATATCCCTAAATGGCGTTCATCCATAGAACTATGGCCTATTCTCTCTTAAAATACTCTTTAATACCTTTCATTTGATACACATGTTATACAACCACATTCCAGGGTTACCCCAGATTGATTTTCCTTATTTTGTCTCCATAGCTCTCAACTGAGTATGTTATGTTCGGTTACACCCGAACTTAGCCTTCCTTACTTGTTAACTTTGATTTTTCAAATTTAGATGTTCGTTAAAAGTGCAGTTATACTTTACTTTTCGCTTAAATTTTTTATGTTTTTGTTCGAAAAATTTGTTACTGTATTGAAATAAATAACATCAAATATGAACTAAAAATCGTATTTAGAGTTTTTTCCAACATCCTTTTTTTATTTTGCTGGTTAAATTGCTATATTTGATAAATGTCGAAACCTCCCACCCAATGTCGAAGCCACCCAGATGACTGGCGAAGCCTCCCCGAAAAAGGGAGGTTTCATCATATTTTTTGTTTTTGGTTATTTGATTTTAACTTAGAAAAAAAAAGCATGTGGAATATTAACCACAAATCCGAAGTGTCATAAACATACATGGCATCAGTAAATATGAAAGGAGTTATCTATTTCTCATTCTAGTTTCTCTAAAAAAATCATTTTCTCTTAACCTGTCGAAGCCTCCCCCCTCTACCCTACATGTATTCTATATATACTGAAGTGCGTTTAATTATATAAATAGTTAAAGAAATAGATAATGAAATTTTTCTACAATGCAATATGTATACACATAAATATATCCTAACCCATTTTTAAGGCCATAATCAGGCAGGCAAATGTCTATCAGAAAGAATGTCACAAATATTTGTATATATTAAGTCTGGATCTTCTATGAAATCTAAGAAATCCCAGTTCGTGCAATAAAGAGAAGTATTCAATGCATCGAAGTTGGCTTTTCTAAAAGATAATAAAGGTTCGTGTTTCACATTAAGTCGCTGAAAACTTAGAAATTCGAATTTAATAGTTAAAGCTTTATGATGAATTGTGTTACGTGATATAGGTGACAAATTCAATTAACATGCTAATTTGAGATCTTTTGTTGCGAATACTAAATCCAATATTTTATCATTAGAATTTGCAAACGAATTTAATTGTTGAAAATTGTTAGACAAGAAAAAACTAATGACAGAATATTCAATATCGGATTTAATATTAAAAGGTAGTAGCCAGCCATTGTCAAATGACCAAATAATGTCAGGTAAGTTAAAATCACCCATAACTATTATCTGCCCATTTAATGCAACAGATTCAATGACAAATTTTATGTTATTAATATGTTGTTCATAAACATTAAAACTAGAGTTAGGCGGTATATATGATATCAAGATGTAAATATGTTTGTCATTTGAAATTGATAAATTCATTTGATTTTGTTCATATACCACTTGTATTTTGATAGTATATTGAAAATGATTCAAGTGATGTTGAGCCAGTTAGCCCGTTTCGACATTCTCCGCTCCCTCTTGAAAAGACTGAAATGGACGAATTTTAACATTAGTAGTCCATAGCTTTGCATCAAATATGGCATCATAGTGACATGAGGATACACCGAGTTTGAAGCTTATGCGTTAATTCATTGATATTTGCATCTTTCTTCACAAGCGCAAAACACGATAGATGGTCGCGAGTAATCCCAGTGTGCTTTGTAACGTAAGAGATAATATCCTCTCCTTTGACGGTATTTTTAAAATAAGAGAGGTGAATCCATCTTTTCTTAGCAACCACATCAAGCTCCAAATTATCGTTCATACCAACCACGGGGGCGGCATTTAGATTTTTTACGTTATCTGCATTTTTGGCATTATCGCTAGAGTTTGCTTTAACATCAACATCAGTGTTACCATTTGCACTAACATAGATAGGCGTACGTAGATATTTCCTAACAGCGCCCGTGGCATTAGCATTGATGTTAGCATTTGCATTAACATTGGCACCGGTTGGCCCTTTATTATCCATGTTGGCGTCATTTTCTTTGGCATTAGCATTTCTTGGCGAACGTCGACTAACATCGTCAGCGGCAGTACTCTTACCATTTTCTATGGTATTAACATTAGCATAACTCGGCGTACATCGACTAGCATCACCAGCGGCAGCACTCTTAACATTTTGTACGGCATTAACATTGATTGTCCTACCTCGGCTCAGAACGCCAGCGGCAACAGCAGCGAATGTACTACAAGCAAAAATTTTGGAATATAAAGATATTGCATGCGCGAACTTCGGTGTAAATTGCATTAAATAAGAAATTAAGTTTGCTACACAGAGACGGTATCTTAATTCCGATGCAGAGTAAAAATAAAAACAAAGAAGTAGAAAAGTAAAAACAACACTAGAAGTAAAAACAACACTAGAAGTTTGCGGAGTGATAGCAAACACGTCTGGACACGACGACGAGTCGCGGTTTTACAATCATAACTGGGGTACCTTCCGGCATAATTTCTAGACGGTTTTCGGGATCCGTTCGGAATTCCGTCGGGGTCATTGCGGGACTTTTTCGGGATCATTTGGGGTCCCTTTCGGCATAATTTCTGGATATTTTCGCGATCCGTCCGGGATCACGTCGGGTCATTTCGGGATCATTTGCGGTACCTTCCGGCATCATTTCTCGACGGTTTTCGGGATCCGTCCGGAATCCCGTCGGGGTCATTTCGGGACTTTCTCGGGACCATTTGGGGTGCCTTCCGGCATAATTTCTGGATGGTTTTCGGGATTCCTCCGCATTCCCGTCGGGGTCATTTCAGGATTTGGGAATCATTTGGGGTACCTTCCGGCATCATTTCTAGATGGTTTTCGGGATCCGTCCTGGATCCCGTCAGGGTCATTTCGGGACTATTAGGGGCTCCTTTGGGGTACCTTCCGGCATCATTTCTAGATGGTTTTCGGGATCCCGTCAGGGTCATTTCGGGACTATTAGGGGCTCCTTTGGGGTACCTTCCGGCATCATTTCTAGATGGTTTTCGGGATCCGTCCGGGATTCCGTCGGGGTCATTTCGGGACTTTTTCTCAACTAATACGGGATCATTTGGGGGCCATGTCGGCATCATTTCTGGATGGTTTTCGGGGTTATTTTGGGATACTTCGGGGACTATTCCGGGATCATTTCGGGACTTTTTCGCGAACATTTAGGGACCTTTCCGGCAACATTTCTGGATGGGTTTCGGGATCCGTTCGGCATCCAGTCGGGGTATTTTCGGGATCATTTGCGTACCTTTGAGAGATAAATTCTAGATGGTTTCCGGGATCATTACGGGACTTTTTCGGGGTAATTTTGGGACCTTCCCGGCATCATTTTTGGATAGTTTTCGGGATCCGTCCGGGATCCCGTCGGGATCATTTCGGGACATTTTCGGGGCTATTTCGGGATCATTTGGAGTATTTTCCGACATCATTTCAGTATGGTTTTTGGGATCCATCCGGGATCCCGTCGGGGCCATTTCTTGACTTTTTCCGGATCATTTGGTGTCCCTTCCGGCATAATTTCTGGATGGTTTTCGGGATCCGATAGGAATCCCGTCGGGGCCATTCCTGTACTTTGTCGGGACTAATACGGGATGATTTGAGGAGCCTTTCGGTATCATTTCTGGATGGTTTTCGGGATCTGTACGGGAACCAATAAGGGTAATTTCGGGACTTTTTCGGAACTATTTCTCAATCATTTTGGGACCCCTCCTGGTTAATTTCTGGATGATTTTCGGGATTTGTCCAGGTTCCCGTCGGCACCATTTCGTTACTATTTTGGTATCATTAGGGACCCTTCCATGATCATTTTTGGTCTCTTCGCAACCGGTAGTTCAGCACACATGCCTTTTTAAATTATGAGCTTTTATGGCCATGGATTTGCAGCAAAATTATTCGGTATGTTTTATCTATTTTTGAGTGTTTTAAATGAATCCTGTAACTAACTGTTATAACTATAATTACACTTCTTGTAATATTTTGACCAACTAAATACCCGAAAAAGCAATACTATTTTCATTTAAAAAATTCTCTTTATTTTTAGCTAATTGTAGTTTCACACCTTTGTTCTATGAGTAGTAATTCTTTCACCCCTTTCATATCAGTTAATTTAATTTAAAAACAAAATGTATTTTTTTAATTCGAAAAAACTGTATTGTACTATTCTTGAAAGCGTGCCTTTCAGCTTATCTTCTCATTTAGTTCCTTTTTTTACTAAATTACAAAAATAAAATACATTAGAAAAAAATAATTTTTAAACAGATAACTTGATAAGCAGGCTAACGTGAATAGCACATATATTTTATTTTCTCCTTGCGGACGGGGCCGCGGGTAAAGGCTAGTCTAATATACATCTAATATATATTATAAATGGCAAAGTTTGGATGTATGGATGTTTAGATGTTTGGATGTTTGGATGTTTGGATGTTTGGATGTTTGTCCAGACGTTTGTCTTTGTGACTCAATCACGAAAGAACGGCTAGACCGATTTGGATGAAATTTTGCACACATATAGCCAATAGTCTGGAAGGATCTACTAGCAATATATTTTTCAAAAGGGGCGTGGTCGCCGCCCCCTAGGAACAGTTATAATTTAATTATTATATTTTTTCGTCTTTGCGACTGAATCACGCCAGAATGGCTACACGGATTTTGATGTAATTTGGGACACATACAGTAGTCTACTAGCGAAATTTTTTTCGAACATGGAAAGAGGGGTGGGGGTCCCACGACCCCTTCGAGCAATTATTTTTTAATAATTTTTACACATTATAACTTTACGTATACTGGCCTTCACCAATATCACAGACTCAAGGGGTCAAATAAGTCGAGAGCTCACAAAGTAAGCAGTGGCACCCTCCGCCCTCCCCCCCTTTATCTCCCCCTATGGTGTAAAATCTATAAATTGTTATAATTCAATATAAATTTTCTCCTAAATCAATAGTTTTTGGTATCTGGCACATACAGTTTATAATTAGCTTCACCTTATTTGTAATCCCGTAAGGGTGTCATATCGAGACCCTTCCGGGATCATTTCTGGATAGTTTTCGGATCGGTCCGGGATTACGCCACCGTAATTTCGGGACTTTTTCGGGACTATTTAGGGATCATTTTGGGACCCTTCAGGGATCATTTCTATATAGTTTTCGGGATCCGTCTGGGATCCCGTCGGCGTTATTTTGGGACATTTTCGGGACCATTCCGGAATCATTTCGGGACTATTTCGCTATAATTTGGGGACCCTTCCGGCATCATTTCTGGATGGTTTTCGGGATCTGTCCGGGATACCGTCGGGGTACTTTCGGGATCATTTGCGTACCTTCGAGAGATAAATTCTTGATGGTTTCCGGGAACATTACGGGACTTTTTCGGGGTTATTTTGGGTCCCTTTTCTTTTCTGGATGGTCCTCGGGATTCGTCCGGTATCCCGTCGGGGTCATTTCGGGACTTTGTCGCGACTAATACGGGATCATTCGGCATCATTTCTGGATGGTTTTCGGGATCCGTCCGGGATCTCGTCGGGGTCATTTGGGGGATCTCGGGAACCCTTTCGGCATCATTTCTGGATGGTTTTCGGGATCTATTAGGGGATAATTTGTGGACCTTTCCGGCATCATTTCTGGATAATTTTCGGTATCCGTCCGGGATACCGACGAGGTCATTTCAGGATTATTTCGGCATCATTTGGGATACCTGCCGGCATCATTTCTGAATGGTTTTTGGGATTCGTCCGGGATCCCGTCGGGGTCATTTCGGGACTTTTTCTCGACTAATACGGGATCATTTGCGGACCCTTTCGGCATCATTTCTGGATAGTTGTCGGGATCCATTCGGGATCCCGTCACGGTCATTTCGGGACTATTAGGGGATCATTTGAGGACCTCTCCGGCATCATTTCTGGTTAGTTTTCGGAATCCTTTCGGGATCCCGTCAGGGTCATTTCGGGGCTTTTTCGGGATCATTTAAGGATGGCTTGCAGGATTCGTCCGGGAACCCGTCAGGGTAATTTCTGGACTTTTCCGAGACTATTTCGGGATCATTTTGGGACCTTCCCAAGATCATTTCCGGATGGATTTCGGGATTTGTCCGGGAAGCCGTCAGGGTCATTTTGGGACTATTAGGTGATCATTTGAGGACCTTTCCGGCATCACTTCTGGATGGTTTTCGGTATCCGTTCAGGATCCCGTCGGAATAATTGCGGGACTTTTTCGGGATCATTGGGGTCCCTTCCGACATCATTTCTGGATGGCTTTTGGGATTCGTCCGGCATCCCGTCGGGGTCATTTCGGGACTTTTTCTCGACTAATACGGGATCATTTGCGGGCCCTTTCGGTATCATTTCTGGATAGTTGTCGGGATCCGTTCGGGATCCCGTCAGGGTCTTTTCGGAACTATTGGGAGATCATTTGAGGACCTTTCCGGCATTATTTCTGAATAGTTTTCGGGATCCTTTCCGGGTCCCATCAGGGTCATTTCGGGACTTTTTCGGCATCATTTAAGATTGGTTTTCAGGAGTCGTCCGGAATCCCGTCAGGGTAATTTCTGGAATTTTCCGAGACTATTTCGGGATAATTTTGGGACCCTCCCAAGATCATTTCTGGATGGATTTCGGGATCTGTCCGGGATCCCGTCAGGGTCATTTAGGGATGCGTTCGAGATACCGTCAGGGTCATTTCGAGACTTCTTCGGGACTATATCGGGATCATTTCTGGATGGTTTATGGGATCCATCCATGACCCCTTAAGGGTCATTTCGGGACTATTAGGTGATCATTTGAGGACCTTTCCGGCATCACTCCTGGATGGTTTTCGGGATTTGTCTGGGATCCCGTCGGGGTTATTTCGGGACCTTTTCAGGGCTAATAGGGATCATTTGGGGATCCTCTAGGGGTCGTTTCGTGACTTTTTCTGTATTATTCGGGATCATTTTGGGACCCTTTCGGCATAATTTCTTGATGGTTTGCCGGATCCATCAGGGTTATTTCGGTACCATTTTGGGATCATTTGGGGACCCTTCCGAGATCATTTCTGGATCCGTCCGGGATGCCGTAGGAGCCATTTCGGAATTTTTTGTTACTTTTCCGGGATAGTTTTTGCACCCTTCCGGGATCATTTCTGGATCTGTGCGGGATCCCATCTGGGTCATTTCCGGACTTTTTCGGGATCATTCTGTGATCCTTCCGGAATCATTTCTGTATGGTTTTCGCGATCCGTCGTGGATCCCCTCGGAGCTATTTGGGAACTTTTTCTGGAGTATGTCGGGATAATTTAGGGACCCTTCCTGCATATTTTCTGGATGGTTTTTGATATCCGCCCGGGAGCCCGTCAGGGTCATTTCGGAACCTTTTCGGGATCATTTTGGAACACCTTCAGGGATCATTTCTGTGTGGTTCTCTGGATACGTCTAGAATCGTGTCGCTGTCATTTCGGGTTTTTTTGGGACTATTCGTGGAAATTTTGGAGACCCTTTCGGGGCATTTCTGGATGGTTTTCGGGATCCGTCCGCGATAGCGTGGGGGTCATTTCGTAGCTTTTTCTGGATAATTTTGGGATCATTTGGGATCCTATCAGGTTATCAGCTCATTTAGTTCTTTTTTTTACTCAATTACAAAAATAAAATGCATTAGACAGAAAACAAAATTTTAAACAGATAATAAGCAGGCTAACGCGAATAGCCCATATATATTTAAATTTCTCCTTGCGGACGGGGCCGCGGGTAAAGGCTAGTATATTATAAATGGCAAAGTTTGGATGTGAAGATGTTTGGATGTTTGGATGTTTGGATGTTTGTCCAGACGTTTGTCTTTGTGACTCAATCACGCAAGAACGGCTATACCGATTTGGATGAAATTTTGCACACATATAGCCAATAGTCTAGAAGGATCTACTAACTATATATTTTTGAAAAGGGGCGTGGTCCCCGCCCCCTAGGAACAGTTATAATTTAATTATTATATTTTTTCGTCTTTGCGACTAAATCACGCCAGAATGGCTACACGGATTTTGATGAAATTTGGGACACAGACAGTAGCATACTAGCGAAATTTTTTTCGAACATGGAAAGAGGGGTGGGGTCCCACGACCCCTTCGAGAAATTATTTTTCAATAATTTTTACACATTATAACTTTACGTATACTGGCCTTCGCCAATATCACAGACTCAAGGGGTCAAATAAGTCGAGGGCTTACAAAGTAAGCAGTGACACCCTCCGCCCGCCCCCCTTCCTTTATCTCCTCCTCTGGTGTAAAATCTATAAATTGTTATAACTCAATATACATTTTCTCCTAAATCAATAGTTTTTGGTATCTGGTACATACAGAACGAGATCTAGACAATTTTGGAGGAACGATCAGTGGTCCTCTCCTCTACTCCCGCCAACCGCCCTCCATCAATTGTTTTTATTAGCACGCTTTTATTAGCTTTACCTGTATGTTTCTATGTAACTTTTTATTCGCTCCAATGCGCCTGCTGCCTTATTAACATGGTTTTATAATTAGCTTCACCTTATTTGTAATCCCGTAAGGGTCATATCGAGACCCTCCGGGATCATTTCTGGATGGTTTTCGGGATCGGTCCGGGATTACGCCGGGGTAATTTCGGGACTTTTTCGGGACTATTTCGGGATCATTTTGGGACCCTTCCGGGATCATTTCTGTATAGTTTTCGGGATCCGTCCGGGATCCCGTCGGGGTTATTTTGAGACATTTTCGGGACTATTCCGGAATCATTTCGGGACTATTTCGCGGTCATTTGGGGACCCTTCCGGCATCATTTCTGGATGGTTTACGGGATCCGTCCGGGATCCTGTCGGGGTCATTTTGGGCCTTTTGCGGGATCATTTGGGGTCTCTTCCGGCATCATTTCTGGATGGTTTACGGGATCCGTCCGGGACCCTGTCGGAGTCATTTTGGGACTTTAGCGGGATCATTTGGGGTCTCCTCCGGCATCATTTCTGGATGGTTTACGGGATACGTCCGGGATCCTGTCGGGGTCATTTTGGGACTTTTGCGGGATCATTTGGGGTCTCTTCCGGCATCATTTCTGGATGGTTTTCGGGATCCGTCCGGGACCCTGTCGGGGTCATTTTGGGACTTTTGCGGGATCATTTGGGGTCTCTTCCGGCATCATTTCTGGATGGTTTACGGGATCTGTCCGGGATCCTGTCGGGGTCATTTTGGGACTTTTGCGGGATCATTTGGGGTCTCTTCCGGCATCATTTCTGGATGGTTTACGGGATCCGTCCGGACCCTGTCGGGGTCATTTTGGGACTTTAGCGGGATCATTTGGGGTCTCCTCCGGCATCATTTCTGGATGGTTTTCGGGATCCGTCCGGGATCCCGTCGATGTCATTTCGGGACTATTTCGGCATCATTTGGGGTACCTTCCGGTATCAATTCTAGATGGTTTTCGTGATCCGTCCGGGATCCCGTCGGAGTCATTTCGGAATTTTTTCTCGACTAATACAGGATCATTTGGGGACCCTATCGGCATCATTTCTGGATGGTCTTCGGGATCCGTCCGCGATCCCGTCAGGGTCATTTCGGGACTATTTCGGGATAATTTGGGGTACCTGCCGGCATCATTTCTGGATGGTTTTCGGTATCCGTCCGGGATCCCGTCGGTGTCATTTCGGTACCATTTGGGGTCCGTTCCGGCATCATTTCTGGATGGTTTTCGGGATCCGTCCGGGATCCTGTCGGGGTAATTTTGGGACTTTTGCGGGATCATTTGGGGTCTCTTCCGGCATCATTTCTGGATGGTTTTCGGGATCCGTCCGGGATCCTGTCGGGGTCATTTTGGGACTTTTGCGGGATCATTTGGGGTCTCTCCCGGCATCATTTCTGGATGGTTTACAGGATCCGTCCGGGATCCTGTCGGGGTCATTTTGAGACTTTTGCGGGATCATTTGGGGTCTCTTCCGGCATCATTTCTGTATGGTTTTCAGGATCCGTCCGGGATCCTGTCGGGGTCATTTTGGGCCTTTTGCGGGATCATTTGGGTTCTCTTCCGGCATCATTTCTGGATGGTTTACGGAATCCGTCCGGGATCCTGTCGGGGTCATTTTGGGACTTTTGCGGGATCATTTGGGCTCTCTCCCGGCATCATTTCTGGATGGTTTTCGCGATCCGTCCGGGATCCTGTCGGGGTCATTTTGGGACTTTTGCGGGATCATTTGGGGTCTCTTCCGGCATCATTTCTGGATGGTTTACGAGATCCGTCCGGTATCCTGTCGGGGTCATTTTGGGACTTTTGCGGGATCATTTGGGGTCTCTTCCGGCATCATTTCGGGATGGTTTACGGGATCCGTCCGGGACCCTGTCGGGGTCATTTTGGGACTTTAGCGGGATCATTTGCGGTCTCCTCCGGCATCATTTCTGGATGGTTTTCGGGATCCGTCCGGGATCCTGTCGGGGTGATTTTGGGACCTTTGCGGGATCATTTGGGGTCTCTTCCGGCATCATTTCTAGATGGTTTTCGGGATCCGTCCGGGATCCCGTCGATGTCATTTCGGGACTATTTCGGCATCATTTGGGGTATCTTCCGGTATCAATTCTAGATGGTTTTCGAGATCCGTCCGGGATCCCGTCGGAGTCATTTCGGAACTTTTTCTCGACTAATACAGGATCATTTGTGGACCCTTTCGGCATCATTTCTGGATAGTTTTAGGGATCCGTTCGGGATCCCGACGGGGTCATATCGGGACCATTTGGGGTACCTACCGGCATCATTTCTGGATGGTTTACGGGATCCGTCCGGGACACTGTCGGGGTCATTTTGGGACTTTAACGGGATCATTTGGGGTCTCCTCCGGCATCATTTCTGGATGGTTTCCGGATCCGTCCTGGATTCCGTCGACGTAATTTCGGGACTATTAGGGGGTTATTTGGGGACCTTTCCGGCATCATTTCTGGATAGTTTTAGGGATCCGTTCGGGATCCCGACGGGGTCATATCGGGACCATTTGGGGTACCTACCGGCATCATTTCTGGTTGGTTTTCGGGACCCGTCCGGGATCCCGTCGGGATCATTTCGGGACTATTTCGGAATCATTTGGGGTACCTAGATGGATAGTTTTCGGGATTCGTCCGGGATCCCGTCTGGATCATTTCAAGACTTTTTCGGTATCATTTGGGGTATCTTCCGGCCACTTTTCTAGATGGTTTTCGGTATCCGTCCGGGATACCGTCAGGGTAATTTCGGGACTATTTGGGGATAACTTGGGAACCTTTCCGGCATCATTTCTGGATAGTTTCCGGGATCCTTCGGGGATCCCGTCAGGGTCATTTCGGAACCCGCGACTAATGCGGGATCATTTGGGGATCCTTTCGGCATTATTTCTGGATGGTTTTCGGGATTCGTACGGGATCCTGCCAGGGTCATTTCGGGGCTATTTCGGGATCATTTTGGGGGTACCAACCGGCATCATTTCTGGATGGTCCGGGATCCGTCCGGGATCCCATCGGGGGAATTTCGGGAATTTTTCGGGATCATTTGGTGTCCCTTCCGGCATCATTTCTGGATCGTTTTCGGGATCCGTCCGAGATCCCGTCGGGTTTATTTTTTTACTTTTTCGCGAAAATGTCAGGGAATTTCGAGACTGTTCTTGGATCATTTGGGGATCCTTCAGGGATAATTTCTGGATGGTTTTCGGGATCCCGTCGGGGTAATTTCGGGACTTTTTCACGACTATTTCGGGGTCAGTTGCCCTTAAAGATTATTTCTGGGTGGTTTTCGGGATCCGTCCGGGATCCCGTCAGGGTTATTTCACGCCTTTTCGGGACTATTTCGGGGTCATTTTGGGACCCTTCCGGGATAATTTCCCTATGATTTTCGGGATCTGTTCGGGATCCCTTCGTAGTTTTTTCGCGACTTTATCTGGGATAAATTGCGGACCCTTTAGAGATCAATTCTGGATGGTTTTCGGTATCGGTCTGGGATCCCCTCAAGGTCATTTCGGGACTTTTTCGGGACTATTTCGGAATCATTTTGGGACCCCTCCGGCATAATTTCTGGGAGATTTTCGGGATCTGTCCGGGATCCCGACGGAGTTTTTTCGGGACTTTTTCCGGACTATTTCTGGATTATTTGCGGACGTTTCAGAGCTCAGTTCTGGATGATTTTCGGAATCTGTCCGGGATCCCGTCGGAGTTATTTCGGGGTAATTTTGGTACCCTTCCAGGATAATTTCTTCATGATTTTCGGGATGGGTCTGAGTTTTTCGTGACTTTCGGGACTATTTCGGGATCATTTGCGGAACCTTCAGAGATCAATTCTGGATGGTTTGTGGACTTTTCCAGGATCATTTCCGGATCCCTCCAGAGTCATTTCTGGATGGTCTTCGGGATCCCGTCAGGGTCATTTCGGGCCTTTTTCGTGACTACTATTTCGGAATCATTTTGGGACTCCTCCGGGATAATTCTGGGCGATTTTCGGGATTTGTCCGGGATCCCGTCAGAGTTTTTTCGGGACTTTTTCGGACTATATCGGGATCATTTGCGGACCGTTCAGGAATCAAATCTGGATGGTTTTCGGGATCCGTCCGGGATCCCGTCAGGGTCATTTCTGGACTTTTCGTGACTACTTCGGGATTATTTTGGGACCCTTCCGGCATCATTTCTGGATAGTTTTCTAGATTTGTCCAGGATCCCGTCGGCATCATTTCGTGACTATTTGGTGTCATTTAGGGACACTTCCGGGATCATTTTAGGTCTCTTCGAAACCGGTAATTCAGCACACATGGGCGTGGATTTACGGCAAATTATTCGTAATTAAAATTCGGTATGTTTTATCTTTAATATATCACAGCTTTTTCGTTCTATTTTTAAATGAATCCTGTAACGAACTATTACAACTATAATTAAAATTTTTTTAATATTTTAACCAACTAAATACCCGAAAAAGCAACACTGCTTTCATATAAAAACTTCTTTTTGGTTTTAGCTAATTGTAGTTTCACTCCTTTGTTCTATGAGTAGTAATTCTTTCACCCCTGTCATATCAATTAATTTAACTTAGAAACAAAATGTATTTTTTTTAATTCGAAAAAAGTGTATTGTACTATTCATGTAAGCGTGCCCATCAGCTCAGTTAGTTCTTTTTTTTTACTGTATTAAAAAATAAAATACATTGACAGAAACAATTTTTAAACAGAAAACTTGATAAGCAGGCTAACGTGAATAGCACATATATTTTATTTTCTCCTTGCGGACGGGGCCGCGGGTAAAGGCTAGTCTAATCTAATATATATTATAAATGGCAAAGTTTGGATGTGAAGATGTTTGGATGTTTGGATGTTTGGATGTTTGTCCAGACGTTTGTCTTTGTGACTCAATCACGCAAGAACGGCTGGACCGATTTGGATGAAATTTTGCACACATATAGCCAATATTCTAGAAGGATCTACTAGCTATATATTTTTCAAAAGGGGCGTGGTCTCCGCCCCTAGGAACAGTTATAATTTAATTATTATATTTTTTCGTCTTTGCGACTGAATCACGCCAGAATGGCTACACGGATTTTGATGAAATTTGGGACACAGACAGTGGTCTACTAGCGAAATTTTTTTCGAACATGGAAAGAGGGGTGGGGGTCCCACGACCCCTTCGAGAAATAATTTTTCAATAATTTTTACACATTACAACTTTACGTATACTGGCCTTCACCAATATCACAGACTCAAGGGGTCAAATAAGTCGAGGGCTTACAAAGTAAGCAGAGACACCCTCCGCCCGGCCCCCTTTATCTCCCCTCTGGTGTAAAATCTATAAATTGTTATAACTCAATACAAAATTTTCTTCTAAATCAATAGTTTTTGGTATCTGGTACATACAGAACGAGATCTAGACAATTTTGGAGGAACGATCAGTGGTCCTCTCCTCTACTCCCGCCATCCGCCCTCCATCAATTGTTTTTATTAGCACGCTTTTATTAGCTTTACCTGTATGTTTCTATGTAACTTTTTATTCGCTCCAATGCGCCTGCTGCCTTATTAACATGGTTTTATAATTAGCTTCACCTTATTTGTAATCCCGTAAGGGTCATATCGAGACCCTTCCGGGATCATTTCTGGATGGTTTTCGGGATCGGTCTGGGATTACGCCGGGGTAATTTCGGGACTTTTTCAGGACTATTTCGGGATCATTTTGGGACCCTTCCGAGATCATTTCTGTATAGTTTTCGGGATCCGTCCGGGATCCCGTCGGGGTTATTTTGGGACATTTTCGGGACTATTCCGGAATCATTTCGGGACTATTTCGCGATCGTTTGGGGACCCTTCCGGCATCATTTCTGGATGGTTTTCGGGATCCGTCCGGGATCCCGTCGGGGTACTTTCGGGATCATTTGCGTACCTTCGAGAGATAAATTCTTGATGGTTTCCGGGATCATTACGGGACTTTTTCGGGGTTATTTTGGGTCCCTTTAGACATCATTTCTGGATGGTCCTCGGGATTCGTCCGGCATCCCGTCGGGGTCATTTCGGGACTTTTTCGCGACTAATACGGGATCATTCGGCATCATTTCTGGATGGTTTTCGGGATCCGTCCGGGATCTCGTCGGGGTCATTTGGGGACTTTTTCAGGATCATTTGGGGGCTCTTCCGGCATCATTTCTGGATTGTTTTTGGGATCCGTCCGGGATCTCGTCGGGGTCATTTGGGGACTTTTTCGGGGTCATTTTGGGGCTCTTCCGGCATCATTTCTGGATGGTTTTCGGGATCCGTCCGGGATCCCATCAGGGTAATTTCGGGACTATTAGGGGATCATTTGGTAACCTTTCCGGCATCATTTCTGGATAATTTTCGGGATCCGTCCGGGATCCCGTGGGGGTCATTTCGGGACTTTTTCGCGACTAATACGGGATCATTTTGGAACCCTTTCGGCATCATTTCTGGATTGTTTTTGGGATCCGTCCGGGATCCCGTCGGGGTCATTTCGGGACTTTTTCGGGATCATTTGGGGGCTCTTCCGGCATCATTTCTGGATGGTTTGCGGGATCCGTCCGGGATCTCGTCGGGGTCAGTTGGGGACTTTTTCGGGATCATTTGGGGGCTCTTCCGGCATCATTTCTGGATGGTTTGCGGGATCCGTCCGGGATCTCGTCGGGGTCATTTGGGGACTTTTTCAGGATCATTTGGGGGCTCTTCCGGCATCATTTCTGGATGGTTTGCGGGATCCGTCCGGGATCTCGTCGGGGTCATTTGGGGACTTTTTCAGGATCATTTGAGGACCTTTCCGGCATCATTTCTGTATTGTTTTCGGAATCCTTTCGGGATCCCGTCAGGGTCATTTTGGGACTTTTTCGGGGCTAATACGGGATCATTTGGGGATCCTCTAGGGGTCGTTTCGTGACTTTTTCTGTTTTATTTCGGAATCATTTGGGGACCCTTCCGGCATAATTTCTTGATGGTTTGCCGGATCCATCAGGGTCATTTCGTGACCATTTTGGGATCATTTGGGGACCCTTCCGAGATCATTTCTGGATCCGTCCGGGATACCGTAGGAGCCATTTTGGGATTTTTTGTTACTTTTCCGGGATAGTTTTTGGACCCTTCCGGGATCATTTCTGGATATGTGCGGGATCCCATCTGGGTCATTTCCGGACTATTTCGGGATCATTTTGGGATCCTTCCGGAATCATTTCTGTATGGTTTTCGCGATCCGTCGTTGATTCCCTCGGAGCCATTTCGGAACCTTTTCTGGAGTATGTCGGGGTCATTTGGGAACTTTTTCGGGATCATTTGGGGCTCTTCCGGCATCATTTCTGGATGGTTTTCGGGATCCGTGCGGGATCTCGTCGGGGTCATTTGGGGACTTTTTCGGGATCATTTGGGGGCTCTTCCGGCATCATTTCTGGATGGTTTTCGGGATCCGTCCGGGATATCGTCGGGGTCATTTGGGAACTTTTTCGGGATCATTTGGGGGCTCTTACGGCATCATTTCTGGATGGTTTTCGGGATCCGTCCGGGATCCCATCAGGGTAATTTCGGGACTATTAGGGGATCATTTGTGGACCTTTCCGGCATCATTTCTGGATAATTTTCGGTATCCGTCCGGGATGCCGACGAGGTCATTTCGGGATTATTTCGGGATCATTTGGGATACCTATCGGGACTTTTTCGGCATCATTTAAGATTGGTTTTCAGGATTCGTCCGGGATCCGTCAGGGTAATTTCTGGACTTTTCTCAGAATATTTCGGGATAATTTTGGGACTTTCCCAAGATCATTTCTGGATGGATTTCGGGATCTGTCCGGGACGCCGTCAGGGTCATTTTGGGACTATTAGGTGATCATTTGAGGACCTTTTCGGCATCACTTCTGGATGGTTTTCGGTATCCGCTCAGGATCCCATCGGAATTATTGCGGGACTTTTTCGGGATCATTTGGTGTCCCTTCCGGTATCATTTCTGGATAGTTTTTGGGATTCGTCCGGCATCCCGTCGGGTTCATTTCGGGACTTATTCTCGACTAATACGGGATCATTTGCGGGCCCTTTCGGCATCATTTCTAGATAGTTGTCGGGATCCGTTCGGGATCCCGTCAGGGTGCTTTTCGGAACTATTAGGTGATCATTTGAGGACATTTCCGGCATCATTTCTGGATAGTTTTCGGGATCCTTTCGGGGTCCAGTCAGGGTCATTTCGGGACTTTTTCGGGATCATTTAGAGATGGCTTTCAGGATTCGTCCGGGAACCCGTCAGGGTAATTTCAGAACTTTTCCGAGACTATTTCGGGATAATTTTGGGACCTTCCCAAGATCATTTCTGGATGGATTTTGGGATCAATCCGGGATGCCGTCAGGGTCATTTTGGTATTAGGTGATCATTTGAGGACCTTTCCGGCATCACTTCTGGATGGTTTTCGGTATCCGATCAGGATCCCCTCGGAAACATTGCGGGACTTTTTCAGGATCATTTGGGGTCCCTCCCAAGATCATTTCTGGATGGATTTCGGGATCTGTCCGGGATCCCGTCAGGGTCATTTAGGGGTGCGTTCGAGATCCCGTCAGGGTCATTTCGGGACTTCTTCGGGACTATATCGGGATCATTTCTGGATGGTTTATGGGATCCGTCCATGAACCCTTAAGGGTCATTTCGGGACTATTAGGGGATCATTTGAGGATCTTTCCGGCATCATTTCTGGATAGTTTTCGGAATCCGTCTGGGATCCCGTCGGGGTCATTTCAGGACTTTTTCGGGACTAATACGGTATCATTTTGGGACCCTTCCGGAATAATTTCTGTATGTTTTTCGCGATCCGTCGTGGATCCCCTAAGGACCCTTCCTGGATATTTTCTGGATGGTTTTTGAGAACCGTCCGGGAGCCCGTCAGGGTCATTTCGGAACTTTTTCGGGACTATTTCGGATCATTTTGGTACCCTTCAGGCATCATTTCTTTGTGGTTCTCTGGATAAGTCTAGAATCGTGTCGTTGTCATTTCGGGTTTTTTGGGACTACTCCGGGAACTTTTGGAGACCTTTCCGTGGCCTTTCTAGATGGTTTTCGGGATCTGTCCGCGATAGCGTCGGGGTCATTTCGTGGATTTTTCTGGATAATTCGGGATCATTTGGGGATCCTATCAGGTTATCAGCTCATTTAGTTCTTTTTTTACTCAATTACAAAAATAAAATGTATTAGACAGAAACATCTTTTTAAACAGATAACTTGATAAGCAGGCTAACGTGAATATCCCATATATTTAATTTTCTCATCAGGGATCCCTTCGATGTCATTTCTGGACTTTTTCTCGACTAATACGGGATCATTTGGGGTAGCTTCCGGCATCATTGCTAGATGGTTCTCGGGATCCGTCCGGGATCCAATCAGGGTCATTTCAGGACTATTTCGGGATCATTTCGGGTACCTTCCGGCTTCATTTCTAGACGATTTTCTGGATCCGTCCGGGATCCCGTCGGGGTAATTGCGGGACTTTTTCTCGACTAAGACGGGATCATTTGGGGTAGCTTCCGGCACCATTGCTAGATGGTTCTCGGGATCCGTTCGGGATCCAATCAGGGTCATTTCGGGACTATTTCGGGATCATTTCTGGATAATTTTCGGGATCCGTCCGGGATGCCGACGAGGTCATTTCGGGACTATTTCGGGATCATTTGAGATACCTACCGGCATCATTTCTGGATGGTTTTTGGGATTCGTCCGGGATCCCGTCGTGGTCCTTTCGGGACTTTTTTTTCGACTAATACGGGATCATTTGCGGACCCTTTCGGCATCATTTCTGGACTATTAGGGGATCATTTGAGGACCTTTCCGGCATCATTTCTCTATTGTTTTCGGAATCCTTTCGGGATCCCGTCAGGGTCATTTTGGGACTTTTTTGGGGCTAATACGGGATCATTTGGGGATCCTCTAGGGGTCGTTTCGTGACTTTTTCTTTTTTATTTCGGGATCATTTGGGGACCCTTCCGGCATAATTTCTTGATGGTTTGCCGGATCCATCAGGGTCATTTCGGGACCATTTTGGGATCATTTGGGGACCCTTCCGATATCATTTCGGGATCCGTCCGGGATGCCGACGAGGTCATTTCGGGACTATTTCGGGATCATTTGGGATACCTACCGGCATCATTTCTGGATGGTTTTTGGGATTCGTCCGGGATCCCGTCGTGGTCCTTTCGGGACTTTTTTTCGACTAATACGGGATCATTTGCGGACCATTTCGGCATAATTTCTGGATAGTTGTCGGGATCCGTTCGGGATCCCGTCACGGTCATTTCGGAACTATTAAGGGATCATTTGAGGACCTTTCCGGCATCATTTCTGGATAATTTTTGGAATCCTTTCGGGATCCCGTCACGGTCATTTCGGGACTATTAGGGGATCATTTGAGGACCTTTCCGGCATCATTTCTGTATTGTTTTCGGAATCCTTTCGGGATCCCGTCAGGGTCATTTTGGGACTTTTTTGGGGCTAATACGGGATCATTTGGGGATCCTCTTGGGATCGTTTCGTGACTTTTTCTGTTTTATTTCGGGATCATTTGGGGACCCTTCCAGCATAATTTCTTGATGGTTTGCCGGATCCATCAGGGTCATTTCGGGACCATTTTGGGATCATTTGGGGACCCTTCCGAGATCATTTCTGGATCCGTCCGGAATGCCGTAGGAGCCATTTCGGGATTTTTTGTTCCTTTTCCGGGATAGTTTTTGGACCCTTCCGGGATCATTTCTGGATCTGTGCGGGATCCCATCTGGGTCATTTCCGGACTATTTCGGGATCATTTTGGGATCCTTCCGGAATCATTTCTGTATGGTTTTCGCGATCCGTCCTTGATTCCCTCGGAGCCATTTCGGAACCTTTTCTGGAGTATGTCGGGTCATTTGGGGACTTTTTCGGGATCATTTTGGGGCTCATCCGGCATCATTTCTGGATGGTTTTCGGGATTCGTCCGGGATCCCGTCGGGGTCATTTCGGGACTTTTTCGCGACTAATACGGGATCATTTGGGAACCCTTTCGGCATCAATTCTCGATGGTTTTCGGGATCCGTCCGGGATCTCGTCGGGGTTATTTGGGGACTTTTTCGGGATCATTTGGGGGCTCTTCCGGCAACATTTCTGGAGGGTTTTCGGGATCCGTCCCGGATCTCGTAGGGGTAATTTGGGGACTTTTTCAGGATCATTTGGGGGCTCTTCCGGCATATATTCTGGATGGTTTTCGGGATTTGTCCGGGATCCCGTCGGGTTCATTTCGGGACTTTCGCGACTAATACGGGAACATTTGGGAACCCTTTCGGCATCATTTCTGGCTGGTTTTGGGGATCCGTCCGGGATCCCGTCGGGGTTATTTCGGGACTTTTTCTCTACTAATACGGGATCATTTGCGGACCCTTTCGGCATCATTTCTGGATAGTTGTCGGGATCCGTTCGGGATCCCGTCACGGTCATTTCGGGACTATTAGGGGATAATTTGAGGACCTTTCCGGCATCATTTCTGGATAGTTTTCGGAATCCTTTCGGGATCCCGTCAGGGTCATTTCGGGGCTTTTTCGGGATCATTTAAGGATGGCTTTCGGGATTCGTCCGGGAACCCGTCAGGGTAATTTCGGGACTTTTCCGAGACTATTTCGGGATCATTTTGGACCTTCCCAAGATCATTTCTGGATGGATTTCGGGATTTGTCCGGGATGCCGTCAGGGTCATTTTGGGACTATTAGGTGAGCATTTGAGGACCTTTCCGGCATCACTTCTGGATGGTTTTCGGTATCCGTTCAGGATCCCGTCGGAATAATTGCGGGACTTTTTCGGGATCATTGGGGTCCCTTCCGACATCATTTCTGGATGGTTTTTGGGATTCGTCCTCCATCCCGTCGGGGTCATTTAGGGGTGCGTTCGAGATCCCGTCAGGGTCATTTCGGGACTTCTTCGGGTCTATATCGGGATCATTTCTGGATGGTTTATGGGATCCGTCCATGACCCCTTAAGGGTAATTTCGGGACTATTAGGTGATCATTTGAGAACTTTTCCGGCATCACTTCTGGATGATTTTCGGTATCCGTTCGGGATCCCGTCGGAATCAATGCGGGACTTTTTCGGAATCATTTGGGATTCCTTCCGGCATCATTTATGGATGGTTTTCGGGATTTGTCCGGGATCCTGTCGGGGTTATTTCGGGACCTTTTCGGGGATAATGCGAGATCATTTGGGGATCCTCTAGGGGTCGTTTCGTGACTTTTTCTGTATTATTTCGGGATCCCAACCTTTCGGCATAATTTCTTGATGGTTTGCCGGATCCATCAGGTTCATTTCGGGACTATTTTGGGATCATTTGGGGACCCTTCCGAGATCATTCCTGGATCCGTCCGGGATGCCGTAGGAGCCATTTCGGGATTTTATATTACTTTTCCGGGATAGTTTTGCACCCTTCCGGGATCATTTCTGGATCTGTGCGGGATCCCATCTGGGTCATTTCCGGACTATTTCGGGATCATTTTTGGATCCTTCCGGAATCATTTCTGTATGGTTTTCGCGATCTGTCGTGGATCCCCTCGGAGCCATTTCGGAACTTTTTCTGGAGTATGTCGGGATAATTTAGGGACCCTTCCTGGATATTTTCTGGATGGCTTTTAAGATCCGCCCGGGAGCCCGTCAGGGTCATTTCGGAACGTTTTCGGGATCATTTTGGAACACCTTCAGGGATCATTTCTGTGTGGGTCTCTGGATACGTCTAGAATCGTGTCGCTGTCATTTCGGGTTTTTTTGGGACTATTCGGGGAACTTTTGGAGACGCTTTTGGGGCATTTCTGGATGGTTTTCGGGATCCGTCCGCGATAGCGTGCGGGTCATTTCGTAGCTTTTTCTGGATAATTTCGTGATCAATTGGGATCCTATCAGGTTATCAGCTCATTCAGTTCTTTTTTTTACTCAATTACAAAAATAAAATGCATTAGACAGAAAACAAAATTTTAAACAGATAATAAGCAGGCTAACGCGAATAGCCCATATATTTAAATTTCTCCTTGCGGACGGGGGCCGCGGGTAAAGGCTAGTATATTATAAATGGCAAAGTTTGGATGTGAAGATGTTTGGAAGTTTGGATGTTTGTTCAGACGTTTGTTTTTGTGACTCAATCACGCAAGAACGGCTGGACGGATTTGGATGAAATTTGGCACATATATAGCCAATAGTCTAGAAGGATCTACTAGCTATATATTTTTGAAAAGGGGCGTGGTCCCCGCGCCCTAGGAACAGTTATAATTTAGTTATTATATTTTTTCGTCTTTGCGACTGAATCACGCCAGAATGGCTACACGGATTTTGATGAAATATGGGACACAAACAGTAGTCTACTAGCGAATTTTTTCTCGAACATGGAAAGAGGGGTGGGGGTCCCACGACCTCTTCGAGCAATTACTTTTTAATAATTTTTACACATTATAACTTTACGTATACTGGCCTTCACCAATATCACAGACTCAAGGGGTCAAATAAGTCGAGGGCTGACAAAGTAAGCAGTGAAACACTCCGCCGCCAATCCCCCCTTTATCACCCCTCTGGTGTAAAATCTATAAATTGTTATAACTCAATATAAATTTTCTCCTACTTCAATAGTTTCTAAAGGAACGAGATCTAGACAATTTTGGAGGAACGATCAGTGGTCCTCTCCTCTACTCCCACCATCCGCCCTCCATCAATTGTTTTTATTAGCACGCTTTTATTAGCTTTACCTGTATGTTTCTATGTAACTTTTCATTCGCTCCAAAGCGCCTGCTGCCTTATTAACATGGTTTTATAATTAGCTTCACCTTATTTGTAATCCCGTAAGGGTCATATCGAGGCCCTTCCGGGATCATTTCTGGATGGTTTTCGGGATCGGTCCGGGATCCCGCCGGGGTAATTTCGGGACTTTTTCGGGATCATTTTGGGACCCTTCCGGGATCATTTCTGTATAGTTTTCGGGATCCGTCCGTGATCCCGTCGGGGTTATTTTGAGACATTTTCGGGACTATTCCGGAATCATTTCGGGACTATTTCGCGATCTTTTGGGGACCCTTCCGGCATCATTTCTGGATGGTTTTCGGGATCCGTCCGGGATCCCGTCGGGGTACTTTCGGGATCATTTGCGTACCTTCGAGAGATAAATTCTTGATGGTTTCCGGGATCATTACGGGACTTTTTCGGGCTTATTTGGAGTCCCTTTAGGCATCATTTCTGGATGGTCTTCGAGATTCGTCCGGCATCCCGTCGGGGTCATTTCGGGACTTTTTCGCGACTAATACGGGATCATTTGGGGACCCTTTCGGCATCATTTCTGGATGGTTTTCGGGATCCGTCCGGGATCTCGTCAGGGTAATTTGGGGACTTTTTCGGGATCATTTGGGGGTTCTTCCGCCATCATTTCTGGATGGTTTTCGGGATCCGTCCGAGATCCCGTCGGGGTTATTTCGGAACTTTTTCGCGACTAATACTTGATCATTTGGGAACCCTTTCGGCATCATTTCTGGATGGTTTTCGGGATCCCTCCGGGATCTCGTCAGGGTCATTTGGGAACTTTTTTGGGATCATTTGGGGCCCCTTCCGGCATCATTTCTGGTTGGTTTTCGGGATCCGTCCGGGATCCCGTCGGGGTCATTTCGGGACTTTTTCGCGACTAATACGGGATTATTTGGGAACCCTTTCGGCATCATTTCTGGATGGTTTTCGGGATCCGTCCGGGATCCCATCAGGATAATTTCGGGACTATTAGGGGATCATTTGGGGACCTTTCCGGCATCATTTCTGGATAATTTTCGGGATCCGTCCGAGATGCCGACGAGGTCATTTCGGGACTATTTCGGGATCATTTGGGATACCTACCGGCATCATCTCTGGATAGCTTTTGGGATTCGTCCGGGATCCCGTCGGGGTCTTTTCGGGACTTTTTCTCGACTAATACGGGATCATTTGCGGACCCTTTCGGCATCATTTCTGGATAGTTGTCGGGATCCGTTCGGGATCCCGTCACCGTCATTTCGGAACTATTAGAGGATCATTTGAGGACCTTTCCGGCATCATTTCTGGGTAGTGTTCGGAATCTTTTCGGGATCCCGTCAGGGTCATTTCGGGACTTTTTTAGGATCATTTAAGGATGGCTTTCAGGATTCGTCCGAGAACCCGTCAGGATAATTTCTGGATTTTTCCGACACTATTTCGGGATCATTTTCGAACCTTCCCAAGATAATTTCTGGATGGATTTCGGGATCTGTCCGGGATCCCGTCAGGGTCATTTAGGGTTGCTTTCGAGATCCCGTCAGGGTCATTTCGGGACTTTTTTAGGATCATTTAAGGATGGCTTTCAGGATTCGTCCGGGAACCCGTCAGGATAATTTCTGGATTTTTCCGACACTATTTCGGGATCATTTTCGGACCTTCCCAAGATAATTTCTGGATGGATTTCGGGATCAATCCGGGATGCCGTTAGGGTCATTTTCGGACTATTAGGTGATCATTTGAGGACCTTTCCGGCATCACTTCTGAATGGTTTTCGGTATCCGTTCAGGATCCCGTTGGTATCATTGCGGGACTTTTTCGGGATCATTTGGGGTCCCCCCAAGATCATTTCTGGATGGATTTCGGGATCTGTCCGGGATCCCGTCAGGGTCATTTAGGGATGCTTTCGAGATCCCGTCAGGGTCATTTCGGGACTATATCGGGATCATTTCTGGATGGTCTATGGGATCCGTCCATGACCCCTTAAGGGTCATTTAGGGACTATTAGGTGATCATTTTAGGACCTTTCCGGCATCACTTCTGGATGATTTTCGGTATCCGTTCGGGATCCCGTCGGAATCAATGAGGGACTTTTTCGGAATCAGTTGGGATTCCTTCCGGCATCATTTCTGGATGGTCTTCGGGATTTGTCCGGGATCCCGTCGGGGTTATTTCGGGACCTTTTCGGGGCTAAAACGGGATCATTTGGGGATCCTCTAGGGGTCGTTTCGTGACTTGTTCTGTATTATTTCGGGATCATTTTGGGACCCTTTCGGCATAATTTCTTGATGGTTTGCCGGATCCATCAGGGTCATTTCGGGACCATTTTGGGATCATTTGGGGACCCTTCCGAGATCATTTCTGAATCTGTCCGGGATGCCGTAGGAGCCATTTCGGGATTTTTTGTTACTTTTCCGGGATAGTTTTTGCACCCTTCCGGGATCATTTCTGGATCTGTGCGGGATCCCATCTGGGTCATTTCCGGACTATTTCGGGATCATTTTGGGATCCTTCCGGAATCATTTCTGTATGGCTTTCGCGATCCGTCGCCGTCGGAGCCATTTCGGAACTTTTTCTGGAGTATGTCGGGATAATTTAGGGACCCTTCCTGGATATTTTCTGGATGGTTTTTGAGATCCGCCCAGGAGCCCGTCAGGGTCATTTCGGAACCTTTTCGGGATCATTTTGGAACACTTTCAGGGATCATTTCTGTGTGGTTCTCTGGATACGTCTAGAATCGTGTCGCTGTCATTTCGGGTTTTTTTGGGACTATTCGGGGAACTTTTGGAGACCCTTTCGGGGCATTTCTGGATGGTTTTCGGGATCCGTCCGCGAGAGCGTGGGGGTCATTTCGTAGCTTTTTCTGGATAATTACGGGGTCATTTGGGATCCTATCAGGTTATCAGCTCATTTAGTTCTTTTTTTTACTCAATTACAAAAATAAAATGCATTAGACAGAAAACAAAATTTTAAACAGATAATAAGCAGGCTCTTGCGGACGGGGCCGCGGGTAAAGGCTAGTATATTATAAATGGGAAAGTTTGGATGTTTGGACGTTTGTCCAGACGTTTGTCTTTGTGACTCAATCACGCAAGAACGGCTGGACGGATTTGGAAGAGATTTGGCACACATATAGCTAATAGTCTAGAAGGATCTACTAGCTATATATTTTTCAAAAGGGGGGAAGTCACCGCCCCCTACGAACAGTTATAATTTAATTATTATATTTTTTAGTCTTTGCGACTGGATCACGCCAGAACGGCTACACGGATTTTGATGAAATTTGGGACACAGACCGTAGTCTACTAGCGAAATTTTTTTCGAACATGGAAAGAGGGGTGGGGTCCCACGACCCCTTCGAGCAATTACTTTTTAATAATTTTCACACATTATAACTTGACGTATACTGGCGTTCACCAATATCACAGACTCAATGGGTCAAATAAGTCGAAGGCTTACAAAGTGAGCAGTGACACCCTCCGTCACCTCCTTTCTACCCCTATGGTGTAAAATCTATAAATTGTTATAACTCAATATAAATTTTCTCCTAAATCAATAGTTTTTGGTATCTGGCACATACAGATCGAGATCTAAACACTTTTGGAAAAACGAGCAGCGGTACTTCTCCCGCCATCCGCCCTCCGTCAATTGTTTTTATTAGCACGCTTTTCTTAGCTTTACCTGTATGTTTCTTTGTAACTCTTCACTCGCTCCAACGCGCCTGCTGCCTTATTAAAATGGTTCTACAATTAGCTTCGCCTTATTTGTAATCCCGTTGGGGTCATATCGAGACCCTTTCGGGATAATTTTTGGATGGTCTTCGGGATCCGTCCGGGATCCCGCCGGGTCATTTCGGGACTTTTTCGGTACTATTTCGGGATCATTTTGGGACCCTTCCGGGATCATTTCTGTATAGTTTTCGGGATCCGTCCGGGATCCCGTCGGGGTTATTTTGGTTATTTCGGCACTATTCCGGGATCATTTCAGGACTTTTTCGCGATCATTTAGGGACCTGTCCGGCAACATTTCTGGATGGGTTCGGGATCCGTTCGGCATCCAGTCGGGATATTTTCGGGGTCATTTGCGTACCTTTGAGAGATAAATTCTTGATGGTTTCCGGGATCATTACGGGACTTTTTCGGGGTCATTTCGGGTCCCTTCAGCCATCATTTCTGGATGGTTTTCGGGATCCGTCCGGGATCCCGTCGGGGTCATTTCGCGACTTTTTCGGGATCATTTGGGGTCCCTTCCGGTATCATTTCTGCATAGCTTCCGTGATTCGTCGGGGATCATTTCGGGACTAATAGGAGATCATTTGAAGACCTTTCCGGCATCATTTCTGCATAGCTTCCTGGATTCGTCGGGGATCATTTCGGGACTAATAGGGGATCATTTGAAGGACTTTCCGGCATCATTTCTGCATAGTTTACGAGATCCGTCGGGGATCTCGACGGGGTCATTTAGGGACTAATTCGGGATAATTTCTGCATAGTTTCCGGGGTTCGTCCGAGATACCGTCGGGGTCATTTCGGAACTTTTTCTCGACTAATACGGGATAATTTGGGGACCCTTTCGGCATCATTTCTGAATGGATTTCGGTATCCGTTCGGGATCCCGTCAGGGTAATTTCGGGACAATTAGGGGATCATTTGAAGACCTTTCCGGTATCATTTCTGCATAGTTTCTGGGATCCGTCGGGGATCTCGACGGGGTCATTTCCGGACTAAATTTTTTTTAAAAGTGGGCGTGGTCGTTCTCCGATTTTGGTAATTTTTATTAAGCATACATATAGTAATAGAAGTAACGTTCCTGTATACCAATACAAAGTGAGTTCAGATAAGTACGTGAACTGAGTTTAGTAAAGATATATCGATTTTTGCTCAAGTTATCGTGTTAACGGCCGAGCGGAAGGACAGACGGTTGACTGTGTATAAAAACTGGGCGTGGCTTGAACCGATTTCGCCCTTTTCCACAGAAATAAATTATCGTCCCAGAATCTAAGTCCCTACCAATTTTCACAAGGATTGGTAAATGTTTGTTCGAATTATGGCATTAAAAGTATCCTAGACAAATTAAATGAAAAAGGGCTGAGTCACGCCCATTTTGAAATTTTCTTTTATTTTTGTTGCACCATATCATTACTGGAGTTGAATGTTGACATAATTTACTTATATACTGTAAAAATATTAAATTTTTTGTTAAAATTTGACTTAACAAATTTTTTTTTTAAGTGGGCGTGTTCGTCATCCGATTTAGCTAATATTTATTTAGCACACATATAGTAATAGGAGTAACGTTCCTGCCAAATTTCATCATGACATCTTCAACGACTGCCAAATTACAGCTTGCAAAACTTTTAAATTACCTTCTTTTAAAAGTGGGCGGTGCCACATCCATTATCCAAAATTTGACTAATTTTCTATTTTGCATCAAAAGGTCAACGAACCCACTAAGTTTCATCGCTTTATCCGCCTTTGGTAATGAATTATCGCACTTTCTCCGTTTTTCGGAATTTTCGATATCGAAAAAGTGGGCGTGGTAATGGTCCGATTTCGCTCATTTTAAATAGCGATCTGAGATGAGCGCCCAGGAACCCACATACCAAATTTCATCAAGATACCTCAAAATTTACTCAAGTTATTGTGTTTACGGACGGACGGACATGGCTAAATGAATTTCTTTTTTGCCCAGATCATTTTGATATATAGAAGTCTATATCTATTTTGATTAGTTTATGCCGTTACGGATTACCGTTATGCGAACAAAATTAATATACTCTGTGAGCTCTGCTCAGCTGAGTATAAAAAGGGTGCGTGTACTTATGTACGTGCGTGAGAAGTTATACTTCTTTGTCATAATTAAAAAATATGTTTTAATTGCATGTAAATATTTCTTTTCTTCAAGGTATGGTTGAGCTCTAGGCCAATATATACATACTAGGGTGGGTCAAATTTATTTTTGAAAAGGCACGTCCAGTTTCGAAATCTATGGGTCATACTGAGTAATATTGCCCATGGAACCATAGGTCTGAAATGAATTTCGAGCCTCCCTAATTTTGTTAGAAAATATTTTTTTTAGAAATTTTTATTCTTATTTTTGTTAGAAAATATTTTGGCCTATTTAAAAATTGAATTTGCAATATGGAAAAGTAAAATAGTCGTGCGTCGTGCCCAGAGCATTCGGTGTGGTAGGCGGAGCACGCTACCATCACACCACGGTGGCCGCCAAGGTATCAACAACAATGCTAAGATATCAATAACAAATACATTGATTTCCATAAGGTTGGTTGGATCAATTGTTTTATACCGATATGGATCGGTCAAGTTTGCCTCACTTATTTCGTTATTTTCTTTTTGTCTCATATTCTATTCATAAACGAGGGAACTTGAAAACTATGTTTAAAGTTTGATCTCACATCATAAGGCATTTGCATGCGTCACACTTTAATTAAATACAACCAAAATTTTTTTCTTAATTTGTAATTACATTTTTTATTATTTATTTGTAAGTAACACAAAAAGAAATGTTGCCATTTGGACTGCTTATTGACATATCACCATATCTCAGCTGCCGTTCAGAAAACGCTCTATCTTAGCATATATTCTATGTTTTGACGTGAGCTAAAATGTTTATCAAAAAAGTTCTGAAATGGGGCGTTCAGGCGAGTTAGGTAAACTCAGCAGTCGATTTAAAAAAAACACCTTGCAATGCGATTTTTTTGCACTTTCTATAAAATCGCGAACATAAAAATTCCTCATACTTGTGTATATAATCGGATAATGTTGGTGCCCACCTGCTACCATCGCACAAAGTGTTCCATCCTTAAAGGCCGGTGCACCAGGATCTCCCCAACACGTATTCTTTGCATGCTCCGTATCTATTAAACAAATTGCTGTTGGTGGGATAGTTCTCCTTTCCGCAGCATAATGAGCCTCATATTGCTCCTTACATCCGTTGGTTGGGATTACTTCAAATTCTGCAGATTGGAGTATATGCGAAACTTCCAAATCCATTCCAGTTTTCGAACCCCATGAACTGATTTGCAATTTTAAGCCCGGAGTTAATGCAATTTCGCAAAGTGATAATGGTGGTACCTTGTTATAATTGATACGCTTATTCAAAAGAATCACAGCTAAATCCATTTCTACCGGTATCGTAGTAAAATCACTTGGACGAATTATACCCTCCCCAGTGCGAACTATTTTTGCTCGACGTAAATCGGTTGCACCAGTTTTAATAGTAATGCGAGGCACGTCGTAATTTCCCAAGCAAAATGCAGATGTAAGCACCTTCGTCCAAGTGATTAAAGCACCCATACATCTATATTGCTCGTCAATAAATATTCCCACCGCATATGGGCTATCCTTTCTATCGCAATCACTGCCACCCACAATGCGATATTCCGAATTCGTATTGGTAAAAGTACAGCTAAGGAAGACAAAAAGTATCACGAAAGAACTGCCTAAATTCATTTTTCTTAAAGATTTTGCGTTGATTTTTAAGTTTAAAGTGAAGGAAGTTGAAATTTGTGGGTGCTATTTATACAAAACTTTCGTGTGTAAATAAAAACGAGTTTTGAATTGGAAAAAAGACAGCCTACTAAATTTTTGTGATTGCAGCAGCATAAGTGTGAGAAGAAAAAAATTTAATTTAGGTAAATTCGATTATTGAATACAAAACAAAAATTTTAACACGATGTTTGCGAGTGTACCCAGCCTTTAGTAGCAATATAGAAGTATGACATATATGGTAATTGGCGGCTGCCGTGGTGTGGTAGGTGGTAGGGTGCTCCGCCTATCACACAACGCGCCTGCTGCCTTATTAAAATGGTTCTACAATTAGCTTCGCCTTATTTGTATTCCCGTTGGGGTCATATCGAGACCCTTTCGGGATAATTTTTGGATGGTCTTCGGGATCCGTCCGGGATCCCGCCGGGTCATTTCGGGACTTTTTCGGTACTATTTCGGGATCATTTTGGGACCCTTCCGGGATCATTTCTGTATAGTTTTCGGGATCCGTCCGGGATCCCGTCGGGGTTATTTTGGTTATTTCGGCACTATTCCGGGATCACCAGAGGGTGATAAAGGGGGGAGGGGGGCGGCGGAGTGTTTCACTGCTTACTTTGTAAGCCCTGGACTTATTTGGCCCCTTGAGTCTGTGATATTGGTGAAGGCCAGTATACGTAAAGTTATAATGTGTAAAAATTATTATAAAGTAATTGCTCGAAAGGGTCGTGGGACCCCCACCCCTCTTTCCATGTTCGAAAAAAATTACGCTAGTAGACTACTGTCTGTGTCCCAAATTTCATCAAAATCCGTGTAGCCATTCTGGCGTGATTCAGTCGCAAAGACGAAAAAATATAATAATTAAATTATAACTGTTCCTAGGGGGCGGAGACCACGCCCCTTTTGCAAAATATATAGCTAGTAGATCCTTCTAGACTATTGGCTATATGTGTGCAAAATTTCATCCAAATCGGTCCAGCCGTTCTTGCGTTATTGAGTCACAAAGACAAACATCTGGACAAACATCCAAACATCCAAACATCCAAACATCCAAACATCCAAACATACAAACATCCAAACTTTCCCATTTATAATATATACTAGCCTTTACCCGCGGCCCCGTCCGCAAGGAGAAAATTAAATATATGGGATATTCACGTTAGCCTGCTTATCAAGTTGTCTGTTTAAAAAGATGTTTCTGTCTAATACATTTTATTTTTGTAATTGAGTAAAACAAGAACTAAATGAGCTGATAACCTGATAGGATCCCCAAATTATCCCGAAATTATCCAGAAAAATCCACGAAATGATCCCGACGCTATCGCGGACAGATCCCGAAAACCATCCAGAAATGCCACGAAAGGGTCTCCAAAAGTTCCCGGAATAGTCCCAAAAACCCGAAATGACAACGACACGATTCTAGACTTATCCAGAGAACCACAATGAAATGATGCTTGAAGGGTACCAAAATGATCCCGAAAAAGTTCCGAAATGACCCTGACGGGCTCCCGGACGGTTCTCAAAAACCATCCAGGAAATATCCAGGAAGGGTCCTTAGGGGATCCACGACGAATCGCGAAAACCATACAGAAATGATTCCGGAAGGGTCCCAAAATGATCCCGTATTAGTCCCGAAAAGTCCTGAAATGACCCAGACGGGATCCCAGACGGATTCCGAAAACTATCCAGAAATGATGGCGGAAAGGTCCTCAAATGATCCCCTAATAGTTCCGAAATGACCCTGACGGGATTTCGAACGGACTCCTAAATGACCCTGACGGGATCCTGGACAGATCTCGAAATCCATCCAGAAATGATCTTGGAAGGGCCCAAAATAATCCCGAAACAATCTCCGAAAAGTTCAGAAATTACCCTGACGGGATCCCGCACGGATCCCAAAACTATCCAGAAATGATGCCGAAATGTCCTCAAATGATCCCCTAATAGTCCCGAAATTACAAACTAGCGTGGAATCCAGTGGAACCTGCGTGGAACATGAGTTTTGACACTGAACGAAGTGTCAAAATTACCGGGGTTGCTTCGTCGAAAGCGACACAGGGAAGCAAAAAAGGGATCGGAATATCAGATATGGGTTGCTGTGATGGTAAATTTTTTTGAACGAATTTAGTAGGAAATTTTAAGTGCACCCATATGGGTCCTTCATAAAATTATAAAAAAGTCTTCAATTGGGGTATCTGAGGACGCGTAGTTATTTCAGTATTAAGAATACAAACACGTGAGTTAAGTTTTTCTACCCGTTCAAAAGTTCTCCGCGAAAAACAGTTTGAAACCGAGGTCGACTGCAATAACCCGTCCAAAAAAGCGGAAAGAAAAATGAATAGACGCGTTTTGTCCTGTTGTCAATAGTCCGAAGAGAAAAAGTATTCGAATTATTGGAAGCGAGGCCAAAACGCGTCTATTAATACCTCCCCCGACGGTTTTGGTCGTGTTTTAGCAATCATCCCCGGTAATAAAGTATCACAATTTGTTAATTAAAATTGTCCAAAATATATGGTTATTAAAGAGAGATGTAATTAAGTGCTCGTTTGAAAGTAAATAAGTATATTTCTTTGTAATATAAGAAAAAAAATTTTAAGCAGTTTTCGATAGCAGCTACTAAACTTTTTTTTGTCCTAAGAAGTACAACAGTGCCAAATAGCATACACAAAAAAAAACGAACAAGAACAAGCATTTTATCAGGTGAACGTGGCTGTGTATGTGCGTGCTGCTACATATCCTACTTGTAGACCTGTACAATGGGTCGCAACCACAACCGCGTGCTGACTATGTTGTGTTGTGTTGTGTTCCCCTTTTCATAGCCAATGCTCTTGATGTTGCTAGCTTAGTTCGTTGCATTGCCATGGTTACGGTGTTGCTGTGGGGTGTTGCGGCAACTTGTTGCGCTAGTCATATTTCAGAGACTTGTTTGTGTTTCGTATTGTGTCGGCTATGTTGCTGATCGTGTTCTTATGTAGAGTTTTATTTGTGTTGCGTTGCCTGTGTTACTGATCCTATGTTGTGGGGCGGTGATTTTGTGTGGGCCAAATTAATGGTTTATATTTGGTCCTCACAGTGGGTATTATTAACTTATGTCTTTATTTCGGCTTCGCATGCATATTCATCAGTTTTGCCAGATTGATGCCACTAAATCGAATATCACAATGAAAATTACTTTAAAGCTCTCAGCAACAGCTTTAATTTGATATCCATAATACACTCACATTCTAGGGGTACCGGGTCCACGTTTTGGCCTATATATCGAGACGCTGTGTGTCGATCCTGAATTTTCTTTGCTATAAACCTCAGGGAGCCCGAGACCTTTCCAACGAATGCAAAACCGTGGAAATCGGTTCGTGCGTTCTGGAGTTATAGCGTCAGGAAGGAAAACCCGACTTATTTTTATATTGTTATGAATATTAGCAACACTAAGGGGTACTGTCATCTCTAAGCCGATGCCTTTATTGTGAAGTACTTTAATAAAGACCATTTTACATTACTGAATAGTGGTGTTATTTATTCAACAGTTTATAAATAAAATAAATAAAAACGCACCACAACTCTTGTTTTAATTGTAAATAAGTATAAGCCCAACGAATGCCTTTCCATTATCATACATTACTTTGTGAGGTAATCCGCATCGTCCTACGAAGCAAGAGGAGGCTTCTCTGAAGACCTCAACTGTCTATCTTGTGCAAGATTCGAGATGGACCGTTTAATAGAGAAGCATACAAATATGCAAAAGTGTGCTTTTGGGTAGGAAACTCGTCGCAAGGGGAACGTCTTCATCATAAATGGGCCAGCGAAGTCAACGCCGGTTACGTAAGTGAAGCTTTCGAAGCATAGCGGCCATTATTTGCGAACGCATTTGCTGCTTATATATTGGGCACGTCACGTAGTTGAATATGCATTTTTTTACTTTCTGCTTGATTCTGGAGATGTAGTATTCCTTCTGTATCATTAGTTGCTTTTCGGGTCAGCATGGAGCTTTTCTTGCTGATAGGGTCTGATTCTTCCAACTGCGTGATTTCTACTGGAAATGATGGCGTTGCATTATCATTATGAGTTTCATTTAAGCGTCTTATCCGTGAGTGAGGGGTAACGGATTGAGAATCCGGTGGTTTCGAGTGTGCCAGATGAAACAGCCTTAATGTGTTTTTTCTCCGGAGGAGGTGAATTCGAAGGGGTGTATCTTGGCCAGAATGTGTTCGGCTTAGAGAGCTATTGGAGTCTATTACACCATAACGAGCAGTCAACTAAATCTTTTTGTTTGCATCCACAAGTTCCTAAATCGGCGGGGTTGTCATCGCTAAGTACGTGGCGCCAAAGTGTTTTGCTGACGTTCTGAATTTTTCTAGCCAGGGCAACAAAACGGAGGAATCTGACCAGAGTGTCAGTTCGTGTGGTAGCAACTTCAATTGAAATTGAGTTTAAGTTATTTATTTCGACAATAATACGGCACCGCGCAGAGTTCTAGTCGTGGCAAGTTTACTGATTGCAGGGGTGCGACTTTTGTTTTTGCCATAAAGAGGTGGGTTGAGGCATAGTTCCTCTTGTCTTTGTAGCAGGTGATAAAGTTGTTCGGCTTGAGTTAATCGGGGATGATAACCACAGACCGCCCTAAACATATCTCTAAATGCTGACCAGTCTTCATAACCGTGGAATATTTCGGTGTCGCGTTTGAGGTGATTAAATGGGGGGTCTCAACAGTTGCATTGTGTCGATAATTTGCGACATGCAACTTCCATAATTTTCAGAGCATTTTTGATATTTCTGTTCTATCGAAGCTGTATACACCTTATTGAATTGGGAAAGTGATAGGTTTTAAAGGAATCTACTAGTGTTGCTGGGTTTCTACCTTAGGGAGTAATTCTGTTTGGTGACTTATCAGTTTTGCTGACCATTTAGAGTAAAAATCCTCCATCCTATTACTTTCGAAAATGAAGGTGTGAAGACTTGAGTCGGGTCCACCAGCGGGGAGAGATTAATTTCTTTTTTCTAATCCCATATTTTGGTTTTAAGTAAGTGGAAAAAAATTACGATTAGTATTTGTGAAGAAAATTAAACTTACCCCTGAGGAAAATTATACTCCCCTCACTGACTCAGTTAAAAAACTACTTACCTGTGAAGAAGATTATACTCACCTGTGAAAAATTTCACAAACCTTAATTTATTAGAAAACAAGTAAGGAAGTCTAAGTTCGGGTGAAACCGAATATTACATACCCAGCTGTACACTTGAAATACTGGGGTGGCTTTCCGTAGTTCGATGGTCGACACTCGTCGGTACGATACTTCAATTCGATATCGAACCCTCGACAAGGCCGTTTTGGTTTCCGTATTTCGATAAAGGCACTATCGTTCTCATATTTTGGGAAATCTTTGGAAAGTGATTTGTGCCTGTCAAAACCTATGTGCCATAAATAAAAAATAAAAAGTAAAAAATGTTTAATTGACGTTATTTTTTGATTTTGGACGATTTTAGTGCGGAAAACTCGTCAATTAAGAGGAGGAGTATAACAGATGCATTAAATCCTACGGAGTTGCCACAAAAACAGTAAGATTATACATATTTTAAAGAGTAATTCTTAAATCTTTATATTGCATTTCACAGCTTCCAAACAAAATACTGGCTAACCAAAGAGATTTTTATGGAAATCTTAAGAGAAATCAACCTAAGGAAAGGCGTACGAAGGACGTATATTCCTCCGGTTTTGAGGCTAGCAGCAATACTGGAGATATTAGCAGGCGGAGGTTACCAATGGCTAACTGGTGGAGCACACACAGTACCAATGGGGCATAGTACATTGTCGAAGGTTTTTCGCAGCACTTTGGACTTTCAGCCATGCAAGGAGTGGTTTAACCAAAAATATAATTTTCCTGGAGGTAATGCAGCTCAATAAATCAATAACGAAAGTTTAGTTTTTTTAAATTCATTCCAGTCGTTGGTGCCGTTGATGATACTCGTTTGCAGTTCCTAAGACCTGTGGAAAATGTACATATATATTTCAATAGGAAAGGAAAGCGTAGCATTAATGCAATGATTGTAAGCATATATGTACGTACATTCCTATATACATATGAATTTTTTTATGTAAATCCTTTCTTTAGAACTGTTTATTGAGTAATCGCATTTGACATGCTTTATTACAGATATGTGATCATAAACTAATAATCAAAACTATATGCCCACAATATGGAGGTGCTGTATACGACTCATTTGTGTGGAAGGCCTCTAAAGAGAGATTGGTAATGGAGCGACAATGCAACAGTGGGAATAGAAACTCGTGGCTATTGGGTGATTCGGGATACCCTCGAGAAGATGAGCCAGACGAAAGCAAACGCTTTTTTAATGATACTCATAGCAAAGCTAGGAGCATTGTTGAAAGAACTATTGGCGTTTACAAAGGTTAGTATATTAATTAAATCTATTTTAAATATATTAACTTTCATTGCATCGTCCCGTTTAGGCCGCTGGAGGATATTATCAGACGACAGAAAACCAAGATATAGCCCAACAAATTGTTACGAAAATTGCAAACGTGTGTGCCGCTTTTCATAATGTGTGCATTAGCCGAAGTATTCCTTTTCGTACCAATAATGAAGCTATAACTTCTAGGCAAGAAGGGGTGATAGAACCTACCCCGCCGGACACAGGCAACCGAGAAGCAGATAGAATAAGAAATAGAATAAAAGACTATCTTTTCCATTCAGCTATGTAAGAAATTCATTTTAATTGGTAGCAAATAAAGTAAAATTGTTTGTAAATTGGTAATAAATAACATAAAATTGTACTTCATTATCATAAAAGTTCACTCATAGGACGAATTAATTAAATAAAAAATAGATAAACATTGTACTTATTTAACACAAACATATAGGTAGCTTCATTTGTTATTAATTTTTCGTTTCAGTAAAGAGAGTTCAACTTTCACTTTTTCCAAATCCGCCTCCATTACTTGCACTTTAATTTTCTTATACTGAACTTCAATTGCAATTTGTTTTTCCATTAACTGCAGCTTCTTTTGTCCAATTTCGTTGCTTTCTTTTAAGAGCCTTAACATTTCATTTTGAAATTTTTCCTGTTTATCTATTTCTTTTTCAATAATTTTCATTTTTGGATCTGTAAATTTTCTTGCTCTGGGAGTTTGTGGTGGCTCGTTATCGCTTTCTGATCCTGAACTTATATTATCTCGTGGCGACTCACTTGGCGCTTTATTCTCGTCGTTGCCAGAGGAACTTTCTCCGCTCGAAATTGCTGTCAAGCAGTCGATTATGAATGCTTGCTCCGGCTGCTTAGAAGAGCAAGGACGGTCTGTATTGGTTCCATGTGACGTAGCGCCTGGAACTCCTAACAAATGTTCATTTATTTTTGCTACGGCAATTATCCGTTCTTCCGTGTCGTTTAAAGGAACGGCATCATATGGACCACCGCTCGATCTTTTAAAACTGTTTCGTGTTATATTTGTAGTCAGTCCATACCTAGAAGAAATAAAAGTATGTTCTTGTATGTTTTCGCAGCTATTAACCGCACTGAAATGCAATATGGAACACAAACTAACACAACGCATGAACAGTAATCGACACGGAAGAACGGATAATGGCCGTAGCAATATACGAGGAATATACGTGCTTTGTACACCTTCCCTTAGGTCCATTTCTCTTAAGAAATTTCTAAAAATGTGAGGTTCAGTTGGTTTTAGTTATGACTATCAATAGAAATATGACGCGTCCAACGCTTTTATTTAATTTTCTGATCAACGCCCTTGATTGATAAGGAGTGTGATGACTAGCACCTAGGACCTACCTAATTATTTTCTAGCTTTTCGTATTATTATTACTTCATGTAAGGATTGTTTTCAATAAAACCGTTTAACTTCAAAATTTTTTTTAAATTATTTTATTTTCAAGTTTTTAGGCTTTATTTAATTGCCTATTATTTCTCATTCTATTTAGTGACTCATTATTACAAGGACTCTGTATGTATTATGTGTTCCAAATATGGACCAAATCGGACCACAAATACGATTTTTGTGGATATCTCGATCCTTGCACCACCTAGCGGCGATTTTTTTTCATAGGTCCAGTATAAGTGTGACAAGAAAAAATTTTAATTTAGGTTAATTCGATTATTGAATACAAACCAAAAACATTAACACGATGTTTGTGAGTGTACCCAGCTTTTATTAATATAGACGTATGAAATATATGGTAATTGGCGGCCACCGTGGTGTGACGGTAGCGTGATCCGCCTAGCACAATGTATGCCCTGGGTTCGCAACCCGGGCAAAGCAACATCAAAATTTTAGAAATAAGGTTTTTCAATCAGAAGAACATTTTTTTAAGCGGGGTCGCCCCTCGGCAGTGTTTGGCAAGCGCTCCGAGAGTATTTCTGCCATGAAAAGCTCTCAGTGAAAACTCATCTACCTTGCAGATGCCGTTCGGAGTTGGCATAAAACATGCAGGTCCCGCCCGTCCAATTTGTAGGGAAAATCAAGAGGAGCACGACGCAGATTGGAAGAGAAGCTCGGCCTTATATCTCTTCGGAGGTTATCGCGCTTTACATTTATTTGTTTTTTTAAGTGGGGTCACCCCTCGGAAATGATTCGTCAAACACTCCAGCTGTATTTATGCCATGAAAAGCTTCTCAGTGAAAATACATCTGCCTTGCAGATGCCGTTTGGAATCGACATAAAACATGTGGGCCCAGTCCCGCCAATTTTTAGGAAAAATTATTAAATTGAAAGAGAAGATCGGCGTTAAATCTCTTCGGAGGTTACCGCGCCTTGCATTTGTTTATTTATTTGTTTATTTATATACAATGATGGAAAAAATAATAGGGACAACTAGTGCAAAATACTAAATAAATTATATAAGCAGAACTTCAATACATCTCTTGGAATAGCGCTCCCTATAAAAATAGTATTTTAAGGTTGTTCTTTTGCGAAAGAGTGAGCCAATAGAAATTCGGCTTGGAAAAAATAATAGGGACAAAACGTGTTTCTTGATATTTTTGCATTATAAATGGTAAAAACTTCGTTCTAGAAGCTTTTTATAAAGCCCTATAAAATTGCACTTGTATGGGGTATGGAGCACTAAGAACATATTTAAGGGAAAATCTCGGCACTTCACTTCCAGAAATAAAAACTCGCCGCAACTCTTGTTTTAATTGTAAATAAGTATAAGCCCAACGAATGCCTTTCCATTATCATACATTACTTTGTGGGGTAATCCGCAACGTCCTACGAAGCGAGAGAAGGCTTCTCTGAAGACCTCAGTTGCCTAACTTGTGCAAAATTCGAGATGGACCGTTTAATAGAGAAGCATACAAATATGCAAAAGTGTGCTTTTGATTAGGAAACCCGTTGCAAGGGGGACGTCTTCACTATAAATTGGTCAGCGAAGTCAATGCCGGTTACGTTAAAGGACACCGAGTAAGTGACACGTTCGAGGCATAGCGGCCATTATTTGCGAAAGCATTCGTTGGTTATATATTGTGCACGTTGAATACGTTTTTTTACTTTCTTTTTGAGGCTGTAGATGTAGGATGAAACGGCCTTAATGGGTTTTTTCTCTGGAGGAGATGAATTCGAAGAGGTGTATCTTGGCCCGAATGTGTACGGCTTAGAGAGTTATTGGAGTGCATTACACCGTAACGAGTAGTCAACTCAATCTTGTTGTTTGCACCTTCGAGTGCCCACCTTCGGCGGGGTTGTCATCCCTAGGTACGTGGCGCCAAAGAGTTTTGCTGGCGTTGTGGGTTTTTCCAGCCAGGCCAACACAATGGAGGAATCTGAACAGAGTGTCAGTTCGTGTCGTGGCAAATTCAATTGAGATTGAGTTTGAGTTATTTATTTCGACAATAACACGGCTCCGCAGAGTTCTAGTCGTGGCAAGTTAACTGCGACTTTGGTTTTTGCCATAAAGAGGTGGGTTGAGGCAGAGTTCCACTTGTCTTTTGTAGCAGGTGATAAAGATTTTCAGCTTGAGTTAATCGGGGATGATAACCATATCCCGCCGTAAACATATATCTAAATGCTGGCCAGTCTTCATAACTACCGTGGAATATTTCGGTGTCGCGGTTGAGGTGATTTAGTAGGGGGTCTCAACAGTTGCATGGTGTCGATAATTTCCGACATGCAACTTCCATTACTTTCAGAGCATTTTTGATATTTCTGTTCTATCGAAGCTGTATACACCTTGTGGAATTAAGAAAGCCATACGTTTTAAAGGAATCTACTAGAGCTGTTGGGTTTTTACTTTAGGGAGTAATTCTGTTTGGTCATCTATCAGGTTTTCTGACCATTTAGAGTAAAAATCCTCCATTCTATTACTTTCGAAAATGAAGGTGTGAAGACTTGAGTCGGGTCTACCAGCAGGGAGAGATTAATTTCTATTTTCTAATCCCACCTTTTCGGTTTAAGTAAGTGGAAAAAAATTACGATTAGTATTTGTGAAGAAAATTAAACTTACCCATGAAGAAAATTATACTCCCCTCACTGACTCACTTAAAAAAGCTACATTCACAAACATTAACTTATTAGAAAACAAGTAAGGAAGTCTAAGTTCGGGTGAAACCGAATATTACATACCCAGCTGTACACTTGAAATACTGCTGTTGTTTGTTTTGTCTGCTTAATACTGTTACAATGCTGGTTCTATTCTGAACTAATTTTTCTTCGAGTTATGGCTCCCGGAACATAGAAAATTTCTTAGTCATAAAAGAGGTGGTGCTATGACAATTTTTTAAAATGTAAAGATTTTCCTATTTATTGTTATAAATCCACTTGGAAAATGAAATAGTATTGATATAAAGCTCTTTTTTGCAAAGGTATACCTTATTTTATTTGTCCACGACCCTTTTAAAATCTTCTATATAAAAGTGGGCGTGGTTTTTAACCGATTTCGTTATTTTTTCTTCAAAGCATTCCTTATAGTAAAGGCAACCTCTCTGCCGAATTTTCTTACGATAGGTTTAACGATTTTTGATTTATGATTAACAATATTTATAACAAGTAAGGAAGGCTAAGTTCGGGTGTAACCGAACATTACATACTCAGTTGAGAGCTATGGAGACAAAATAAGGAAAATCACCATGTAGGAAAATGAACCTAGGGTAACCTTGGAATGTGGTTGTATGACATGTGTATCAAATGGAAGGTATTAAAGAGTATTTTAAGAGAGAGTAGGCCATAGTTCTATGGATGGACGCCATTTAGGAATATCGCCATAAAGGTGGACCACGGCTGACTCTAGAATTTGTTTGTACGATATGGGTATCAAATGAAAGGTGTTACTGAGCATTTTAAGAGGGAGTGGGCCTTAGGTCTATCAGTGGACGCCCTTTCGAGATATCGCCATTAAGGTGGACCAGGGGTGACTCTAGAATGTGTTTATACGATATGGGTATCAAATGAAAGGTGGTAATGAGTATTTTAAAAGGGAATGGGCTTTAGTTCTATAGGTGAACGCCTTTTCGAGAAATCGCCATAAAGGTGGACCAGGGGTGACTCTAGAATATGTTTGTACGATATGGGTATCAAAGGAAAGCTGTTAATGAGTATTTTGAAAAGGAGTGATCCTTAGTCCATAGGTGGCCGCCGTTTCGAGATATCGCCATAAAGGTGGACCAGGGGTGTCTCTAGAATGTGTTTGTACGATATGGGAATCAAATGAAAGGTGTTACTGAGCATTTTAAGAGGGAGTGGGCATTAGGTCTATAGGTGGACGCCTTTTCGAGATATTGCCATTAGGGTGGGCCAGGGGTGACTCTAGAATGTTTGTACGATATGGGTATAAAACGAAAAGTGTTACTGAGCATTTTAAGAGGGAGTGGGCATTAGGTCTATAATTGGACGCCTTTTCGAGATATCGTCATTAGGGTGGGCCAGGGGTGACTCTAGAATGTGTTTGTACGATATGGGTATCAAACGAAAGGTGTTACTGAGCATTTTAAGAGGGAGTGGGTATTAGGTCTATAGGTGGACGTCTTTTCGAGATATCGCCATTAGTGTGGGCCAGGGGTGACTCTATAATGTTTGTGCGATATGGGTATCAAACGAAAGGTGTTACTGAGCATTTTAAGAGGAAGTGGGCATTAGGTCTATAGGTGGACGCCTTTTCGAGATATCGCCATTAGGGTGGGCCAGGGGTGACTCTAGAATGTGTTTGTACGATATGGGTATCAAACGAAAGGTGTTACTGAGCATTTTAAGAGGGAGTGGGCATTAGGTCTATAGGTGGACGCCTTTTCGAGATATCGCCATAAAGGTGGACCAAGGGTGACTCTAGAATGTATGTACGATATGGGTATCAAACGAAAGGTGTGACTGAGCATTTTAAGAGGGAGTGGGCATTAGGTCTATAGGTGGACGCCTTTTCGAGATATCCCCATTAGGGTGGGCCAGGGGGACTCTAGAATGTTTGTACGATATGGGTATCAAACGAAATGTGTTACTGAGCATTTTAAGAGGGAGTGGGCATTAGGTCTATAGGTGGCCTTTTCGAGACATCGCCAATAGGGTGGGCCAGGGGTGACTCTAGAATGTTTGTACGATATGGGTATCAAACGAAAGGTGTTACTGAGCATTTTAAGAGGGAGTGGACATTAGGTCTATAGGTGGACGCCTTTTCGAGATATCGCCATTAGGGTGGGCCAGAGGTGACTTTAGAATGTTTGTACGATATGGGTATCAAACGAAAGGTGTTACTAAGCATTTTAAGAGGGAGTGGGCATTAGGTCTATAGGTGGACGCCTTTTCGAGATATCGCCATTAGGGTGGGCCAGGGGTGACTCTAGAATGTGTTTGTACGATATGGATATCAAATTAAAAGTATTAATGAGGGTTTTAAAAGCGAGTGGCCCTTAGATGTATATGTGAAGGTGTTCTAGCGATATCGACCAAAATGTGGACCAGGTGATCCAGAAAATCATCTGTCGGGTACTGCTAATTTATTTATATATGCAATACCACTAACAGTATTCCTGCCAAGATTCCAAGGGCTGTTGATTTTGCCTTGTAGAACTTTTTCATTTTCTTCTACTTAATATGGTAGGTGTCACACCCATTTTACAAAATTTTTTCCAAAGTTATATTTTGCGTCAATAAACCAATCCAGTTACCATGTTTCATCCCTTTTTTCGTATTTGGTATAGAATTATGGCATTTTTTTCATTTTTCGTAATTTTCGATATCGATAAAGTGGGCGTGGTTATGGTCGGATTTCGGCTATTTTTTATACCGAGATAAAGTGAGTTCAGATAAGTAGGTGGGATAAGTTTAGTAAAGATATATCGGTTTTTGCTCAAGTTATTGTGTTAACAGCCGAGCGGAAGGACAGACGGTGGACTGTGTATAAAAACTGGGCGTGGCTTCCACCGATTTCGGCCATTTTCACAGAGAACAGTTACCGTCATAGAATCTATGTACCTACCAAATTTGAGAAGGATTGGTAAATTTTTGTTCGACTTATGGCATTAAAAGTATTCTAGACAAACTAAATGAAAATGGGCGGAGCCACGCCCATTTTGAAATTTTCTTTTATTTTTGTATTTTGTTGCATCATATCATTACAGGAGTTGAATTTTGACTTAATTTACTTATATACAGTAAAGATATTAAATTTTTTGTTAAAATTTGAATTTAAAAATTTTTTTTTTTTAAAAGTGGGCGTGTTCTGTATCCAATTTTGCAAATTTTTATTTAGCACATATATAGTAATAGTAGCAGCGTTCCTGCCAAATTTCATCATGATATCTTCAACGACTGCCAAATTACAGCTTGCAAAACTTTTAAATTACCTTCTTGTAAAAGTGGGCGGTGCCACGCCCATTGTCCAAAATCTTACTAATTTTCTATTCTGCGTCATAACGTCAACCCATCTGCCAAGTTTTATCGCTTTAATTGCCTTTGGCAATGAATTATCGCATTTTTTCGGTTTTTCGAAATTTTCGATATCGAAAAAGTGGGCGTGGTTATAGTCCGATATCGTTCATTTTAAATAGCGATCTGAGATGAGTGCCCAGGAATCTACATACCAAATTTCATCAAGATAGCTCAAAATTTACTCAAGTTATCGTGTTAACGGACGGACGGACGGACGGACGGACGGACGGACATGGCTCAATCAAATTTTTTTTCGATCCTGATTATTTTGATATATGGAAGTCTATATCTATCTCGATTCCTTTATATATGTACAACCAACCGTTATCCAATCAAACTTAATGTACTCTGTGAGCTCTGCTCAACTGAGTATAATAACAATTAAGGAAGGCTAAGTTCGGGTGTAACCGAACATTACATACTCAGTTGAGAGCTATGGAGACAAAATAAGGAAAATCACCATGTAGGAAAATGAACCTAGGGTAACCTTGGAATGTGGTTGTATGACATGTGTATCAAATGGAAGGTATTAAAGAGTATTTTAAGAGAGAGTAGGCCATAGTTCTATGGATGGACGCCAATTAGGAATATCGCCATAAAGGTGGACCAGGGCTGACTCTAGAATTTGTTTGTACGATATGGGTATCAAATGAAAGGTGTTACTGAGCATTTTAAGAGGGAGTGGGCCTTAGGTCTATCAGTGGACGCCCTTTCGAGATATCGCCATTAAGGTGGACCAGGGGTGACTCTAGAATGTGTTTGTACGATATGGGTATCAAATGAAAGGTGGTAATGAGTATTTTAAAAGGGAATGGGCTTTAGTTCTATAGGTGAACGCCTTTTCGAGAAATCGCCATAAAGGTGGACCAGGGGTGACTCTAGAATGTTTGTACGATATGGGTATCAAAGGAAAGCTGTTAATGAGTATTTTGAAAAGGAGTGATCCTTAGTCCATAGGTGGCCGCCGTTTCGAGATATCGCCATAAAGGTGGACCAGGGGTGTCTCTAGAATGTGTTTGTACGATATGGGAATCAAATGAAAGGTGTTACTGAGCATTTTAAGAGGGAGTGGGCATTAGGTCTATAGGTGGACGCCTTTTCGAGATATTGCCATTAGGGTGGGCCAGGGGTGACTCTAGAATGTTTGTACGATATGGGTATAAAACGAAAAGTGTTACTGAGCATTTTAAAAGGGAGTGGGCAATAGGTCTATAGGTGGACGCCTTTTCGAAATGTCGCCATTAGGGTGGGCCAGGGGTGACTCTAGAATGTGTTTGTATGATATGGGTATCAAATGAAAGATGGTAATGAGTATCTTAAAAGGGAGTAATCCTTAGTTCTATAGGTGGACGCCTTTTCGATATATCGCCATAAAGGTGGACCAAGGGTGACTCTAGAATGTTTGTACGATATGGGTATCAAACGAAAGGTGTTACTGAGCATTTTAAGAGGGAGTGGGCATTAGGTCTATAAGTGGACGCCTTTTCGAGATATCGTCATTAGGGTGGGCCAGGGGTGACTCTAGAATGTGTTTGTACGATATGGGTATCAAACGAAAGGTGTTACTGAGCATTTTAAGAGGGAGTGGGCATTAGGTCTATAGGTGGACGTCTTTTCGAGATATCGCCATTAGTGTGGGCCAGGGGTGACTCTGTAATGTTTGTGCGATATGGGTATCAAACGAAAGGTGTTACTGAGCATTTTAAGAGGAAGTGGGCATTAGGTCTATAGGTGGACGCCTTTTCGAGATATCGCCATTAGGGTGGGCCAGGGGTGACTCTAGAATGTGTTTGTACGATATGGGTATCAAATGAAAGGTGGTAATGAGTATTTTAAAAGGGAGTAATCCTTAGTTCTATATGTGGACGCCTTTTCGAGATATCGCCATAAAGGTGGACCAAGGGTGACTCTAGAATGTTTGTACGATATGGGTATCAAACGAAAGGTGTTACTGAGCATTTTAAGAGGGAGTGGGCATTAGGTCTATAGGTGGACGCCTTTTCGAGATATCGCCATAAAGGTGGACCAAGGGTGACTCTAGAATGTATGTACGATATGGGTATCAAACGAAAGGTGTGACTGAGCATTTTAAGAGGGAGTGGGCATTAGGTCTATAGGTGGACGCCTTTTCGAGATATCCCCATTAGGGTGGGCCAGGGGGACTCTAGAATGTTTGTACGATATGGGTATCAAACGAAATGTGTTACTGAGCATTTTAAGAGGGAGTGGGCATTAGGTCTATAGGTGGCCTTTTCGAGACATCGCCAATAGGGTGGGCCAAGGGTGACTCTAGAATGTTTGTACGATATGGGTATCAAACGAAAGGTGTTACTGAGCATTTTAAGAGGGAGTGGACATTAGGTCTATAGGTGGACGCCTTTTCGAGATATCGCCATTAGGGTGGGCCAGAGGTGACTCTAGAATGTTTGTACGATATGGGTATCAAACGAAAGGTGTTACTGAGCATTTTAAGAGGGAGTGGGCATTAGGTCTATAGGTGGACGCCTTTTCGAGATATCGCCATTAGGGTGGGCCAGGGGTGACTCTAGAATGTGTTTGTACGATATGGATATCAAATTAAAAGTATTAATGAGGGTTTTAAAAGCGAGTGGCCCTTAGATGTATATGTGAAGGTGTTCTAGCGATATCGACCAAAATGTGGACCAGGTGATCCAGAAAATCATCTGTCGGGTACTGCTAATTTATTTATATATGCAATACCACTAACAGTATTCCTGCCAAGATTCCAAGGGCTGTTGATTTTGCCTTGTAGAACTTTTTCATTTTCTTCTACTTAATATGGTAGGTGTCACACCCATTTTACAAAATTTTTTCCAAAGTTATATTTTGCGTCAATAAACCAATCCAGTTACCATGTTTCATCCCTTTTTTCGTATTTGGTATAGAATTATGGCATTTTTTTCATTTTTCGTAATTTTCGATATCGATAAAGTGGGCGTGGTTATGGTCGGATTTCGGCTATTTTTTATACCGAGATAAAGTGAGTTCAGATAAGTAGGTGGGATAAGTTTAGTAAAGATATATCGGTTTTTGCTCAAGTTATTGTGTTAACAGCCGAGCGGAAGGACAGACGGTGGACTGTGTATAAAAACTGGGCGTGGCTTCCACCGATTTCGGCCATTTTCACAGAGAACAGTTACCGTCATAGAATCTATGTACCTACCAAATTTGAGAAGGATTGGTAAATTTTTGTTCGACTTATGGCATTAAAAGTATTCTAGACAAACTAAATGAAAATGGGCGGAGCCACGCCCATTTTGAAATTTTCTTTTATTTTTGTATTTTGTTGCATCATATCATTACAGGAGTTGAATTTTGACTTAATTTACTTATATACAGTAAAGATATTAAATTTTTTGTTAAAATTTGAATTTAAAAATTTTTTTTTTAAAAGTGGGCGTGTTCTTTCTCCAATTTTGCAAATTTTTATTTAGCACATATATAGTAATAGTAGCAGCGTTCCTGCCAAATTTCATCATGATATCTTCAACGACTGCCAAATTACAGCTTGCAAAACTTTTAAATTACCTTCTTGTAAAAGTGGGCGGTGCCACGCCCATTGTCCAAACTCTTACTAATTTTCTATTCTGCGTCATAACGTCAACCCATCTGCCAAGTTTCATCGCTTTAATTGCCTTTGGCAATGAATTATCGCATTTTTTCGGTTTTTCGAAATTTTCGATATCGAAAAAGTGGGCGTGGTTATAGTCCGATATCGTTCATTTTAAATAGCGATCTGAGATGAGTGCCCAGGAATCTACATACCAAATTTCATCAAGATAGCTCAAAATTTACTCAAGTTATCGTGTTAACGGACGGACGGACGGACGGACGGACGGACGGACGGACGGACGGACATGGCTCAATCAAATTTTTTTTCGATCCTGATTATTTTGATATATGGAAGTCTATATCTATCTCGATTCCTTTATATATGTACAACCAACCGTTATCCAATCAAACTTAATATACTCTGTGAGCTCTGCTCAACTGAGTATAAAAAGGATTTATGACACGTAGGCCGGTACCAGCCCATTTAAAACTTTTTTCAAATTTTTATCAAGAGTCTCAATATCAGTCCGCACATCAAATTTCAACATTCTAGGTGTATTATTTACTAAATAATCAGGTTTTATGTGTTTTTCAAAATGTTATATATATAAAAAGTGGGCGTGGTTTCATCCGATTTCGCTCGTTTTCAATACCAATCTATTCTGGGTGCAGATAAGCTCGTGTGCCAAATTTGGTGAAGATATCTCAATATTTACTCAAGTTATCGTGTTAACGGACAGACGGACGGACAAACGGGCATGGCTCAATCAAATTTTTTTTTCGACACTTATGATTTTGATATATAGAAGTATATATCTATCTCGATTCCTTTATACCTGTACACCCAACCGTTATCCAATCAAAGTTAATATACTCTGTGTGCAAAGCACGCTGAGTATAAAAAAGGGATGAAACATGGGAATTGGATTGGTTTATTGACGCAAATTTTTACTTTAGAAAACACTTTATAAAATGGGTGTGACACCTACCATATTAAGTACAAGAAAATAAGAAACTTCTGCAGGGCGAAATCAAAAGTCCTTCGAATCTTGGCAGGAATACTGTTCGTGGTATTACATATATAAATAAATTAGCAGTACCCGACAGATGATGTTCTGGGTCACCCTGGTTCACAATTTGCTCGATATCTCGAAAACGCTTTCACATATACAACTAAGGCCCACTCCCCTTTAAATCCTCATTTATACCTTTAATATGATACCCATATCGTACAAACACATTACAGAGACACCCTTGGTCCACCTTTATGGCGATATCTTGCAAAAGGCCTGCACCTATAGAACTAAGGCCCACTCCCTTTTAAATAATCATTAACACCTTTCATTTGATACCCATACCGTACAAACACATCCTAGAGTCACCCCTGGTCCACCTTTATGGCGATATCTCGAAAAGGCGTCCACCTATAGAACTAAGGTCCACTTCCTTTAAAATACTCATTAAGACCTTTCATTTGATACCCATATCGAACAAACGTATTCTAGAGTCACACCTGGGGGTTGCGCCATGTTGCCAGGCCGCACACCCAAATACACCGGGTACCCCAATGCTTACCCAAGGACGTCCAGTCCCAGACCCACAACAACAGTCGCGTCCTGGCTTTTCACAACCCAGGCGTAGTCACCCGTCACTTACTCCCAGAGTGACGACGTCTCCCTGGTCCACCTTTATGGCGATATGTCGAAAAGGCGTCCACCAATAGATCTAAGACCCACTCCCTTTTAAGATCATCACTAACACCTTTGATATGGTACCCATATTGTACAAACAAATTTTAGAGTCACCCCGGTCCACCTTTATGGCGATATCTCAAAAAGTCGTCCACCTGCAGAACTAAGGCCCACTCCCTTTTAAAATACTCATTAACACCTTTCATTTCATTCCCATGTCGTACAGACACATTCTAGAGTCACCCCTGGTCCACCTTTATGGCGATATCTCGAAAAGGCGTCCACCTATAGAACTAAGGTCCACTTCCTTTAAAATACTCATTAAGACCTTTCATTTGATACCCATATCTAACTGACGCATTCTAGAGACACACCGGGGGATTGCGCCATGTTGCCAGGTCGCATACCCAAATGCACCAGGTACCCCAATGCTTACTCAAACGTCCAGTCCCAGGGCCACAACAGCAGTCGCGTCCTGGCTTTCCACAACCCAGGCATAGTCGCCCGTCACTTACTCCCAGAGTGACGACGTCTCTCCCTATGCACTTCAGAATTCTGCAGTTAAACTGTAATGGATTAACTGGGAAGATCACGGAGATAGTCGATTTCATGAAGCGGCACAACATCCGCATTGCTGCGATTCAATAGACCAAACTCACAGCAAGATCTGCATTGCAGAACTTTTCTGGGTATAATGTCCACAGAAAAGATCACGAGAGCGGAAATGGAGGCGGCTTCGCGTTTATCATACACCACTCTGTGCAATATCACATGCAACATCCCGGCATCGACCGCAGGGACAGTGTCTTAGAACGTTAGGTCAGGCGATGCAAACCTAGAAATCATCAACATCTAAATCCCTCCTGCCACCTGTTGCCCCAAAGTTTCTATCGCCTTTGCCGATAAAGTGCTGTCGGATGCGAAAAAATGCGCAAGCGCTTTCTGCTGACAATATATAACGCATTCTACGGTCGACAAAGAGAGACGGAGGGCCAACAGACACACACATAAACATAAATTCAGCGCGTCACCAATTACCGTCACCGCCAAAGAGGACGAGGATGCCATCGGTCATGCTAAACCATTCAAAGCAGTGGGCCCAGACGGCATAGCCATGCCGATGCTTAAAAGCCTAGGGAAAGATTTCAAATATTTAGCACATGTCTTCAACATGTCTCTTTCCAGTTTGTCATTCCGGAAAAGTGGAAAATGGCCAAAGTGGTCCCGCTACTAAAGCCTGGGAAACCAGCTAACATAGGAGAGTCATATCGCCCGATATCTCTCCTATCGCCAGTAGCCGAGACGCTTGAAGCCGTTTTGCTCCCCTACTTCAAAACAAATTTGCAGCTAGCCTGTCATCAGCATGGTTTCAGAAAACTCCATAGCCCCACCACCGCGCTAAATGCCATCAGCACCCAGATAAATTGCGGTTTAAATCAAAACCCCCACCATAGAACAGTAATAGTTGCGCTAGACCTATCAAAAGCTTTTGATACGGTCAACCATGGCACGTTACCACAAGTCCTGGAAGGGTCTACCCTTCCCCCATGTCTAAACAGGTGGACCGCAAACTATCTGGGTGGTCGGCAGGCATCGGCGCAATTTAGAAATGAAACATCAAAACCAAGAAGAATTAAAAAGGGGGTGCCACAGGGTGGTGTCCTATCCCCACTTTTGTTCAATTTCTACATATCTAAGCTACCTTCGCCACCAGGAGGAGTTACTATCGTTTCCAACGCCGATGACTGCACAATAATGGCCACAGGTCCATGTCCAAAGATCGTTGAGCTTTGCAACAGAATAAGCGGCTACCTCCCTGATCTCTCCAGTTTTTTCGCCTCGCGAAACCTGGCATTATCATCGACTAAATCCTCCGCGACCTTATTTACAACATGGACGTCCCAAATGTCGACCATTTTGAACATCCACGTCTATGGCACTACGCTACCGACTGTCCTACACCCCAAAATCTTAGGTGTGACGTTTGATCAGGATCTACATTTTGGTGAGCACGCAGCCGCATTTGTTCCGAAAATCCAGAGCCGTAATAAAATCCTCAAATCCCTTGCAGGCCGTTCTTGGGGAAAAAGACAAAGAAACGCTCATTACCACATACAAAGCAATTGGCCAGCCGATTGCATGCTACGCGTCCCCCATATGGTCGCCAAGCCTAAAAATTACCCACTGGAAGAAGCTAAAGGCCTGCTAAAATACTGCTCTCAGAACCGCCACGGGCTGTCTTCTTATTTCCCCAGAACACCATCTACATAATGAGGCGAGAATACTCCCTATCAGGGAGAGAAATGAGATGCTAGCCAAACAGTTCCTGTTGAATACTCAGAAACCAGGGTATCCCAACAGATATCTGATTGATGAGCCAACACCGCCTAGGGACTTAAGGAGTCATCTCCGTAAGCATTTTGAGGAAATACGGCACCTGAGAACTCAGCCGTATGAATCAAAAAAACACAAGCAGGTCCATGGTGAACTCACAAACAGGCGTCGGACCTTTATGCCAGGAATTGCGCGGTGAATCCATCACTCAAAGAACAGTACCCAAAACTTGCGGAAGAGGAACGCATACTCCCCAGGGAAACGCGAGTCACTCTGGCGCAACTTCGTTCTGGGTATTGTAACAGGTTAAACTCTTACATATCCATAATCAACCCCGACATACAAAATGTATGCCCGCTTGCAATGTGTCCTCACATGACACTAACCATATCTTTAATTGTAATGTGGAACCAACGCCTCTAACATCCCTTTCATTATGGTCCACCCCTGTTGAAACAGCAAGTTTCCTTGGACTCCCGTTAGAGGATATTGATGACAATTTGTGATCGGTCGCAGCTATTAGGTGGGGCGAAGTACTGCTACAACAACAACAACAAGAGTCACACTTGATCCACCTTTATGGCGATATCTCGAAAAGGCGTCCACCTATAGAACTAAGGATCACTCCCTTTTAAATAATCATTAACACCTTTCATTTGATACCCATACCGTACAAACACATCCTAGAGTCACCCCTGGTCCACCTTTATGGCGATATCTCGAAAAGGCGTCCACCTATAGAACTAAGGTCCACTCCCTTTCAAAATACTCTTTAATACCTTCCATTTGATACCCATGCCATAAAAACACATTCCAGGGTACCCTAGGTTCATTTTCCTACATGGTGATTTTCCCTTATTTTATCTCCAAAGCTCTCAGCTGAGTATGTAATGTTCGGTTACACCCGAACTTAGCCTTCCTTACTTGTTTTTATTTAGAACACATGTAGTAATAGGAGTAACGTTCCTGCAAATTTCATCATGACATCTTCAACGACTGCCAAATTACAGCCGGCAAAACATTTAAATTACCTTCTTTTAAAAGTGGGCGGAGCCACGTCCATTGTCCAAAATTTTACCATTTCTCTATTTTGCGTCATATGATCAACCGACCTACCAAGTTTCATCGCTTTGTCCGTCTTTGGTAATGAATTATCGCACCTTTTCTCTTTTTCGAAATTTTCGAAATCAAAAAAGTGGACGTGGTTATTGTCCGATTTCGTTTATTTTAAGTAGCGATCTGAGATGGGTGCCCAGGAACTTACGTACTAAATTTCATTAAGATACATCAAAATTTACTCAAGTTATCGTGTTTACAGACAGACCGACGGACATGGCTAAATGAATTTCTTTTTTCGCCCAGATCATTTTGATATATGGAAGTCTATATCTATCTCGATTAGTTTATGCCGTTACGGGTACCGTTATGCGAACAAAATTAATATGCTCTGTGAGCTCTGCTCAGCTGAGTATTATATCAACATTCAAGTTGATATTTAAAAATCTTTTATTTTAATTTTAAGTGTAAAAATTTATTTTTGTTTATTTTTGAGTTTAGATATTTTAATACTAATTAGAATTTTCTTTTTTTTGAAGTTATTCAAAATTTTAAGTTAACACGAAAACTCAATTAAAATTATTTTAAAAATTAAAGTAAAGAGTACAAAGTAGTTAACACTATATTTACTCCCCCTCCAAGAAAATTTGAAACAAACAAATTATTAATTAATATTAAATGTAACCTTTTTTTGTTTTTTGTTGTTTAATGTATTTGTATTTAAATTAGTGTTAATAAGTATGTTTGCTGGTTTAAGTAAATCAATTGAAATATTTTTAATAGATTATTGTATTGAATTGTAAATGTTTTATGTTTCTTAGATATAACTTTAAAAGGTCCTTCATAAGGTGATTCTAAATTAGATTTACGAAGAACTTTAACAAAAACATACTCACAATTTTCTAATTGTTTAGGAACGAAAACATTTTCTTTGTTATGATGAAAAACTTTAGAACGAACAAGCGAAAAATATTCTCTTATTTTATGAAGAGCGTCATTAGAATAATCATGTTCTTTATTACTATTTGAAATAATTAATTCACCAGGTATTCTAAGTGTTTGGCCATAAACAAGTTCAGCAGATGAACATTTTAAATCTTCTTTAATAGAAGTTCGTAAACCAAGTAGAATGAATGGTAAAATGTCAGACCAATGAACCGAGTCGTTTGATGCTATAATTGCTGCTTTTAAAGTTCGATGAAATCTCTCTATCATGCCATTTGCTTGGGGATGGTAAGGAGATGTATGAATTTTATGAGAACCTAAAAGTTTAGTTAATTCCGTAAAAAATTTTGAGGTGAATTGTGAACCTTGATCTACTGTAATATTCAATGGTATACCAAATCGTGGTATATAATTTTGAATAAAAGTTTTTACTATAGTATTTGTTGAAATATCTTTAAGTGGATAAGCTTCAGGCCAACGTGAAAATCTGTCAATAATTGTTAAAATATAACAATTTCCATTTGAAACTGGAAGAGGTCCAACAATATCCATATGAATATGTTCAAAACGGCCTGATGGTATTTGAATTTTTTGGATAGGAGATTTAGTATGTCTTGAAATTTTGGATTTTTGACAATTGATGCAAGATGAAGTCCAATCGTTAATCTCTTTACGCATGTTAGGCCAATAATATTTATTTTGAATTAATTTTCTAGTTGTTCTTATACTTGGATGAGATAATGAGTGAATTTTGTCAAATATAATTCTTCTCATAGAATGTGGAACATAAGGTCGAAAAGGTTGTAGAGAAACATCACACCATATGTTTAAATTAATAATTGGAATATGAATTTCTTTTAAATTATTTTTAGAATTTGGATCAGAAATGGTTTTTTGTAAAAATGTATCAGTTTGCTGTTCTTTATATAAAGTTTCTAAATTTATATCTTGAGTTGAAATTGCATTTATTTCTGGAATACGGGAAAGTGTGTCGGCAACTATGTTGTCTTTTCCACGTATATATTGAATATCATTTGTAAATTGAGCAATATATTCAAGATGACGTAGTTGACGAGGAGATCTATCTACTTTAGAATTTAGAACATGAATTAAAGGTTTATGATCAGTATAAATTGTAAAAGTTCTACCTTCAAGAAAATGTTTAAAATGTTTAATTGAATTATAAATTGCCAAAAGTTCACGATCAAATGTTGAATATTTAGTTTCTGTTGTAGTTAGTTTTCTTGAAAAATAAGCTAAGGGTTCTAGTATATTATTGCTAGTTTGTTGAAGAACTGCTCCAATAGCAACATTTGATGCATCTACTGCTAATGATAAAGTACCATTTTTGTCGAAATGTGTAAGTAAAGTATTTTTAGCAAAAAGTTTTTTAACATTTTCGAAAGCTGTTGTGGTTTCATTTGTCCAATTTAATTGTTTGAGTTTGTTTTTAATTGCATGTGTTAACATTTCATGCAGAGGACTAAGTTCTGTTGCTAACATTTTAATATATCTGTGATAGTAATTTATCATACCTAAAAATTTTTGTAATTTATTTATAGAAATTGGTTTTTCAAAATTTGCTATGATTTCAATTCTATCTAAGGATGGTTTAATACCTTCGCCTGAAATTTCGTAACTTAAGAAATTTAATTTATTTACACCGAGAGTACATTTTGAAGGTTTGATATTTAAATTATATTCTTCAAGTCTTTTGAAAACTGATTTTAAATGATTTATATGTTGATCTTCATTATCACTGGCAATAAGAATGTCATCAATGTATGTAAATACAAAATCGAAATCAGAAAATACTTCATTAATAAAGCGTTGGAAAGTTTGAGCACTGTTTCGTAAACCGAAAGGCATTCTTACGAATTCAAACATTCCAAAAGGGGTAGTTATTGCAGTTTTATGAATGTCTTCTTCTGCCATTGGAATTTGGTGGTAAGCACGCACAAGATCAATTTTGGAAAAAAATTGTTTGTTTTTTAAATCAATTGTTAAATCGTGAATATGTGGTAAAGGATACCGATCTGGTGTAGTAATAAAATTAAGTCTCCGCAAGGTCTCCAATCATTTGGTTCTTTTTTAGGAACGAGATGAAGTGGAGATGCAATAGGAGAATTTGAGGGTCTGCATATACCCGTTTTAACTAAAAATTCAAATTCAGCTTTAGCAATTTTAAGTTTGATTGGATCAAGACGTCTGGGTTTCGAAAATGGTAAAATACCTTTTGTTTCTATCCTGTGAACCGTATGGTGTTTAACTTTTTTAGTATAATCTGGTTCACAGGTAATAGATGGAAATTCATTAAGTAATTTTGAAAACTTATTTTCGACAATAGGAATTTTGAGTGAGAAAATATCAGAAAATCCAGAAGATCCAGTAACTTTAATTTTTGTAGTAGAATCCATTATTTCTTTATTTTTAATATTGACAATAATTCCGAATTTTTCTAAAAAGTTTGCTCCTAAAATTGGTGTATCAATATTCGCAATAATGAATGGAAATTCAAAATCTCTTCTTAAACCTAAATCAATTTTAAGTAGTTTTGTACCGAAAGTTTCAATTGAAGAACCGTTTGCTGCAGTCAAAGTAAGATCCGAATTTCTTTTATAAATTTTAAATTTAGAAAAAGGAATAACTGATACAACTGCACCTGTATCGATAAGAAAATTAAGTTTATTGAATTTATCAAATATGAATAGGCGACGAGTAGGTTTAATAATAGTTCCATTATCCGTCACCGTCATAATGGATCGTTTCAGTTTAAATTTTGTTCGTAATTTGAATTATGATTTTGATTAAAATTGCATGGGGGTATACATTTGAGAGCGTTATTCTTAAATTTTTTGTGATACCAACAAATAGTTGTTTGTGAATTAAAATTACGATTGTTTGAAAAATTTCTTGATCCTGAAAAATTTCGAGATTTAGATCTATTTCTATCTTTAGATCTTGAACGGATTTGTAATTGATTAATATCATTAGAAATTTTATTTAAATTTTGATAAATAGCCGTAATTAATTCAGTTAAATTTTTAACGCATTGTTCTAAAATATTATTATTTATACTTGAGACTACAGCAGATTTGGAAGAATGAGGTTTATTGATTAAATCAAAAAGTTTGTCAGCTAAAATAATAATTTCATCTCTGTTTTGATTATTATTGGAAGTCAAATGAATTTGTATTTCTTGTGGTAATTTACGAATCCACAATTTAAAGAGTAATTCTTGGCTAACTATGGAGGCAGAACCTATAAGTGATTTCATAAATCTGAATAATTCAGATGGTGAACGATCACCAAGTTCAGTTTTTGAAAATAATTGTTCTAATCGTTTTTCTTCGCTAAGAGAAAATCTTTCACATAGAACTTTTTTGATTGTATCATATTTATTAAAAAGAGGAGGAGGGTTAATAACATCTAAAATTTTAGATATAGTATCTCGTTGAAGAGTAATTAGAACATTTTGAAATTTTAAATTGTCATCATTGATATTGTTAATTTCAAATTGTCCTTCAACAAGCAAAAACCAGGCATCAGGACAATCTTGCCAAAATTGTGGTAATTTAATAGATTTAGTAGAAGGAAAATTTGTAAAGTTATCTTGTGTTGAAGTATTTTGCGTTGTATTAGAGATGTTGTTTTGTGTTGTATTAATGTTAGAATTTTGAGTTGTATTGTGAGTCATGATGTTATTTGTATGGTTGATATTTTGATTTTCTGCATTTGTAAATTTACGAGTTCGTATTGGTGAACGTAGAACCATATGAAAAAAAAAAAAAAATAAAATAAAATGAAAAATTTGAAAATTAGGAAATATTTAAGATTTTTTTTGGAAAGGGAGTTAACAATTTAAATAAAATATTTAATTTTATATAAAAAATAAGTAAATTTAAATAATTATATTAAAATTGTTAAAATATAAAAATAATCTTAAAATAAATTTGAAAGTTTAAAAGGTTTAAAATTTTAATTTAAATTATAATTGGAAAATTTGTAATATGATATTAAAATAAAAATTATACTTACATAAAATTAAATTAGTAAAAAAATATTCAAATTAATAAGTATTTGATTGATGATTGTAGAGATTTTGAGGGAATAAATGGCGTTTTTTGGACGTGATAACAATTAAATTCATTGTTGTTGCTGTTTATGCAATGGCTTTGTTGTTTTCTTTGTGAATCTCATCATTTTCATCGTGATGTCTTATACTTTAAATCCGTTCTTGTGTGTATTTTGCGTAAAATTGTTGTAATAGCTCTTGTTGTAGTGAAGTGGAAAACTTAACTATTGTTTTAAGCGTAGTATATTGTTTTTTAGAGTTCTTTATTAATTAACGATTCGTAGAAAAATTTTATTTTTATTTATGTTGCATAAAATTTATAGCATGTCTACTAGTAAATTTCTGCTATAAGTACTTTATGTTTTATTTGATTGTCCGCACTTATTTTTTGTTTTTGTTTCGTATATAGAATTTACAGCGACTGTTATATGCAATTTGCACAAAATATTGTTTATTAATTGAAGTATATTTAAGTTTCATTTTTTTTTTTTAAATCGATGTGCGATTTACAATTATGGTACTATGATTTAACTTTTTAATTTTTTTATTGTTTCTTTAAAAGTTTTAACAATTGGTTAAACTATTTTGTTCATCAAATCTGCTAAAATTTGATTTCCGTTTTCGGGTGTTTCCACACAGTCCATCTACGAATGTCTATGGACTTTCACTTATTTTCACAATAGTAAATGTTTTAAGCACTTTCAAAACGAAATATTTTTAAAGTTAATTATAGCTTCGTATTATAATCACTAAATTCATAATTTTTTGTTGATGGCGAATGTATTTCCAAATTGGATTTTAAGTAAACAAACTGATGGCTGTTCGTTTAGTCTGTTTCGCACAACTATTTAAATCGTTGTAAATATGACGGAGTAGTTACTTTAAAATTGCGAAATTTTTTGTTCAAAAATCATTTATCACAAGCACGAGGTATTATATATACAAGCACGGACAGATATAGATTTAGATAATAAATGCATTTTAATTAAAAATTAGCGAATGGAAATTTTCGTAATCATTACAGTCATTAATGAAATAAAATATTTGCGCAGGATCGTTGGTAGGATCGCCAATATATCAACATTCAAGTTGATATTTAAAAATCTTTTATTTTAATTTTAAGTGTAAAAATTTATTTTTGTTTATTTTTGAGTTTAGATATTTTAATACTAATTAGAATTTTCTTTTTTTTGAAGTTATTCAAAATTTTAAGTTAACACGAAAACTCAATTAAAATTATTTTAAAAATTAAAGTAAAGAGTACAAAGTAGTTAACACTATAGTATATACAAATGTTTACCTTAAAAAAATACCTGTGAAAAGAGTTGCAAAATCAAATCCACACAATCATAGACCTGCATAAGTGGTACACCTAAAACAAACAAAAAAAAAAACAAGTTAAGGTGTCTAAGTTCGGCTGTAACCGAACATTATATACTCAGCGTGAGCTTCAAATGTACAATTCATTTCATAAATTAATTCTCTACATAACACGTGGTACCGCCCGTTAAAAAAAAAATTTCTCCACATTTCCTTTTACAATAAACCTTGATAAGTGAAATATCATTGATTCAAAACTATTTTTTGCTAAGTTATAGCTTATTATTCTTGTCTACGACCCTTTTCAACTTGTTTTATATCTAAGTTGCCGTGGTCTTTAACCGATCCTGTCCATTTTTACTAGAAATATTTTCTGCTATAAGGAAAATATCTGTACACAACTTCACGACGATATTTTAATTTTCCTTAGAGTTATGGCTCCCGAAACATAGAAAATTGTTTAGTCATAAAAGGGCGTCGCCACACCCATTTTAAAAAATTTTAGTGGTTTCCAATTTAAAGTTATAATTCAATTAAAAAAGTAAAATTCTATTGATAAAAGTGGGCGTGGTCTTTAACCGATCTCGGGTATTTTTTCTAAAAATATTTCCTTCTATAGGTAGGGAAAATTTGTGTACCAAATTTTATTACGATCCGTTAATTTTTCTTCGAGTTATGGTGGTCCTTAACCGATTTCGTAAATTATTCTTCAAAGCATTCCTTATAGTAAAGGCAACCTCTCTGCTGAAATTTGTTACGATAAGATTAACGATTTTTTATTTATGATTATTAATATTTGTAAAATTGATTTTATCATAAGTGGGCGGTGCCACGCTCATTTTGAAAAATGTTTCCAAATTTTTGTCTAGGGTCTCAAAATCAGTCCACATGTCAAATTTCATTATTTATTCATTATTTATTTATTCATTTATCATCCGATTTCGCTAATTTTCAATACCAATCTATTCTGAGTCCAGATAAACAGGCGTACCAAATTTGGTGAAAATATCTCAATATTTACTCAAGTTTTCGTGTTAACGGACAGACGGACGGACATGGCTTAATCAATTTTTTTTTCGATACTGATGATTTTGATATATGGAAGTATATATCTATCTCGATTCCTTTATACCTGTACAACCAACCGTTACCCAATCAAAGTTAATATACTCTGTGTGCAAAGCACTCTGAGTTTAATTACAACACCTGCTGATATAATTGATTTCGTATTTTGGAGTCAATTGTCCCTATTCGTTTTTCCAACACTGTAAGTATTTGCACAACTGAATTGATATATTAACATGAGAACGATCATGTGATATGTGTACAATAACTGTATTTTTAATGAGTAAATAGAGAAAAGTACATAACATAGTTGAGGGGCAGGGCACTAAATTTTGAGCAACAACACTGCGCGAAACTTTGTGGGTTGACATAATCAAGATCTTGTATTAAGTGCTAATGGGATGTTTATTTAAGGCGATTTAAATGTTTGTTCATCTTTAACATATTCGTTAAATTTAATGAGCTTAAGACGGCATCTTTAGGAATATAGAAATTTAGCCAGGCGCTCGATTTACAAAAACCATGGCACAAAGCGCCCAAGTTTTTTCACAATAATACTAGTATTTTTCGTTCGTTATTGTTTTAAACTTATTTTGAAAATTATTTTTAACTTTTCAGTTCCAGTATATTTTAATTTTTAAACTTTATTTATTTGTTTGTAACTCTCCTTTGCGCGCCTAGCCTATAGAGTTACAAACATACATAAAAGTGAAGCTAATATCCGCGTATTAAAAAGGGGGTGCGTGTACTTATGTACGCGCGTGAGAAGTTATACTTCTTTGTCATCTTTAAAAATTATCTTTTAATTGCATGCAAATAATTCTTTTCTTCAAGGTATGGTTGAGCTCTAGGCCAATGTTTAATAAACGACAGCAAATGTTGTAGTATCGCGTGGAATTCACCTCACTTCAAACACGCTTAACATTACAAACATTCGTTCATTGACCCAGATAACTACTATGAGTTCATTCGCGTTTGCCAAGTCGCCTAATGTATTAATGCGTCCTACCAAACTGCTCGAGCAGGAATCATATTGACAATATGTAAGTAAATATAATAATTCGCTGACAAAGCATTCCTCACTATTGAGTCATGCACCTCTAGTATGTAAATATTAATGTAACTATGTATATATGTATAGGTTAAGAACTTATGTATAAATAATAATGAATGCCGTCAATAAAGACAATTAACAAATTGCTATACAACGCTACTCATCAGCGTTGGTCAGCCAAATCATTTGTTGTTTCTTTACAATGTGTTTAAACAATACACATATATATATATATATATTTGTCGAATTGTTTGTATTGCCGATATTTCGACTTCAATCTCGTCGTCTTCAGGACTGAAAAAAAGAAAAACATTCACTGATTATACAATTTTCGCAAGTGCCAACTGCACTTGGTCGACAAACTTTATATTTTAACGACAAGGGTAAAACAAATAGGCACTTTAGGGTGGATAGAACACAATTCAGGTACATAGTCAAGTGAAAACAACTCCATAGCTCGAAATGACATTAAAAACAAAAAAGCAGATTTCCAAGATCAAAATAATGACGTATCAATTAAAAAATCGAATGTCAAATAGCCAAGCAAAAAAAACGATTTCGGCGAAACTCTCTCAGCATAAGCTTCAAATTTAGGGGCGGACTTCACAACTTTTTGTTTTAATGGGAACCAATCCGGTCTAATGTACATCCCATTCAAAACAATTCTGCGCGTACAACTCACAAACTCACTTTTGTGCCATATTCGTTAAAATATCACTCTCATAAATTTTTCATAATGCGCATAGAGAAGTGGTCAAGTTTGCCTCACATATTTCGTTATTTTCTTTTCGTCTCGTGTTCCATTCATAAACGAGGGAACTTTAAAGCTATGTTTAAAGTTCGATATCGCAACCTAAGGCATTTGCATGCGTCACATCTTAAATGCATACAACCAAAGTTTTTTTTTAGTCGCAATTATATTCTTTATTATTTATTTGTATAAAACACAAAAAGAAATATTGCCTTTTGAACTGCTTATTGAAATATCACCATATCTCAGCTGCCGTTCCGAAAACGCTCTATCTTAGAATAAATTCTATGTTTTGACATGAGCTAGAATGTTTATCAAAAATGTTCGGAGATGTGGCGTTCAGCCAAGGTAGGTGAACTCAGCAGTCGATTTAAAAAAACACCTTGCAATTAAGATGGTATCGCACTTTTTATAAAGTTTCGAACATAAATGTTTCTCATACTTGTGTATATAATCGGATAATGTTGGTGCCCACCTGCTACCATCGCACAAAGTGTTCCATCCTTAACGGCCGGTGCACCAGGATCTCCCCAACACGTATTCTTTGCATTCTCCGTATCCATTAAACAAATTGCTGTTGGTGGGAGAGTTCTGCTTTCCGCAGCATAATGAGCCTCATATTGCTCCTTACATTCGTTGGTTGGGATTACTTCAAATTCTGCAGATTGGCGTATATGCGAAACTTCCAAATCCAATCCAGTTTTCGAACCCCATGAACTCATTTGCAATTTTACGCCCGGTTTTAATGCAATTTCGCAAAGTGATATAGTTTGTAGGTTTTCTCTCTCCCTGATATAACCATTCAAATAAATCACAACTAAATCCATTTCTACCTGGCTCGTAGTAAAATCACTTGGACGAATTATACGCTTCCCAGTGCGAACTGTTTTTGCTTTACGTAAATCGGTTGCACCAGCTTTAATAGTGATGCGAGACGCGTCGCAATTTCCCACGCAAAATGCAGATGTAAGCACCTTCCTCAAAGTGATGAAAGCACCCATGCAACGATAAACCTTGTCAATAAATATTCCCACCGCATATGGGCTATCCTTTCTATCGCAATCACTGCCACCCACAACGCGATATTCCGAACTCGTATTAGTAAAAATACAGCTAAGGAAGACAAAAATTATCACGAAAGAACTGCCTAAATTCATTTCACTTAAAGGTTTTGCGTCGATTTTTATACTCAGTTGAGCAGAGCTCACAGAGTATATTAAGTTTGATTGGATAACGGTTGGTTGTACATATATAAAGGAATCGAGATAGATATAGACTTCCATATATCAAAATAATCAGGATCGAAAAAAAATTTGATTGAGCCATGTCCGTCCGTCCGTCCGTCCGTCCGTCCGTCCGTCCGTCCGTCCGTTAACACGATAACTTGAGTAAATTTTGAGCTATCTTGATGAAATTTGGTATGTAGATTCCTGGGCACTCATCTCAGATCGCTATTTAAAATGAACGATATCGGACTATAACCACGCCCACTTTTTCGATATCGAAAATTTCGAAAAACCGAAAAAATGCGATAATTCATTGCCAAAGGCAATTAAAGCGATGAAACTTGGCAGATGGGTTGACGTTATGACGCAGAATAGAAAATTAGTAAGAGTTTGGACAATGGGCGTGGCACCGCCCACTTTTACAAGAAGGTAATTTAAAAGTTTTGCAAGCTGTAATTTGGCAGTCGTTGAAGATATCATGATGAAATTTGGCAGGAACGCTGCTACTATTACTATATATGTGCTAAATAAAAATTTGCAAAATTGGAGAAAGAACACGCCCACTTTTAAAAAAAAAAATTTTTAAATTCAAATTTTAACAAAAAATTTAATATCTTTACTGTATATAAGTAAATTAAGTCAAAATTCAACTCCTGTAATGATATGATGCAACAAAATACAAAAATAAAAGAAAATTTCAAAATGGGCGTGGCTCCGCCCATTTTCATTTAGTTTGTCTAGAATACTTTTAATGCCATAAGTCGAACAAAAATTTACCAATCCTTCTCAAATTTGGTAGGTACATAGATTCTATGACGGTAACTGTTCTCTGTGAAAATGGCCGAAATCGGTGGAAGCCACGCCCAGTTTTTATACACAGTCCACCGTCTGTCCTTCCGCTCGGCTGTTAACACAATAACTTGAGCAAAAACCGATATATCTTTACTAAACTTATCCCACCTACTTATCTGAACTCACTTTATCTCGGTATAAAAAATAGCCGAAATCCGACCATAACCACGCCCACTTTATCGATATCGAAAATTACGAAAAATGAAAAAAATGCCATAATTCTATACCAAATACGAAAAAAGGGATGAAACATGGTAACTGGATTGGTTTATTGACGCAAAATATAACTTTGGAAAAAATTTTGTAAAATGGGTGTGACACCTACCATATTAAGTAGAAGAAAATGAAAAAGTTCTACAAGGCAAAATCAACAGCCCTTGGAATCTTGGCAGGAATACTGTTAGTGGTATTGCATATATAAATAAATTAGCAGTACCCGACAGATGATTTTCTGGATCACCTGGTCCACATTTTGGTCGATATCGCTAGAACACCTTCACATATACATCTAAGGGCCACTCGCTTTTAAAACCCTCATTAATACTTTTAATTTGATATCCATATCGTACAAACACATTCTAGAGTCACCCCTGGCCCACCCTAATGGCGATATCTCGAAAAGGCGTCCACCTATAGACCTAATGCCCACTCCCTCTTAAAATGCTCAGTAACACCTTTCGTTTGATACCCATATCGTACAAACATTCTAGAGTCACCTCTGGCCCACCCTAATGGCGATATCTCGAAAAGGCGTCCACCTATAGACCTAATGTCCACTCCCTCTTAAAATGCTCAGTAACACCTTTCGTTTGATACCCATATCGTACAAACATTCTAGAGTCACCCTTGGCCCACCCTATTGGCGATGTCTCGAAAAGGCCACCTATAGACCTAATGCCCACTCCCTCTTAAAATGCTCAGTAACACATTTCGTTTGATACCCATATCGTACAAACATTCTAGAGTCCCCCTGGCCCACCCTAATGGGGATATCTCGAAAAGGCGTCCACCTATAGACCTAATGCCCACTCCCTCTTAAAATGCTCAGTCACACCTTTCGTTTGATACCCATATCGTACATACATTCTAGAGTCACCCTTGGTCCACCTTTATGGCGATATCTCGAAAAGGCGTCCACCTATAGACCTAATGCCCACTCCCTCTTAAAATGCTCAGTAACACCTTTCGTTTGATACCCATATCGTACAAACATTCTAGAGTCACCCTTGGTCCACCTTTATGGCGATATCTCGAAAAGGCGTCCACATATAGAACTAAGGATTACTCCCTTTTAAAATACTCATTACCACCTTTCATTTGATACCCATATCGTACAAACACATTCTAGAGTCACCCCTGGCCCACCCTAATGGCGATATCTCGAAAAGGCGTCCACCTATAGACCTAATGCCCACTTCCTCTTAAAATGCTCAGTAACACCTTTCGTTTGATACCCATATCGCACAAACATTACAGAGTCACCCCTGGCCCACACTAATGGCGATATCTCGAAAAGACGTCCACCTATAGACCTAATGCCCACTCCCTCTTAAAATGCTCAGTAACACCTTTCGTTTGATACCCATATCGTACAAACACATTCTAGAGTCACCCCTGGCCCACCCTAATGACGATATCTCGAAAAGGCGTCCACTTATAGACCTAATGCCCACTCCCTCTTAAAATGCTCAGTAACACCTTTCGTTTGATACCCATATCGTACAAACATTCTAGAGTCACCCTTGGTCCACCTTTATGGCGATATATCGAAAAGGCGTCCACCTATAGAACTAAGGATTACTCCCTTTTAAGATACTCATTACCATCTTTCATTTGATACCCATATCATACAAACACATTCTAGAGTCACCCCTGGCCCACCCTAATGGCGACATTTCGAAAAGGCGTCCACCTATAGACCTATTGCCCACTCCCTTTTAAAATGCTCAGTAACACTTTTCGTTTTATACCCATATCGTACAAACATTCTAGAGTCACCCCTGGCCCACCCTAATGGCAATATCTCGAAAAGGCGTCCACCTATAGACCTAATGCCCACTCCCTCTTAAAATGCTCAGTAACACCTTTCATTTGATTCCCATATCGTACAAACACATTCTAGAGACACCCCTGGTCCACCTTTATGGCGATATCTCGAAACGGCGGCCACCTATGGACTAAGGATCACTCCTTTTCAAAATACTCATTAACAGCTTTCCTTTGATACCCATATCGTACAAACATTCTAGAGTCACCCCTGGTCCACCTTTATGGCGATTTCTCGAAAAGGCGTTCACCTATAGAACTAAAGCCCATTCCCTTTTAAAATACTCATTACCACCTTTCATTTGATACCCATATCGTACAAACACATTCTAGAGTCACCCCTGGTCCACCTTAATGGCGATATCTCGAAAGGGCGTCCACTGATAGACCTAAGGCCCACTCCCTCTTAAAATGCTCAGTAACACCTTTCATTTGATACCCATATCGTACAAACAAATTCTAGAGTCAGCCCTGGTCCACCTTTATGGCGATATTCCTAATTGGCGTCCATCCATAGAACTATGGCCTACTCTCTCTTAAAATACTCTTTAATACCTTCCATTTGATACACATGTCATACAACCACATTCCAAGGTTACCCTAGGTTCATTTTCCTACATGGTGATTTTCCTTATTTTGTCTCCATAGCTCTCAACTGAGTATGTAATGTTCGGTTACACCCGAACTTAGCCTTCCTTAATTGTTATTATACTCAGTTGAGCAGAGCTCACAGAGTACATTAAGTTTGATTGGATAACGGTTGGTTGTACATATATAAAGGAATCGAGATAGATATAGACTTCCATATATCAAAATAATCAGGATCGAAAAAAAATTTGATTGAGCCATGTCCGTCCGTCCGTCCGTCCGTCCGTCCGTCCGTTAACACGATAACTTGAGTAAATTTTGAGCTATCTTGATGAAATTTGGTATGTAGATTCCTGGGCACTCATCTCAGATCGCTATTTAAAATGAACGATATCGGACTATAACCACGCCCACTTTTTCGATATCGAAAATTTCGAAAAACCGAAAAAATGCGATAATTCATTGCCAAAGGCAATTAAAGCGATAAAACTTGGCAGATGGGTTGACGTTATGACGCAGAATAGAAAATTAGTAAGATTTTGGACAATGGGCGTGGCACCGCCCACTTTTACAAGAAGGTAATTTAAAAGTTTTGCAAGCTGTAATTTGGCAGTCGTTGAAGATATCATGATGAAATTTGGCAGGAACGCTGCTACTATTACTATATATGTGCTAAATAAAAATTTGCAAAATTGGATACAGAACACGCCCACTTTTAAAAAAAAAAAATTTTTAAATTCAAATTTTAACAAAAAATTTAATATCTTTACTGTATATAAGTAAATTAAGTCAAAATTCAACTCCTGTAATGATATGATGCAACAAAATACAAAAATAAAAGAAAATTTCAAAATGGGCGTGGCTCCGCCCATTTTCATTTAGTTTGTCTAGAATACTTTTAATGCCATAAGTCGAACAAAAATTTACCAATCCTTCTCAAATTTGGTAGGTACATAGATTCTATGACGGTAACTGTTCTCTGTGAAAATGGCCGAAATCGGTGGAAGCCACGCCCAGTTTTTATACACAGTCCACCGTCTGTCCTTCCGCTCGGCTGTTAACACAATAACTTGAGCAAAAACCGATATATCTTTACTAAACTTATCCCACCTACTTATCTGAACTCACTTTATCTCGGTATAAAAAATAGCCGAAATCCGACCATAACCACGCCCACTTTATCGATATCGAAAATTACGAAAAATGAAAAAAATGCCATAATTCTATACCAAATACGAAAAAAGGGATGAAACATGGTAACTGGATTGGTTTATTGACGCAAAATATAACTTTGGAAAAAATTTTGTAAAATGGGTGTGACACCTACCATATTAAGTAGAAGAAAATGAAAAAGTTCTACAAGGCAAAATCAACAGCCCTTGGAATCTTGGCAGGAATACTGTTAGTGGTATTGCATATATAAATAAATTAGCAGTACCCGACAGATGATTTTCTGGATCACCTGGTCCACATTTTGGTCGATATCGCTAGAACACCTTCACATATACATCTAAGGGCCACTCGCTTTTAAAACCCTCATTAATACTTTTAATTTGATATCCATATCGTACAAACACATTCTAGAGTCACCCCTGGCCCACCCTAATGGCGATATCTCGAAAAGGCGTCCACCTATAGACCTAATGCCCACTCCCTCTTAAAATGCTTAGTAACACCTTTCGTTTGATACCCATATCGTACAAACATTCTAAAGTCACCTCTGGCCCACCCTAATGGCGATATCTCGAAAAGGCGTCCACCTATAGACCTAATGTCCACTCCCTCTTAAAATGCTCAGTAACACCTTTCGTTTGATACCCATATCGTACAAACATTCTAGAGTCACCCCTGGCCCACCCTATTGGCGATGTCTCGAAAAGGCCACCTATAGACCTAATGCCCACTCCCTCTTAAAATGCTCAGTAACACATTTCGTTTGATACCCATATCGTACAAACATTCTAGAGTCCCCCTGGCCCACCCTAATGGGGATATCTCGAAAAGGCGTCCACCTATAGACCTAATGCCCACTCCCTCTTAAAATGCTCAGTCACACCTTTCGTTTGATACCCATATCGTACATACATTCTAGAGTCACCCTTGGTCCACCTTTATGGCGATATCTCGAAAAGGCGTCCACCTATAGACCTAATGCCCACTCCCTCTTAAAATGCTCAGTAACACCTTTCGTTTGATACCCATATCGTACAAACACATTCTAGAGTCACCCCTGGCCCACCCTAATGGCGATATCTCGAAAAGGCGTCCACCTATAGACCTAATGCCCACTTCCTCTTAAAATGCTCAGTAACACCTTTCGTTTGATACCCATATCGCACAAACATTATAGAGTCACCCCTGGCCCACACTAATGGCGATATCTCGAAAAGACGTCCACCTATAGACCTAATACCCACTCCCTCTTAAAATGCTCAGTAACACCTTTCGTTTGATACCCATATCGTACAAACACATTCTAGAGTCACCCCTGGCCCACCCTAATGACGATATCTCGAAAAGGCGTCCAATTATAGACCTAATGCCCACTCCCTCTTAAAATGCTCAGTAACACTTTTCGTTTTATACCCATATCGTACAAACATTCTAGAGTCACCCCTGGCCCACCCTAATGGCAATATCTCGAAAAGGCGTCCACCTATAGACCTAATGCCCACTCCCTCTTAAAATGCTCAGTAACACCTTTCATTTGATTCCCATATCGTACAAACACATTCTAGAGACACCCCTGGTCCACCTTTATGGCGATATCTCGAAACGGCGGCCACCTATGGACTAAGGATCACTCCTTTTCAAAATACTCATTAACAGCTTTCCTTTGATACCCATATCGTACAAACATATTCTAGAGTCACCCCTGGTCCACCTTTATGGCGATTTCTCGAAAAGGCGTTCACCTATAGAACTAAAGCCCATTCCCTTTTAAAATACTCATTACCACCTTTCATTTGATACCCATATCGTATAAACACATTCTAGAGTCACCCCTGGTCCACCTTAATGGCGATATCTCGAAAGGGCGTCCACTGATAGACCTAAGGCCCACTCCCTCTTAAAATGCTCAGTAACACCTTTCATTTGATACCCATATCGTACAAACAAATTCTAGAGTCAGCCGTGGTCCACCTTTATGGCGATATTCCTAAATGGCGTCCATCCATAGAACTATGGCCTACTCTCTCTTAAAATACTCTTTAATACCTTCCATTTGATACACATGTCATACAACCACATTCCAAGGTTACCCTAGGTTCATTTTCCTACATGGTGATTTTCCTTATTTTGTCTCCATAGCTCTCAACTGAGTATGTAATGTTCGGTTACACCCGAACTTAGCCTTCCTTACTTGTTAAGTTTAAACTGAAGGAAGTTGAAATTTGTGGGTGCTATTTATACAAAATTTTGGTGTGTAAATAAAAACGGGTTTCGAATTGGAAAAAAGACAGCCTACTAAATTTTTGTGATTGTAGCAGCATAAGTGTGACAAGAAAAAATTTTAATTTAGGTATTATTAGGATTATTGAAAACAAAAACAAAAACATTAACACGATGTTTGCGAGTGTACCCAGTCTTTAGTAGCAATATACAAGTATGACATATATGGTAATTGGCGTCCGCCGTGGTGTGGTGGTAGGGTGCCCCGCCTATCACACCGAGGGTTCTGGGTTCAACTCCCGGGCAATGTAACATCAAAAATTTAGAAAAAAAGTTTTTCTAAGTGGGGTCACCTCTCTGAAGTGATTCGTCACACACTCCGGGTGTATTTCTGCCATCAAAAGCTGCTTAGTGAAAATGCGTCTGCCTTGCAGATACCGTTCGGATTCGGAATAAAATATGTAGGCCCAGTCCCGCCAATTATTGGGAAAAATTGAAAGGAGCACTACGCAAATTGAAAGAGAAGTTCGGCCTTAAACCTCTTCGGAGGTTATCGCGCCTTGCATTTATTTATTTAATTGTTTATTTATATACAATGATGGAAAAAAATAATAGGGACAACTAGTGCAAAATACTAAATAAATTATATAAGCAGCACTCCAATATCTCTCTTGGAATAGTGCACCCTATAAAAATACTATTTAGGGGGATATTTTGCGAAATAGTGAACCAGTAGAAGTTTGGCTTGGAAAAAACTATAGGGATATTTTTTTGTTTTAAGTAAGTGGAAAAAATTACGATTAGTATTTCTGAAGAAAATTATACTCACCTCACTGACTCACTTAAAAAAGCTACATAACTGTGAAGAAGATTATACTCACCTGTAAAAAATTTCACAAACCTTAATTTATTAGAAAACAATTAAGTAAGTCTAAGTTCGGGTGAAACCGGTTATTCCATACCCAGTATACTTGAAATCCTGTTGTTGTTTGTTTTGTGTGCTTAATAGTGTTACAAGGCTGCGCAATAATACATATACATATGGTTCTATTCTGAACTAATTTTTCTTCGAGTTATGTCTCCCGAAACAGAAAATTTCTTAGTCATAAAAGGGGAGGTGCCACGCCCATTTTTTAAAATTTGAACTTTTTCCTATTTATTTTTATAAATCCACTTGGGAAATCAAGTACCATTGATATAAAGCTCTTTTTTGCAAAGATATAGCTTACTTTATTCGTCCACGACCCTTTTAAAAATCTTTTATATAAAAGAGGGCGTGGTCCTTAACCGATTTCGTTAATTTTTCTTCAAAGCATTCATTATAGTAAAGGCAACCTCTCTGCCGAATTTTGTTACGACAGGTTTACCGATTTTTGATGTATGATTAATAATATTTGTAAATCACAAGTGGGCGGTGCCACGCCCATTTAAAAAAAATTTTAAATTTTTATCAAGTGTCTCAATATCAGTCCACACGTCAAATTTCAACATTCTAGGTGTATTATTTACTAAATTATCATTTTTTTGTGTTTTGCAAAATGTTATAAACATAAAAAGTGGGCGTGGTTATCACCCGATTTCGTTCATTTTCAATACGAATCTATTCTGGGTCCAGATAAAATTAAAATAGTAATATAGGTTATTTAGTCATAAAATGTAATTTAATGAAACAACCTTTAAATGTTATTTTTATAGGCTGCGCTATTCCGAGGAAGATGTTGAAGTTCTGCTGATATAATTGATTTAGTATTTGGCAGTAAATTGTCCCTATTCTTTTTTCCATCACTGTAAGTATTTGCAAAATTGAGTTGGTATACTAATTTGAAAACGATAATGTGTACAATAACTGTATTTTTAAGGAACAAGTAGAGAAAAGTACCAAAGGTTTACTTAATAATTTCTATTGTATTCTCCTACCACAAAACCACAGTTGGGGGTAGTGCACTAAATTTTGAGCGACAACACTGCTCGAAACTAAATGGGTTGACATAATCAAGATCTTGTATTAATTGTTAATGGGACATGGAGCATTAATTTAATCCGATTTAGACGTCTCTTCATGTTTAACATATTCGTTCAATTTAAAGAGCTTAAGGTGGCATCTGTAGGAACATAGAAATTGAGTTTACATCGCTACAAATAAATAAATATAGTTTAAAAAAAAAAACTAAAAAAGACCCCTTTAAATAATATCAAACAAAGAAGTTAAAAATAATTTTCAAAGTTAGTTCAAAACAATAATGAACGAAAAATACTAATAATATTGTGAAAAAACGTCCAGCGCTCGATTTACGAAAAATATGGAACTAAGCGCCAAATAAAGGATATAGAGAGTACAATTTACGGCCCCCTATAAACAATCCACTAATACATTTGATTAATTTGAATTTATGACGTCTCATTCATGAATAATTATTGATGGACTACACCAAACAAAAATTTTGCCACATCATCTAAATGATTTTTGGACTAAGAATTGAAAATAAAATTAACACAGAATATTTACTATTTATACTATTTTATTGTAACGTAGAAATAAAATTCTCTTTTAACAGCCACCTATTGTTTCAAATAATCTTTTTGAGTTATTTGGTAACACTTTAATACATTTCTGATAAATCTAATGATGATTATAAATTTCAATTAATTAATATAGAAAGTTCGGATATCAAAGCGTGGCTTTACTTGCTTTTTTCGCTCACAATTTTTTATAATAATATAAAAATTTGCCAAAACGGATTCAACACAAAGCATGGCAAGTCCTAAAATTCGCTCTTTAGATGAACACGATCTATGAAAGTTTTTGATTCTTGAAAGGACGCGGAAGGAACGTTCTGCACTAGCTACAGTGACAGGTATAGTGCAAACAAGTGAGGAAGGCTAAGTTCGGGTGTAACCGAACATTACATACTCAGCTGAGAACTTTGGAGACAAAATAAGGGAAAATCACCATGTAGGAAAATGAACCTATGGTAACCCTGGAAGGTGTTTGTATAACATGGGTATCAAATGAAAGGTGGTAATGAGTATTTTAAAAGGGAGTGATCCTTAGTTCTATAGGTGGACGCCTTTTAGAGATATCGCAATAAAGGTGGACCAGGGTTACCCAGAACATCATCTGTCTGCAGAACATCTTTATTTTCTTCTACTTAATATGGTAGGTGTCACACCCATTTTACAAAGTTTTTTCTAAAGTTATAGTTTGCGTCAATAAACCAATCCAATTACCATGTTTCATCCCTTTTTCGTATTTGGTATAGAATTATGGCATTTTTTTAATTTTTCGTAATTTTCGATATCGAAAAAGTGGGCGTGGTCATAGTCGGATTTCGACCATTTTTTATACCAATACAAAGTGGGTTCAGATAAATGCGTGAACTGAGTTTAATAAAGATATATCGCTTTTTACTCAAGTTATCGTATTAACGGCCGAGCGAAAGGACAGACGGTCGACTGTGTATAAAAACTGCGCGTGGCTTCTACCGATTTCGCCCATTTTCACAGAAAACAGTTATCGTCATAGAGTCTATGCCCTTACCCAACTTCACAGGGATTGGTGAATTTTTGTTCGACTTATGGCATTAAAAGTATTCTAGCAAATTAAATGAAAAAGGGCGAAGCCACGCCCATTTTGAAATTTTCTTTTATTTTTGTATTTTGTTGCACCATATCATTACTGGAGTTGAATGTTGGCATAATTTACTTATATACTGTAAAGATATTAAATTTTTTGTTAAAATTTGACTTTTAAACATTTTTTTTTAAAAAGTGGGCATGCTCGTAATACGATTTTGCTAATTTTTATTTAGCACACATACAGTAATAGGAGTAACGTTCCTGCCAAATTTCATCATGATATCTTCAACGACTGCCAAATTATAGCTCGCTAAACTTTGAAATTACCTTCTTTTAAAAGTGGGCGGTGCCACACCCATTGTCCAAAATTTTACTAATTTTATATTCTGCGTCATATGTTCAACCCAGCTACCAAGTTTTATCGATTTAGCCGTCTTTGGTAATGAATTGTCGCACTTTTTCGGTTTTTCGAAAATTTCGATATCGAAAAAGTGGGCGTGGTTATGGTCCGATTACGTTCAGTTTAAATAGCGATCTGAGATGAGCGCCCAGGAACCTACACACCAAATTTCGTCAAGATACCTCACAATTTACTCAATTTATCGTGTTTACGGGCGGACGTACAGACGGACGGACGGACGGACATGGCTGAATGAATTTCTTTTTTCGCCCAGATGATTTTAATATATAGAAGTCTATATCTATCTCGATTAGTTTATGCCTTTACGGATTACCGTTATGCGAACAAAATTAATATACTATGTCAGCTCTGCTCAGCTGAGTATAAAAATACGTAAAGCAACACAAATGTTGGGGAAAATTGTATACAGATTTTGAACATAGATTGAATTTGGCATAGATTGCATCGCAAAAACTCATTATTCACGGTACCGATATCGAAGTCGTTTAAATAATCTGGACTTTGATGCAGAGTTGGTTGTATTGTTGGAAGACATTTTGATGATGAACTTTCATCAGTGTCACCACGAAACTTTACGGTTTCAGATTAATGTAAACATACATTTTTGTTTGATGTTTTTATTGTCTCCTCACTGTTCGAAGGCCCAGGAAAAAAATCATTATCAACAGTCGAAGCGGATGCGGAACTTGAATGGTTTTGGGCCAGCTACTAAATGAAATATTTATTATTAAATTTTAAGGAAAAGGACTTTTCAAATTATTTTTCACACTTCACTATAATATTAAAATGAAATGCAGATATTCGTTGGTTTTGAAATTCGACTTAAAAATTGCACATGGAACAACTAAAGACTCTCCTGAATAAAAAACAATTCTTAGTACCTCTAAATCGCCGGCCCCCTCAGAAAACGCGGGCCCAGGGGGAATCCCCCTATCCCCCTCTCGACGGGCCTGGCTATATCCATATCTAGTGTTTCCAAATTAGAACCACGTGCATAAAATAAAAGCTGGGCATTGCGAATTTGTTCTGTTTATAAAAAATTTGTTTGTGTGAATGAAAAACAAACAAAAGATTTTACCTCTAGATCTGAGGAATAAGAATATTTTTTAATCAAGGTTAAATGAATTGAAGTAAATGCTAATTACTTTATTCACTCCGCCCTTTATAGCTTGAGGAAGTATTTGGGTAAATTACCTCATACAATTTCAGGTATAATAAAAATTGAACAAACAGATTTATTTATTTCAGAACGATCATGTGATATGTGTACAAAAACTGTATTTTTTAGAAACAAATAGAGAAACGTATTCTATTTGTTTTCAAACAGCTAATTAGTTCTATTGTATACTCCTGCCACAAAACCACAATTGGGGGCAGGGCACTATATTTTGAGCAACAACACTGCTCGAAACTAAATGGGTTGACATAATCAATATCTTGTATTAAGTGTTAATGGGACGTTAATTTGCTACCGAATTAACCGTCTGTTCATCTTTAACATATTCGTTAAATTTAATGACCTTAATACAGCATCTACGGGAATATATAAATTGAGTTTACATCGCTACAAATAAATATAGTTTAAAACAAGTAAGGAAGGCTAAGTTCGGGTCTAACCGAACACTACATACTCACCTGAGAGCTTAGTTGCATTGGTTCCGTAGGGTTTCGTAGATGGTTTATAAGTGATTTTTAATTCCATATAACATACGTTTGGGAAATACCGACCAAATTGTAGACCAAGGGTGACGTTTTTTGGAACGATTTTCCTTCATCCTTTGTCAAATAAGGGAAAATCACCATGTAGGGAAATGAACCTAGGGTAACCCTGGACTGTGTTTGTATGATATGGATATCAAATGAAAGCTGTTAATGAATATTTTAAAAAGGAGTGGGCCTTAGTTCTATATGTGGACGCCTTTTCGAGATATTGCCATAAAGGTGGACCAGGGGTGACTCTATTATGTGTTTGTACGATATGGGTATTAAAGGTATTAAAGTGGGTTTTAAAAGGGAGTGACCCTTAGTTGTATATGTGAAGGCGTTCTCGAGATATCGACCAAAATGGGGACCAGGGTGGCCCAGAACATCATCTGTCGCTAAGTTATTTATATACTAGCTTTTACCCGCGGCCCCGTCCTCATGGAGAAAATAAAATATATGGGCTATTCACGTTAGCCTCCTTATCAAGTTATCTGTTTAAAAATTATTTTTGTATAATATATTTTATTTTTGTAATAGAGTAAAAAAAAGAACTAAATGACCCAGCCAGCATTTTCTGAAAATTTTGATCAAAAAATATTTAAATATCATACCCCAAAATGATTAAAAACGTTCAAATTCAAAAGCATTTTATGTTCGAAAATTAACGCATCGTCGGGAGAAAAATGTACCATAAATGTGATTATTCTTGAATAATCATTTATGATTCATATTTCGAAACAGTTTTTGTTCATATCTGATATCATTGAAAAATTGGGCTTTAATTGTTTTAGAGTAATATTTGAATGCTTTTCACAGTCATTTTCTGATCATATTCGTGAACATATTTCAATCGTTTTGGTTGAGCTGATAACCTGATAGCATCCCAAATTATCCCGAAATTATCCAGAAAAAGCTACGAAATGACACCCACGCTATCGCGGACGGATCCCGAAAACCATCCAGAAATGCCCCGAAAGGGTCTCCAAAAGTTCCCCTAATAGTCCCAAAAAACCCCAGCGACACGATTCTAGACATATCCAGAGGACCACACAGAAATGATCCCTGAAGGTGTTCCAAAATGATCCCGAAAAGGTTCCGCAATGACCCTGACGGGCTCCCGGGCGGATCTCAAAAACCATCCAGAAAATATCCAGGAAGGGTCCCTAAATTATCCCGACATACTCCAGAAAAAGTTGCGAAATGGCTCCGAGGGGATCCACGACGGATCGCGAAAACCATACAGAAATGATTCCGGAAGGATTCCAAAATGATTCCGAAATAGTCCGGAAATGACCCAGATGGGATCCCGGAAGGGTGCAAAAACTATCCAGGAAAAGTAACAAAAAATCCCGAAATGTCTCCTACGGCATCCCGGACGGATCCAGAAATGATCTCGGCAGGTTCCCCAAATGATCCCAAAATGGTCCCGAAATGACCCTGATGGATCCGGCAAACCATCAAGAAATTATGCCGAAAGGGTCCCAAAATGATCCCGAAATAATACAGAAAAAGTCGCGAAACGACCCCTAGAGGATCCCCAAATGATCCCGTATTAGCCTCGAAAAGGTACCGAAATAACCCCGACGGGATCCCGGACAAATCCCGAAAACCATCCAGAAATGATGCCGGAAGGAATCCCAAATGATTCCGACGGGTTCCCGAACGGATACCGAAAATCATCCAGAAGTGATACTGGAAAGGTTCTCAAATGATCACCTAATAGTCCCGAAATGACCCTTAAGGGGTCAGGGACGGATCCCATAAACCATCCAGAAATGATCCCGATATAGTCCCGAAGAAGTCCCGAAATGACCCTGATGGGATCTCGAACGCACCCCTAAATGACCCTGACGGGATCCCGGACAGATCCCGAAATCCATCCAGAAATGATCTTGGGAGAGACCCCAAATGATCCCGAAAAAGTCCCGCAATGATTCAGATCGGATACCGAAAACCATACAGAAGTGATGCCGGAAAGGTCCTCAAATGATCACCTAATACCAAAATGACCCTGACGGCATCCCGGACTGATCCCGAAATCCATCCAGAAATGATCTTGGGAAGGTCCCAAAATGATCCCGAAATAGACTCGGAAAAGTTCAGAAATTACCCTGACGGGTTCCCGAACGAATCCTGAAAGCCATCCTTAAATGATCCCGAAAAAGTCCCGAAATGACCCTGACGGGACCCTGAAAGGATCCCGAAAACTATCCAGAAATGATGTCGGAAAGGTCCTCAAATTATCTCCTAATAGTTCCGAAAAGACCCTGACGGGATCCCGAACGGATCCCGACAACTATTTAGAAATGATGCCGAAAGAGCCCGCAAATTATCCCGTATAAGTCGAGAAAAAGTCCCGAAATAACCCCGACGGAATGCCGGATGAATTCCAAAAACCATCCAGAAATGATGCCAGAAGGGACCCCAAATGATCCCGAAAAAGTCCCGCAATTATTCCGACGGGATCCTGAACGTATACCGAAAACCATGCAGAAGTGATGCCGGAAAGGTCCTCAAAGATCACCTAATAGTCCCAAAATTATCCTGACGGCACCCCGGACAGATCCCCAAATCCATACAGAAATGATCTTGGGAGGGTTCCAAAATGATTCCGAAATAGTCTCGGAAAAGTCCAGAAATTACCCTTATGGGATCCCGAAAGGATTCCGAAAACTATCCAGAAATGATGCCGAAAGGGTCCGCAAATGATCCCGTATTAGTCAAGAAAAAGTCCCGAAATGACCTCGACGGGATCCCGGACGAATCCGAAAAACCATCCAGAAATGATGCCGGTATGTATCCCAAATGATCCCGAAATAGTCCCGAAATGACCTCGTCGGCATCCCGGACGGATCCCGAAAATTATCCAGAAATGATGCCGGAAAGGTCCCCAAATGATAGTCCCGATATTACTCTGATGGGATCCCGGACGGATCCCGAAAACCATCCAGAAATGATGCCGAAAAGGTTCCCACATGATCCCGTATTATTCGCGAAAAAGTCCCGAAATGACCCCGACGGGATCCCGGACGGATCCCGAAAACCATCCAGATATGTTGCCGGAAGAGCCCCCAAATGACCCTAAAAAAGTCCACAAATGACCCCGACGAGATCCCGGACGGATCCCGAAAACCATCCAGAAATGATGCCGCAAGAGCGCCCAAATGATCCCGAAAAAGTCGCCAAATGACCCCGACGAGATCCCGGACGGATCCCGAAAACCATCCAGAAATGATGCCGGAAGAGCCCCCAAATGATCCGGAAAAAGTCCCCAAATTACCCCGACGAGATCCCGGACGGATCCCGAAAACCATCCAGAAATGATGCCGAAAGGGTCCACAAATGATAGTCCCGATATTACTCTGATGGGATCCCGGACGGATCCCGAAAACCATCCAGAAATGATGCCGAAAAGGTTCCCACATGATCCCGTATTATTCGCGAAAAAGTCCCGAAATGACCCCGACGGGATCCCGGACGGATCCCGAAAACCATCCAGATATGTTGCCGGAAGAGCCCCCAAATGATCCTGAAAAAGTCCACAAATGACCCCGACGAGATCCCGGACGGATCCCGAAAACCATCCAGAAATGATGCCGCAAGAGCCCCCAAATGATCCCGAAAAAGTCGCCAAATGACCCCGACGAGATCCCGGACGGATCCCGAAAACCATCCAGAAATGATGCCGGAAGAGCCCCCAAATGATCCGGAAAAAGTCCCCAAATTACCCCCACGAGATCCCGGACGGATCCCGAAAACCATCCAGAAATGATGCCGAAAGGGTCCACAAATTATCCCGTATTAGTCGCGAAAAAGTCCCGAAATGACCCCGACGGGATGCCGGACGAATCCCGAAGACCATCCAGAAATGATGCCTAAAGGGACCCAAAATAACCCCGAAAAAGTCCCGTAATGATCCCGGCAACCATCAAGAATTTATCTCTCGAAGGTACGCAAATGATCCCGAAAGTACCCCGACGGGATCCCGGACGGATCCCGAAAAACATCAAGAAATGATGCCGGAAGGGTCCCCAAATGATCGCGAAATAATCCCGAAATGATTCCGGAATAGTCCCGAAAATGTCCCAAAATAACCCCGACGGGATCCCGGACGGATCCCGAAAACTATACAGAAATGATCCCGGAAGGGTCTCCATATGAGGTGAAGCTAATTATAAAACCATGTTAATAAGGCAGCAGGCTCATTGGAGCGAATGAAAAGTTACATAGAAACATACAGGTAAAGCTAATAAAAGCGTGCTAATAAAAACAATTGAAGGAGGGCGGATGGCGGGAGTAAAAGGAGAGGACCACTGATCGTTCCTCCAAAATTGTCTAGATCTCGATCTGTATGTGCCAGATACAAAAAACTATTGATTTAGTAGAAAGTTTATATTGAGTTATAACAATTTATAGATTTTACACCAGAATGGAGGATTAAGGGGGGAGGGGGCGGAGGGTGTCACTGCTTACTTTGTAAGCCCTCGACTTATTTGACCCCTTGAGTCTGTGATATTGGTGAAGGCCAGTATACGTAAAGTTATAATGTGTAAAAATTATTAAAAAGTAATTGCTCGAAGAGGTCGTGGGACCCCCACCCCTCATTCCATGTTCGAAAAAAATTTCGCTAGTAGACTACTGTCTGTGTCCCAAATTTCATCAAAATCCGTGTAGCCATTCTGGCGTGATTCAGTCGCAAAGACGAAAAAATATAATAATTAAATTATAACTGTTCCTAGGGGGCGGGGACTACGCCCCTTTTCAAAAATATATAGCTAGTAGATCCTTCTAGACTATTGGCCATATGTGTGCAAAAATTTCATCCAAATCGGTCCAGCCGTTCTTGCGTGATTGAGTCACAAAGACAAACATCTGGGCAAACATCCAAACATCCAAACTTCCCCATTTATAATATATACTAGCCTTTACCCGCGGCCCCGTCCGCAAGGAGAAAATGAAATATGTGGGCTATTCACGTTAGCCTGCTTATAAAGTTATCTGTTTAAAATTTTGTTTCTGCCTAATGCATTTTATTTTTGTAATTGAGTAACAAAAAGAACTTTATGAGCTGATAACCTGATAGGATCCCAAAATGATAACGAAATTATCCAGAAAAAGCCACGAAATTACCCCGACGCTATCGCGGACGGATCCCGAAAACCATCCAGAAACGCCCCGGAAATGTTTCCAAAAGTTCCCGAAGTAGTCCCAAAAAAACCCGAAATGACAATGACACGATTCTAGACTTATCCAGAGAACCACACAGAAATGATGCCTGAAGGGTACCAAATTGATCCCGAAATAGTCCCGAAAAAGTTCCGAAATTACCCTGACGGGCTCCCGGACGGATCTCAAAAACCATCCAGGAAGGGTTCCTAAATTATCCCGACATAGTCCAGAAAAAGCTCCGAAAAAGTTCCGAAATGACCCCGAGGGATCCACAACGGATAGCGAAAACCATAAAGAAATGATTCCGAAAGGGTCCCAAAATGATTCCGAAATAGGCCGAAAATTACCCCGATGGAATCCCGCACGGATCCAAATGTGATCCCGGAAGGGTTTCAAAACTATCCCGAAAAAGTAACAAAAAAAATCTCAAAATGAATCTTACGGCATCCTGGACGGATCCAGAAATGATCCCAACATGGTCCCGAAATGACCCTGATGGATCCGTCAAACGATCAAGAATTGATGCCGGAAGGGTCTTCAAATGATCCCGAAACAATACAGATAAAGTCATGGAATGACCCCTAAGTGGTCCCCAAATGATCCCGAAATAGTCCCAAAAAAGTCCCGAAAAAAACCCTGATGGGTTTCCGTACAGATCCCGAAATCCATCCAGAAGTGATGCCGGAAGGGTCCAAAAATGATCCCGTATTGTCCCCGAAAAAGTCCCTAAATGACCCAGACGGGGTCCCGGACGGATCCCCAAAACTATCTAGAAATAATAAAGGAAGGTACCCAAAATGATTCCGAAAAAGTCGTGAAATAACCCCGACGGATTCCGGACGGATCCCGAAAACCATCCAGTAATGATCCCGAAATAGTCCCGAAGAAGTCCCGAAATTTCCCTGACGGGATCTCAAACGACTCCCTAACTGACCCCGCCGGGATCCCGGACAGATCCCGAAATCCATCCAGGAATCATTTTGGGCCAAAAGTTTCGGAAAAGTCCACAAATTACCCTGACGGGATCCCGGACGAATCCTGAAAACCATGCTTAAATGATCCCGAAAAAGTCCCGAAATGACCCCGACGGGATCTCGGACGGATCCCCAAAACTATCTAGAAATGGCGAAGGAAGGTACCCAAAATGATTCCGAAAAAGTTCTGGAATAACCCCGACCGGATTCCGGACGGATCCCGAAAACCATCCAGAAATGTTGCCGAAAGGTACACCAAATGATCCCGAAATGATCCCGACGGGATCCCTTACGGATCCCGAAAACCATGCAGAAATGATGCCGGAAGGGACCCAAATGATCCCGAAAGAGTCCTGAAATGACCCTGACGAGATCCCGTACGGATCCCGAAAACCATCCAGAAATGATGTCGGTAGGTACCCCAAATGATCCCGAAATAGTTCCGAAATGACCCAGTCGGGATCCCGGAAACTATTCAGAACTGATGCCGGAAAGGTCCTCAAATGATCCCGTATTAGTCGAGAAAAAGTCTCGAAATGACCCCGACGGGGTCCCTTACGGATCCCGAAAACCATCCAGAAATGATGCCGAAAGGAACACCAAATGATCCCGAAATAGTCCCGAAATGACCCCGACGGGATCCCGAACTGATCCCGAAAATTATCCAGAAATGATGTCGGAAAGGTCCTCAAATGATCCCGAAAAAGTCTTGAAATGAATCCGACGGGATCCCGGACGAATTCCGAAAACCATCCAGAAATGCTGCCGGAAGGGAACCCAAATGATACCGAAAAGGTCTCGAAATGACCCCGACGGGATTCCTAACGGATACCGAAAGCCATCCAGAAATGATGCCGGAAAAGTCCTAAATGATCACCTAATAGTCCCGAAATGACTCTGACGGGACCCCGGACGGATCCCGAAAACCATCCAGAAATGATGCCGAAAAGTCCCCAAATCATCCCGTATTAGTCGAGAAAAAGTCCCGAAATGACCCCGACGGGATCCCGGACGGGTCCCAAAAACCATCTAGAAATGATGCGGGAAAGGTCCTCAAATAATCCCGCATTGGTCGAGAAAAAGTCCCGGAATGACCCCGACGGGATCCCGGACTGATCCCGAAAGCTATCCAGAAATGATGCCGGAAAGTTCCTCAAATGATCTCTTAATAGTCCCGAAATGACCCTGAAGGGATCCCCGACGGATCCCGGAAACTATCCAGAAATTATGCCGGAAAGGTTCTCAAATGATCCCCAAATAGTGCCGAAATGACCATGACGAGATCCCGGACGGATCTCGAAAACCATCCAGAAATGATGGCGAAAGGGCCCCCAAATGATCCGGTATTAGTTGCGAAAAAGTCCTGAAATGACCCCGACGGGATCCCGGACGAATTTCGAAAACCATCCAGAAATGATGCCGAAAGGGAACCCAAATGATCCCGAAAAACTCCCGAAATGACCCCGACGGGATCCCGAACGTATACCGAAAACAATGCAGAAATGATGCCGGAAAGGTCCTCAAATGAGCCCTTAAGAGTCCCGAAATGACCCTGAAGGGATCCCCGACGGATCCGGGAAACTATCCAGAAATGATGCCGGAAAGGTTCCCAACTGATCCCCAAATAGTGCCGAAATGACCATGACGGGATCCCGGACCGATCCCGAAAACCATCCAGAAATGATCCCGTATTAGTGGCGAAAAAGTCCTGAAATGACCCCGATGGGATCCCGGACGAATCTCGAAAACCATGCCGGAAGGGAACCCAAATTATCCCGAAAAAGTTCCGAAATGACGCGACGGATCCCAAAAATTATCAAGAAATGATGCCTGAAAGGTCCCCAAATGATACCCTAATAGTCCCGCAATTACCCTGATGGGATCCCGGACGGATCCCGAAAACCATCCGGAAATGATGCCGAAAGGGTTCACAAATGATCCCGTATTAGTCGCGAAAAAGTCCCGAAATGACCCCGATGGGATCCCGGACGGATCCCGAAAACCATCCAGAAATGATGCCGGAAGAGCCCCCAAATGATCCCGAAAAGGTCCCCAAACGACCCCGACGAGATCCCGGACGGATACCGAAAACCATCCAGAAATGATGCCGGTAGGTACCCCAAATGATCCCGAAATAGTCCCGAAATGACCCCGTCCGGATCCCGAAAACTATCCAGAAATGATGCCGAAAGGGTCCCCAAATGATCCCGTATTAGGCGGAAAAAGTCCCGGAATGACCTGCGACAGGATCCCGGACGGATCCCGAAAACCATCCAGAAAGTATGCCGGAAGAGCCCCCAAATGATCCCGAAAAAGTCCTCAGATGACCCCGACATACTCCAGAGAAAGTTCCGAAATTGCTCCGAGGGGATCCACGACGGATCGCGAAAACCATACAGAAATGATTCCGGAAGGATCCCAAAATGATCCCGAAATAGTCCGGAAATGACCCAGATGGGATCCAGCACAGATCCAGAAATGATCCCGGAAGGGTCCAAAAACTATCCTGGAAAAGTAACAAAAAATCCCGAAATGGCTCCTACGGCATCCCGGACGGATCCAGAAATGATCTCGGAAGGGTCCCCAAATGATCCCAAAATGGTTCCGAAATGACCCTGATGGATCCGGCAAACCATCAATAAATTATGCCGGAAGGGTCCCCAAATGATCCCGAAATAATACAGAAAAAGTCACGAAACGACCCCTAGAGGATCCCCAAATGATCCCGTATTAGCCCCGAAAATGTCCCGAAATAATCCCGACGGGATCCCGGACAAATCCCGAACACTATCCAGAAATGATGCCGGAAGGATCCCAAATGATTCCGAAAAAGTCCCGCAATGATTCCGACGGGATCCCGAACGGATACCGAAAATCATCCAGAAGTGATGCCGGAAAGGTCCTCAAATGATCACCTAATAGTCCCAAAATGACCCTTAAGGGATCCTAGACGGATCCCGTAATCCATCCAGAAATGATCCCGATATAGCCCCGAAGAAGTCCGGAAATGACCCTAACGGGATCTCGAACGCATTCCTAAATGACCCTGACGGGATCCCGGACAGATGCCGAAATCCATCCTGAAATGATCTTGGGAGGGACCCCAAATGATTCCGAAAAAGTCCCGCAATGATTCCGACGGGATCCTGAACGGATACCGAAAACCATCCAGAAGTGATACCGGAAAGGTCCTCAAATGATCACCTAATAGTCCCAAATTACCATGACGGCATCCCGGACTGATCCCGAAATCCATTCAGAAATGATCTTGAGAAGGACCCAAAATGATCCCGAAATAGTCTCGGAAAAGTCCGGAAATTACCCTGACGGGTTCCCGGACGAATCCTTAAATGATCACGAAAAAGTCGCGAAATGAACCTGACGGGACCACGAAAGGATCCCGAAAACTATACAGAAATGATGCCAGAAAGGTTCTCGAATGATTTCGTAATAGTTCCGAAAAGACCCTGACGCGATCCCGAACGGATCCCGACAACTATCTAGAAATGATGCCGAAAGGGCCCGCAAATGATCCCGTATTAGTCGAGAAAAAGTCCCGAAATGACCCCGACGGGATGCCGGACGAATCCCAAAAACCATCCAGAAATGATGCCGGAAGGGACCCCAAATGATCCCGAAAAAATCCCGCAATTATTCCGACGGGATCCTGAACGGATACCGAAAACCATGCAGAAGTGATGCCGGAAAGGTCCTCAAATGATAACCTAATAGTCCCAAAATGACCCTGACGGCATCCCGGACAGATCCCGAAATCCATCCAGAAATGATCTTGAGAAGGTCCCAAAATGATCCCGAAATAGTCTCGGAAAAGTCCAGAAATTACCCTGACGGGTTCCCGGAGAAATCCTGAAAGCCATCCTTAAATGATCCCGAAAAAGTCTCGAAGTGACCCTGACGGGATCCCGAAAGGATTCCGAAAACTATCCAGAAATGATGCCGGAAAGGTCCTCAAATAATCCCCTAATAGTCCCGAAATGACCGTGACGGAATCCCGAACGGATCCCGACAACTATGCAGAAATGATGCCGAAAGGGTCCGCAAATGATCCCGTATTAGTCGAGAAAAAGTCCCGAAATGACCCCAACGGGATCCCGGACGAATCCCAAAAACCATCCAGAAATGATGCCGGTAGGTATCCCAAATGATCCCGAAATAGGACCGAAATGACCTCGTCGGCATCCCGGACGGATCCCGAAAATTATCCAGAAATGATGCCGGAAAGGTCCCCAAATGATCCCCTAATAGTCCCGAAATTACCCTGATGGGATCCGGGACGGATCCCGAAAACCATCCAGAAATGATGCCGAAAGGGTTCCCAAATGATCCCGTATTAGTTGCGAAAAAGTCCCGAAATTACCCCGACGGGATCCCGGACGGATCCCGAAAACCATCCAGAAATGATGCCGGAAGAGACCCCAAATGAACCCGAAAAAGTCCCCAAATGACCCCGACGGGATCCCGGACGGATTCCGAAAACCAGCCAGAAATTATGCCGAAAGGGTTCCCAAATGATCCCGTATTAGTCGCGAAAAAGTCCCGAAATTACCCCGACGGGATCCCGGACGTATCCCGAAAACCATCCAGAAATGATGCCGGAAGAGCCCCCAATTGATCCCGAAAAAGTCCCCAAATTACCCCGACGAGATCCAGGACGGATCCCGAAAACCATCCAGAAATGATGCCGGAAGAGCCCCCAAATGATCCCGAAAAAGTCCCAAATGACCCCGACGAGATCCCGGACGGATCCCGAAAACCATCGAGAATTGATGCCGAAAGGGTTCCCAAATGATCCCGTATTAGTCGCGAAAAAGTCCCGAAATGACCCCGACGGGATCCCGGACGGATCCCGAAAACCATCCAGAAATGATGCCGGAAGAGCCCCCAAATGATCCCGAAAAAGTCTCCAAATGACCCCGACGGGATCCCGGACGGATCCCGAAAACCATCCAGAAATGATGCCGGAAGAACCCCCAAATGATCCCGAAAAAGTCCCCAAATTACCCTGACGAGATCCCGGACGGATCCCGAAAACCATCCAGAAATGATGCCGAAAGGGTCCCCAAATGATCCCGTATTAGTCGCGAAAAGGTCCCGAAATGACCCCGACGAATCCCGAAGACCATCCAGAAATGATGCCTAAAGGGACTCCAAATAACCCCGAAAAAGTCCCGTAATGATCCCGGAAACCATCAAGAATTTATCTCTCGAAGGTACGCAAATATTCCCGAAAGTACCCCGACGGGATCCCGGACGGATCCCGAAAACCATCCAGAAATGATGCCGGAAGGGTCCCCAAATGATTGCGAAATAGTCCCGAAATGATTCCGGAATAGTCCCGAAAATGTCTCAAAATAACCCCGACGGGATCCCGGACGGATCCCGAAAACAATACAGAAATGATCCCGGAAGGGTCCCAAAATGATCCCGAAAAAGTCCCGAAATTACCCCGGCGGGATCCCGGACCGATCCCGAAAACCATCCAGAAATGATCCCGGAAGGGCCTCGATATGACCCTTACGGGATTACAAATAAGGTGAAGCTAATTATAAAACCATGTTAATAAGGCAGCAGGCGCTTTGGAGCGAATGAAAAGTTACATAGAAACATACAGGTAAAGCTAATAAAAGCGTGCTAATAAAAACAATTGATGGAGGGCGGATGGTGGGAGTAGAGGAGAGGACCACTGATCGTTCCTCCAAAATTGTCTAGATCTCGTTCCTTTAGAAACTATTGAAGTAGGAGAAAATTTATATTGAGTTATAACAATTTATAGATTTTACACCAGAGGGGTGATAAAGGGGGGATTGGCGGCGGAGTGTTTCACTGCTTACTTTGTCAGCCCTCGACTTATTTGACCCCTTGAGTCTGTGATATTGGTGAAGGCCAGTATACGTAAAGTTATAATGTGTAAAAATTATTAAAAAGTAATTGCTCGAAAGGGTCGTGGGACCCCCACCCCTCTTTCCATGTTCGAAAAAAATTTCGCTAGTAGACTACTGTCTGTGTCCCAAATTTCATCAAAATCCGTGTAGCCATTCTGGCGTGATTCACTCGAAAAGACGAAAAAATATAATAATTAAATTATAACTGTTCCTAGGGGGCGGAGACCACGCCCGTTTGAAAAATATATAGCTAGTAGATCCTTCTAGACTATTGGCTATATGTGTGCAAAATTTCATACAAATCGGTCCAGCCGTTCTTGCGTTATTGAGTCACAAAGACAAACATCTGGACAAACATCCAAACATCCAAACATCCAAACATCCAAACATCTTCACATCCAAACTTTCCCATTTATAATATATATTAGATTAGAATTAGATTAGATATATTAGATTATATTATATTAGATTAGATGTAATGCCACGAACACTATTCGTGCCAAGATTCCAAGGGCTTTTTCTTCTACTTAATATGGTAGTGTCACACCTATTTTACAAAGTTTTTTCTATAGTTATATTTTGCGTCAATAAACCAATCCAATCACCACGTTTCATCTCTTTTTTCGTATTTGGTATAGAATTATGGAATTTTTTTACTTTTTTGAAATTTTCGATATCGAAAAAGTGGGCGTGGTCATAGTCGGATTTCGCCCATTTTTAATACCAAGATAAAGTGAGTTCAGATAAGTGCGTGAACTAAGTTTAGTAAAGATATATCCATTTTTGCTCAAGTTATCGTGTTAACGGCCGAGCGGAAGGACAGACGGTCTGTGTATAAAAACTGGGCGTGGCTTCAACCGATTTTGCCCATTTTCACAGAAAACAGTTATAGTCATAGAAGCTATTTCACAAGGATTTGTAAATTTTTGTTCGACTTATGGCATTAAAATTATTCTAGACAAATTTAATAAAAAAGGGCGGAGCCACGCCCACTTTGAAATTTTCTTTTATTTTTGTATTTTGTTGCACCATATCATTACCGGAGATAAATGTTGACATAATTTACTTGTATACTGTAAAGATATTCAATTTTTTGTTAAAATTTTACGTTTAACATTTTTTTTAAGTGGGCGTGTTCGTCATCCGAGTTTGCTAATTTTCATTTAGAATACATATAGTAATAAGAGTAACGTTCCTGCCAAATTTCATCAACGGCTGCCAAATTACAGCTTGAAAACTTTTAAATTACCTTATTTTAAAAGTAGGCGGTGTCACGCCCATTGTCCAAAATTTTACTAATTTTCAATTCTGCGTCATAAGATAAACCAACCTACCAAGTTTCAGCGCTTTAACCGTCATTGGTAATGGCAGTCTATATCTATATAGATTAGTTTACGCCATTACGGGGTACCGTTATGCGAACAAAATTAATATACTCTGTGAGCTCTGCTCAGCTGAGTATAAAAACATATGAAAGATAAATTTAGTGGATGTTCAAATAACATTGATTAAAAAGCTGTTTTTTTTTGTTGTGAATAGTAAATGGTAAACTTTACTTAAATATGAATGTAATTGTAAAAATTAGTAGGTAAGTACATTTTTTATGCTTTTTGAAATTTTGATTTTTTGCTCGTCATAACAGATTTATTTTTCGCATGTATGCTTGTTTGTTTGTAAGTAAACAATATGATGTATAACATGCCAAAGAATTTGTTTTTTTGTTTCTCTTTGATTTTGTTTTTTTTTTTCATTTTCATATCGATTTCGTTTGATCAACATACACTTTTATACTTAAACATTTTACAATATATATATTATAAATTAATTTAAATTTTAAATAAAAAAAAGACTTTTACGCAATTTTAATAGTTAAATTTTGATTTTTGCTCCTTCACATTACGCTTATTCATTAATTTTGAAATTATACACAAACATATATTTATATAATTTTAAATTTTGTATATATGTATGTATGTCCGTATTTTTGTTTATTATATATGTATATGTAGCTTACGCATTTCCAATTACATACATCTTTGATGAATAAAAATTTTGTAAACACAATTGAGGGATGTGTGGAATAATGGTATAAGTCGAGTTACACCGTTTTTCCATAAATCAACTAAATAAAAAGAGCACGATTACATACACATACCATATTAATCTTAGAAAATAATAGTGATATTTAACAATTTATTTATGGAAAAACGGTATAATTCTCTAATAAAATTTTGCAGTAGTGATGCGTCGAAAGGGTATGAAAATTATATTCAATGTCGTAGACAAGAAAGAACTGAAAAATAAAAGAATTGAAGTGGTTTCAAAAACGACTAAGCAGACAGAGAACCCCATTGTTAAAAATAGAAAAAGTTTAAAAATTATAAAAGTAGTGAAAAAAGATTGTTAAAAATAACAAAAGGAAATAACAAATAGTTATAAGCACATCTAAATAATAGAATATAATGTATTTAACAATGGTTATTAATGTATCTACTATTTTGTTTAATAAAGTATCTCAAACAAAATATTTGATATTCGATCTATGGAATAACGGTATAACTAAAAAAAAAAAGAAATCATCCATTTTCTAATAAAATTATGTATATATAAAATTTGTTACTTTTTCTTATCAAAGAATCATACTATCTAAAATCCTACCAAGTAGGATTAATATAAATTTATTTTTATGTGCATTGTTAAGTTTTTTTCACTTTTCTCAAAAGGTTGATTCTTGAGTTATACCGTTATTCCACACATCCCCTCAATTGTTTAAAATAATTTTAAATTTTAATGTTTTTTTTTCATTTGTATGTGAGTATAATAATATTTATATAAATGGCAATTTTCTTGCACTTAAGTAGTCTACTAGTTTTGATTTTTGGTGGGCCCCCCATTTTTGGGTGGGTGTGGCCTTTTGATTTTACGCTCATTAAAGGTACTCGTAATTTTGATTAATGTCACCTTGTTTTATTACTAATTTTATTTGCTTAACACTAATTTTGATTTGCCTCATTATCCATTTGACGTTTTTTGTCTCCATTTCATAATTTTTTGTTGTATGTCTTTTAAACACAAGCATTTACAAACACAATTCAAGAAATATTTTAAAAACAAAATAAAAAAATTAAAAAATTTTGCTAAATATATCAATTTAAAACAAATATTTTAGAAAGCTCTTTTCATCGCAAATATGGTTACTTTGGGAAGGTAGGTACAGTTGGAAACCAGAAAATAGCAGTACAATTTTTATCAAATTTCGTCATTACAGTACATTCTTCTTTTTACCTTTTTGATAATTGAGGTGTTTAACTGAAACTACGCAAACCAGTCTCAAAAGCGTTTTTGAAATAATTGGAAAATTAAAGAAAATTTTAATTTTTTTAACTTAGGGTTTTTAGAATTATTTGTATGGACTCGTGACAATGGATTGCCTCATGTTTATGAGTTTTGATGCAGAAGCCAACATCGTCAAAATCGCTCAAGATTTATCGTTTCTAAATATAAACAAAGCTTCCGACTTAGCAATTGAAACTTATTTCAACTTGCCTACTAACATACAATATTTCACGAAGTACTGTTATAAACACTCTCACTACAGAAGAAAAATACTTGCTAACATATTTGTTCTCCTATTCATTTGTTAAAATGCAGTTTTTAATTGTAAAAAACATTGGAAAAGTAACAACGACTCGGAAAATAATTTCACTTGCAAAATCTGAAAGCTTTTCATAACCAAAGTCAAATTGTTCTTCTTAATAATCACATGTAGCAAAAGTTGAAAATTAGGGGTTTTGTATGTCATATGGCGCTATTGTCTCTCGATTTGCCGTTCTCCATTAAAACGCATGCATTCTACTGATCCGTCAATGCACGATGCTGCATCAAAAGTCGTATGTGTCGAGCCTATAAGATTTGGCGAAGTTGCAGCAAAGGCAAAGTTTGATATTGTCTTTTGTGAACATAGCCAAGGATCGGACGATCATAAGCGTGCTAAATGTGAGCAGCGCCGCATCACAAAAGAGTAGTGAAAATGGAGCGTGGTCGTGCTTTCTAGGTCGTGCACTTAAGGAGACAATAGTAAAGCTTGGACTACTACCCTTGCGCATCGATGCAGTTGGTTGCACAGTAACGTTGAGTTGATTGCCTGTACTGCCAACTACTACTCGAGCTGTATTTAAAAGCATTAGCACGCAATATCGATGTTGATGCTCCTTTGCCGGATGCAGATCCGGTACGTTCCAGTAACAAGCACCATTAAGGCACAAAGCTACAAGGCCAGAGCGCCCTGCCACCCCTATATCCGTGAGGAACTTGCGGTCGCCAGAGCCTCGGCTGTTAAAGTAATCGCCTCGGATAGGTGAGGTTGACAATTGGATTTGGAGAGGCTATATTTGCGCTAGCAACACTTTGAAAGGGTTGCGCTATACAAACCCTTGAATCAATTTGTTGCTTTACTCGTCTCCTACGACAGGCATACTTGTCGCGGGTATATTCTAAGCCTCCTGACCCGCTGTGTCGTCATGGTCGATACGATGATGCACCTGGTCCTGTTGATACACAAACAAAAAACCTTGAAGTTCAACTTTTAGTTAAAAGATAATCACGTTTACTGGATTACATGGCTTTCGATGCTTTTATCGCTCGATATCGATATTTTCTAATCGTTACACTTATAACAATGGTGCACAAGGTTCGAGTAAAAATGTAACATTTTCTGTAGTATCTTGTATGTAAAATGAGAATTGTGCAAAATAATTTGAGCATAGAACTTAAGTACGAGATGTTTACTGCTTGAACTGATTCACTGTTTGCTCTGTTGAATCTCAGTCACTGCGCTTACACGACATGCAAATGAACGCCGAATAAACTTCCGACGCTCTAAAAAAGTCTTGACGGCATATCTAATTTATAATGCTACATGTTTCTAGGTGTCGAGTATCCAAACCTGAACGCATCGGGTTGGAGGAAGAAATCTAACGCAGCTGGGAGATAACTAGTCCTTTTTACATTTTGGTGTCTAACACAAACTTCTTTCTCAAATGAAACAATATTTTACAAATTCAAACTTTCTGGTATTAAAGCTATCAATTCAGAAAGCTTCAGGAAAGATGATAACATCAAAATATATACGCCTGCTTAGCGATCGTCGATAAGCTGCGGATTATCGCAGATTCAAATAAGTTTAGAATTCAGTAACGCTACATCTGGAAGCAAACTTGAAACTTGTAATATTGCTATCGATATTTTGTGTATTTAAATTTGAGCTTACGATTTGCTTTCGGAGAATATTGGCTTCACGCGATATTCTCGAATCTGGATATACTTATAAAGCTCGCAAACTTCTTGATATTCAATTTAGTCGCTACGTTGGCGGTATTATAGTTATGTAGAATTTTCATATCGAAATTGTCGCTTGTGTTCTAGAAGAAATCGTAAGCTCTTTATAATACTATCAATACAGCGAGTTAATTGCATGCCGAGAGGTCGGCGAGTCCAACGAGTACTTCGAGATTCGATAATATCGCGAGAAGCCGATACTTGCGAAAAATTTCTTCTAAAATAAAGAAAGAAAGCGATACTTGAAATTAAGATCGTATCGATACTTTGCATTCAGTATCGCAGCCCTAGTTTTCTCTGATCTAGAATTAACCTAAGAAAAATATAGAAATTAAATCGAAGTAATTTTCTAGTTCTCTTTATGTCATTCCCATAGTGGCATTCAGAAAAGAAATAAAGTTTTTAATCACATTTTACCATGATATAAAAAAGGGAGGTAGTTCCATTCAATGTGACGTTAGCCACTTGACTTTTGCGGGGCAACGACAAGCTACCAGATTGAAAAATGTTATGTATTTTTCTAATTTTGATGGATTTCATATTAACCGATACGGCTAAATTACTTTCATAGTTATTTTAAATAAAAAAGAAAAAAATGAGCCGCATGCGTTGGAAATATTTTATTACGAAATATCATCCTAGAAGAGAATGTTTTCAATAAGTTCTTCGAGCTCCCGAGAATGGCTTTGATGAAAAAAACATGGTTCGAAGTATACAAAGCAAAATAATGTAGCCTTCTTAAGTGTAAAACATACCAGTTTGTCAATTGATTGCCCAAAGGAGGTCCTTATAAACCGACACCGCAATTTCTAAAGAGTTTAGCAAACTTAAACGCAATTTTTTTGAAATTGAATGGTGATAAATTGGCTACAAGTCGCACATTTTTTATTTATTGTATAATTCAAGCTCAGCGCTTGAGGAGGGAATGGTTAAACCATTTTTTAAGGAAAACATTGCCCTCTAGCTCTGCAGGTTAGCCACTAGTTATGAAAATTCATTTGCGCGTTATACCAGGGGTAACCTTGGGGCAAGCCCAGCCTATACACATTCTGTGCCCTTTTAGCATTGGCATGGATGTAGCGTCTCACAAACGTGACAAATTAAACACCTACCACTCACTGCAAACTTTGGAGGTACACTTTTTCTCAACATGACTTGAGAAATATCCACTGTAGGGGCATAATGATTGATTTTTCGTGTATTTTTTCTGTCTAGGGGTCAAGCTGCCATAAAAGTAAGAGTCACTAACGAATGCATGAGTCATTATCCAATATTTTTCAATAAAATTGCGTGTTTTACTGTATTCTGAATAGATATGTACGCACATAAATCCTGCTAAAAGAAATTTCCATCCCGAAAAACCACAATTTCGCATTAAACAGTAACGCTTCTAGCAAAACAACAAACATTATGAAACTTCTAAAATCCCCAAAACGTAAATAAATGTTGAGTGGAACTACCTTATTTTTTTATAAGCTTTTATTTACTTTCACTTGGCTGTTGTCTGTAATCAAATCTTGCAAATTAAATTTGATACACTTCCCGGTGTCCGATTGAGCTGAAATATTGCACACATGTATAACAATGCAATACTACTTTGCGAGAATTCGATAAATTAATCGATAACAGAGTTATCGGTAAAGATTTGTATTCACAAGGGAATAAGGAGCACAAGGGGAAAGAAAGTACCTAGGTAACTTCGCTTTGTTTGTGTATGCAACAAACGTAGAAGTTATACTATTTTCACACAGACGGCTTATTGAATAATAAAGGCAATTTTCTACATTAAGACGCTTATTGAGCTCAATCTTCCCTACAAAATTCGAATCTATTATTATTTCATTAGTAGCTAATCGAATGCCTAATGAAGTCAAAAGCACAATGCAACTCTGTTGGCAGCGTTCCACTTCCGTTTCCGCTTCTTAGTTTTTGGTGTGTTCGGTGCTTAAAAATGTCATTTGTCAAAGCAAATGTCATTGTCTGCATGGCGGAACGATACAAGGTGGCCGCATCGAACAGCTGATTATAACTTTTTTTATTTGATTTGATACATCAACTACCGGCGCAGTACGATTTTGACATTTGTCCATCGAATTTACAAGTACATGGAATTTTGTTTGTTTGTAGGTATGTCACCATGCTCCCACCTTGTATCGTTCCGCCATGATTGTCTGTCTCATCCTTCATACTAATCGAGCAGTTACTTCTGTGTGAAAGCAAAAAATTTACGATTTCATTAGCAGGTGAAATGAGATCATTAAGTTTCTGTGTGAAAACAGTATTAGGCTGTTATCGCTAAATGTTGCATACTTTTCGGCGCACTTGATTTTGTTTTACAGATTTTTGGCGATGGAACAGAGCAGAGATCTGCAATGAACGCGACATAGGCAAAGTCACAATAAAATATGATTTTACGTTAGCTAACACTCGAATAGAAGAACTTGACTGTTCAAAGTTGATTTTGAGGAAACCTTGTAATGTTGATGCATTAAAAGAAATGGATAGGATGAGAAACGTTACAAATAACGAAGTAAAGTTTACATAACTAATTTAAACAATATTTTACCCTACTAAAAATTTAAACAAAAATTCATATTTAAATTAAATTTAAGAAAAAACTTTTCTAAGAACAAGCTTCTATTACTTGTTAATAAAATGAACAAAAAAGTAAAAAATAAAACTAAAGAAAAAAAACTTTTTTAAAAATAAGCCTTTATTATTGGTAAACAAAATTAACTAAAAAGTAAAAAATAAATTGACTGTAAAGAAATATAACACTTTATAAGTTCATTGTAACCTTTAACGATAATTAGGCTTTTGCGTCTGCGACAAAAAAATTCCATATTGTACATAATTATATATTTTTAACATTAAAACTTAACACCTAAATTATTAAATCTTACAGTTTATATCACAGTCCTAATTGTTCTAATAAAAGCGTGTTACATTGTGATAGCAAGAAAAGGAGGTCCTAAATGTTCTTAATTATACCATCAAAATTTAACACGCTTTTTATTAGAACAATTAGTACTGTGATATAAACTGTAAGATTTAATAATTTAGGTGTAAAGTTTTAATGTTAAAAATATATAATTATGTACAATATGGAATTTTTTTGTCGCAGAAGCAAAAGCCTAATTATCGTTAAAGGTTACAATGAACTTATAAAGTGTATATTTCTTTACAGTCAATTTATTTTTTACTTTTTAGTTAATTTTGTTAACCAATAATAAAAGCTTATTTTTAAAAAAGTTTTTTTTTCTTTAATTTTTTATACCATGCATTTTACTAAGATGCAGGAACTGAATAACTTTCGAAAAGGATTGGAAGTTAAAAAAAATTTTGTTTTTGAATACATATGTAAGAACTTTAAAATTTTTTTCCAGGCTGATGTAAAACCTTCATTGAGACATCGCCAAGGCCTCTTTTATGTATAAATTTTAAGTGTACAAAGCGCTTAATCTTGCTCAATAGATGTAGGCTAACTAGCAAGAATGAGGGTCGCAAATTTTTATAATTTTTTTTTTTCAAAAATAAATGTGACATTAGAAAGAATTCATATTTTTATGGCAATTTTTACACTACATATGCACATAAGTAAGTGTAAGTAAGTTCACCCACTTGTCTAACAATGTACGTATGTTTGTATGTATGTATGTATGTTTTCGTTCATATTTCACAATTTTCAGACACATTTACGCCCTCCGTTGCGCTACAACTGTCATAGACATGATTTAATGGTATTAATATAATGACGTAACGGTAAAATTTGCATAGCATTTATGTATTGAAACACAATAAAAATTTGCTACACATATGCATACATACTCGTACTTGTTGTATATGTAAAAAGTCAATAACAAAAATAACGAATCAATAATTGACAGTCTGAGAGAATGTCTTCAGTTGCGAAGCGCACGAGAATTCAGTCACAATGCACAAAATCAATATTCAACATTTGTTACAAACTCGCAAGTGAGGGGTGCTATGTTTGAGTGGATTTTTACCTTTTTTTCTGCTTGCGAATGAAAATTCAATTGATGTTAATAGATATGTACATTTAAACAGTCAATCGCATTAGAAATGGGACAGTTTGAAATTTTTACAAGTGCTAACATTGCATTTATACTAAAGCTCAACTAAAACTGGCCGTAAGACTCTTAGGACCGATGTATATTGGAACGATTTTCCGTCACCCCTTGTCAAATTTGGTTTTGAGAAAAACCGGTTTCGGCGTTGTGCCATCATCAGTGTCGATTTTCGTTCTCTTTTGTTGATTTTCCGACAGGGTAGATAAATGATGTATATTGGAATGATTTTCGGTCATCCCTTGTCAAATTTGATTTTTAGACCGTTATTGCAGTCTTCTGTTAGTTACTTATCTATAACTTATCAAAGTGGAGAAAGTGAAATTGTCAAATCAAACTATCTGAAATGTTGCTATCCTTCAGTTAAGTTTTAACTTAACCTGGGCTGGTGAAAAAGGTCCTCATTCGAAGAGAAGTTAGTCTTGTTTATTTATGGAATGCTGGTAGAAATGGTATCGATTCTGTTTTTCCTATTTTATTTGAAATTGAAATCGTTTCACACCCAGTCCTTCCAGCGGAATGAAGGCCGCCCTCTTCCTCTGCTCCCATAGGCTTGTTCCGATAAAATGCTTTCTTAGCCGGAACACCGTAAACCCGGTTACAAAGATCTATTCCCATGATATGCGTGCTTGCTGCTCTTTCTTTAAGAACCACTCTTGTGGGATTCTCTGAACTATTATTGTCATTTGTCGACAAATTATGCCACGAAAATAGCTGGTTTTTAAAATGATCACCGACTGAAAAATATGGAGGTTTTAGTACCCTAGGCACAAATTGATACTAGATTGCAGGCATTATAACGTTCAATGGTTTCTCTGTACAGGTTTGACTTCAACTAAAGACTTATGGAAATCTGTGATCATTCAGTGTTGTGTAACGAGCCCTTTTACGGATGGTGTAGAAGTGAATCTGAAGTTTGAGACGAAATTTTAGTTAATTCTATTGAGTATATTCAAGCTTATCTCAGATCTATCTTAAGGTTATATTGAAATCTGATGATCGACAATGACCAATATTTCACGAAATTATAGTTACGGCTTATGCCTCTAACGATACAAAGTGAGGAAGGAACAAAGAATATGCAAAAGTAAGAGTTCTCAACATATAAATTTGCCGGATGGGTGATAAAAAAAGGAGGCGACATGGAAGATCATCTTAGGACCTGTAAGCGGATGTGGACAGCAGTGGAACATTTGAGTTAGCGGAACAAAATCTGTGACGGCGAGCATTGTTTTAATTGTCTTTAGCGAAAAAGTCAAATAGAACCCGCAGGAATTAGCCACTCAGCAGTTTGTCCTGCATTCTGCAATAAATACGGCCAAGCGCACAAGCTATTAGGCAAGAGTAGAAACAGAAAACTTACCTCCATAAAGGATGAGAATTCCTCATTGAGTAAGGCATCAAAAAGGCCAAACAACTTAAACCACTAGGTCCTGAGGGTTGTCCACCAAACCCCTCGCTGACATATTTAAACAAAAAAAAAAAACACAGCAATTATGTACGATTTCATTTCATTCGTTAGTATTATGAATACAGATAACAACCGTCTTACTATACATTCACTAGTATGCCTTTCCTAATTTCCATAACACTGCCCTCGCTCTTTTTCAAAGTCAAGATAAATTGTGTTCACAATCCTAGGCCTAGATTTCGGTTCTCTCGAGTCTGGAGTGGTGGACTGAAATTGATGTATCTTGTAACAATTTTCCGTCATCTCTTGTAAAATTTGGTTTGTACGGAAGCGGTTTGGCATTGTGGCATCTACAGTAAAAATTTTCCACGCAGTCGCAAATTACTAGAATGGCCGACAGGTGTCTAGCAAAAAGTCAAAAGCCCTCTTCCAGACCTTTAGAAATTTGTTTACGTGGCCAGAGTGTTAAAGCAAAATTCAGTGGTCTATAATCAAAAGTAGACCTTAAAGCAGACAAAGAAGATAGTTCTAACACCTGACAGGCTACATAGAGCGGCATTATGCCAAGAGCGCTGATATACACCAAAGAGTAAGTTTGGCAAATCAGTGAATTGAAGCTGGTCGCATTAGCATCGACATTTCTGCAGTTTTATTATCAAGTCAAATTCTGTAATTTATAAGAAACGCTCTGGTGTGACTCTCAAAAGAATTTGAACTTTCACGTACGAACGAATTTTTAAGGTTCAAAAGTGTGGTTGAATTGTTCCCAAAAAGCTATGTATATAATAGCCGTGTTTTTTTTACACGTAAATGTTACACGTAAATGCTTAGCGTCAAACTTTAAATACACCTCTGAGGTTGCTGCGCATAAAATGTGTACTAATAAATTTCAATACGCATTATACTCAACTGAAATATGTGTTTTTGTTTCACCCTCTACACTAATTCTATGTTTTCTATGTGTGTCCACAATTCATCGCAACTAATTTAGCTATATGTTATACACAGGCATACAACAGAGGGTTGTGTCTCCGCTTTTCGGTACACCCTGTTGCTGTAGCTAGTTGTTTAACCACTGCCGCTAGATGGGTCTGCTGAGCATTATCTAAGCGAGGATAGGCGTTTTTTTTCACGCGCAAACGTAAACGTATACGTGTGTATAAAAAAACACGGCTAAAAATCCAATACAGATTTGGACTTTTAGGTCAACACATCTATGTATATACATAACGTGAATTGTCGATTGTTATGATAAATGACTGTCCCATTTCAAATGTATGTAACTGTAGATATGCAAATACACATAAAGCATTTACCGTGCGCATCTCTCATGCACTCTACTCTACCTTCCTCACAAGCAAGCACACAATCGCTGCTAAATTGCATTTTTCATTTTTCACTGATTTCTTCTCATTTATTTTTCCACACAAAAACATTATGCAAAAATGCATGCAAAAAAGGCATTAACGAAAAATGGGATGAAGACGACGCTTGGAAAAATTGCACTTTTAAACATGCAAATTACAAAATTCTTCTTTTCCAAGCGCTTTGAATACAATATAAATTCTTTTGTTATATGCAGATTTTTTTTCTATAATTTTTGCTTGAACGCTTGCACCCCTAAATTTTTTCAATGCGCATTTAATGCAAAACATCGTCACAAAATAATGAGAAGGGTCCTGTCGTGGGTATGCCTTCGTTATGTATGTGTGTATGTATATGTATGTATGTAGATATGGCATGCATGCTGTTTATGTATGCGACTTATAATATGCATCCTGCATGCAAAAACCTACACAAATGATGGCAATAAAAATTTGGATTAAACTTTGTCAAATGCGCTAAAAACTAACAAAATGCCCGAAAAAAGCAAATAAAGCAGGGCAGGGCAGTGAGCGCGACGTGTGTATGAGTGAATTGTGAAATTTTGATTATAAATTGCCATCAATTCGATACAAAATTCAAATAACGGCAATATTTTCACAATTTACTGCTTTTGCATTTTTCTTTTACATATTGCCAATTTAATAAATACTCAACTCTACGTGAATTATGATTACGTAAGAACAAAAATTTGTTAGCGAGGGTGAATACAAAACGCTGCTGGGCAGATTGCTTAGCATTTTACATATTTTTGCAATTTTATGGCGAAAGTACATTTGATATTTAAGTTGAAAAAATAAAACTCGTAAAATAATAGCGAAAGCAGCAAGAGTCGACGATAAACAAAGCAGCTGTACGAGTAGTGCAATAAGCTTCCAAAAAATATCGAATGTCCTTGAACGTCGACGTTTGCTCATTATTGTATTCCACATGGGCACATGTGTATGTACAAGTATGTATGTGTGTGTATTTCTTCTTGAAGTTGTTTTAGCAATTGACTTCATCTAGTCAATAGCGAAAATTTGCATGCCTCTTCTCACTTATTTGCGCCTAAATGTATGTATTATTGTGTGTGTGTGTGTGTGCGCGTGTGTGCATTGATGCGCGTGTTGCGTGTGACACGTGACAAATAATTATGCTGCCTCCGGCTGGAGCATGCTTTCATATTTTCCACTACGCTCCTTGTAATTGTTGCGAATACAATCAGAAGTGACAGAAGTAGCAAAACTGTAATGAACACGGGCCAAGAATTTCTGCAGCAAAAGAAATGTGGAATATGAAGTATTTAGATGTGCGAACAAGGAAAAGCAATTATGCTCTAAGTACGGCGGGCAATGGCCTTTTGAGCATCTAACACGGTTCAGTTGGCAGAATGCTCTTAATAGAACTGAGCATAGAGAAAAATAAAAAATCAGAAATCCTATGGAGTCGTACTAGTGATACTGCACATGGGAGAGTTCTGTGGACTACCTTTATTCACTTCTTTTTTTCTTAAGGCAGTTTAGGATTTTTGACCTTTATTTCGAACCCAATTAACAAACAAACTGTGCTGAAGGTTTTGACAGGGCCTGGTTGCCATTCGGACAAAAATATCAATCATTTACTCTCAAAAAAGAGCGTTTTAATTTTTCTTACAAATTGGCGAGACGGAACTTGCATGATTTATGCCCACTCAGAACGGAATATTCAAGGCTCCTTTAAATTTTCTTTTCTAATTGAAAAACTTTAAAGATTTAGATGCTCCATATGTATGTAATTAGCGAGACTAGCTCATATTGCTTTATACAATGGCTTTTCTTATTGATATTAGAGAACAATTCTAAAGTTTACAAACGGCGATGTTTATTAGGACAGGTTTCTGAATTTCACTTCTTCATCAGCTGGCTTCTCGGGAGCTGAGTATTGAACTCGAATCTCCAACATTTAACCACTCAGCCATATGAATGCCCCGCTGCTCGCTTTGCAATTGGTCTCTAAGAATTGCCTTTTTTGTTGCTATTCCTTTTTATTCACTAATAGGTGCCTGATTTTGATGCTCCTTTTCCAGCGCCTAAAACCCAGACGTTTGATGTGGTAGGAGAGCATGCTGCTGCTTCACCACAACCGCCGCCTCATTTGCTCTCGGAGTACGGAGTTTTAAAAGAAACATTGACGATAAGAGACTTATGTTGGGTATATTATCAAATTCATTATTAGCGCTTACGTTTGTGGAAATACCTAGCGCCAATAACAAATAAAAAGGGCCAAGCCAATCTCCCCCTTTCCGCTTCCACTCTTAAGTCTTCGGTTTTTCAATCATTCACAAAACATGAACTAAACAATGGAGTCGTTACTGAGGTTAGTACTAATTATGTTCGAAACCCCCGTTGGAATCTCGGAGAAATTTTCACCCATATAATGAAATGGCTCTTTCGTCCTTTACACTTTTTGAGAAAAACGGTTTTGATGTGCAAAAGTCTTTGCTCACGGTATGGGAGAGTGCAAAATAAAATAGTAAGATAGATGTAAGCGCAGTATTTGGAAGTGGTATGTAATATGGGGACTATAAAATGTAAGCATAAGAGTAGCACAAAGTGGGAATAATATATGAACGTGGTAGAGTTGATATGATTTGAGTGTATGTTACCGAAGTCCAATGAATTTGCGTAGATTTTCTAAAGATGATATTATTATCGAAAAATTATTGATAGCCATTGAAAAGTTATCAATTTATTACAAAAAATTTTTGAAAATGTATAGCTAAATTATGGAAAAACTATCGATTATTATCGATTTGTCGATTTGTTATCAAAAATTATCGATTCAGTATGACAAATCATCCACTATTTATCGAAAAGCTATCGATATGTTATCAAAAAATTATAGATTTTATATCGGACTGTTACCAATTTGTCATCGGCGCGTTTTTGATTTGTTTTTGAAAATATATCGATTTTTGTTAAGGAGTTATCGATATGTTATCGAAAAGTTATCTTATCGAAGTGTTATCAATTTGTTGATGGCATTATTAACAACATTCTTATTTATTTTTAATCGGTTTGTTATGAAACCGACGCCAATGAAAAGTCATGCAGTGCAGAGCACAAAGATGACAATAGATGATAAGTGATCGCACATATTGCACTGCTACAAGAAGAAGAAGAGGATACAATTTCAATATAAAATGACGACACAAATGAAGACCGTCTATAGGAAAGCAATAGGAAACCGATGACTCGGCGATAACAAACGATAACACGACGATAATAACTCGCTATCGATAACAAGCCAATAACTTGTAGATATCGATGGTTACCAACAAGAAGTCGACGAAGCTCTTTTCGCTCTTTAGCCGCTGGCCGAACTCTAGTTAATTTAAAAACATTTATAACTGTATATTTTATATGTATATATGACGAACTGTACGAGCACTTTACACTTTCACTACGTATCGATATTTTGTGTATGCAAAAAAGCAAGCAACTTTATGTTAGTTTCATACGCTTATCGAACACTTCCCCAATTGTAGATATGTACGTTGTTAACGCAGAAACGAGGCGTTATACGTTCGTATGTATTTACGATATTAATTATTTCGATTTGCCGCATTTCTATATAGCCTTTAAAAAATCAACACACAACAGCTGCTACTCTACACTGATCCATAAAACGATATATATGTATGTATGTGTTACTAAGTCCTTTTACAATTTTTTTGTTTTTCTTTTTACAATGGCTACAGTTGCTGATACTTTAATAATGATAAACATACAAACGCTTATGTCCTGCACGCGCATAGCATAATTTGAATAGATTCATTTGACCATGCCGTTTTTTTATTATTCATTTTTTACATTAAAATATGAATTGTATACGTATGTATGTATGTGTGCATTGGCATTGGTATAGAACATATTGTCCTGGGTGTACGCGTGGCTTAACTATGCCTATTTAAATGTTTCTAGTAGTGCGGTCATGCGTTGGCCTGCATTTTTCGGCTGACTTTTTCCTATTTTCTATTCTTTTTTATTTATATTTTTTGAGGGTAGAATTCAAAATGCAGATGCATTTCTTTATTTTATAACTTTTTTCCACTTGGACTTTGTGTTTTTTTATGTTTTTTTTTTTGTTTTTTTTTTTTTTTTGGAGTTTCAATTATAAAAAAAATACAGTTGTATTCACAGCGGGAGTGCTAGGAAATGAGGGAGTTTTTTTGGGTTTATTTTTGATTGAAAAATAAAACGAGAGTATTAAAAATGTGGGGGACTTAATGCGGAAGTGAAATTATTTCTACTCTTGGCATAACAGATTGTATACTAAAAATGCATTTAAATGAAGGCACCGTTTTTCAGCTCGTTATTCGCTCGTTTATTTGCAAGGCATATGCAGTTAAGCACTTTTTATATACCTAAATGTTAAATATGGCTGTATGTGTGTAATAATAATAATTTGGTGGGATATACCACTGAGGAAATTGAAGCCGAGCTTTTCTTCAAAAAGGTATGTTGTGTGCTAGTTTCTAATTTTTCCTACAAATTGGCTTCCCAACATGTTGCGGGTCACACTCTTGGGTTTTACCAAACCATTGCTTAGATATATTTTCTATATTATTTTTGATGCTAGTTGTCCCGTTACTTGAAATTGGGACCTACGATATGGTAGGTCAGCATATTATATCTAAGACTATCATTGCATCCTTACTTACTTACTTAATTGGCGCTTAACCGTCTAAACGGTTATGGCCGTCCAACAAGGCGCGCCAGTCGCTCGTTCGCTCCGCCAACCGGAGCTAATTGGTCACACCAAGGGAGTTTAAATCGTTTTCCACCTGGTCCTTCCAACGGAGTGGGGGCCGCCCTCTACCTCTGCTTCCATAGGCGGGTTGCGATAGAAACACTATCATTGCATCCGCTACATACTATATATAGGCAATGAAATTATATAATATGTAAGAGCTCGTTGCCCCTCATTAGTATCACAGAACCTTCCAACTACTAGAGTGGCAAATCAGTCCGAGAAGCAGCTACTACTTTTGAGGAGTAACAGTAGCAGTATCATACTTTGTTTTAGTTTATGAACTGGTTGGTAGCTTTAATCACCGCTAATATGCTAGTTGACAGCATATCGGCTTAAATCAGTAGTCATATGCAATTATCGCTTAAGTCCACAGAATTGTAGAATGACAAACCTAAACAAAAAGTTGGAGCTTTGTTATATGGATGACCCCGAAATATTAGGTCCCGTACTAATAGTTGATTAAGCTCCAGTACACTATAATTGAAAGATGAATGCGGAATACATATTTAGTTGTATAGCTAAACAACTTATCTTATAAACCTACGGGAGGTGAATCCTGTCACAAATATGAATTTGAAAGTGCATATATTTGGCAGGTGCGTTCATTTTAGAGCTTCAATGCTAGCATAGATGCTGATTAGAGTTGTGAATCAAGCTGTAACTTACTAGATTAAGGGTAATTAGGTTGCAGCCTCAGTGCTAGCATAACTAATCGCATGATACTCGAGCGTCACAGGATTAACATGAACATTATGCTATGGTTGGCTTTAAAATTATCGAAGCTCCACACATTGCTAGCATAGAGATTCAAACGTGAACGCATCCTGAAAAAGTTCGACCTGGTAATGTCCAATCCTTTTCAAGATGTTCGTACCAGTAGCTTATTGTCCAAAATCAAAGGAAGGAATATTGAACTGTGATATGAATTAAAGTTTTGGGTGAAGACTCAACGTGGCCATATTAAATCGTTTCCGATATGGTCGGGCTAGTACCTTAAAGGTGTCATGTACCGGAACGTAACAGATTGCACCTGCTGCAATAAGTATGTATAAGAATGCTCATCTATAGTGGCTGACCTGCAGAGCTACAGAAAACTGACGTCTAGTTAACCAAAACAAATATAATTCTAAGTCAGAAAATAATTGTAAAAAACGTGAGAGAATATTTCGGATAATTTTTTAAAAGTAAACGGTGTCTAAAAAATTTGCATAACTATATGTAAATAACCAAGCAAACAATCAAAATATTGATTTTCCAGTCTTCGAGAAAAATATAGTTCTCAAATTTGTATGCACCGTCATTCTCTAATTTCTCTCCGACCTTACAGTTCTTAAGTCGAGATTCAGCATCTTTGTCCAAACTTTATCCAACCACGTTTTATGAACTTTAAGTTCTCCAGTTTGTCTCCAACATAATTTTAAATTATTATCCAATCTTAGAAAAATTTCTACTTCTAAAATCTATATGTTTCTCCAGTTGATATCCCACATTGGATATCGATATGAGTTGGAATAAACTAATATAATAATATATAAGCTGCAGCTGTAGCGTTTTTCAGGCGAAAGTAGTAGCCGTAACGACAGCAGGAGAAACCGCTTTAACAGCAGCCGCGTCAATCCTGCATAACACACCACCTAAAAGTGTGTTAGAGTGTAAGGAATCCTTTGAAAGAATGGGGACAAGGAGAAGCTTACATCTATATTGGGTCCCAAAGCGCATGGGAATAGATGGAAATAAAAAAAAACGGATGAACTAGCTAAAAAGGGCGCATCCCTCAAAGCTTGCTCCGTATACATCCCAAATAGATTCGGCGAGATCGACCGAGTGAAAGAGAAAGGCGTGTACCCAAGCACGGGGCTGCAAAGTGTCGAAAACCATGTGTAGTCTTACAACTTTAGACTAACAAATTTACTCCAATCATTTAAAGAGTAGGACTGGGGAGTCATGACAGGCATTCTAACTAGATACTGCCTTCTGGCGTCACATACCTTTAAATAAGGCTTGATTAGTGAAAGCAGATGTAGAAAGTGTAGGTTGATGGAGGAAACGATCGAGCACGTTTTGTGTTCGTGCCCTGCGCTTGCCAGGCTAAAACTTCAGCTATTGGAAGTGATACGGCTCTCAGATTTAAAAGCAGCAAGCGGCATAGGTCCTAAAAAGCGTATAGGAGTTATTTTATATTATAGGTTCTGATTTTATGATAGGGTTTTCCAGTTTGGTCGTTAAAGAAACTCCTGGTGACACTATGGACGCATTCAGTCTATGTGCGGTCCTCATGGATCAGCCAGTCCAACCAAACCTAACCTACATGCAAATGTATTACAATTAACAATGGGCTATCTTATTTTGAGGCTGAAGTAAGTTGACTTGTAGTTAGTTGACATGTAATGCAGAAATTAGCTCTGACTATTTTTCACAAATTGCCATCTACAAAATAGTTCGCTTTCATTTAAGAAAATAAACAGATAATAGTGTACTTTAGTTTATTTTTAACCAACTTATAGCAAGCCCGTAGCTGGCTAATTTTACCCCTGGGGGAGTTAAAGTGGATTGGGCCCGTTTGAAAATACTTGGTATATTCAAGTTACGATGATTACAACTTATCTGTTATAAAACATGCAAGTCCTGTCCGGCCAATTTGTACGAAATATTATAGGGAGCACGACGCAAATTGAAAGAGAAGTTCGGCCTTAAATCTCTTCGGAGGTTATCGCGCCTTACATTTATTTATTTTGCGTTAATAATTCTGGGTGAAGGGTTGAGCTCTCGTAACTATTAAGGTCATTTTATATGTGTGAGCATCACTGATGTAACTAATTTATTTTTAAATAGCAAATCAATCTCTGCTCTACTCAAAACTTCATTACAAACTCAATCAGGCTTTAAAGAGATTATGAACCCTAAATATTTTTTAAATATTTTTTTCATTAACATTGAACAGCCCAATTTTCATTTACTTCAATTATCAATGGATTCAATTGAGATATAATTTAATAAAAATTACATTTTGTACCAACTAAAAAACTTCTCACAAGACCATCTTTTGTTGCTGTAAATTATTGTTTTTTTCTGTCGTGTGCAATATCGTCTTTCTTAATTAAATAACACCCTAATGAATGGCTGCAAAAGTTAAAAATCAATAAAACTGTCAACTTGCACAGCAGCCAATAAATGTTTGTCATGGAAGATCTGATATAAACGAAGGAAAAAAACAACAAATTTATCTATTGTTAAAAAATATGTGTAAGCACATACCTACATACTTATAAATTTGTAAGATTATATTGTTAGAGAATTGTAATGTGTAAGTTTTTTCACTTCAAAAATTAACCATCTTCATCACAAGCCTTACGATATCGTGTGACAATAATCATACAATCATCATAAGATAACACAACAACAACTTACATATGTCTGTCTGTATCAGGAAAAGAAATATGTACATAACTACATAAACCTAAGTTTTTGTGAGTTTTTTAGTTGAAATCAATACCAGCAAAGGAACGTGGCTTTCGTGTGTGATTATATGTGCATTAGGAGAATAAGGGGAGGATGGGAAATCGGTTATATTGACGTTGGATTTAAGTAGCCATGAGTATTTGCACAGTAGGGTATCAATGGAATGTCATAAAAAATCTTAAGGAGGGTAACTTTAAAAAACGGAAACAAAAAACCGATACTAAATACACAATTGACGATAGAAACAAAACGTAAGTTAGGGGAAAACGGAGGTAACGGTAGAAGTAGTTGAGCCAAGTTCTTCATATGTGTGAGGGTAATATTGTAAGTTAAAAAAAAGTGTGTTTAACACGCGCCACTAAGGCGACATCAAATTAACACCAGTTTGCAATGTAAAGAGCTTTTCATGGTTTTATGTTGTTGATTTTACGTTTCTTTTTTTGCTAAATGTGGAAAAAAATGGAAAAATAAAAAAATATATATCGTAAAGTCAACTAAAGAATGCATAAATTTGCTTTTAAAAGAAAATAATAGCAAAATGCTGACGCACATGCTCAAAATTAAGAAAAATATATATAGGTACAACAACAATAGCAAGAAAATAACAGTAAAGAGAACGACCGAACAACGGTTATAAGCTCGACCCAAATCTTGTAGAACTTCTAACAATACCACCCGTCTTGTTTTATATGAGACTCTGGTCAAGTGTTCCCACTAGAAAAACTTGGCATGTCCAATAGAGATACAAGCTCAGAAAATTTCGCCTCTTTACCTTCAGACCTTTTTTGCCCAGCGATTCTACGAATATAAAAATTGTAAAATGATTCTTGTAGTACGCAGTACCTGTACTAGCATAATTTTCAGAAATAACATCATCTCTAAGCTAATCTATGTCAACCAAGTGATCGCCTGACTCGGCTAGTCAGTCGCTTTTTATTTTAGGGAGTGCAAGAACCTAGCAAAGGTTCTTTTTCTTTAAGGGTAAGTGACTCTTTCCCATCTTCATCCATACTAATCAGTATTTATTATCATCATCATAAATTTTCTCTTAAACACCTTGGCGATTTTGGAAGTTGCGTAACAAGTTACGCCAGATACTGCTTTTTCGCGATAGCTGACGCCAATTTGGAGCGCTAAGGAAGACCAAGTCTTTCTCAACCTGACTCTCCCTACTAAGTGGAATAATACATTTGTCGAAACATCTTAGGGTATTCGCATAACTTGATTAAACCAACAAAGCTCTCACACGATACTCGTCACTGGCGTCACAAACAGGACCATAAATCTTCCAGACAATTTTTCTCTTGAACACACCAAAAGCCAATTCATTGTCTCTATACGCCGTTCATGATTCCAAGCCATGCATCAGGACAGATATGGAATGGATATGGAAAGAGACTTATGGCGAGTGATTTTTGTCTCGTGAAAGGAGTGTAATTTTCAATAGAACTTTTGGCAAGATTTAATCTTCTCTTTCAAACTGCCATTGTGTGCCCTAATAATGGTGGTTTCGAGATAGAATTTATGTAAGTCCACAATAACGTGACTGCAAAGGCTTGAGTACGTCGATACTTTTTGCGAGACAGGAGGAGTTTCGTCTTGTCATCATTCACCGCAAGACCCAATTCTCAATAATAGACGTTGCAGCACAAGCTTCGACGCTATATCCGAAAACACCTTTAACTTAATTTTCGCAGACGACATGACGAAGCTGTGAACTAACGGAGCATAAACTGAACCAGGTCATGTGCAGTGGAAATAGTGTGATGACTGATCCCGATCTTCACATGACCTGCGGAAGTGCTAGATAGGATATGACCAGCAGATACGTGAGACAAATACTTCTCACCAAACGGCATCAGATTTGCTTTGGCTTATTAGGTTAAGGGGAGCCATAGAGCTCACGTAATGGTAAATACGGTCCTGGCTACGTGGGAAGTAAGTTTTGGCGAGTATCCCGTCAAAAGAGAAAGGGAGTTCTATGTATATTTGAAGAGTCTTGTAGTAAGGAAATAATATACCGTTGGTGCATAAAACATTTCCTCTGTTCATGAAACCACAAATACTGTATTAAATGAAAATATTGCAAAGGCTTATTTAAGGGCTCCAAGGACCAAATTTATGAAAGCTATTTCTGGTTTCAGACCAAAGACAAACTCTTCACAGCCAAGCAAAAAAAGTTTGCATTAAAAATTTAGTTTATTTTAGCTTATTAAGCCACGGTGATAAAGTTTAAGTCAACATACTGTTCCAGGTACCATCAACATGTACACCGATGAGTGCAAGCTTGATGGAAAGTTGGGGGAAGATGCGCCTCCGAAAATACAGCGTACTTCAAGTGAAAATATTTACAAACAAATGCCCCGTAAATTATTTGTGGTCTTTGCCTTAAGATAGGACGACGATAAATATTTTCTTCAAGCGTCGACAACACAAAGTTTATTACTTTATGCCGCGTTGCTCTCGGCCCTTTTCTTCAACTCTATAGGCTCCTGGACATATTTGCGTAGAGCAACAGAGTTGATCAGAAGAGGTACGACCACACACATGAAACAATTGTGCAAAGAAAAATTGGAAATAATTGCCCTTTCGGATACGCACTGAGACCATAATTGTGCTATGGAATACAGACCCCTGATTTAAAGCAATCAATTGTTAGTGAAATAATACGTTGAAGTTGCACTACAATTTTAGTAATTGACAAACCAGTGACACGTACCGATAATAAGAACCGAGAAAATATGAAATTCGTCTCAATATTTAGCAGGCATTAAATTCTTCTATATTTTAACTCATTTTTAAATAACGTTATTAAACATATTGTATTTTTCTTACACAAAGTTGTCAACGGTATACATGACAGCGAGAGCTAACTGGTGGGAGACACGTACACATCTCTACATGTGCCTCATCACATCCCGGCAAAGAATAAAAGAACAGCACTTTAGGTGACTAAAGGCGACATTTATTGGCAAAGCGAACATAGCGCTGACAAATCAAGAATTTTCTTAACATTCAATACTATTATCAAGAAAAGTAAAATATGTTAGTTTAGCAGCTTTCGGCCATATTTGGCAACTTTTTTGCTAGGGCCGAACCGAAGTTTTGTGATCGAGCCTATCCTTAAATGAACCAAAGACCAAAGTACGGTCGCTCGCAATACAAAGCAAAGATTTGTTGAGAAAAAAATAAAACAAACTGCAAATCAAGAGTAAAACAAGCGAAAGAAATAAAATTAAATTATTTATATATTTTTTTATTTAAAAAATAAGTTTTATTTAGTTTAGCATTTTTTTACAATTAAAACTATGCACATTGAAAATTATATTTTGTAAATTAACTAAACTAAAAATTAAATAAACTTATAACCATAAATGAAGTTAAAAATAAAGTTAAAAAATAAAAAAAATTTAAATAAATTTAAACTTAAAACCAGTAAATATTGGCAATTGTTAAAAGGCACACAGCTTTTTAAAATATTTAAATACAATTCACAAAAATAACAATTGCCGTTGTACTGTACTTTTTTTTTTTTTTTTGTTGAATATATGCGATAGTTTTTATGCTTATTTTTAAACCTTTCTTGCTTAAATTTTGTATATTATTATGCATGCATTATTTTTTTTGTTTTGCCCTATTTTATATTCTTTTCTTTGTGTTCATTTAGCATATCATAAAAAAATTATCTTAAATACTATAAAAATTAATATACATATGTACGTGTTAATATGCGTACGCATCAAACTTTTGCCGTATAAGTATATTTATTTGTTCTTTTATATAAGCTTGAAGCTATTAGCCGAACTGGTTGTATAAAATACGTTGACTAGATTAAATTGGGCTCGTTTGAGAAAATTTTGTGTTTTTTAAGTAAGAAATTAGAGTCATATATCTACGGCTGTGTGGAATAACAGCCTATCTCGGTAGCTGTTTCGATGACAATCTATCTCAGCAAAATTTTAAAATCGCTAAATCGAAGAATTTAATTGAATAACGCCATTCTTCAGAATTCGGTTCCGTAATGCCCTATCTTCGAAATTGTTTCATAAACTCGCTATCTAAATCAAAATGTTTTCAATTTATGCTAAATAAAGGCGTTTTTGAAGAAAATTTGGAAGCAGGGCGTTTTTTCCATGGTTCTTATGGGCAATTATACTGGCTAGTCAATTCTAAAGTAGGGCTAGGTTTTGGGATAAATTTGTGCTGATACCATTAAAGAAACGCCGAAATCAATGCTCAATATCGTGTTAAAGTTGTGAAGCGAAAAAAATATAAATAATTATATTGCAACATCTGGTTTCACTTCATAAAACGTGAATTATCTCCCTCATTGGGTAGGTAATGTCTTAACAGCAAATTTAATGTAATACTACGTTTCCACCAAACTCAAACACCGTGTTTGCCAACCTTTTTTTGCTAAATATCTCTTGACAAAAATTGAATTTCTCATTTTCGCTTTAGAATTATTGATATTGAGGTTAAAACGTGTATTTCGATACCTGTCTCTATATTTTTTGGCATGTTTTAGCCGCCGTATGAATTAGGCGAACACGGAGTTTGGGTTTGGTGGAAACGTAGTATAACAAACGAAAATATACATAACTTTATGGGAGAAGATCCTCAAGGTGTCACCCTATGTTTTGAAGGAGCAAAATTCTGGAAAAAAGTTGGAATTATCTTCACTCTTGTATTGTAACATAAGGTAAAGATTTTTGCTTGGAATTATGCCAACCTGGGACTAGGTCAAGGCACTTTAAACATCTTCTGCTCGATTTTTTATTTTTTTCTTTTTTTTGTTGGCTACACTAAAACTGCAGTTAGGGCTCGTTATATTGGTAGCAATGCAGCAGTATATGTAAATAAAAGGACGTCGTCTGCTGACTGGAAAGCTCCACTATAAGAGTGACGCTTGGGTTCCACCTGGTAGCAAGGCTCTCAAAACAAGAAAGTTACCTGGGCCCAACTCCAACATGCCGGAATAATATGTCGTTTCCAAAGACCCAGCGCAAGCATAGGAGAGTTCCTACAAAATCTGTAAGATAGGGACATCAACCCGGAAGCAAACGAATGGAGAAAGCCAACAACTAACCCAAGAGCACACCAGATAACACAAATTAATCTCAAAGCATCTCCAGAGCCATACAAGTATAAATTGTCGGCAAACTTCGCTAACAGCGACCATCAACATATCTCCTTAAAGTAGGCCTACTGGGCGGACACAAGCAGATGTACCCGCAGATTAAACTATAAATTAATACTCGTGCCAAGATCACGCATCTACGAGTGCCAGAGAAACTCTTTTAAGATGCAATGCTTGATGGTAAACAAGTTTGTAAGAAAAATCATGTATGTAAATGTTATCAAATAATCTGCAAGGAAAGTCCGTTCACTAATGGACAGAAGAATTAGCAGAGATAAGACTAAATTGTCCATGCTTACGACGAGAATAGGCAAGGGCAAGATGAACGGTACACGCCAATGTCTAAGCGGACGCATACAAAAGAGCGAAAAGGCATTTGAAAGCTGCTATCTTGAACAGCATGAAATCGAAATCGGAAAAGCTTAGACCAACATATTATTCGAAGCTACCTTAGAGATCGGATCGTCATATTCCCAATCTCAGAGGACCATTGGACCACTAAAGTCACAAGCGAAACAACACCATTCTCGGCTCCGATGTGCGAACCGTTAGCTACGGTAAATTTTTCAATTTTCAAATGCCCGATGACACACTCTTAGTCGGTTACGCAGGCGACATTGTCGCAGTTATTATAGCCCGATACACAATGGAAATCATAATAATACAAACCCCTAGATGCTGGTTCTTAAACCTTTTCTGGAAATGAAAGTTAAAGGAAGATAGTTAGATTAGACTCACGACAAAGATACTGAGCGCAGCTTTCAGCAAACGAGACATCTAAGCAGGTATCGTCGCTAGGAAGACTGATAGTCGAAATATACATAGGCCCATATTACCATTCGAACAGCCTGAAAACTAACGATTTTGAAATTTGTGGCGAAGTTTTAGAGCGAGACTTTTTATTCAGCAGCTATTACTTTATCAAAATCAAATTTGTAGATTGTTGTGTGAATGCGTTTATTAAATATTTTAAATTTTTTTGTCTGAAACACAAAGAAAACCCGCATATACAAGGTAAAGAGGGGACGCTTATATATCCGAGCACTATTGGAGAATGTAATATGCAACCAATCCAGACGAGTGTTGAAGTAACCAGATGAGCAGACAACTGACAGACTGACAGGCTATAAAAGTAGCGGCGAACGAGCCGAGCACAGCGATCAGTTGTTGTCATATGTTGAGCATAAGTTGCGGTAAAGTACAATAAAGTTTGAATATGTACTGTTATTGTTTGATGTGAATAAATCTAACCAATAACAAGCAAACGAGCCCAATATTTTATAATTAAAATTTTATATATCAAATAAATTTTATATATAAAATAACACTAAATATTGTTGTTAAAATTTTTGGAATGTGTTTGTATGTAATTTACATAATGTTAAAAACAAAAAAAAAATCAAAACAAAAATTTGTTTAATTAGTTTTTAAAATTTCAAGCACATACAACATTTTGTTTGCGTTCCTCATTTTACTTAATATTTCTTTTATCAAAACGAAAAATATTTATTATTTTATCGGTACCATCATATATATTATTTTTACAACGACATCCGCATATTATTTGCTTAGAAAAATTACCTGTCAATATTTTTATTGTGTTTAGTTAGTTTGAGGTAGTACTGCGTTTTTTTTTTCTTTAAATTATTCTTTAGTTGTTATTTTAGTTGAAATATTTTTTTCTCAAGCAATTTTTTTGCTTCCTTTTTCTAAATTTTGTTATTAATTATTTTATTATGTTTATTACTTTTATTTAAGTTTGTTAATATTTAGTGCATTTTAAATGGAAAGTACTAAGTAAATTGTACTTTTGCCCTGAGAAAAATGTTCTTGTCCTGTTTCGTTTAATATTTATTTATTTACTTCTATGTTTATATGTGTGTAGTACGTATGTATGTAAGTAGTTATATGTTTGTTATGTATACATGTATGTGCGTTTGTATGTACAAAATGTTGCCTCTTCTTAGCTATACTTTTTTATGATTTATGCTAATTTGGTTAAAACATTATATTTTGTATACATCTGCGTGTAAAAAAATAGCAGCAAACACTATATGAAAACTTTGCTAGTTATTTCAAACTTTTTTCTCTTTAAAGCTAGACAGCACTTTAATAAATTGTAGAGCAAAATTTATTTCAACCAATTTTAAAACACTTTTCGGAAAAATTCGAAGTACGAGTTACGAAAATTTCAAAATTTTTACTGGATTTAATCATATAAAATGTGAAAACTTTATTTTTTATATGGAACGAAATCTAAAACACTGGAAAAATTGATAAAAATCGATGCGAATTTTGAGAGACTTGAAGCTTGTACTTAGTCCGAATAAAATAAATCTCTCTTCAAAACTGCATACTCAAAAACGTTTTAAAAATTCTGAATACAAATTTGGTTACTTGTAAAAAGCAATCCCTATTCTTCTGAAATTCAGCGCAAAAATTTCCAAACATTTTTTTTAATTTTTTTCCGAAAGAAAGTTTCATGAAAATTTATAGACTCCTCTAATCATAGATTTTTTTTTTTGAATACGTATTCAAAATTTGTTTCCTTGTTTTCACTACAGAATTCATGGAGATTATTTTGGAAAATTTTTGAAGATTTTTAATAGTTTCCCGAATTTTCGAACTTTTTAGAAAACGTTTTCGAAATTCATTTACATAATTTTTCGTAGAGATTTTCATGATAATATTAAAAAATTTCACGAATCGTTGAACTTTTTCGAAAATATTTTCATGATTTTTTTTATAGCTTCCCGAATTTTTGAACTTTTTAGAAAGCGTTTTCGGAATCCGTTTACACAATTTTTCTTAAAGATTATTATGATAATATTAAAAATTTTCACGACTCGTTGAATTTTTTCGAATACATTTTCATGATTTGTCTTCCTTGCAGATCTCAATAAATTTTTCCTTTTAATATTCATAAATAATTTAAATAATTTTTCCAATTTTCCATTTTTTTAAAACATTTTTGAAATTAATTTCCATTGTTTTCGCAATATAGTTTGTTGACATTATTTTGGAAATTTTTTTGAGGATTTTCAAAATTTTTTCGTCCTTTCGAACTTTTTATAAAACGTTTTTGAAATTCGATTAATTACTTTAATTAACTAAAAATTTATTTAAGTTTCTTATTTTGTATTATTGATAGTTTTGGAAAATTTCACGAATTTTCTCTTTTTTCTATAAAACATTTGCGAACTTCTCACACAGTAAAAATGTTTACGGATTTTTGTTAAAAAAAAAAATAAAAAATATATTCGAAGTTGTTTTCCATAGTTTTCATTATGGAATTCGTGGAAGTTTTTTTTTTGAATTATTCAAAAATTTTTTTATGAAGAACTTCTCAAATTTTCGAACATTTGGGAAAACGTTTTTGAAATTCGTTTACATAATTCATTTTAGTTTCATTACAATTTCCATTATGATTTGAAAATTTTCCCGAATTTCGAATTTGTTTAAAAACGTCTCGAGTTCAGTCTCCAGTTGTTTTACTAAATATATTTGTTTGGACATTTTTTTGAAGAATTTGATAAATGTTTCGGATAAGTGAGTTTTTTCGAAATTGATTTCTATAGTCTACATTTAAATTTTTTTCTTCTAAAATCAATAAAAATATACACAAGGAGAAAATAATTGATAAAATGTCCACATATTTTGCTGCTACTTTTTTTTCGTGAGTGCCTGTGTCTATGTATTTGCATATTTTTGTTTATTTAAAGTCGTACGTTTGGCAATTATGTATGCATGTATATATGATATATATGTATGTAATAATCATTATAATTTGCATATTTACTACGTTTGAATTACGTTTTTTCGATATTTATGTATCTATGTATTTACTTGTTGATATTCATTTGATTGCAAACTAATTATATGTATGTATGTATATGTGTTTATGTAAAATATTTCCTATAGTAAATTCATATATTTCATTATTTGATTTTTGTTTTTTTTTTATACGATTTGAGCAAAGCCTTTACCCCTTGTGGGTACATATTCATCCTTATATGTATGTATGTATGTTTCTATATTATTTTTTGTGCGCTCTTAATATATTAGCTACATACATACATATGCACTAATTTAAATTCTATATTTAAAATGTTTTCTTTTAATATTTACGTAATAGCTTTTTGTTTGCCTGTGGAAGTGTATTCTTTCTAATGCCTCGCCATATTATGTCCCACTATATATGTATGTATATGTGTATATGTGTTTTTATTTATGTATAGTTTAAGTAAATTTAGCTACACTAAAACTGTAACTGTATTGTGCTTAATTAAGTTGCAGTTTTTTATATATATTTATTATATATGTACGTTTAACTTTTGTTGTTTTTATTTTTATTTTCGCTAGTTGTTTCTACTACAAAGAAAAAATTTTGATTTTTGTCATAGGAACTTTTGATTTTTTGCATCACCAAAGTTAAAAGCTTTGGTTTGTTGCGTCGACTTAAGCAAAATGTTGTCAAATGTGATTACTCCTATCAGAAATGAAAGTGATTGACCCATGTGACTGCCGAGCTCTCTCTAAGGTCCACTTTCTAGTTTTGTCAGCTATAAGCAGTAATCTATTACAATAATTGTTATGCAATTATTGGAAATTTTAATCCCATCCTTACAGTGCCTGATGTACATATATTGGAGCTATTTTCCGTTTCCTCTTTTCAAATTTGATTTGCAGAAAAGCAAGTTTCAATATTGTGCCATCTTTAGTGTCATTTTCGTGCTCTGAACATAAACATAGCACAAAGCCGAAACCGGTTGGTCTTCAAACCAAATTTGACAAGAAAAGCCGGAAAATCAAATCAAATCGGAAACCCAACAAAATAAATGTACAATACGCCTTGCCAACATCTTGAAAATGTCTATCATATCCTTGCGGAAATTTGTGCTATCTATCTCTAAACAGAATCATCCCGGATTCATTTTCAAGCTTTTGCAGAATATTTTTTAAGATATACTTTTGTTAATGGCATGATCCCCTACTAATGGCATTATTTTGGCGAAAATTGTTTTACCTGTAGTTTGAAAATAAAGTAAATATAAATAAACTATATGGAAATTACTATGCCCCCTGCAACGCGGTAAGGCTCAACGCTATCGAACCATGAAGGGACTGCAGATTTGGTCACACCCGGATCCTGAAGCTGGTCCCCGAAACATTCTTGAAGTTGGACCGTACAACACCGTCCCCTTGCTGGGACAACAAATTTTCCACAAGAATCCCAGAGAGGAACAAGTGGGCAAACGGCAGGGAGACGGAATCTCACGAAATCTCCGTTTTTACGGACGGCTCTAAACTAAGCAACAGGGTCGGTAGCGTAATATTCTTGGATAAGCTCAATCTAAGCGAGAGCCTTCGCTTACCCGACCACTGCAGTGTTTTTCAGGCTGAACTTATAGCTATCAGGGAAGCAGCCCTCTATCTTGCTAACCTGCAGGTGACCAATTCTATTTCAATTTTCTCGGACAGCCAAGCTGCCATAAAATCCCTGCAATGCAGTAACACCTCGTCACTAGTAGCATTGAAGTGCAGAGAAACCCTCAACAATCTAGCTGAAAACTGCAACCTAAGCATAATATGGGTTCCTGGTTACTGTGACATCTCAGGAAACTGCGCTGCGGATGAGCTACCTAGGGATGGCAACAACCTGCAAACAATAACCTCCGCTGGTTGGGCCAGCCCTCCTCTAAAAACCTGCAAACACTGCCTGCGATCTCTTTTCACGGATCAAGCAAACGCCAGATGGACAATGGAACCTACATGTAGTATATCCAAGCAAATCTCGCCTAAGCTAATGAAAAGAGATCGCAATCGGTGATATTGTTAAGCCGTATCTCTATAAGCCCACTAGTGGGCCTTTTTATAGGACACTGTCTCATGGGCACTCACGGTACCTATATGGGCCTTCAGACAAATGACTTCTGCCGCAGCTGTAGGGACGAAGTGGAGATAGAAAGCGTAGAGCACTATTTGTGTCACTGTCCCGCACTGTCGAAAACCAGATACCGATGCCTCCACAGACACTCCTTTGGGGGTGTCTTGCGGAGCTTGAATCTGCAAACACAAACGACATCTTGCGTTTCACCAGACAAACGCGCTGGTTTAGCCTCCCTGGGGTCTAAACATTCTTCTTCGGAAGTAGGGAAATAGGTAATAGGGGCCCCCGCGTGGTAGCACAACGGGCCACAACGGCCTACGTGAGTCTCCGCTTGGACAGCGGATGCAGCCTCTTCCACCTAACCTAACCTAAATATAAATAAATAATAATTCTCCCACTATTTAAATAGAGAATCAATTCTACCCATGCCATGCATATCTACTAGGGTGGAGTGAATTTATTTTTTTTTCGAAATCGCTTTTGGCTGACCTCTAGAAAGTTGCCTTTCTAGACCAGAAATAAGCTTGAAAATTTTTGTTTCACTCATGGTATGTTTAGAGGTGCCCCAACGCAACTAAACTTTGAACAATTTTGTAGGTAAAAAAAATGTTTATTTTTTTTTTGTTTGTCATTGATTTACTTTCGCTTGTTGTTATTGTGCTTTTAATTTTCATAGGGTGTCACTCCACCCTATAATCTACAATTATGTTTTGCTTCACATTCGCTAAGGACACCAATCTCAATAAGATACTACAAAAATTTTAGTTTATTTTCTTGCAGTTTTCTTTCAGATATCTGCATACAAAAGGTGAGATCCCAACATAGCGGTTGAGTTTAAGTGTTTACAAACTTTAACACTAAGTCTACTTTGTCAGCTTTCGTGATCCTAATTCCTTTTTTCTTTCGAAAGAAAAATCATGGCGTTCCAAGCATAAATACTTGTAATATTGATAGTCTTGAGCTTGTAAAAATTTACAAATGGACTCCGAAGAAGTGCACTATAAATTATTCGCAAATCGTAACCACTATACAGCTCGGGTTTGATTAGGCTACAATGTTTGACATCAAAAGTTTCCTCAAACTAATCATCATCCTCAACTAATCATCATTTGGTGTCAAATGCGTTTTATGGTTACCGCACACGATATTGCATTTGCCGATTGGCAAACGATGTAAACATGATGTAAAAATCGACAACATGATTCTTTTATTGTTGGTTTTATGTAAAATTTGTTGTATACGTTTTCCTTTATTTTGTCATTTTAATCGACTCTCGTGGTCAGAACAGACGGCAACATATTTGACTTCATATGACAAGTCCCGTTTGATTGAAATGGTAACTTTTAACATCAAGTTTAACCAATTTAGAGAAGACCAAGAACAAGAAGCGAATATAAAATTCATATCAATTCAATTCTTCATAGAACAGGAGGCAAAGTAGTGAATTTTGGTGGTAAACAAAGATGCCCCGGCTACACTACCGAGAATGGCGTCACCTGCTGTTTTACTTTTAGTGAAATTTATGCTTGCTATTTCGATTAAAAAAGCTCATATTTGGTGGAGTTAACACTGATTATTTTAATGATAATATTGATCATAAGATGGAATAAAGGTTAACGAAATACATTGTCTAGAATGTACAATATCTCGACTATACATACACTGAAAGAAAAAAACTGGTAATATCAACCGAATTACGGGTCAATTCAACCGATATTTCTGTAATTTTTTCATTATTGCAAATAGCTGCAACAACTTCGAGCAAAAAAAAAGTTTTCATCAAAAGTAAGATGTTAAGCTGTTCAGTTGACAATTATTACTGCCACCCTAAGAATACTGTTAAAACAGCATATTTCCGTTAACATTCGGATAACAGTGAAAGCTCTTGATATGAAGAACAATGTAGTGAGTGCCGTGAGCGTAAATTTCTCGTTAAAATTCGCTGATACATTTGCATAACTGCGTCAGTTATTCGATGTTGAAATGACCAATGAAATCAGTTATTTTAACAGGATAATCAGTTAGATTGATTGGAAGACTGTCATTTTTACCGAACATTTTTAATTTGAGACTAACAAACCCAAATTGTTGATTTTACTAGCACTATATCTTTTGGTGTTTTTATTTAATCTTAGGCAACAAAATTTTTATACAATAGTTTATCGCCAGATGCAAGAGCTGCCTGAACTTTAAAGCTCTGCGAAAAACCATGGGACATGACAGTGTTACATTGGCAAGGCAAGCCCATATTTTAACGATGCTTTACAAAGCCAATAAATTCAGATTTGAGTGTTTTTATATATCACTAAAAATTTGGTAACGGTGAAAAATAAATATTGAAAAGAGACAGAAATAATCTCAAGAATTTTCTGAAATAGGCTCGATATCTACCGAAAACATCAGCTACTTAAACCAAAACAAATTAAGAGTTAAATTCTGATAAATTGATCCAGGCCAAGCCCTATGTAAGAAATCGTACTAAAAACAACTCGAACTTCGCTCAAAAAATAATGTCAGAAGTAAACTCAAAATCATATCGAAAAATCGCGTGCTGCATTTTTCTTCATTCTTAGTACGCTAGTCTGCACAGCAGAGAAACATAAATCATCTTTAGGTCAATTTCTAGCTGAACCTACAACTGGCCAACAAGAAATTTTATAATTGTGACATTTAACAAATTGCTCTTTATCGTACTTTCAATCTAACAAAAGGCGTTTCAGTTTGACAACATTTTACTCAAGTTACGCACAACATTTCATACACCCACACCCTAAGTTAGTTCTCCTTAGGCTGGCGTCAAATTAAAGGACACAGTTATTGGCCCTGAGATACGTTTCCTAACAGGCAAATAAACTATAGCTGGTACAAACCTGTTACGCTGCTCATCCACGTCATCTCCAGCATCTAATTCCAATTCACTGCGCTGTTGCGCCTCTAATACAAACGCCTGCATTTCTGGTTCACTCCCATTATCCGCAGCGCTAGCATTGACATCTTTTGGCAACGCGTAACTAGCAATTTTACCACTTTTATTTGCTAACTCACTGATCGCCTCATGCGCAGGCGTGTTGAAGATGGCGGAAATAGGCGACGTAGCAACTGTGCGTGCTTTTTCCACTTTGTTCGAAGACTTTTTTGCAGTAAGCTCTTTGTGGTTATCTTTGGATTCAACTGGTTTAGCATTGCGTAGTATGGCATTTTCTTTGCTTGGTTTTAATTTACTTGAACCGCCATTCGATGGTGCGTGCGTGGGGGTGTTGGTTCGTAAATGCAAATTTGTAGATTCCAGGCGACCTTTCTCAGCTGTACTACCGTTATTGTTTTGCGTCGATGGTGATGGATGAGACTTTTCTGTTGTTACTAAATTATTGGCCTCTGATTTGTGCTTGCCAGCTTGCTTGCGTTCTGACGCGACTTTGTCTTCATGCACACTGATGCTGCTACCCATTAATTGCTCTGTAGGCGCTACACTCAGCTCACCAACCGCATCACCACCGTCACCCCCACTGAGTAACGAATGTGAACGTTCGTGTATGAATAGGAATGCGTAGTAGGGTGTGGTGAAGGGACACATTGAACATTGATATTCTTGTAAATGCGGTGATTGCAGCGCTTGTTCCGCGACTGCGCCAAACATGCCAGGTAACATAGTCTTCGGCATATTACCAAGTAAATGCTGTGCGTTAAGATTTTGCAGAGCTTGAGCAAGATTCATCGGATTTGGTAGCATACTCGGGGTGGATGAGTTGGCATTACTCGTATTACTGCCGCCGCCGGTGCTTGAGCTGGTGCTGCTTGCGGAACCATTGGGTATTTTGAGCGTAGGACTTGCTGACTTACTCAATGAGCCATGCTGTTGCTCCAACTCACGCAACTTCTCAATTCCTGCTGGGCCATGATCGCTGAGCAAGTGGGCACGCAACCACTTTGCGCTACGAAATCGACGGGTACAAATTGTGCACACCTCTGTGTAGTTAGCATTATCAGATTTCGAATCGCCCGAATTACCACTGCCGAATGGGCTCAAGTTCATACTGCGACTGTAATCGTTTTCTGCAGATGATAGCTGCTGCTGCTGTTGCTGTAGTTGTTGCTGCTCGCGCTGCTGCTGCTGCTGTTGAGCCTCAAAGCTCAAGCCATTCTGACGTGGTTGCGGTAATGGCGCACCCTCTTCAACGATACCGTGCGTGTTGTGTTTATGCACACGTAGGAAATATTTGCTGCAGAGCTCCTTGTTACAAATGTTGCAGACGACGCCACCAATTTGTGCGCCATTCTCGATCTCGATGCCATGCATGCGCTGCATATGAGTTTTCATAAAATATTTGTTGCACAATTCCTTATTGCAGATTTCGCAGTAACTGCTAGTCGGTGTGATAGTGTAGGGTGGACGTGTACCTGCCACCACGGCGTTCGGGTTGATTGGACGCTCGGGTGTAACAAAACCCTCACGCAATGGACTGCCTGTGAGCAGATGAACTTCGGCGATATGTTGTTTGAATTCTTGTATGCTGGCGAAATCACGATCGCACTGATTGCACCGCATTTCGCTGAGCGTTGGAACTACGATGCTAGTTGAGTCGGAGGGTGATAACTTGAGCGCTTGTTGTGCTTGCAATTGTTGCTGCTGCTGATAGAGATGTTGTTGGAAGTTCAACGGCAATGGCCCGCTGCTATCAAGCAAGCTCGCATGCTCACTTATCATATGCGCCTGTAGCGCATATTGATTTTCCATTTCACGTCCGCATAGATGACAGCCCAGCGGACGTTTGCCATTCAAATCGTTGAGCTGTTGTATCATCGATTGTAGTTTCTGCAAATTTTGCAAACCCACAGCCGACTCTGGACTAGCTGGCATATTGGCACCCGAATTATAGGATTCAGCTTGAATTATATGTGGCGGCTCCGGCGTAGAGGAAACGCTATTTGAACACGCCTGCCCACCTTGCTGCAGCTGTTGTTGTTGGTCCGAAGACTCACGTCTGATAGCGCATTTATTCTCTTGATTTTCGTCATTAGCGTGCACGGCTTCCTCATCCAACTGCTCGAGCTTGATGCGTTTGCTCAAGTGTTGATTTTCGTGTTCAGCTCCTGCATTAACCGTAGCGGTAGCTGAATTAGCGGCAGCAAACATACGTTGAGCCATTAGCGCCTTATCTGCCGGCATCATAAAATTCAATGGCATGCCGGGCAAACCCATGAAGGGCCATGACATCTTCTGCATCAACTGCATTTGTTCGTCCTTGAGCTCATCAGGTGGCACAAAAATACCATGACGTTTCCATTTATGTGTACGCAAAAAGTATTTGTTGCAATATTCTTTGCAGCAAATTTCACAAAATGCTTCCGGATTGAGCACGCCCAAGCGGCGCAGCTTGTCGTGTGCAAAATTGGCATCACGCGCCTGCTGCTGCGATTGTGGCGAAAGTTTGCGTGGTTGTGGCGTAAAAGCGAGCTCCTCTTGTTCGAGTGTGAAATCTTGACGAAAACCTTCAGGCAGTTGAAACTGTTTACTTGCGTCATCTGTCGGCATATTATTATTTGGTTGATCATTTTTCAATTCAGTTAGAGGTGGTGCTGTAGATGCTTCTGGCTTAGGTGACTGCGCAGATGAATTCTGTGGTGTTGGTGCGGAGTTCGGCAACTCACTAGGACTACTGTGCGGCTGTTCGTGCGCTTTGAAGCGATGACGACGCATAGCGAAGACGTTGGTAAAACGTTTTGAGCAAATATCGCAATAAACAGGCGGCGGTGCAGGGGGTGTTAGTTGTTGTGCTGTGCCATTGGCGCTTTGAGCGTTGAGCTGTTTGGCTTGCGCTTCTTCGAGCGCTAATTGTTGTTTCTGCTGTAGTTGTTCTAAATTTTGTTGTCGCTGCTGCTGCTGTTGTTGCTGCATTTGTAGTTGTAACATCTGCGTCATGGCATTCATGTTTGCACCTCCGATTCCGACCCCACCAGCAGCATTTGTGCCGCTGCCCTCACTACCGCCGGTTACAGCAGGATCATAAATGCCATGTTTGTTGGCTTTGTGCGTCTTCAAAAAATATTTATTACAAAATTCCTTATTGCAAAGATCACAATAAGCTTCGGGATTAAAAATTCGCAAGGGCGGTCGATTTAAGCCATCCACACCAGGAAATCCGGGCATACCCAATAATGGTAAATAACCGCTGGATGAGAGCGCTGCAGCAGCGGCTGCTTCGGGAGGAAATGGAAATCCTATACCAGGCATAGCATTCAACCAAGCGTCCTTACCATTTGGCGTGATTGTGTTCATGGTACTTGTTAGATGACTACTCTGCAATGTATTTGTTGGTGGTGAATTGGAGTTCTCAAAATCGGGATGCTCCATTTTTACATTCACCATAGCGAGCATATCGTATGTTGGGTGCGCCGATTTTTGCTGTTGCGCATTAGCGGCATTACAGTTCGTGTGTTCCTGTGCGTTCTCCTCATTGGCGTGTTCTTGCAGCATATGAAGACTTAGTTTAAATTCGGTTTCAAAATTTTCGCCACATGTTTTACAATAGGTCTGATAAGGATTTTTCAATTCTTCGGCGCTCATTTCATGCAGCTCGGGGGCTTTTATATCACTGAAGGGCTCACTTGCATCTGATTTGGTATCCAAATCGTTTTCAGTTTTCGGTATCAGCATTTGTGGTGCCAATAGCTCTCTTTCGTCGTCTCTCTTTTCGCTAACTGTTGTTGATATGTTTCCAAATTGTTGTTGCTGTTGTTTTTGTAGCAACTCAAAGGTTTCCTTCAACTGTTCCATAGATTTTGGTAAAAACATTTTCGATAATTTTTCTTCATAATCTATTGGCAGTGTTGTTGTTGGTGGCTGTGGAATATTGGCCGCTTCCATTTTTTCCTCATTATCTGCATTTATGGCTTCCGCAGCCGCAGCATTGACTGGCGCGCCATCACTGACCTCATTGAGCAGCATTGCAGTTCCTTGCGCTCCCACTCGGCTAGGATTATGCTGCTTACGTCGTTTTTTAGCTGCATCACTGAGCGCTTCCAGCAGCTGCAATTGCATGGCTGCTGCATTGGCTGCCGCCGCTACGGCTGCCTTTGTAGCCGCCGAGGCGCTTTCATTTGGTGATGTCGTTGACTTATCGTCGGCCTCATCATCAACTGTAATCACATCTCGTGGGGCGCTTGTATCATCAACGGCCTCTTCCTTCTCCTCAATGTAAATTGTTGCACTTGTAGTGCTTCCGCTACTATTTGTTGGTTTTGGTGATGCGCTATTGCAACGTTTTGGTGGCGTTGGTTGATCGGCTTGATTGGCAAGGACTTCACTTATGTTTCGTTTTTGTTTATTTGTTACCGTTAATGGGTTACTGTTTGTTGTGGTGTTGTTACTTGTAGTTATGCTGTTACAATTTCTGTTGTTGTTTTGTGTAGTGTTGTTGTTACTGCGATTGTTTGTCGATGATGCACTCGAGACATCGGAAAGTGCAGTGTCCTCGCTACTTAAATCTGGCGGTGGGGTGGCATAAATAGACGCGGCCATTTTTGTGAATACTATATGGAGAAAATAGAAAAAGATAAAAGAAAAGCTTTTTAAGAAGAGTACTTTGTATGAAGCATGCACATGGAACGAGTAACATTCAAGTAAATTTGAACCTAAAACTTTATACATAAATAAAAATAAAAAAAGACCTATGATATATATTGATTGATTAATTGATAGTAAAATTCCATTGGAACTTCCGAACTCCGATAAAATGATAGCAGCGAACCTCTATCATGAATACTGTAATTTGGAAGCTCCGCTGGAGTTTATGCTAGATCTGCAAATAATAAGTGCACAAAATTAAGAATATCTAGTTGTAATATCTTTATTATGTATTGCTCTTATACTCGAATATAAAGCCCGAAAATTTTTTGTCAGACCACGAAGACTATGCTTTTGGGTTACCGCACTTCTTTTTACTAACAATGCTTTTTTTAGGAATATGTGTGTTAAAAGTAGAGATAGAGGTTGAACTCAACTTCTAGAGGTAGAGAGGAGAAATAGAAGTTGTTACTTATGGGAAATTCCCCAGAAGAAATGTTTCAGTGTTCAAATATTTCTTGCACAGAATGTCACAATAAGAGGACGGACAGTCAGAGAGGTTTGTAACTTTTCGAAATTCATATTAAAAAAAATAACTGAAATGGAGAAATTGAGTTTTGCGTCTCTATCCCGGCTGTCGTTTCGAAAACGTCCTACTTCAGAGAAATTTTGAATATTTCTGAATTGGTTTCAAAAACACCTTATCGCAGAATTCGTTTGAAGAACGCCCTATCTCAGTATTTTCTTTTATAAACGTCCCAGCCAATATCAAAATGCATTGAATTTGAGCTCAAATAAGGCATTTTTGATCGTATACATTTCTTGTATATCATTTCATGCACCGTATTTTTCACCTAATCCAAATCCCCATTCAGGAAATGATTTGTCCCAACATTTCTAGCAATTCAAAATGAGTATGCACTAACGAAACATACGAACAGAACAGACTATTTTGGGAAAAGATTTTTTGTTGTTTTACAACTGGACAACTTTGGCCAGCACAAAAATTAGTTTGCCAAAATTTAAAAAGTGGGCCTCGCATCCCCTTTTCACTGTCAATCCCATACTGTTTACTTTATCTACTCTCATTCTCACCTTAATTTTTTTTATTAATGGAAACTATATACCAAATATTGAGGCCTGGGTTAAATAAAGCGCGATGAAGGGAAATTTAATTTTTCTAATAGAATGCATGGCACCGCCCACAATTCCAATTTTCGATACAGATCAATAATTTGCGTAAAACATATTCGGTGTTTTTTCTTAATTTTTTTTCAAGAGAGTCGATGGCATTAAACACACATGTAAACAAAAACACAGAGCGCATATGGCATCAGATAAACTACACATACATGCATAAAAGGCAACAGAAGGCTGTTCGCGAAAAGTGTAGACCCTGATAAATAGTTGAACGTGGCAACTGGGAGTATAATAACAGCGCGAGCTAAGAAATAGGAAATCAGTTTAATTTTGACACGCCATAAGTGGAGTACGTAAAAACATTAAATTGTGAAGATCTACTACCATAGTAGTGCTGTTAATAAAAAGAAATTTATATACGAAACATTCAGGTTTATTTATTCGACAGTTCAGTGATTCGAAAGATAAGAGAAGGCGCACAGTTACATAATTTCCTTAAATTCGTTACAATATTTCACAAACTTTTCTTTCCAGTGGACCAGATGCCGACTGATTTTCAAAAATCTTTCTATTCGCGACGTAGGCCTATTCTATGAAATTTGTTTATTTGTGGTAGAAACGCGGCAAGTAATACTAATGTAGCTTGTATTTGATAAAATTGTAAATGGGCTAAAAACATGTAGAACTTCGGAATAAGTTCCAAACTATACAGTTTTCACGAGTTGGGAACTACGGAAATTTAGTCAATGAAGGAACTAGATCTAGACTGTTATCTAGTGATCCGGCTGTTATCTAATGCGTAACTTTAAAAAGGTAATACAGCGGAGGGCATCGCCATATTAAACTCGTCAGTTGAAAACATGTTTAAGAGACTGAGGACAGAGTATTAGTGATTCCGAATCAGCTTGAAGGGCACCAGTTTTGAAATAGAGAATTTTTCTAGAGAAATGATACAAGTGTGGAGGTAGTCATTATAGCTGTTGTATTGCGTAACTGCCAGATTACGTGACTGTCTTTCATATTTTCTGCGGGGATGTCAGAAATATTATAGTTTATAAGTGAGTAAATCAAGAATTTGAATGCAAGTACAGAAAAGTAAGTATATACAGTAGACTGGGTCGATTTATTAACCGATATCGCGCCATCGATTTTTCTATAGGATTTGGGCTCAGGAAAGAAAAGTTCCACTACGCATACACACGAAAATAATTTTCGAGCCTGCGAATCTACCATTGGTTTTTGGCGCATCGAATCCTTCACAGCATAAATATCGAGTCAGAAACTTTTCTGTAACTGAAACTAATATTTTTCGTACCTATTGGTTTTACCACTCATTTCACAGCCGCTCTTCCCTTACACCATATTTACTTTAAGGCGTTAAAGCACTTCACACCAACTTCTACCTACACAACCAACTCTGATTTTATTTTTCAAATCTGTTGTTTTACTACGTAAGGCGGCCAAAAAAAAAACTCCCAATCACATATGAATAAATGTACAGATGTATACAAGCAGTGGCATAGATGAGGGGGGCGTCAACGAGATCAATCCCCCATGGGAAATTGAAATTGCCTTTGAGTCGCGAATTGCAAAAGGTTAATTTAGAATTTGTTCAAGCCATTGAAGTAAAAAAGATTTGTGCAAAAGATGACGCTTTTTCTGAAATTTACGACGCTTCGAAAAAATTGCTGAAACTTGACATTGAGATTAAACACAAAAGAATAATGCGTAGACAAAAAACGGAGAAATCCTGAAGTTCAAAATACAAAAGATTATTTTCGTGTAGCAGTCAATCCTTTTATAGATTCTTACATCATGGATTTTGGAGAAAGATTCACTTAACATGAAAATATACTAGACGAATTTTCGGCTCTTTTCAAGCATGTTTTGAATGAAATTGAAAAAGTAGCTGATAATTTCATCGAGACAGTCGATTGATGATTCGATAGGCGATATCAAACCTGGAAGCTCTTTGGATGCGCTTGAACATTGTCCAGAAGAAAATTTTCCGAATATCAATGTATTGCTGAGGATATTAGCTACTTTACCGGTATCGAAATCAACTCACTTTCTCACGTTTGAAACGGATAAAGACGATTCTGAGGAACAAAACAAAAAAAGTAAGCAATTATAGTTGCTTTAAGATCTATGAATTTTATTCTAAAACTAAAAATTAATGTTTGCCTCTTTTTTTATTGTAGAACCGCTTGAATGGACTGGCTGCTCTGGCTATTCATCATGACATTGCAATCACAGCTGATGGAGTCATAGATAAGTTATCGAAAAAATCCCGATAACTTGATTTCCTTTTTTAATTATTGAAAGACTTTTTCGCATATTGAGGGCGCCCAAGTAAAAAATGTATCCCTATTTCTGTTTGTTTTATACAATATAATAAGTGATTCTCATGATTATAAAAAAGAACCAATAAAACTAACTTAAAAGTAAAAAAACAATTGTCAAAATAAATCCCCCCATCACAAAAAGCTATCTACGCCACTGTACACAAGTGCATATATGCGTATATCGCCACCATATTTGGTATTGGCTTCTACAACCCACGTTCACACGCGCCCATTCAATCAATTTCTTGAGACTGACGGAGAAAATGTAAGTGTATTTTGTTTACATTCTCGCAATTTTCATTAAGACATTTTTCGTTCAATTTCTGAAATTTCGCTGCTTCTGTTGGTTTTTTTTTTTTGTAATTTATTATTTCGTTTACACTTCACTTTAAGCCTCGGCATGGACCATATAAAGTATATATGTATATTTATTATATAAAGAAAAGATGTCCTGTATAACGATAATGCAATAAAGAAACAACGATTCTGTTTGCGTTAGATAGTAGAAAATTTGATGAGGAGTGAAGAAGTAACAAGCAATCATTTACCTATGCACACACATGCAAACAATCACACAATCTTAAGAAGATAGAAACATTTTACACTCGTCTCTTGCTGATGCATATCGCATATAGTGGCAGTAGCCATAACGCCACAGTTGCCACCCATCGCCCATAGCGAAAAACTTAAATTTTCAGAATATCTGCAGCAGCCCAGAGCAAAAACTGAGCTTTATGTAAATACACAAAAGTACGTACATTGGTCATTCCATGTCAAATCGACCGAAATGGTATGGTTATTTATTTATTTCCTTTGGACATCTATCGGTGAAATAATGGATGTTTTAATGGATGACCAATTTCCAGGCTACACCACAGAGCCACGAAATTCTGCAAACCCTGCGGTTAATTCCCACTGCGTATGGCATTAAAGCACTCCTCACAAGGTCGAATGAGCCATAAAATCCTTCGAATTCTTTGTGCCATGCTTTTGAAAATCTTTAGATCCTGTAAATGAGTCAAATCAGAACTTAATCTTGCGAAAACTTGAATAGTTCTAATAACCAGCAACTGCAAAATTCTATCATCGGCTTTATAATAGCGAGGAAGCTCGACTGGAACAAATTTGTTGAGGACTGGCCTGGAAAGGGTTTAACTGTGGAATAAATGTGGAGTTCAAAGTCACCCATATAAAACTGTTTGCATACCGCGCTCGTAAGATCCGTCCTATTCTAGGGCATTACAGTGTGGTGGCCGGCATTCGAAAAAAATAGTACGGTCTGTAGGATAACCAGAAATCAGCGATAAATTGTATTGCTTACATCAGGGTGATTCTCCCAATGCTCAGCCTTCCCCCGCTAGACTTGTAGGGTAAACTCCCCGAAAACTGCATTCAATTATATTATACTACTCGGACCTTATCTCTAGACAACAAGTTCTCCATACGAATCCCAAAGGGATAGAAATGTAATGGTATCTTCATGGATGGCTCCAAACTTGGTAGTAAAGAGGATAATGGTGTCTGCTTGGAAGATCTTTTCCTCTCCTTATATAAGTCTGCCGGGCCATTGCAGCTTATTTCAGACTGAATAGTACCTAGGAATTAACGAGGCTGCTCGATGGTTGCTACTTAAGAGTCCTATGTCCGTGGCAATTTACTTTGAGAATCAGTTGAGTAATGTCGCTCCTACTCTTGCAAATAACCGAGAAAGCTAGTTCCAGATAGGCATTTGAACACATTTTTGAGATGTGTAGACAACTGTCCCTCCCTAGTTCCATTAATTGGGCTATACGCGTGACACTAGCTATCAAGTCTAGGACAGTTCTTTTTTCAGATTCCCATCCCGAGCCAGCAGATGTACAAAAAGACTGAACAATTTGCACTACATTAGACGAATAATTTGCTCCAACATTTAAAGGAAGAAGGGTATTGGCCCTTTCAGTAGTATCACGCTCGGTCAGTCAGCCTACTTGTACTTCCCAGCTTTGCCTAACCTAACGATCATCATCTTTATAACCGCCTTCGCGATTTTTGCCGCTGTGTAGCAAGTCAGTCTGTTTCACGATAGCTGATACCAATTGAAAGCACCAAGTGAGATCACGTCTTCTTTCACCTATCCCTCGCAAATCTTCCTCCATCTGCTACCCAATACTGGTAACGACAAATATAATTTCTGAGCCGGAATGGCTTCTACCATTCGCATAGCATGACTTAGTCAGCAAAGCCTTTGGAGCTATACTCTTTGCAATATGTTCTTATATGCGTAAAGCTCATTTAGCTCATGGCACAATGACTGCAGTATATCCTGTTCACAGCCATGTATCACCTCAACCATCAACCTTAACCCGATGGGTAGTTTCGGTTTCTCATAAAAGGTGTCCTTATCCACGTCGGCCGCATCATCGATTGGTACATAGACAAAAATAAATGTTATATTTAAAAACCTCGTCTTGATGCTAATCGTGGTGATGCTTGATAAGTCGAGCTCTACCTACATATGGGATAATTTAGAGCCGAAAGTGGAGAAGAAAAGCGCGCACCAATCAATGTACCTTTTGACATGAAATTGCCCCGCATATGTGTGTATATTTGCAGCATATCCTTTTAACTAAAGAAATAGTGAACGGCTGCTAAGCAAAAACCGAATTCAACTCAAACTAGCCAAGCGTGCAGGCGCAACCAAGCAGCCCCCCGCCCACACAAGCCTACCTAGAGAGCCAACTATGCATTACGTGTAAATATGTTTGAGTGTGTGTGTATATAATGTTGATATAGGTATATAACTCGCAAGTCAACCAATTTCAACCATGGAAACTTAATTTATGTTTTAGCATAGTTGAGAATTTTGTTGTTGTTGTTTTTTTTTTTTTTTCTTTTCTTTTGAGGCCTGAGATATGCCAGCATTTGTGCGATTGCTTGCTTGCATTTTTATTTTATTTTTATTTCTTTGGAATTTTTTTTTTCGCTTAAGAATGAAATTTATTTTATCAAGTCATGTTGAAGAAAATTTTTATAAGTTTTACCCAAACACACGCACAAATATGTACATATGTATAAGAGGTAAGTAAGTGAGTAGGTGTTTGGTAGGTGTGTAGGTATGCTTTAGTTGTGAGCTTGGCATATCTTGGCCACAAGCTTCAGTGAATGTAACTTTGTTAAAAGAGGACAGGAAAGACGTGGCAACTTACGAACTCAAAATAAGATACGAAAACACACAAAATAAGAAAAATGTATATTCCTTAAATTGGATGACTTTGTATAAATTTGTGTGCGTTTTTATGTTTGGCATTGCTTTGATGTTATGTATGTAATTTCCTTTTTTGTATACAAGTAACGGTGTGTTATGCCAGTGGTTTTGGTTTGAGGAAAATTATGTATGTACGTGCAATGTAATAGAAAATTTTTCATAGAATTTGTACAAAATGAAATAATGTAGAGAAAAATGAAAAGAAATGTAGGTTCGATATCGAAATATGTATGCGTTTATGTTGATAGTTTCTTATACCTACGTATGCACATATCTATATATGTACATATATACTGAATGGATGCTACAGCTTTTCCTTTGCCGTTTTTCTGAGTTATGCGTTAAACTAGCAATGTGTAGTGAAATTATTTCCCAAAAAAAAAGTGGGTTGGGTTTTATTAAATTTATGTTGATAAATAAATTGCTTGAATTTTTGTAGCTCCATACACCGTTGTTGTAGTTGGTGGGAGAAAAGCCATGCTATGAAATGTTATAGTAAAATTGGAATGTGATGAAGTCCGGCATGGGGGTCAGTGGGTATAGGGGCATGAAACATCAAACTTCGGAAATGAAAATCGAAACTTTCTGATGTATTTAAGCCGTAGAAAACTTCTCAATAAAACTCTATCACCATTGTATACAAGGTCTTTGCAATTTGTAGGAAACACTTAAAAGCAGGCAGCCATATATATTGAAGAAACTCGGCCCGAAATTCGCCTGAGTTCAATTTGGGGCAGGTAGGGGAGTAGTGAGCTGTTACCATAGTGTCCAGCTCAGCCCTTGCAACCTAACCTAACTTAGGGGAGACCGGGGTACCTCCGTCGTTGAGGTACATTCGTCAACGACGTTTTTGGCATGAAAGAGAAATCTGTCATCATCAAATATCGACGCAAACTCACCCACCATCAATAATTATGACCATTACAAAGTTGCATATTTCTAGCTGTATAACTGATACAAATAAACGTACTTTTGTGTGTTTCGTGAGTGCCGATATATTACTTCAAGTTGTTTGTGCAAGTGATTTTCAATATTTATGTGTGTCCTTAAAAAAATAATGTATTGCAAGTGAAAGGTGAGAATGTGATGTTTGTGGTAGAGTGTAGTTAGATTTTATTAAATAATTCATAACTCATAAAAAATAGAAAAATAAAAATTCAGGGTCCGGGATAGATACAGCGTCCTTTAATTGGGCATATCTCGGCGGCCGAATGTGCCCCATTAAGACGCTGTATCTACCCCGGACAATAAATTCTTATTTAAAGTAAAACTTTATTTCTGTTTCCAAACGTTATATATGCAGATAAATAAATAAATGTAAGGCGCGATAACCTCCGAAGAGATTTTTCGCCGAGCTTCTCTTCCGATTTGCATCGTGCTCCTCTTGATTTTCTCCTACAAATTGGCGGGACTGGGCCTACTTGTTTTACGCCAACTCCGAACGGCAACTGCAAGGCAGATGAGTTTTCACTGAGAATTTTTTACGGCAGAAATACACTCGGAGTGCTTGCCAAACGCTGCCGAGGGTCGACCCCGCTTAGAAAAATGTTCTTCTAATTGAAAAAACTTGTTTCTAAAATTTTGATGTTGCTTTGCCCGGTGCATGAACCCAGGATTTTCGGTGTGGATGGCGGAGCACGCTACCGTCACACCACGGCGTCCACTAATTCATATTAAAAAATACTTTAAAAAGATTTTTAATCTCATTTCGCAGTTTTACTACATGACCGATGAAGGTGCCCCATCAATGCCGCTAGCTACCCCGCCATGGGGCACTTTCAGCGAAATCGACTATTTTCATAAAATGTTAAAAAATTCAGCCTTTATTAACATTTCAAGAAATGTTTTTTTAGAATCCTAGATATACTTTGGGATCGAATGAACTTATATCTGTTTCAGTTCGTAAAATATTTGTCGAGATATAGGGCTCAAAAAACAAAAAGACGAAGCTACCCCGGTCCACCCTACTTTGCTCTCGGTAGAAGGTTTAACCAAACTCCGGGCGCTACCCGAGCATTTGTTTGCATCCAAGCTTTTCCGCGACATAAAAAGGCGTCGAGAAGTCGGTGGCCAAGAACTAGCAATGCCCTAATTCAGCTAATTCAGGGTGTTATGCGGAGTATACATATTGAATGATTTGGCGTCAGTTGGTACATTCAGTTATATTAGAACGAAGCCCGATCACTAGCCGCCTCTGTAATTAAGGCGCACTGTTGCGGATGACGATTATACTTCTGGGCTCGTACGTTGAAGATGAATCACTCAGAAATTTGTAATAAATACCAGCTTTACCCGGCGCGTTGCTGTCGCAGATAAACTAAATTCATAAATCAATCTTTATTTGAAAAATTTATTTTAATGAATTATAATTTATGAGCAATATTCTTCCTCTCCCGTGTTTTCTACGTCTCCCTCTGCGCACCCTATCCTCCTTCTTCTTCTTTTTCCTGTGAAATTCTCTTGCTTATATTCATCCCCCACCCCCGCATCATACGTAAGTATTTCAAGAATAGGTGAACCCTGGTCCACTACCCGTAAGGAAATGTAAACCCAAGATTAACCTAGTAGAAGAGACACCCCTCTCCAACAAAAAATCCGCCCTCGAAAGTACGAAAAGAGCTGCCTATATGGCGTTATGTCTAAATTTGGTTTCCCCGCAAAACTTATTCGGCTGTACAAAATGACGCTGAGCAATGGCACCAACTCAGTCATTATTGCGAGAGACCTCTCCAAGCCGTTCGAAACTAAACAAAGTTTCAGACTGGATGACCACCTATCGTGCGATTTCTTTAATTTGATGCTTGTGAAAATTATACTAGCTGCAGATTTAAACAGTTCTAGAACAATATTTTATAAAAGCTTGCAATGCTGTCGACATTGATATCATCGGTCTGAATACCCGCGCCGTAAGTTCTCCGTACTCCAAACTGGAAAAAGAAGCGGGAAAGATGGGTTTGATGGTGAACGAAGATAGAACGAATTACCTGCTGTCATCAAGCAAAGAGTCGGCGCATTTATGCCTTGTCAACCACGCCACTGTTGGCAGCCATAATTTCGAAATAGTAAAAGTTTTCATTTATTTGGGAACCAGCCATAACAAAAATAGCAACATCAGCTTTTAAATCAATCGAAGAATCGCTCTTGCTAATAAATATTACTTTGGACTAGGTAGGCAATTGAAAATTAAAGTCGTTCGACGGCAAGCGAAAATCGTGATCTATAAGCCACTTATCATTTCCGTCCTGCTATATGGTACAGACGCATGGACCATGATAACATCAAGTGAAACGGCTCTGGGAGTGTTCGAGAGAAAAGTTCTTCAAAAGATCTATGGACGTCTACTCATTGGCGATGGCGAATACCGAAGAAGATTTAATGATGAGCTGTACGAGCTCTACGCAGACATCAATATAGTCCAGCTAATTAAAACACAGAGGCTGCGCTGGCTGGGCCATGTAATGCAAATGAAAGATGACGCACCGGCCAAGAAATTGTTTCTATCGGAACCCGCCTACTTGAGCAGAGGTAGAGGGCGGGTTGGAAGGACCAAGTGGAAAACGAATTAAACTCCCTTGGTGTGACCAATTGGAGCCGGTTGGCAGAGAGAAGGAGCGACTGTCGCGCCTTGTTAGACGACCATAACCATTTAAACACTTGAGCGCCAATTAAGTAAGTAAGTGAGTTTATCGTAAGTTTAATTCACAAAGGCATCAACCAACAAACTAAACATTTTACAGGGGAAGCAAAAAGAAATTCATTTTCTCATTTACTACATGCAGATATGGCCTTTTGAAAAAGGCATGGTTCCGTTGTTATTGGTTCTAACAGTTTAAAATGCTTACCCAGGACGCACTTCCATCCGAAATCTGTGAGAAACGCTGTTTCGAAAAATCTGTTGTTAAGGCCTTTGTGAATTAAGTTAACGATATGTAGCAGCAATCACAACCTTCATGCCACACTTCAACATCATATCTCAAAGGACTTTAACACTTTCAAAATTTCTTCTTTAAAATTTTTCCAAATTTCTCGTCACAAAGTCAACTCGCATATCAAGTTTCATCGCTTTATCCGTCTTAGCTATGAACTATCGCATTTTTACCAATTTTTGAAATTTTCGATATCGAAAAAGTGGTTGTGGTTGTCGGCCGATTTCGCTTTTTATACCCATCTGTACTTGTACACAGGGTATTATAACTTTGATTGGATAACTGTTGGTTGTACAGGTACAAAGGAATCGAAGTAGATATAGACTTCCATATAGAAAAATCAGTATCGAAAAAAAATTTGATTGAGCCATTTCCGTCCGTCCGTCTGTCCGTTAAGACGATAACTGGAGTAAATATTGAGATATATTCACCAAATTTGGTCCACGATCCTATTTGGACTCAGAATAAATTGGTATTGAAAATGAGCGAAATCGGATGATAACCATGCCCACTTTTTATATATCTAACATTTTGGAAAACACATAAAACCTGATTATTTAGTAAATAATAGACCTAGAATGTTGAAATTTGACGTGTGGACTGATATTGAGACTCTTGATAAAAATTTGGAAAACTTTTTAAAATGGGCGTCGCAACGCCCACTTGTGATAAAATCAATTTTCCAAATATTATTAATCATAAATCAAAAATCGTTAAATATATCGTAACAAAATTCGGGAGAGAGGTTGCCTTTACTATACGGAATGCTTTGAAGAAAAATTAACGAAATCGGTTAAGGACCACGCTCACTTTTATATAACAGATTTTTAAAAGGATCGTGGACGAATAAAATAAGCTATATCTTTGCAAAAAAGGGCTTTATATCAATGGTATTTCATTTACCAAGTGGATTTATAACAACAAATAGGAAACACCTCAAATTTGAAAAAATGGGCGTGGCACCGCCCCTTTTATGACTAAGCAATTTTCTATGTTTCGGGAGCCATAACTCGAAGAAAAATTAGTTAAGAATAAAACCATATGTACATGTATTATTGCGCAGTCTTGTAACACTATTAAGAATACAAAACAAACAACAAGAGCATTTCAAGTGTACAGCTGGGTATGTAATGTTCGGTTTCACCCGAACTTAGACTTCCTTACTTGTTTCAATACAAATCTGTTCTGGATCGCAAAAAGTCAGTATACCAAATTTTGTAAAGATATTCCACGGACCGACGGACAATCAAATTTTGTTTCGATCCTGATAGTTTTGATATGCGGAAGTCTGTATCTATCTCGGTTGCTGTATGCCATTAGATACAACGGTTATTTAATGCTCACAGCCGGTTTTATTTATTTTTTTTATTTGTTTATTAATTCATACGTACACATATAATTTTTTGTTAAATCCTTCGTTTTTTTTTTTTTAATCGTTTAATTTCCTTTTCTTTTGTTTCGTTCCTTTTATTATATAATCATCCGCTGAATTTCTTCATTTTTTACCGAAATACAAAAAAAAAAAGTACTAAGTCATCACAAAAACACCTTATTTTCAAAATCACACACAAATGTTCGTAATATGAAACGCGTAAATTTTGTATAGCGAAAAAATAGAAGCGCATGCGCGACTTTGTTGTATCCTTTGGAACGTGCCGTTTCGTACTGGGCAATGTTGAGTGCATGATGCAGCAGAAAAACGCTCAACAAAAAAGTGCACAAATCAGGCACTTTTTTCATCGAATTTCACCGATTTACAAAAATGTTCGATCATCGATCAGCAACCACATGCAACAACAAATAATCACTCTTTCTACCTACCCCTCTACTGTAACGTTGCACTTTTATTGCGACACGATTTTCACAATAAAAATTCGATGCCAAACGCACACACGCATACACACAGCTGCAATCGAGCTTAGCGTGCGATAGATTTTCCATCAAAAAACCGCTATGAAACACCCCAAAGTATTGAAAATCAAATAATTTCCCTCAAAAAAAGTGAATTGAAGCGAAGTCAGTGCGTGCATATAATATCAAGCAATGCAACAACAATTCTGGTGACAATGTAGCCATGTGACAGTGTTGGTGCTTGTTCGTGTGTGTGTGCATCTGTGTGCTTGTGCGTAAGGCGGTTGATTGGTCCGCCCTTTTTGCTTTTATAAATTTTTACTATTCAATTCTTCTATTGTTGCAGCAACTACTTTTCTAACTTTTTGTTGTTGTTGTTTTTGTTAGATTTTTTTGTCCTCGTTGCTGCTGGCGACATTCGATTTTGTATGCGATATATTTTCAATTTGTTCATTGTTGTTGTCTATGCCGTTTAAGTAATAGAAAAATCTTCGAGTTATGCTCTGATAAAATTCATATTTAAGGGTGTTTCTCGCTTATTTACTTTTTTTCACTTCCCCTTTGGTCAGTCAGTTTGTATGGGCGGCTTCAGCGTTCAACTAATTTCACTTTCAGCATCTTCTCTAATTTCAATATTTCAAGTTCAATGGACATTAAGAATATTACGCGCATACCTGCATACCTAAATATGAGTCATTCCATATTAAATCGATCAAAAATTGCAGTTGAGCCCATTCTATTTATGTAGATAAATACTTTGGTCGAAACTTTTCTTCAGTAATATTATTAAATGTCTCCTTATGCCGTTTGAACACCAAATTCAGCGTGAAACTTAAGAGTTCGAAGCTAAAGCGGACAGATTTGTTCAGTGTTTTATATGGGACAACTGATTGAACCAGAGCATCAGCTATGTAAAGAAGCATGTCTTCGAGCAGACAGATCGCATCAAGAGTCAGTTAATTCCCATTTCAATCTCGACAATCAGACAGCAGCGGATTTGGTTAGAAATACATCCCAGGCCGAATCAACTTTATTTGATCCACATAGCAGAACGGTTGTGAAGTGATTTTTTAGGTTAGATCAGAGCCCTATACTATGCGGTTCGATTTCTTTAAGACACAAACGCTTTTGAGTAATTTGGTCAGCTTCTTATTTGTACATTATAGCTTCAACTAAGGTTGCTCCCAACCCTACCAGCGAATCAAGTGTATCATCTATTAGTATCATTTGGCAGATAACCGGTTACTTTTCAAAACTGTTAGTGCTAACGCCCAAATGATTATTTAGAACCAGTTACCATTTTAGTACCGGCTTTTTCTCAAAAACTTGTTACTTTTTTTTAAAAAGAATTACTTTTCCAGAAACAATTACTTTTCTAAAGCCAGTTACTTTTCTGAAACCGGTAACTTTTCTTAATACTTTCCTAAAACCAGGTTCTTTTGAAATTTGGTTACTATTCCAGAACCGGTTATTATTTTAAAAACCCGTTTACTTCTTAGAGATCCCCTAGCATTTTAACAACCGGCAGCCTTCAAACGAATAACTAACCGTTTTTAGAACCAGTTACCATTTTGAAGTGGTAGCTTTTTTCAGAACCGATTACTCTCTTTTAAAAAGGTTTTCCATAAAACTCTGTTACCTTATCGGTGCCGGCTAATTTTTTCGTCTCGATCACTTTTCTGGGGCCGGTGGCTATGTATCAGATATTATATCTAAATCGTATACTTTTTCGAAACCGGATACTTCTTCGGAACCGGGTCCGTTTTTAGATTCAGTTACTTTTTTTGGAAACGGGCATTTTTTTGTGACACCGCGAACTTTGTTGGTAACACATAACATACGGATTCTTTTTCGGAAGCAGGTAATTTTTTGATACCGAAGTCATTGGTTATGAAATAATTCTCAAGTACACAGAAAGTCACTAATGGCTAGCCCGAAAAAAATCCAAAACTAATTCCACTACTGAGCTCCGTAAATTAGCTCTAAATGCTCTAAATGCTATATTCTACTCATAAGAAGTCATTAAAAGATTGAATTTTTTAAGTGTATCCAAGTTTTTTGATAGTTGAATATTTTCTTGGCTTAACCCTTTTTTGGTTGAATTAAACAAATGATCAAATATAAAATATTTGAGAAAGTTATGAGTTAATATAAAAATGTCTTAAGTTAATATAAATATTTTTTTTTTTTTTTTTTTTGTAATTTTGTGTTTCTATCTCTTCCGTAATGAATTACTGTCAAAAAAAACTTAAAATCTTTTTCACATACAGACGTTAGTTCTTGTAATGCAACAGGTTAGGTTAGGTTGAACTGGCTGGTCCATGAGGAACTCACATAGACTGAATGAGCCTGTAGTTTTGCCAGAAGTTTATTTAACGACCAAACTGATAAACCCTATCAAAAACCAGGACGTATGTTATAAAATAACTCCGTCTTCTTGGCAAAATACTAGAAGCTTTCTATGACCTATGCCACTTGCTGCGTCTAGATCTGACTAGCTGTATAAATAGCTGGAGTCTTAGATTTGCAATCGTTGGGCATGAGCACAAAACTGCTTGATCGTTTCATCCTCCAACCCGCACTTTCTACATCTGCTATCACTGGCCAAGCCCAATTTAAAAGCATGTGACGCCAGAAGGCAGTGTTCAGTCAGAATACCCATCATAAGTCAACAGTCCTCTCTTTTTAATGATAGAAGCAATTTTGTTAGTCTAATACTATTTTCACACAGACGGCTTATTGAATCATTAGTAGCTAATCGAATGCCTAATGAAGTCAAAAGCACAATGCAACTCTGTTGGCAGCGTTCCACTTCCGTTTCCGCTTCTTAGTTTTTGGTGTGTTCAGTGCTTAAAAATGTCATTTGTCAAAGCAAATGTCATTGTCTGCATGGCGGAACGATACAAGGTGGCCGCATCGAACAGCTGATTATAACCTTTTTTATTTGATTTGATACATCAACTACCGGCGCAGTACGATTTTGACATTTGTCCATCGAATTTACAAGTACATGGAATTTTTTTTGTTTGTAGGTATGTCACCATGCTCCCACCTTGTATCGTTCCGCCATGATTGTCTGTCTCATCCTTCATACTAATCGAGCAGTTACTTCTGTGTGAAAGCAAAAAATTTACGATTTCATTAGCAGGTGAAATGAGATAATTAAGTATCTGTGTGAAAACAGTATAAGGTTCTAAGACCTACACATAATCTTCGACACTTTACACGGTGCACTGTAATGCACCACACCTTGCTAAGAAATTTCTTGGTTTGGAAATACAAAGCACTCGAGAACATGATCTTATTTAAGAATCCATCAACATTTTGCTACAACACACTTTTAGACGTTTTTTGAAATATTCTCGAAATTATGATCAACCCATTCACGAGGCTATCAACCAGACGTTCAGTGTCACGGTGGCAATCAATGCATTACATATTAATCATTTCTCATAGTAATTGCTGCTCATGAGAGCCTCAACAGGGTGGGCTCATCACAAGTTGTAATGTATTTTTAACACGCTTATATTAGCTCTCTCTCTGGGCTAGGAGAGTTAGACCCTTCTAGCGGCAATTGAAGTGGTTTAATAACTCGTTACAAAACGAGTTTTGCTTAATAGCGGAGGCACGAACCTCTGTGCTACATATCTAAGCGGACTGTAGATACTAAAACGGCACGAAATTTGCGTGTTTTTAAACGGTTTTATTTAGCTTGACTTGGCAGGCTGGCTGGCCGGCACGAATTTTGTAATTAAAATTTAAGTAACTTCCCTATAAGCTACAAGCTTGAGACTTGGAATATAGTTATGAATAGAAAGCGACTTATGAAAAAAATTGCCGCTAGGGGCGCATATTTGAAACACATAATACACACAAGGATAGAAAGAGACCTATGATGGCCGATTTGGCTCATATTTGGAACAAATATTACATACAGTCCGGTAGAAGTGACATCAAAATATTTTAGAGTTCGAGAAGGGACAAGCATACGTGGCGCAGGGTCGAGTAAAGTCTTTGGAAGGATTATGTATTGAGGACTTAGATTGTAACAAATTGTCAGGAAAGAGTCCTTGTAATAATGAGTCACTAAATGAACTAAATAGAATGAGAAATAATAGGAAATTAAAAAAATATTAAAAAGTTGAAAATAAAATAATAAAAAACAAATTATTAAGTTAAGCGGTTTTATTGAAAACAATAATTACATGAAGTAATAATAATACTAAAAGCTAGAAAAAAATTAGGTAGGTCCTAGGTACTAGTCATCACACTCCTCATCAATCTAGGGCGTTGATCAGACAATTGAATAAAAGCGGTGTACGCGTCAAATTTCTATGATAGTCATAAGTAAGACCAACTGAAGCTTAATCAGGTTATGCTACGCCTCACATTTTTAGAAATTTCACGCGCCCAACGCTTTTATTTAAAATTGTCGGATCAACGCCCTAGATTGATGAGGAGTGTTATGATTAGTTCTAGGACCAAACTAATTATTTTCTAGCTTTAAGTATTATTATTACTTCATGTAAGTATTTTTTGCAATAAAACCGTTTAACTTAAAAAAATTTTTTTAATTACCTTTTTAGTTTTTTAAACTATATTTATTTATATTGCGGCTCCCAAATCAAAAGCTGTAATGTGTGCTCTAAGCCGTTGTCGACTTCACATGGAACTCCCCTCACGCGTGTATATAGATATTTAATTATGCATCGCATTAATTTGACATCATCTTACTACTGAAGCGTACATCTTATATCTGATTTCACGCATTTGCCTATGAATTTGTGTGTTTTCATGAGCTAATCAACTGTGCCACAAGCATGCCCATCAAAATTGTGGCAACAGCGGATATGCCTTGAGCAACCCGATAATGAACAACATGACGTGCAAATTTTTTTTTTTCGTATTTAACGCACACACACAAGCGCATGCAAGTGCTTTTTATTTAGCGCAAACACTTGCGTATGCCAAATGCAAATCATTAATGCAAAACTTCCTACAATTGGATTGCCAAATATGTTGCAACAATTATCCACTCGATGCGTACGTTTTGTGTATTACCGTTAGAGTTATCCCTCACATTATACACTCGTACAGATTTTTTTGTGTTTTTTTTTTTTTCTTGCTGCGTTATTATTTTTGATTGTTGTCTTACAATATTACACACCACTTGTGGATGTACACATTTCCTTTATAAATACATTTTTTTTTTTCGTAGCCAATTTTATCCTTGCTTGTTGTCCTTTCTATCGCTAAGTCCAATTGACAGCTACAGTCACAGCTTCAGCAAGTCATAGTACATATATCAAACAACCCTCAATAATGCTTCCGAATTGTCAGCATTGATTAATAAAGTTATTTACAAATAAATTTTCTTTTATTCATATAAGCAAGTGAAGATTGCTTTGAGCTTAGATATCCAATGCCGTGCATCATGTGGAATGATATGCAAAAATGTTAATAATAAACAAACAATTTTGTAAATGTAGCATTGTAAAAGAAAAAAGTTAAATTTTTAATTTAAATCCTAAATGAGAAATTAATAAATGCATAGATACGTAGGGAACCCGAAAAATAGGTAGACTAAAGGGCCCATTACTGATACTTAGCATAGACTTGACTTGACTTGAGAACTGCCAGTTACAGTTCTGTTAAATGAACATTGCATGCAGGCATGCTTAACCAACGAACCGATATCATTTCGTTTCGATAATTAACGTTAATAAACGAAACAAAGTCATTTCGTTTCGTTTATTAACGTTAAGAACGTCAAATTAACGAAATGATTTCGTTTCGTTTTCTGCCATATCAAAACGAAATCAAATCGTTTATGTTGATTATTAATTTCAAACTATGCTGGCAAAGCTGATTGATGGCGGAGTCATTAAAGGTGAAAGTATTAGCCAAGCTGATTGCAACTTTTCTCATGAATTTTGACAGTACGAACATTTCTCAGAGTATTTTTGACATTACCACCAACGAATTACACAAACAAATTACATGGAGTTTGTGTGTATGTCCGCTCGCTGTTACCACTTAACGGCTTCACCATGGCTATAGCATTGCCAGCACAATTCAAACATAAAGTATCACGTTTTTGTTATACAGTTTTCACACAGAAACTTAATGATCTCATTTCACCTGCTAATGAAATCGTAAATTTTTTGCTTTCACACAGAAGTAACTGCTCGATTAGTATGAAGGATGAGACAGACAATCATGGCGGAACGATACAAGGTGGGAGCATGGTGACATACCTACAAACAAAAAAAATTCCATGTACTTGTAAATTCGATGGACAAATGTCAAAATCGTACTGCGCCGGCAGTTGATGTATCAAATCAAATAAAAAAGGTTATAATCAGCTGTTCGATGCGGCCACCTTGTATCGTTCCGCCATGCAGACAATGACATTTGCTTTGAAAACTAAGAAGCGGAAACGGAAGTGGAACGCTGCCAACAGAGTTGCATTGTGCTTTTGACTTCATTAGGCATTCGATTAGCTACTAATGAAATAATAATAGATTCGAATTTTGTAGGGAAGATTGAGCTCAATAAGCGTCTTAATGTAGAAAATTGCCTTTATTATTCAATAAGCCGTCTGTGTGAAATTAGTATTAACGTTTTTAACGTTAACGAAAGCTTTTCGTTTCGGTTAAAAACGAGATACAATTTATCTTGATAATTTCTTTATCGATAATATTTCGAAGTGTTTCAACGGAAATGGTGGAAATTTTTTAATAAACGATTAGCTTAACGTTAAGATGCATCACTGATTGCATGTTACTGATTACTCAAAACTTAGCAACACTTAACTTGACTTAGAAGTCTGTTGAATTTTGATTTTCTATGTAAGTTCTGAGTGACGTTTACATTTTGAGATGCCATTTGTTTGTTTCTATTTCATTTTGACATTTTGTCATACAAATTGACATTTATTTAAAAATAAATTTCAAAGCTGATTATGATGCCAGCTCGTATGGCTAAGTTGCCAAGTTTACGCCAAGTCAAGTCAAGTCTATGCTAAGTATCAGTAATGGGCCCTTAAGAGTTCATTGCTTTTCATATTCTTGCATTTGTATTTCAATAGGATTTGCACTGGTGTGACATCTTTGTGCGATACTTTGAGTACAATAGTCAAGATAGTCCATATATTCCTACACCCAAAGTTTTAGCTTTACTATAGCCTAAACCGTTTTTTGTGTTTGTTTCTCGCTTTTACTGTTTGAGGATTAAAAGATCCTCCGGTGAGTTATTGCGTTGGTACGACTACCGCCTTAAACTCTATTTCGTAACAAACTGGCGTAATAGAGCCAGTAGCACTAGTCCGTGGGGGTCCATAGTGATACCAGAAGTTTGCCCAACGACGAAACTTAAAAACTCTATCAAAAGCCAGAACCAATGTTAAAAAATAATAAATAATAGGGGTTTTCTTGAACGTATGTATGCACTTGTTGCTTCTAGTTCTGATAACTGTGCCAACTCTAACTAATATTTGAAGCCTTAGCATGGCGATAATTTAAAAGCTTATGTCGTCAGAAGGTAGTGTCCATTCAAACACCCCATCATGAGACGCTCAATGATAAAAGTACCTTTGTTAGTTTGCAACGTCATTTGCGCATGCCGTTAGTTAGTCGGGTTTCTCGTGGAACCGCATGAGCAGTTGGTTGATAGCGAGCGGTCCCTGCAAAAGTGATAACAGCCCTCTCTGTTGCGTGTCCCTGCTAACTAACTTCGTGGCCTCATACAATCCCCACTGCGAAGTAATCTTGCTGCATTTTAGCATGCAGCCGATTCATCAGTTAAGAGTTAGATGTTCTATAAAGTAATTTATATAGAAACATTGTTGAAAGCCTCTGCAATGTCTTAAACGACTCCTTACAATCCAAAGCTTTCGCTTTGTTAATAACTACCCTGTTCAGTGCCGTATTGACTGACTTAAATTTTTCATCCATGTTGAAGTTTATGTACACATCTAACAACCTCTAATGTTAAGATAATGAGCCTGTAGCTTTTGGGTTACACAAGCATGGTCTTCCCCGACTTTGGTAGAAAAACTACGAGAGCAGTTCTCCAAGAATGAGGTAATGATTCAGTCATATGCACCCCACGATCACTCTACCAGAAATGTGTAGCCTGGCAGGAAAATTGGGATTCAGCGATTTAAACTTATAGAAAGTCTTCACCGCCCATTTGATCTTGGTATCGGACACCAAACACGGCACTCCCTGTTCTGTGATCGAGGTGTAAATGCTCCTCTGTAGCAGCTACCTATTGGAAAGGCGAGCCGAGAAGCACTTGAGCGGACTCTTCTATCGAAAACAAATTTGATAGAGCCATCCCGTTCGTCGTTCGTCCGTCCGTCGGTCTGTCCGTTAGCACGATAACTTGAGTAAATATTGAGATATCTTCACCCAAGTTGGTACACTGGCTTATCTGGACCCAGAATAGATTGGTATTGAAAATGAGAGAAATCAGATGATAACCACGCCCACTTGTTAGACCCAAAAATACACCAATTCTTGGTGAGATGCCGTCTTGAATGCTCTCAATGTAGGCGGCGGAGTTAGTTTAACTCCCTATTAACAAAATTTAAGCGACTCTCATGGTTTTTAATGCATTCCACATCATTATATGCGGAGAATCCTTCACTTGTCTTAATGCAGTTTTGACTCAATCTTCCTGATTTTTGAGACTTACTACGCATCGCGAACCTTAACTGATTAAAATTTATTATGCACTCAGAAGAGAATATGAATCATGGCCAATCGTTCCCTGTCCTATTTATATTTTTATAATACCAGTTAGCGTGCGGGATCGCTTGTCGTTTTTGTTTTTTAGACATGGGCCATCAAATTCGTTTTTCTCAAGAGACACAGCGCCGTTGCTATTGTAGTTGTCATGTTTATATTATCCTTCAATTCCGCGGAAGTTTCTGGAGTAGTTTTAAGTGTATTTGGAAGAGCCGTGATGACGATATTCCTATCAACGCCTACATTGGCCTTTCGCGGTCGTCCACTTCGAAAATGAGAGGATAAAGTCACCTATTTAATATATTTCGTCCATAATCTTTTTAAGAATAATTTATTTTAATGTACTCCGCCTACTATTTCCATATTTTGTGTGATTTGTCCTTCGTAAGCGATTATATTAATTTTCTTCTTCAAGGACGCAACCTGCTAGAAACTTTCTAGCTTTCTCGCCTTAAGATACCACCTATAGATACCACCCTATAGGGGGTTGATCAGACAATTAAACAAAAGCATTGGGCGCGTGAAATTTCTAAAAATGTGAGGCGTAGCATAACCTGATTAAGGTTCAGTTGGTTTTACTTATGACTATCAATAAAAATATGACGCGTCCAACGCTTTTATTTAATTGTCTGATCAACGCCCTAAATTGATGAGGAGTGTGATAACTAGTACCTAGGACCTACTTAATTATTTTCTAGCTTTAAGTATTTAATTACTTCATGTAAGTATTGTTTTCAATAATATTTTATTTCAAGTTTATTTTCAAGTTTTAAGTCCTTATTTAATTTTCTATTATTTCTCATTCTATTTAGTGACTCATTATTACAAGGACTCTTTCCTGACAATTTGTTACGATCTAAGTCCTCAATACATAATCCTTCCAAAGACTTTACTCGACTCTACGCCACGTATGCTTGTCTCTCCTCCAACTGCAAAATATTTTGATGTCACTTTTACCGTACTGTATGTAATATTTGTTCCAAATATGAGCCAAATCGGATATCATAGGTCGCTTTATATTCATGTTTGTATTATGTGTTCCAAATATGGACCAAATCGGACTTTTTGAATATCTCGATCTTTGCGCCACCTAGCGGCGATTTTTTTTCATAGGTCGCTTTCTGTTCTTGTATGTATTATGTGTTCCAAATATGAGCCAAATCGGACCACAAATACGATTTTTGTAAATATCTCGATCCTTGCGCCACCTAGTGGCAATTTTTTTCTTATTATTGCATTAACATCGTATTCTGAACTATATTCCAAGTTTCAAGCTTGTAGCTTATAGGGAAGTTACTTAAATTTCAATTACAAAATTCGTTCACAACGGCCGTGCATGCAGCCGTGCGGCCTGCCTGTCAAGTCAAGCTAAATAAAACCGTTTAAAAAGTTTCTTTACATAGCTGTAATGACCTTAGAAACGATGTAACATGCAACACATTTTCGTTGGCTTTTTTTTGACCGTAAGTGTACGTGACCATTATTAGTTCTCTTTATTTATTAGCCCCTGGACTATATTTCCGCTACACCGCTGCGTCGCTGGAGCACTCGATATCCGCACAGAAATACAGAAATTTTGCTATGAGACTAACTTCGCCCTGTGAGTTTCACACTTGTAGATCCTCAACAGATCTCTATACTTGTCCCTGCACGCTTTTCACGACCTTTGACAGTTTAAACATTTCTTCTACCCGTCTTCATTTCAAAGGGCATAGTTAATAGTAACGAACTATAAAATTACCTCAAAATAGGTGTAGTTCAAAGTGCACATATCAGCCGTTTTTTTCACATGTATATACATTTACATTTTCCGTTAAAAACAACGTCTATCACAGGCATGCTTAACCAACGAAACGATATCATTTCGTTACGATAATCAACGTTAATAAACGAAACGAAGTCATTTCGTTTCATTTATTAACGTTAAGATCGTCAAATTAACGAAATGATTTCGTTTCGTTTTCTGCCATATCAAAACGAAATCAAATCGTTTATGTTGATTATTAATTTCAAACTATGCTGGCAAAGCTGATTGATGGCGGAGTCATTAAAGGTGAAAGCATTATCCAAGCTGATTGCAACTTTTCTCATGAATTTTGACAGTACGAACATTTCTCAGAGTATTTTTGACATTACCACCAACGAATTACACAAACAAATTACATAGAGTTTGTGTGTGTATGTGCGCTCGTTGTTGCCACCTTACGGCTTCACCATGGCTATAGCATTGCCAGCACAATTCAAACATAAAGTATCACGTTTTCGTTAAAGTTTTTAACGTTAACGAAAGCTTTTCGTTTCGGTTAAAAACGAGATACAATTTATCTTGATAATTTCTTTATCGATAATATTTCGAAGTGTTTCAACGGAAACGGTGGAAATTTTTTGATAAGCGATTAGCTTAACGTTAAGGTGCATCCCTGGTCTATCATTACCTAGATGATATTTAGGAGACCCATCTAGCGGCAATTATTGAAGACTCGCGGCAGCGGTGAAGGTTCGCTAGAAAACAAGTTGAACTCAGACACGTAACTCTGTTGGTCATAGTGTATAACCTATAGCTGAATCATCTGCGATGGATAGTGGACAAACACAATTTTCGGTCATAGAAGTGGAGAATAGGTAGATATAATATGGAGAGACACATTTCAGTTACAACTGAGTATAATACATACTGAAATTAAGCAGTATGAACTTTCTGCTCAACAGTTTTATAAGTGTAGATAAAGTCACACACTTAGCAGTCCATATATAAAGTTTAAGTGCATATGTATATACATGTAAAAAAAGTCCACTTATTATAACACTTTTTGGGTCGACAATGAAAGATGGACGCCTATTAATTATTTTTAAAAATTTTAAGTTGTCCTGCGCATGCAAACGTTGGTATACTAAATTTTCAAACTTTCTAAAGAGTGTATAAGCCACTATTAAGTATGTACAAACTAATACATATGTACGTACATGTTTACATATAAACGTTCAAATGCAATGCGTGTTTACGTATGAATTGGAGCATAGTATTAAAGCCGGCAAATGCGCAACGAAAGGTGCTCCAGTGCGTATGAGTAATATTTTTTTTTTCTTCACTTCTACTTTCACTTTCATTGCATTACTGATTCTGCGCAGAAATATTGAAGCAATCATTACTCGCATTTGTAAATCGCACAATTTTCTTTTGAATGTATTAGCTGGAATATGTGGTTTCAACTATTGAGCACCAAAGAGAATCAAACACAAACCGGCATTATATAGTGTGTGTGTGTGAGCAAAATTAGACGCGAGTGCTATTGAAAGTTGAAGAATAGAATCAGCAAATACAAAATCGACGGTCGGACATATTAAAAGCACAATCGTACATATGTATGCATATATGCAGTACTCATTGTGGAACAGGATACGTAAGAGCGATATGAAAACGATGGTGGGACTTCATATGGAAAGAGCAGGAAGGCTTTAAAAAATCATTGGTTGGTCAGTGAATGGTCAAGGTTTCTTATTGACTTTCACTTTTATTGGTATACATGTACACTAGGGACATGTGAATGTATGCATATGTGTGGTAATTTTTTTGTTGTTTTTTTTTTTTTTATAGTCGAAATGTCGAACAATTTCACTTTCACTTTTACAAATTTCTATACTCAGCGTGCTTTGCACACAGAGTATATTAACTTTGATTGGATAACGTTTGGTTGTACAGGTATATAAACTTCCATATATCAAAATCATCAGTATCGAAAAAAAATTGACTGAGCCATGTCCGTCCGTCCCTCCGTCCGTCCGTCCGTTAACACGATAACTTGAGTAAGTATTGAGATATCTTCACCAAATTGTGTACACGAGCTTATCTGGACCCAGAATAGATTGGTATTGAAAATTAGCGAAATCGGATGATAACCATGCCCACCTTTTATATATATAACATTTTAGAAAACACAAAAACCTGATTATTTTTATGTTAAATAATACACCTAGAATGTTGAAATTTGACATGTGGACTGATATTGAGACTCTTGATAAAAATTTGAAAAAAAAATTTTAAATGGGCGTGCCTCCGCCTACTTGTGATAAAATCAATTTTACAAATATTATTAATCATAAATCTAAAATCGTTAAACCTATGGTAACAAAATTCGGCAGAGAGGTTGCCTTTACTATAAGGAATGCTTTGAAGAAAAATTAACGAAATCGGTTAAGGGCCACGCCCACTCTTATATAAAAGATTTTTAAGACGGTTGTGGACGAATAAAATAAGTTATATATTTGCAAAAAAGAGTTTTACATCAATGGTATTTCATTTTCCAAGTGGATTTATAACAGTAAATAGGAAAAACATAAAATCTTTTTAAATGGGCGTGGCAACACCCTTTTTATGACTAAGCAATTTTCTATGTTTCGGGAGCCATAACTCGAAGAAAAATTAACATATCGTAATGAAATTGTGTACACATATTTTCCTTACAGCATTAGACGAAATACCAGTGACTTTAAGGACCCTATGACGTGAAGGCACTTTATATCTGCTTGGTCAAAAGTCGCCTTGAATATTGTTCAATAATATGGAATCCTTTCTATGAATCTAACTCCTATCAAATAGAGAGAGTTCAAACATTTTTACGAAAATTGCTTTACGGATGCTTCACTGGCCAGATGGCCTCCCATCATATACCACCAGGCGCAAATTTCTTGGTCTTCAAGCTTTGCACAACAGAAGAACTTATATCTCACTCATGCTTGCCTATAATATAATAAACTTGAGCATAAATTGCTCCGATTTATCTAATTTGTTCATTCCATATATTCCACTGCGTGATCTTCGGCATAATAGATTATTTATCGAACTAACTCATAAAACGAATTATGCTCTGAATGAACCTATAACTAGGACTATACATCTAGCAAATCAGTAGGGTTCTTAATTTTAGTAACAGCTTATATAAGTTTAAGCTTGAATTGTTTTCTATTTTTAACTAGTCTGCAAGGAAGCATGTACTTTTAGACTGAATGAATTAAATAAATAAATAAATAAAAAAAAATTCTAGTAAAAATGGACGGGATCGGTTAAAGACCAAGGCAACTTAGATATGAAACAAGTTTAAAAGGGTCGCAGACTAGAATAATAAGCTATAACTTAGCAAAAAATAGTTTGTAATCAATGATATTTCACTTATCAATATTTTTTTTAAACGGTCGATGCCACGTGTTATGTAGAAAAGTAATTTAGCTGAAATGAAATGTACAATTGAAGCTCACGCTGAGTATATAATGTTCGGTTACACATGAACTTAGACACCTTCACTTGTTTTTTTTTTTTTGTTGTTTTTCTTTTTTAACCGATTTACTAGCTATAAAATTACGATGGGCGGCGTAAATTCATTGAAAGCTGCCGGCAAAAGCAACAGTAAAATAAGTTTTAAGGGTTTGTAAGTAAAAAAAAAAGTATTTTTTGTAGTGGACAAGCATATATATTTATGTAGTGGTTTGTGTGTGTACTTTTCAAGTCATTTTTGTTATTGAACAAAAAGCGTAGCACGCGCATAGCAGTAAGCTTCAGAATAAGAAAAAAAAATTAATGGGCAGTTGGTAGAAAATTTCCTTGTTGGGAATGACTGATGTAGATATATTCTCTTAACACGGGGGAGATAATTTTTAAATAAAGTGCTATGTATATAATGTGATAATCAAAATAAGTTTGTGCTTCAAGTTATGTTATTAAGACTGACGACAGAGTGCTCGCTATAAGCTATGAAGGGCGAAAAGCAAATTTTTATTTTCATAAATTTTACAAGCTTAAAACATTTCTGCCACTGTGACACCTTTTACAATTCTCCTTAAGAAATAATTTTCTTAGCTTTCTTAGCAACGCTTCTCGCTTCCACGCTCTTATCGGCCTAATTCTTTGGCGAAACAAAAAGCATACTTTAAGGGGCCACAACTTGGCTTTAAAATCCGAAGTCCAAAACAAAAATATGTCCGCTGTTTTACGAATGACAAAAAGAAAACTTCAAGACCTTCTCAACAAGAAATTTTACTTAACCTACAAATTCGCACATTTTGCAGAATGCTATGCTCAAAAGTGGGAACATTTTTTTTTTTTTTTTTTTTTCAGAAAAGAAAACGCCATACGCATTTATAGTTATTTAAGGGAAAAGATCCGTTCTGGTGATTAGTCAGCTTATGTCAGTTGCCATAATACTCATTACTATGTGATAAGTTTGGAATGGTAAAAATTCACCCGCCTTTACTGATGCCAGTTTGTAGTTTCTAACAGAAAATATTCATACAATGCGCTAATTTTTCCTACAGGGTAACATATTACTTGCCTATATTTGTTTTTATATAAAATAAAACGTACATGATCATAAAACAAACACTTGTGCTGATTATGGTGCCATGTGTTGACGCCTTCTAGCAACATTTTTGATAATGAGAAATTTATGAAATATTTTTAGGGTACAACTAAAATTATATAAAATAAGCTCTGGACAAGGACCAAACTTTGGCAATGTTTGAAACAAAAAATAGCTAAAAATTGAAATAATTTCTTTCGATGCTTAAGTACACTCAATTTTATTTCCAAATTAATAAAAATCGACACATTTAAGGAAAGGATGTTAAGAGGGGCCCATGAGGTCTGAGGTACAAGATAGTGCTAGAAAAGCTAAGGACTATAGTGCCGACACCACAGTTAGATGCTATTATAATTGGTGGTCATTATCCAAGCTCAACCGGTCAACTTTTTCAGAGGCTCCTAAAATTACGTATTGGACCGGCAGTAGAACAGGCAGGAGTACTATCAAAAGGCTTCAGACCTGGAAACTGCTCTTAAGGCTAAGATGTTATTATTAGCGTAGAGCTAGCGCTGCAAGACAATACCAAATCCCGGTGACACTTTTCAAAAAAAGCATTTCTAAGCAAAAAAATCTTTCCCATTATCCTTGTTCAGAAAAAAATTTTTTTTTGTGAGCTTGGGGAGAGGAAATCGACGTTAGCTACATGAACGACATAAATATGGTGTGGCCAAAGGGACGATTAGATTATGTTGATCAACCATCGGACAAAGCGGGTGTGGCTTGTAATTATAAGGTAAATTTAAATTTTTATAAAGTATTGGCTTTCTTTTTAAACAAAAACTAGACTCGCTGAAGAAGATGCAAAACCATCGAAACGCATAGGAGGAAAGAGGAAAATTTAAATTTTACCTTATAATTACCGGCCGTAAAGCTCCAACGTATTATATAAAAATTGACATTTTGGCACAATAAAAAATATTATTATTACTTTTATTTTATGTTAAACGAACTTCTTTGCCCAGCAAGTTTAACCTAACTTTTATATATCCAAACAATTACGCACTACATATTTTCTATGGTTATCTTCGTTACAAGGTACGGAGCTCTTCTTTCTAGTAGAAAGAATTACCTAAATTTTAGACTCGCTCAGAAATTTGCAATATCGGCAGTTTTAGAGAATATTTGCAAGATTCGGGATCATGTTCGTATCTAAGGGGCTCCAGGATGCTGCGGCGGTCCGTAATCTTTGCTTTATAGGATACATTTAAGTTACAACTGCCTACATAAAGTAGGGGTAATACGGCAACCACACCTTGGAAAGCCAAACGACTCTTCGGTATCTCGTTTCAGCAACATTAATATCAATTCTGGTTCGCTATTACAAAAAGTGAGCCACGAACCTGGAAGATTGAATGAAATAAGTAACATTTAGAGCTCCTACTTCCTTTAACCTTACTTGATTTTCAAAAAACTCGTTTCGTAGGATCTAAGTCGTGGCCATTGTAGTCTGGCCATGTGGCTTTTAATATGTGACAACCCGTGATACTCTTCCACTGGTGTTTATTTCCTTATGCTAATTCCATCCTTTTCCTTCCTTTCGATTCTTCTATAACCGGACCCAAGTAATGCATATTTTAAGACTATGGTCTAACTCACTAGCTTGCATTTACGTACTAACTTTGAGCTGGTTTGTGGCGTAGGTGGTGCTTCTATTTCTATCCCCTGTCAGATGAGATAAACCCTACTAGTTATGTTCTGGTCCTCAAGTAATTTTCAGGCTTGCTAATATAATATGAGAAACAAGTAAGGACGGAACTGTCTTCGACTTTTCCGTACACTTCATACCTTTCATGAATGGGGCTGAATAATAATCTTATCCCATTCGTAATATCCAAATAATCGGCTGTACAAGATATGAAATATATAGTGTACCTACCTAAGCGATTTTTAATATACATATAAAATAAAAAATACGCAGGTACTTTGTGTGAGAATGCAAAATTTTACGTTTCTTTGTGGTCTGCATTAAATAGCTTTGACCTTGAATCACGTATCTTAACAAGATGTGACGTAAGCGTAATGCCATAGCGAAATAGCAGTTTATATAGGGTATATACCATATATGCCACCGAACTCTGTGGTTTTTTCACACAATAATATATGCTATATACGTAAGCATTTGGTGAAATTTGAAGCTTCTAGCTGTTCAAATGTTGTAGAAATTGCGAAAAGCTGAACAATCGGTTGTAGGGGACAAATGTTATATATACGACCGATCTCATCCATTTTTTCAGACATCAATATGTGCAATATAAGAAAGCATATGGTGAAGCTTCAGTCTGATAAATTGAGGAACATATGACAAAAATCCTCTTTTCTGAAAAATTAGTTGTATGTGTGATATATCCTATAGTGGTCCGATCCGGCCTGTTCCGACAAATGTTTAATCGGACACCTGAATATAGCCGCTCACTAAATTTTATCAAGATATCTCAAAAATTGAGGGACTAGTTTGCATGGAAACAGACAGATGGACATGGCAAATCAACTCAGCTCTTCATCCTGATCATTTCGGTATACTTATTGCTGCGTCTATCTATTTTCCTTTAAGGACTTACAATTTTGAGATTCGTCACAAACTTAATATACCACTTCATTTTCATGAAAGGTATAAAAATTAAAGGACGTAGAAATCTCTTGAGATTCCAAATAGATTTCAACCTGATGAGTCCATTTTAAAGCCATCATTTGTAAACTTTACTAAAGTACTTTTATTTCTCTTGTTTAATCATTAAAACTTAAGTTTATGAGGATAAGAACATGTTTCAAAATTAAAAGTGCACGTCGTGAGTGAACTCAAATAATACTATGCACTTGCTGTGTATCCTTTCAGCACCCAAATTCTCTGAACCATTGGAACCCCAATATCCTCAACGTATAGACACGGTTTTCTTTGTCCATTCCATGTTTTGAGTTTACATTCGAAATTGTGAATATGTATTGCGTTGAAGAAATGGGAACCGGTCTCGCAAAGCAACAGTTTCGCACAACGGATTCAATGACTGCCCTGGAACTGGCGTTATTCCGATACATAGTGGGATAGTTGGCAGCCACACACACTGAAAGAAATGGTGCTAGTAAAATCAACAAATCGGTTCCATTGTTCTTGACTTAACGGAGATTAGGTGAAATTGATCGAATTATGGTTAATTCGACCGAGTTCTTTGTCAAGCGAACAAATTAGTTTAGTCATTTCAACAGAAGAGAAATTGTCGCTCTTAGTTAACAAAATTCTGTAAAATTGACAGATTCCTAATCAATCTAACTGATTTTTCTGTTAACACAACTGATCTCACTGGTCATTTCAACAGCGATCAACAGTCAATACATGAGCAAATTTCAAAGAGAATTTTACGCTCACTGCGCTCTCTACTTTTTACTTATGTATGCTGTGTACTATATGTATGCACATATTTACGTATGTATATGGCGGCCGCCGTGGTGTGATGGTAGCGTGCTCCGCCTACCACACCGAAGACCCTGGGTTCACACCCCGGGCAAAGCAACATCAAATTTTAGAAATAAGGTTTTTCAATTAGAAGAAAATTTTTCTAAGCGAGGTCGCACCTCGGCACTGTTCGGCAAGCACTCCGAGTGTATTTATGCCATGAAAAGATCTCAGTGAAAACTCATCTGCCTTGCAAATGCCGCAACATAGGTACTTTCGTAAAAAGCTGTCGCAGCAACTTTTTTGTTCATTTGACTACTAAAACAGTCAATTACAAATCAACGATTTGTTCGCAGTTGATTCAACATCTTGTTGCGATGGATAAAAATTGACAGAAAATTCGGTTGAATTGACCCGTGTTTCGGTTGATTTTACCAGTCTTTTTCTTTCAGTGCATGTACCAAAAGCTCATAAATCTGTCTTCAAATTAATCAGTCAAAAGCAACGATTATCGTGGAGTCGCTTTTGACTGATCTGGCCGCATGCTAAAGATCTGCAAAGGTGTTAAATGCCATTTCGTAGTACATCTCAATGGTAATTGTGTCAGCTGCTTCATGATTCGGTTGAAGAAGGTCCTATCCCAGAATTCTTTTCATGGTAGCCCTTTCTTACGCGAAAATGTAATGAATTTGTTGCGTTTTCTTTTTTTTAATAGCACCTTTTCGATATGGAGTTATCTTTTTAGTCACCCAGATTGTAGAATAGAATTGTAATGCAGCCATTTTTTTTTCACCCACCACGAAAAAAACACCACCCCGCTCATTTGTCAAATGTCAAAAAACTGTCATTAAAATTTGAATTTAAAACTTAAAATTGAGGTGAAGTGCACGAAACTGAAAACTTATTCAGAGAAAGTGTCGAAAGTACGTCCCCTTTTCAGCGCACAAACTAAAAGTCGTTCAAACAATCAAACTTCAATGAGTACATATATACCAGCACGGGTACAATAACAAACTGAACATGTGAATATAATTATGGTTAAACAAGCCTACACTTTGCGCGCCAACACAAATCACCCCCTCAATCATTATAAATTTTATAATTATATATTGAGCGCTGTAAATTCACTTTAACCTACGAGACATACAATTCTACCAACACAAATAAGGCATTATTTACAAAATTTGCGTAAGTCCACTTTTGGAAAAATAAAAATTAATATTAATTTCTTTAAGAGAAACAACTGCTTTAGACTAAATAACCACAAAAAATGTTATTCTAAAATTTGACTTAAATCATTTTTAAAAAAACAATTTAAATATATATTCATTGAGTGCATGCAAGTATGTATTGTTTACGGCTTCTGTTATCGCCTTACGCTCTATTCCTCATTCATTAAAATTGTTTATTTTTTCTCCTTTTCGTCAGTCGGTATTTATGATTGATATCCTCCTTGTGGCCAACGTCCGGGACAGGACATGTCACGTTGTGGCATATGCCACGGTTTTGTGCACACAGTGCATTAGTGCACTGAAAGGTCTTTGCCGTAATTTGCTTTTAAAATACTCACACACAGACGCACAATAATTGAAAAATGCTTTAAAATAAACATTAGGAAAAACATACACCTAAAATCCATGAAATTGTAAACATGGTAGCGTGCTTGTAATGAAAAACAAGTTACGCATATTTCGAACGCTAAATCCACCCCCGCATTTGAGCGTAGTGCCGTTTGTAGCTGAAAAGTTTTACTTATGTTTGCACCTTGACGACATATCGGTGCGAGGATGAAGTCTTTAGGAATCAAAATCTATTGAACTGTTAAATCGCATTAAAATATTTTCATTTGTTTTATTGTTGTTGTTGTCGCCGTAAAAACACTCCCTGAAGGTTTTAGGTATTACAGCGCAAGTGAAGGTCTTTTGACGCATATGAGTCCAGCTCACTCGGACTAATTTCAAGCCTTTTAGTTAGTCTCTCCTTGCTAATTTGTACCACCTTACATGAATGAAGATCTCTCAGTCTTCTGATCAGGTGAACGGCATGATATTTATGGATCTGACACTGCTCATCTTTTTCCTTTGGGTAATGACAGTCACTGTTGCCAGAATCTTCTATACCTGCATCCGAAGTGATACCGAGGCAATATGCTGGTCTACCATATCGAAGCTACTATGTTCAAGTGATGGGATAATAACTGACATTAATATTTAATTAAAGTTTGTCTAAAACGTAGTAGCTTCGCGGCAGTGTTTTGGCAAGTATTTTGTCTGTATGCCACGAAAAGTTTCCGAACAAATATTCAACTGGCTAGCAGGAAAAAATTAAAAGTAGTCATCCTTATCAATTTGTTATAATAGCTTGGCCTTAGATTTTTTTATTGAAAAGTTATCAAATATTTAACGTTTAGTTATTGATATTGTTACGAATATTAGCAACACTTAGGGGTGCTGTCATCTCTAAGCCGATGCTAAGCAGTGACTTGAATGCACATCAATAATTCAATCATTATGTCTACACATATGTACGTACACGCAGCGGAGAAGCAACGCACAAACACATGCAGATATCTTATCTGAGATGCTCCCAAAAGTATGCAATTATAATTATGGAAGTGTCGCTCACAAATACACGCGCATATGAGAGCTACACACGTGCATCTGTAGTTATAATTATATACCAGTAACTAAGTAAATTCTGGAAGCGCCTAGAAGATGCAACGAGGAAATCACACAGTATAAAAGCAGCAACAGTAGAGGCGCGAGAATCAGTTTGATTTAAGCATTCCATCTGTCGAGTAGTAGCAGTGTTATTTTTGAAAGTACTTTAATAAAGGCCATTTTGCATTACTGAATGGTGGTGTTATTTATTCAACAGCTTAGTGATTCGAACGCTAGAAGAAGATTGCAAATAAGGGGAATTGCAGTAAAATCGTTACAATATGTTTTCAAAAATTTATCGATTTGTTATCTAAAAGTTACGAATTTGTTACCGAAAAGTTAAATATTTGTTATCAAAAGCTATCGATTTCTTCTTGTAGTGTTACCAATGTATTATCGGCTTGTTATTGATTTTTTATCGACGACTCATATGTTTGTTATGAAGCGGACACCGATAAAACTTCAAAAAAAAAATTGATAACACGACAAGACAACAAGAAACCAAAAAGTAATCGATGACTCGACGATACCAAGCCTATTGCAAACCGATAACTCGACGAGATTATAACACAATACACGAGATAATAATACAGACATTAGCAGATATCAAATCGTCGGTCCCATGAAAGACTGACACTTTTCTGTTTCTGTCGCGTAGAAACCTAACAGAGTTCGTTATTCGCGTGGAAAGCTTAAACGTTTCACTAACAACTGAAACGTGCTTATTTTCCACGCGAATTGAAATTTCTTCCATAGGAATTAAAAAACGTGCTAGTCTTCAATGGAACAGACGAAATATTATGGACCTTGGTTTAAAAAAAAAATTCCCCAAAGGGAGGATCGTCGGTGCTGCTCACGTGCTTGGATTGACTCAGAGTTTTAACGATTCTTAGGAACGTTTCTAGGGGGTGAAAAAGGTAAAGAGAGGGAAAGACGAGTCTGACTTTGTGCACATAGCCACAATCAATGACATTTTGGTCTGTATGACCGACATACCAAATATTATAGGTTTTAGTGAAATATTTATTCTTAGAGGAGCAGCGATTAAAAAATAGAGTATTCACAAGAGGGAAGGGCTCGCTGTCATTACCAAACCGCCTCCTTTCTCTCGCTCTCCTGAATATTTTATATAAGGTAAATATACTTGTAGTTACAACGTTCAGAAAATAACTAAAAAATTACTGCTTCCATCGGAGGGCCGCTCCCCCTTAAAAAACATCCAAATATTGGCTATATATTTTCCGAATATTGCCCAAACCCACTGCAGGCACGACTAATAACATAGCCGCGCTACCTTTTGTAAATCCTCCAGTCTTTTATTGAGGGAGTGGCATAGAAATGCCTCCTGAAGTCGATTTTCAATGCCGGTTTTCTTATAGATTTATCCGTTCCGCAACGTATATGTCACGGGCCTGTTAGAAGGGTATTTTGTTGGTTAGGGGAGTTCGCAGGGGCGACACTGTAGGCCACGTCGCTTCTTCTATATCGTAGGGTTGCTAGCTTCTAGAGAACCTTCGCAGGCTTAAGAGCTGTTTAGGTACTGCATAACCTACCTTTTGGGTCACAATTTGAGGATTCTTAGGGGAGTCGAGTACATGGGTCTACATCGGCAAATGCTGGTTCGGTTGGAGTGCCACTCCAACAAAAAAGAATACCTGGCTTGTCTTTACAAATCAAGCCTCAGACCTGTAATAACTCCTGACTTTTTGAGGATTTCAAAGCTTTTTGTAATAGTTGTCAGCTAAAGCATGAACTACTTACTTGAGGCAAGCACCTATTACATGTACATATATATTGTGACGGATATTAGCAACGTTAAGGGATACTATCATCTCTTGTATGCACATCAATAAATCAATCATTATGTCTATACATATGTCCATACAAGCAGCGGAGAGCAACGCACAAACACATGCATATATCTGAGATACTCCCAAAAGTAGGCAATAATTTGTGCAAGTATCACTCACATATACACGCGCATATGAGAAGCTATAAACGTAGTTATAGCTGGTAACTAACTAGTAAATTCTAGAAATAAAACGGCCTAGATATATGCCAACGAGGAAACCAAACAGTATAAAAGCAGCAACAGTTGAGGCACGACAAATCAGTTTGATTTAAGCAAGCTATCAGTTGCGAAGTATAAGTGTTATTGTGAAGTACTTTCAAGTAGTCTAATAAAGACCATTTTTGTATTATTCAATATTGGAGTTATTTGTTCAACAGTTTATTGATTCGAACGTTAGCAGAAGATTTGGAATAAGCAGAATTTCACTCGTTATTATATGTATGTATTAAGAAAGTGGAAAGAAAGAAGTAAAGCAAATGGTAATATGAATGCTCATATTTAAGTTGTGAAATATTTAATAAATACAGTTAAGACCACATTTGTATATATTTATGTGTAAAAGACAATATTTGTTATTGCTATTAAAGCATCATTATTCTTTGGATCCTCACGCATACACCCGTCACAACTTATCATAATCGCAACAACAGTAACAAATACAAAAGCAAAATTAACTACAAATTTATATGCGTATTTTTATTTCGCATCACTGTATCGAAAATGAATTAAAAACATAATTACAAAAATAGATGCAGACACGCGCAGCTTACAAAAAGGCAAAAACCAATACCACTAAAAACAAACTGACAATCACCCAGCTAGCCAAAAGGAGGGAAAATAACTGCCTACACTCTCCGCATAATCAAAAGGAAGAAAGAGGTATTGCTTCTAGAGCATCAAACGCCAACATTCCGCAGAGGTTTTTTTCAGAAATGAGCTCTCTTCAGGAACCTTAATAGTCGAAAGCAGAGTCCTAAATTACTTTGAACCCAATGAATGAAGAGAGCTTCGTGACACTTTTGAACAAGCTTGTATTAGCTCCACTTGTATGTAATTCTTTTACATTAAATAATAAAAAAAAGTTTTTCTTATACGTACCGGTACTCTTCTTTCAGGTGGTGCGGTTTTTAATAAAACAACGTGCTTATTTAATTGATGTTGGGCGCTTTTTGGAAGGAACCTATTTTTAACCCGCTTAATAGTTTTTTTAGTATTTTCGAAGTTTTCTAGACCGCTTTTTAGAACCACATTAGAACTTTCTTCTTATTCCTTTCTGAAACTTACCGTAGTCTTGAGAATTCATATCTTTGGTTTCGGAGCGCTCCGGTTGTGATCTCCCTATATAACGAATCATGCCTCATTTTAATATTTGGAACTTTTTGGAAAATGTCGCTGAATAAAAGCCATATTGAGACTTGTATTTTTTTTTAACTGGAAAGAACTAGTCACTTATTCGATTTAAGTCCGTTTTACAGTCCAATAAAGTCTCAGAAAAAGATTATATTATAAATAGGTGAAAACTCTGAAACTCACTTAAATGAGTTTGGACTTCTTAGGGCCTAATTTTGTTACTTTCAGTGCGCCGGAGTCGAACGGTTTTTGGCTCATTTGAGAGTCAGGCAACCGCTAATTTCTGTAGGAAATGCTTTAAGAAATAATTCTTTTGTATGTAGTCTTTTCCTGCTTTTGGTTAGGTGGGTTGTGGACTCGCACACATATGATTTCAGTTTGCATTGTGGATGTGTTTTTCATTCAAAGTCGTTGGTTAAAACATACTAACATCTATTCATATCTATATATGCAATTTCTTAATTTTCCGAAGTTTTCTTTTAACATCATTTGCCTCGCCGTGTAAAGTCATATATTTACATATAAACACAGTTATATAAAAAAATGTATGTATACGTGCTTTGTATATACAAATATATTTATTTCTCTCATTACACCATTCATCTCTTTTTTTGGTTGAAAAATTAATTTTATTTCATATTTTTCGCACTCTTAACGTTGGCTTCTTTTCTATATTTTCTACCAAAAATCTCAAAACGAATGCTCATTAAACATTCGCCATCTTTGTCTAACACTAATTTATTTTCATTCTGCCCTTAGCATGTGGGGGCGCTGCTGCTGCTGCTGTTAGCTTTATAAAATAAAAACGAAAAATAAAGTCTACTTAAAGCCGTAAACATGTGTGCCTTTTTACATATACCCGTTTACATGGCTATGGATGTGGGGTATGGCTGGAAGTAAGTGAGCGCCTGTGCATATTCTTCACCCTCCAAATAATAAACAGAGCGCAATCAAAAAATTATACGTAAAATGTAAGAATAAAATGAATATTGAAATATAAAATAGACAAAATTTAAGGTTATATTAGGGTGTGCCTTATTTGTACTAGACTATTTTTTATTTTTTTATTTTGCCGAGTCTTTGATGGGCAGCGGTTTGTCAAGCGTCACGATCTGAGACTGCTCAGCTACAGAAGAAATTTCATCAGCCAAGCGTAATACTTAAAGAGAACAATTTAATTTAGAGAGGTGAGAACAATCTTTTTTATAGAAAAAAGGGAGTCCGAGCTATCAAATGTGTTTGAGTGAGAGTTATAATCTTGGCATAAACGCCGAAAAGGTTCATTTTGTTCGAATTCGTTCTACATTGTTTCAGCAGAAAAGGTTTGAAGTGTCTCGATGTCCGAGAGGGAACGCAAAAGTTCACTTTATTCAGAAGGAATGGGCTCGAAATTGATCCATTTAAAAGTTTTGTCATAAATATTACACCAAGCATTCCCTTCGACTAGCAAGATTGTAATGAAATTTTGAATGTATTTAAATTAGCGAATTTTTCAAAAGAATTCCGTCTATGGCCATAGGTATTACTTACAAATTTTGGTATCGATTGAAACCTTTTTCTCTTCACTTCTTAGCTTATTTGAACCAGCAGGTGTGCTTTACCAGTCCTTATTCTGGTTCCGGTCTGGAACCTGTTTTTTCACGGCGATTTCATTCACTTCTGGTAAGTAACTCTGCCTTATTCATCATCATTAGTTGAAGACTAACCGCCTAAGCGATTTTGGCCATTTTGTAACAAGTCACACCAGCTATTCCAGTTTTGCGATAAATGACGTAATTGGGGATCACCAAGGGAGGTCAAGTCTTCCTTCCCCTGCCTCCACAATTCAGTGGAGTTCTCCCCCATTTCCTCTGCTTCCAAACTGCGATGTCGACTGAAATACTTTCAAGGCCGAAGCGTTTTGGTCCAGTTGCAAAACATGACCTAGCCAGCGAAGCCTTTGGGCTTTTATTCGCTGCACTATCTTCATATCTGCGTAAAGCTCTTACAGGTCATCATTGTACCATTCATAACACTCGACGCCAGCATACGGGCAGGATCATACATCTTCCTGATAAATATTCTCTCAACACAGTTCATGATTCCGAGCTATACATCAGGATAGGTATGATGAACAACTTGTTATAGAGCTTGTTTTTTGTTCGTTAAGAGAAGAATTTAGTTTTCGCGCGAATGCTTCATGTTATCCTCATTTACCGCAATACCCACTATTTTGCAAAGCTTCCAATTTAGCTGGTGGCTATACCTTCCCTTGCTTTTACTCTCTCCCGAAAACTATCGACTGAATTGATATGTCATTATTTTTTCCTTTAGAAGATCTATAATTGCTTCGTATGTCCTTTTGAACCGGGCAGTTCTTTTCGCAGGTCTTTTATTACAGTTTGGTGAAATAAACTTTAAAAGCTACATCTCAGTTACCTTGTTTAATGATGTGAAATTTACATCAGAGCTCAGAATGAAATTAGAAGCAAGGATAGAGCTTCAAAAGACTATAATAATGGCTTATCAAAATCAAGGAAATTTGATAATTGTAGTCATAGTAACACAGGTCACCGAAATTTTGAAAAAGTGAGCGCAGAGTCAATATCCTCTCACTGCGAAAAGCCATTCGTGGTTATTTTGAAAGCATTTTGGGACTAGTTAGATACTACTTAGGAATCGTTTCGAATCCGCATCGACATTTTAATAATCATATCGCAGCTACATTGGGGTTGTTACTGTATAATTTTCGGGTCGTCTTTGTACTGTTTCGGGATGATTTCAGATAGTTCTTTCGAATCATTTTGGGACTATCTCCGAAATAATTTTTGACTTTTTTGTGCTGATTTCGAAAGCTTTGAAACAGTTTCCGAATATTATAGAGATTATTCTCGATAACATTTCGGGATTATTTAAGGTTAATTTCGGACCTATTTCGCTATAATTTCGGAATAGTTTTGAGGAATATTTAGTTACCACTTTGGGATGATTTTTTTGTTTTATGAACTATTTCGGAAGTTACGGAAAACTCTGTGAGTCGGTACAAAATTCCTTCCAGAACTTTTTCCAAATCTCTCGGCTGTATTTCGGGACTATTTTTGGGATCATAACGGGATTACTTAGAAATTTGTTTTTTATTGTTTCGCAATCGTTTCGAGTTTATTTCAAATTCAGCACTGTTTTCGGGATAGTTTTGAGGTTTTTCGTGTCCATTTCAGGACCATTTGAGTCTATTTTATAATTGCTTAAGAGCCATTTTCAACTACCTTGGGACAAATTGTTAATAATTTAAAGATTGCTTTTAGCGTCGTTTCGGTATATGTTTTGGAATGTTTCAGGACGATTTCATTGTTTTCATGATCTTATTGATGTTAATTTGGGGTTGTTTTCGAGACCATTTCACATTACTTAATTCGAAATTCGAAATTATTTCGGGATTGCTCTCAGAATCATTTCGGGATTTTTTTTAATCATTTCAGGATTATTCCTGCATCGATCCGGAACGAGCTTCGATATAGCTTCCGGAATATTTTGATATATTTTCGGGATCAGGATCAGTTGTATTTATAAGGAGCTTTATTTCGATTGGCGATCTTTTATAACATTTCTTTCGACCAAGTCTAATATCTATCAAGAAAATAACGTTGTTACCTGTTAGTTATGAGTTACTGTTTATATTTATATAAATGCGAATGTAAGCTTGTAATTAATATTATTATGTATGTGCAAATATAAAGCATGTCTGTATGTATGTCTGTATATGTATGTACATATTTAGTTTAGTGTGCGTGAGAATTATCTCAAAAATATGAAACATGTATACATTCAGGCATTTTAATAAAAATAATAAGTCTAAAGCTCAAATGCCAAAGCCAAAAGGATGTTGCGTTTCCACATGGACACTACTTACAGCATCACGCACTGACCAGCTGGCAAGATACCTGCCGACCATATCTACTATGAGACATCGTAGAAATCGTTTTCTTATGTCCACACTCCCCCGCGCCTTGCCCTCGTCGTGTGTGTGACACGTGCTATTGCATATTGCAGCCTTTGGCGATGATCATCACCAAAATATTATTTTTTCAATTTTATCAAAGTAAGCACAGCCATCGGTAACTAAGTTTGGTGTATATGTGTGTGTGTGTTTGTATGATTATAGATATTTTATAGATTTTCTATAAAGCAACCATAGAAATACCACTATCGCCCATCACTTCAATCAGGCAGCCACCCAAAACACCGACAGACACACATACACACAACTGAAGAATTTGACTTGCTACCCCCACATTCTAAAGGCAAAACACAAAAATATCTCAACAAAAAAACACTAAATTTTCACGAAAATATGAACATAAAATACGCAAAAAAAAACTTTTGCTCGTGCTATGAAGGGGAGAGGAGTAGACGCGCATAAAGAAAAAGGAAGACTTTTGTGTATAAAAGGAAAAATTCCCAATTTTCCTGCGTCAAAAGCGTAAAGTTGCTTTCTTTGCTGTTATGCATGTATGTAAGTATGCATGTGTGTGTGTGTGTGTGTATTATATCTCCCACTCATGCTCCAAACAATAAAGTACAAATTTTGCGCGCTTCTTTGTTGTTTGGCTTCCCGTGCAATTTCTAGTTTGTCATACTTTCTTACCTACCCGCGCGTGCCCGCTTTTATAAAACCATCAAATTATTTTCTTTTCCATTTCTGACACTCAGAAAATTTTGTGTGGCCGAGGAGGGGAAGGTAGTAAACGCAAGTATAGAGATGTAAAGAAATATTATTTTCTAGTCATTCCACGCTTGGTCTGCTTTTCGCAGACATGAAAGGCAGCTGCCCATCAAAGAAAGGATTTCTCCCTAAAGTCCTGCGATTTCTTTATCCTTTTGTTATTTTTTCAGTTAGACATTTTTCATATTTTTGGCTATTTATTTGTACTCCCCCGCTGTGTTTATAGACGTCTACTCAATTTGGTTTCTACTCTATGAGAAATATTTTGCGCTGAAACTTTCAAGAAAATTCTGAGTTCGAATATTTGCTTTCTTGCTTCAAACCAAGAACAACCAAATAATATGGTTTAAGACAACAACGTGTTAAATGTTGTATAATTTTCTTTACCAATCAAAGAAAATTGATACTAAAAAAGTGGGAATATCATTTACAACGAGCCTATTGAAGGCAAGATCTTAGGAAAGCCTTGCTTATCTTGTAACTCGACGACCTACTAGGCTAGCTGTAAACAACAGTTTGTACAAATAATAACTCGAAGCAAAATCCTTTTATACATTGAAGAGATTCGATCTCTCAATAAACATTCCGAGCACTATATTTGCATGTACCTGCAATTTCCAGACCACCACACAGGAAACGTGGAGAACGAGGAAAAATAGGGGGACAACCGGTTTTTGCGATGTATACCGGAGTGACTTTAAGGGCAGAAGCACAAGTCGGAGCCACAGTGTTGGCTTTGTGGTGGGAAAGAGACTTCGTCTCCTAGTATTGTCATGTACGTCATCTTGTGTCTACGAACAAATATATGAAGCGAACGACGTAGGGAAAATCTCTTTCAATCAGAAACTAGAAAAGACAAACCATGACTGTGTAAAAAGGGGTATTTCATCCCACAGTCGGAAATGGAACGAGTTGCGATTCATTCACTTCGACGCAGCGCGGAGTTCAAGCCACAGGAAAAGTAACAACAAAAAATACTTCAAGAAAAAGCTGTTTAATTTAAAAAAAAAATTCCTAAGCAGCGTGAAAAACTTTTTTTTTCTAAATTCATTAAACGTGTAAGTATCGTCCCGCTGATTTGTAACAAAAAATAAAAATAGAAAACCGCAAATTGAGAGAGAAGATGGGCTTAAATTTCCTCGAAGGCTCGATGCCAAGTATTTATTAATTTTTAGGTCTGAACCCGACTTGGAAGAGTTTTTGTATAAATACTGGCATATCTCATTTCCGTTTTAGAAAATTTCAAATAAGTCGCAACTTTTAAAAGACACCCTCAGAAGTACCACCTATGTATGTTAGTAGGTAGGTTAGTTTAAACTGCCCGGTCGATGTGGATCTCACTTTGACTTGAACCGATAATGTTACCAGAAGTTTTCTCAGCGACCAAACTGAAACGCCTATATCAAAAACCAGAACCTCTTTTGCTTCTAGATTTGACAGCTGTCTGTACCACGCCTAAAAGTCTAATCTTGGTCTAGTGAGCACAGAGCACGAGCATAAAGTATGCTCCAACGTGTCAGAAAGAATGCTATAGACCACACTTACCCTCAGCATTCTTTTATACGTATAAAGGCGCGGCGAGACCACGTTGAGCTTCTACGACAAATTACTATCTAGAGTGATTTCTAGAATGATTTGTACAAAATTTCTCTTGCTGAGTCGTTCCTCCTAGTTGAGGCCTAGTCCAATTTGCTACCTTATGGCTCTTAGTAAACAAGACACCTTAAGTTTGGTGGGTTCCTCGTGCTTTAATGTAATCAAGACCAATATTGATCGCCGTTTATAGGCATTGTTGAAAGACCCGGCAATGTCTGAGAATACCTCTAAGGTGTATTTCTTATATTCCAAGGCTTTCTCTATGTTAATAACCACCATAAGCAGTGCCGAGTTTTCCAACTTGTCTATATTGTACACATTCTCTAAAGTTTTAAGCTAATGGGGCTGTAGTCTTTGGGGTACATATGACATATATTTCCCGCCTTTGGTATGAAAACTACACGAGCAGTCGAATATTATTTTAAGCCAATTCACGATCGCACTAAACGCCATTTGTAGCATGACAGGGAATATACCATCTGGGACCGGCATAAACTTACAGAAAGTTTTCGCCGTCCATTCGACATTGGTATCAGTCACCAAGCCTGGTACTTATGTAGGTAACAAGTCTTTGGTTGTAAAAAGATCTTAGAACACCGTAGTAAATACACACATATACAAGAACTTGAACTAATATGTAGCTGAAGCTTGATTGATGCGTCGTTGTAAAGATTTGAAATGCGCAGAATATAAATATACTATGCATATGTATGTATGTATGTTTGTATGACACATATTAATGTATACTAATATTCCAGTTTTAATTTATAGATAAGAAATGGTTTTTTATAATAAAATGTTATTAAATGATGGTAACAAAACACACATATGTATGTATGTTAATACACGCATACATTGAAACACAAGACTCCACCACTCAACCCCCACATTTATTGATTTTCAAATAAAAATGGCATTTGTTTCTAATATCACTTTAGAGCCGTGTATAAAATATTAAGCGGCAGTTAGCCACGAACGTACGTAGAAAAAACGTGTCAGCTGACACGACCTAACTTAAGCTGGAGTCATTGGTGCCGTATGTCGTATCGCTGTATCCGGATCCCTAACGTAATCAGCTGCTTATCGTTACGACGGTAAACCAAAACCCATTTGGTTGGCTACGATACGGTTACGACCTTACCGGCACCAATAATCGATTGCATTGATTCTCATAAGGTTGATCGAATCAGCTGTTAAAAGGTTACCGATACGGTTACCGATAAAGCACCAATGTCTCCAGCTTTATGAGTGTGCGTACGTAGCGTAGTGTCAGCTGATCGCTCTCTCACTATACAGAGTTGCCTAGTAAACTTTTGTGCGCTAATTTTTGACCGTTTACAGTTATTATACAAAAAGGCCTAAAGATTGTTTAAAATTTTTTTGAAATATCCTAAAATTATTATATAAAATTGGAGGTGACAAATAAATGAACTAGAAAATTCTTATTCAGTATTTGTTTCTGCCATTTGCACCATGAAAAATTGTAATTCCAAAAGTTGATGTTTGCATAAGCATGCATGCAAACTGGTGAATGGCAACAGTGCTTTGCTCTAAACAATACACACACAAATATGTTATGTACTTGTACACAGACGCACACATTGATTCCTACGGACTTGAGGGTTCGGTCAAACGTGTTTCGTACGACAAACGTCCGTACGTACGGCACACGTCGGTTGGTAACTGCCGCTTTAGCCAGACAAATAAGTGCTTACCTTTCAAAAAACGCGAGTACTCCATAAATAATGTAAGGAATACTCCTTTGGGAGTATAGGAGTGTTCCAAAACTAATCTGTATTCATACAAAAAATGTGCTCCAATTAACATTGCGATGTCCTAGGAGAGGAGTATGTGATCCCACTCTCTTTTGTTTGTGAGTATTCCATAGAGTACATACGTGAGAGTACTTTCCAAAGTACTTTCACTGTAAGACTCCATGGGGCACCCACAGAGGATCATATGCCAAAGTACTAAAGAGGAATTGTGTCGGAAAGAATTATCGGAGTGAATTTAATTTAAAATAAAAGTAAATGAAGAGGGGCAATACAACTTTTATGTTTTTACTACGAATATTCTCATGTTATTTAGCATTTGCGTGAATAAAGAAACTAATATTTCTCTATACTATAGTATGTATACATAAAACCAGTGCGCGGTTGCATTTTATCAGAGTTGCCATAGTAAAATTTTATTATCAGTTATTTGTATGCAATATTTTACTTTTGGCAACTCTGTTCGATCGTCATTGTGTCGTGATCACTGTCCTTAAAAAACGAGCAATGATCGGCTGATGGTGGTCCGCAAACGCATTGCAAAGGAGTATTGTTAGAGTACTCCAACATGAAGAAAATGGAACACGTAATCCAACAATTTTTGCAGGCTACACATGTATGTGCATATGTATGTATGTATGTATTGATATAAATTATTAGATTATGTTGACATAGTCATAGCGCCAAAGTCATAACCACATTTTTACTTATCCATATCATATTGGCATCAGTTAATGAAATCCTGAAAATTTTATAAAAATGAAGAGAACGCAAATATTACAAACATATACCACAAAAAAAAAGTCTCTTAGTCAAAACGTTTCCAAGACAATAAATAAAATCTACAAAAAGTTAATAAATTCTTCAACTCAAATATTTTTAGGTTATGGATATGGCGAAAAACCAAAAAGCAATTGGTTGGCTATGGTATGGTTATGGCTTAAGCGTTATGGTATGGCACCATTAATCGGTTACATTGATTTCCATAAGGTTGGTTAGATCAGCTGTTTTAGCTGGTTATGGTTAAGTCACCATTAACTGGCCCTTAGCTTATATATGAACAATGTATGTATGTATATCTCTATATAATATATAAATATGTCATCATTAAATATAATATTAAGTACTACGTACAAAGTATTTCGTTACTCATAACTATTATTTTTATATGCATTGGGTATTAAACTTTATACTTAACCTCGACGCAGTACGTACTGAGCCTGTTCGAAAAGCAGTTAGTAGATAACCTATGATTTTCAATCGCAGTCAAAAGCTAATATCAACTTCATTATCTTTGTGCTGCAGCAAATGCCACCCCCGCAAATACTATGTACATCTTTTTAAATGAATATCCATTGATTGGGGAAGGGTGAAAAAATCGAGTTTATTGAAGCTCACACACGCCCACCCACACATAACTATATATACATATGTACTCAAATATGAGTGTGAATGACTTTGTTTCAAAGAAATTTCAAATATTCTGCATTCATACAAGTACATATATAAGGATGGCAACGTACATAGGTTTATATGCATACATCCATGCACATATGTATATATATGTAATATTTATTTACGTAGTTATAATTTTTATCGCAAATTTTTTATTATTTTTGATAGCAGCGATTCAAATTAGATACGATAAATTGTGAAAAAAAAAAAACAAAGAAGACAATTTCAGTTTTTAATAATGTCGGTATTGGTATTTTCAGTACAGTCACTACATAATATGCAAGCCTTTCAAGTATTAAATTTTTTGATTAACATTTTTTAGTATCTAAGTGACAGTGCTTATAACTATACCACATACATAGAAATCTCTTCTCTTTATACCCAGCTGAACTTGTACACAGGGTATTATAACTTTGGTTGGATAATGGTTGGTACGTAGCTCAATGGAATGAGCGGAGCATGGCGAACTGAACTACCATCTCACGCAGATACTTAGTGAACATGGCGGTTTCAAAGAGTATTTATGGAAGCGTAGGATAGAGGAAGATCCTCTTTGCCCAAAGTTTACCACGGAGTTAGAAAACGCAGAACACGTCATGTTCCTCTGCCCCCATTTCCACGAGGAAAGACTCGCCTTGCATAGATTCTTTGGGGAGGAACCTACCACGAGAAATTTAGTATCAAAAATGTGCAACAGGAAAGACTGCTGGACTGCAGTGAGCAAAATGGCATTTATAATAATGACACGGGTGATGGATGCTGAGAGGGAGCGCAGAGATTAAATCGACACTCAGAGCAAATAGCGGGAACCTGGGCGCAGGGACAACAGTAGGCTCTTAAAAAATGAGAAATATGGAACGCCGCTCTGTAGTAATGCGAAAGTGGTACAGGGGTGGGCGACGGTTCCAAAGCTGGGCTGTTTTTTAGTCTACGGACACACGGTTGCTGCGCCGGCAGCAATTATGGTGCATTAGGCATTTTTTAACCCTCCCGCAAAAAAACAAACAAAAAAAGCGATAACTGTTGGCTGTACAGGTATAAAAGAATCGAGATAGCTATTGTCTTGCATATATCAAAATCATCAGTATCGAAAAAAAATTAATTGAGCCATGTCCGTCAGTCCGTACGTTCGTCCGTCTGTCCGTTAACCCGATAACTTGAGTAAATATTGAGATATCTTCACCAAATTTGGTACACGAGCTTATCTGGACCCAGAATAGATTGGCATTGAAAATGAGCGAAATCGGATGATAACCACGCCCACTTTTTATATACATATATAACATTTTGGAAAACACAAAAAACCTGATTATTTAGTAAATAATACACCTAGAATGTTGAAATTTTACGTGTGACCTGATATTGAGACTCTTGATAAAAATTTGAAAAAAATTTTAAAATGGGCGTGGCACCGCGCACTTGCGTTAAAATCAATTTTCCAAATATTATTAATCATAAATCAAAAATATTTAAACCTATCGTAACAAAATTCGGCAGAGAGGTTGCCTTTACTATAAGGAATGCTTTGAAGAAAAATTAACGAAATCGGTTAAGGACCACGCCCACTTTTATGTAAAAGATTTTTAAAAGGGTTTTGGACGAATAAAATAAGCTATATCTTTGCAAAAAATTTTACAAGGGATGACGGAAAATCTTTCCAATATACATCAAATGGGAAAAACTACAAATCTTAAAAAATGGACGTGGCATTACCCCTTTTATGACTAAGCAAATTTCAATCTTTCGGAAGCCATAACTCGAAGAAAAATTAGTTCAGAATAGAACCATATGTATGTATATGTACTATTGCGCAGCCTTGTAACACTATTAAGCACACAAAACAAACATTTCAAGTGTACAGCTGGGTATGTGATGTTCGGTTTCACCCGAACTTAGACTTCCTTACTTGTTAATACTATTAATATTTTGATATCTAGAAGTTTGGCCATATAAATATATATAACAATTTGGAAAGTTTGCCCCCCCCCCCCCCCACACCGCCCATTCGCTTCATATTTGGAACAGTATCTTTAATTTTGCTATAATTCTTCCTATATTCAACAATATTTGGAATCTGGCACACATATGTAGATGAATAAATAAATACTTTGCGGGATTTAGCTCCGAGGAGACCTACGCCGCGCTTCTCTACAAATTGGCGAAACGGGATCAACATGTTTGATGCCGACTCCGAACGGCATCTGTAAGGCAGATGAATTTTCACTGAGAAGCTGCTCATGACAGAAACACACACTCGGAATGTTTTACAAAGCACTTCCGTGGGGCGACCGCGATTAGAAATGGTTTTTCTAATTGAAAAAATTTTTTCTAAATTTTTAATGTTACTTTGCAGAGAGTTTAACCCAGGGCCCTCGGTGTGGTAGGCGGAGCAGTAGCCTAAGTAGCCTTGTCCTATACCAATAATATTTGGGATGTTGGTCATATAGAACCGAGGTCTAAGCAATTTTGGAAAAGCGAGCTGTGTCGGAACTATTTTCGGAATCATATCGGGGCAATATTGCTTTAATTTTATGTTATATTTTTTCGTGCGAGCTGGGCCGTAGATGTGGGCTGGCATTTAGATAATTTGGATTAGTTGGTAACAATACTTTGAAACATTTTATTTAAAAAAATGCCAAAAACTTTTATATAATAAATGGCAACAATTACGTGCTTTCATTTTATAAAAATTTGCATCCAAATAGGTCGAACGCTTTTCGAAAGAATGTTGGTTATACAAATGCATAAATAGATCAAGGTGGCAGCCCTGCTTTCAAATATATCTCCTCGTGTTCCATTCGTACATGAACCAGATACGGATAGAGATTTAACATCCAAATGCAACAACAATGTGATCCATATGGTTCATGTACCAATGGAACACGAGGTCTATTGTACTATGCCGTAACTTTGTAGCTGCGGTTTGATATTCATATTGGCATACCTTATTTATTGTTTTAAATATTTTAAGTAGATCTCAGTCTTGTAAAGTTATATCTCAATGAGACCCACCTAGGTAAAAAGCGTTAAAATGTTATGCATCTCTATATACGTCAGTGATGCCAGATTGTGGCAAATGTGCATTTTTAAGTATTTCACGTAAGCTGTGTGTTTTCATATATGGATTCTTTAACGTTAACTTTTTCGAAAGGTTGGTGAAAACGTTGTCATTGTAGGGAAAATTACCTGTACAAAAGAAGTGACCGAAATATGACCGTATTGCGACTATATAGAGTGCCGAGAATTTGGTTATTTCCTTACGTTTTTTTTTAATAAATATGTATAGCATCAAATTTTAAAGTACAGAAAAATGTTTAGCATTTTTTTTTAACTTTTCAAAAAGACAATTTTTGTTTGCATTCTTTCTTTCCATCTTTTTTATAACTTGAGAACCAAAATTGAGCCGAAGGGCTTTGCGACAGGGTGCTGAAATGACAGAACATAATATTCACGTGTATACGGATGGCTCCAAGTTAACGGAAGTGGTCGGGTCTGCTGTTTGTTGTGCCGATTCAGAAATAAGTAGATCCTACAGGATTACTTCAGCGTCTTCAGTATGTGCAAAGTCTACAATATCTTCCAACTGATTTCGTCCACTTCTACAAGAACCAGTTTTTGTTATAAAAACAATCTTTATACCGAATTTTATTAGAATTTGTATATTTATTGTCGATGCATGACATTAAAAATATTATTGATAGATTTTCTAATAAGTGCCGCCCCATTTTCAGAGCTTTGTTAACTATCGTCAGTTTAACTTAGTTAGATAGAGATTCGACTTTATATACATTTTTTAAGTGTGCGTGGTCGATTTTGTTAATTTTAACTTTGGTTTCGGGTTTACAGTTACAAAAAAGAAATAATATAAAAAACAGCTTTTTTTATTTTATTCCACCACCTTTCGACCTTTTTTTGGGCCTTATTCAGGGCTAGATCTAGGGCGTTCTTTCTCTTCAATTTTGTTTGTATTAAGATTTGTTTTTCGCATCGAAAATGGTGCAGAAATGATCATATTAGTATTTAATTATTAAATTTTAGGAAATAACTTTATAAAATTCGAAAATTGAAAAGCCGATTTATTATGTTAACTGATAACTTTTTAAATTATCTGCCTTACTATGGAAATTTTGTGCACAAAATATGTTTGACAGAAAACCCTTAAAGTTCACGTAAGAAAACGGCTCTAGAAGATTAAGTACACCATATAATTGAAGACAAATACTGTGCAAAGAATACATCTATGCGAAGAAGGCAATTGGGAGAAGTTTCACAACAACAACGTGGCGTTGGTTGAGCCTGTTTTCAACAGATCGGTCATCGCAGAAGTGCGGATTCGAGTCCCAGAGAGTCCCTTCGAGAGAAGGCTTTGAAGAGATTTACATAGAATGTGTCCTTCCTAATGTGATCTTATTAAAATTTTTCCCAATTAATAAATAAATTTAATTGTAAAAGTTGCTTTTAAAATGGTTTCATGATTTAGCAATATGGAGACTCTCCACTTAACAACAAAACTCGAATTTTAAGTTTATAAAGCTGATTTTTAATTGAAGATTTCTCATTTTAATGTGAAAATGGTTTAAACTCAAGCATTTATATAGCGAAAAATATGATTAATGGCTACAGCCAAGTTAAAATGTAATATTTGAGTATTAGGGTGTATGCCTTTAGATAATTACATAAGCGACATCCAATTGCACATCTATACATAGTCATAAGTTGTAAATGAAGTAAAAAGCTATCTAAATACTAAACTCTAAGAATACATATTAAAAATATATATGGTCAAATAACACATCTCATCAAAATTCGTTAAACAAATTATAATGCAAGTGGATGCAGAATTGCTTTAAAAGATTTTTAATGGTAGTGAAAATTGTCCACATATGATTACTGAGAAAACAAACAACACGACATATTAAACATTTTCTAATACCAACTTCACACAGAAACTTAATGGAATCACAATTTCGTTTAATTAAATAATTCCATTTTCCACTTCCTACAGGGCCACTTGCTTCATTGACAAACATCTATCGGCAGCCCCACAGAACTATTATGTTTTTTACAAAATAAAAGTTAAAATGTGTAGCAGCCGTTTCCTTTAACCTTAAAGACAATCAAAATAAAAATATGTGCCTATTTTTAAAAAGGCCATATTCACTTTTGATGCAAATTATGCAAAAATAAAAATCTGCATATTTCTAGTGTTTTTCTATTTTCTTTAATAATTTTTGATTGTCATTTATACATTGACAATATAATACGAAGCACCAAGCAAAATCGACTAGATTTTTCACTCTATTAGGCAATTAATAAAGCAATAAAGACATGATTAAGAATTTGTATTTTCTACCAAAGACTCAGTTTAATAAAAGCTCGAACACATTCGACTTTTGCGTCGCTTTAACGCTGGCGTCACTTTGACAGGAAGTTTTCCTGCGACAATGAACGCAAAAGAGAAACGCAAATTTTGATTTTTTGTGATTCAAAACATATAAATATACATTTTTCAATTTAAAAATGATAATATTTTTGTATATTGCAGCATTGTGAATAAAACAAGTGTGATATCTTATCCGTCAATGCCTAACAGGATGTTCAAGATGGCTAGATTTTAACGTTTTGACAGGATGTTCAATATGGCGGCGCATATTGCCGGCTATCATCACCGGGTGATAGAAAAAGACACAGAATGAGACCACGATAGTCAATTAAAAATCAGGTGATCGGTTCTGTTTGTAATTTTGACATCTATGCAGAAGTTATCACACTTGTTTTATCCACAATGTATTGCAGGAAAATAACTGAAATTACAATAAGTTTGAGAAATAATTAAAAGCTGCAGAGAAAGTTACTGACCACGTCAGCAAAATTTAAATTTTTGAATTCCTTTCGCGTTACTTTGGCGTTGCCGTTGCGTTACCAACGAATGTGTTTGGGCCTTAAGGGATATAATGTAGAAAACTTGACTTTATTATTTCATTAGCCCTCTGTGTGAAATTGCTATAAAGCTTATTTAAATGCATGCATGAAACAAACATTGATAATCAAAGTAAATAAAATAAATTAGTTAAAGAGGTAAAAGCATTATTAATATAATTTCGTATGACCAATTTTTAACAAATTTTGATTTAATTTCCACATTTTATTAAAATTTTAGTTGTCCAATCGTTTTAATTGTATATTTTTTTTCAATTAATGCACAATTGTGATTTGTTTTTTTTTTTTTTACTGTAAGCATAATTAAAACGAAAAAGTTTTTTTACTGAAGCATATATAAAGTTTAAGTTATAGCATACATTTGGGTATTATGTATTTTACATTTGGGTATAAATGTATGGCGAATTTGACTCACAATGTCTTTTGTTAAATGCTAAAGTTTCATATGAATTTGTTGTAGAAAATTCGTAGTAAAAAATTTCTTGCTTAGTGTTGTTGCTGTTGCTGCGGCTGATGTTGTTGTTGCGTTTATGCTGCGGTATTGTTGATAAAATTTCATTTTTATTAATTAAAGCCATCAAGGTTATTGAATATTTTTTAATTTTTTTTTTATAAATTTGTATGCATTTATCAAGCACCCATTATATTCGCATTTACTTGCAGAAAGCTGAGTTTTCTTTAGGAAGCACTTGAGTCGAGTTCAACGCATTTTTAAAATTCACTTCACATTTTTTCGTTAATCCTTTTGAATCTCAGTTACCACAAACGCATACATACACATAAACATACTTTGTATGTATGTATTTATTTAAGTATTAGTTTAACCTTTGTTTGTCGTGCACTGTAGAGCTTTTGTTCCAACACTACCATACAATTTTTCGTTAAAATTTTTTCATCACTTGTAAACTTTTTTTTAGAGTAAGTTAAATTTTCTTTCAGTTATTTGATGTAATTAAAAAAATTATTTATCTCGTCATTATTTTTCATTAAAAAAAAACTAAATAACAAACACACCAACAACATTTATGTATAAAGTAGAACAAAAATACATAAAGAGCAAGAAAACAAACGAAAGTAGAAGAAGAAGAACAAGAAATTCTTAATTTTTTTTGTTTTTTTTTTTTGTGATGGCAGTTATAATTTCCAAACTTACAGAACTTTTACAGGGTGTATCACTTATTTATCATACCGACAAAAAATTACACGCGGAAAGTGTAGCCTCGCGCGGCCACTTCTGTTCACGTACGCGTTTTCTATAGACTGATTTGAATTTTCCGTCTTTAAACATTGCCAGCCATACCAAAATCAGCCACTTTACAACACCACAAACATGATCCAAAGGATTCGTGTGTACCTCAGAGAGTCAGCTTTTCCAAAACAAACAAAAAAAAAAAAACCAGCTACCATTCATTGTCTCTTCATGCAACACCCACACCTTGCGCATGTATGCGTTTGATATTTTCTACAGTATTTGTGAATATAATATTTTTATTGATGTATATGTGTGTGATACGTTGATGTTTGGAGCTACCCTTATTATCATTCAATTTTACAAGTGTCCAATTGCTCTTGTTTATTTTGTTTTTGTCATTTTTACTTGCGCTCTCAAAAAATGTTGCATATGTCAAAGGGCGAAGGACCTCGTTTGTTGAGAATTGTGGTACGTGTTTATAATTTGTTTTGCGGTTTTTAAAAATTCTCTCTCTCCATGAAAGCGCTAGAGATATCAAACAGAAACGCTAAAGTCTGTTGTAAAAGTCTAAGACCGTAAATAAATTTAGAAAAATAAGATTTTCTTGTTTTCGTTTATTTATTTCAGGTGATAATAACACTATGCTGAAAAATCAATTTTTTCGATTAATATTAACGTATGGAGCAGGACTCCTCGATAGCCATTCCGAAACGGCTTTTCATTCAGTTGCCAAACTAAAAGGTGGTCACTGGAAAACAATGCATTTGTGCTAAACGCCTTTCTTGATATCGAAAGAGGTTTTAAAAATGGGTTCCCAACAGCCATTAAAAAGGCTCCCCTAGCATTAGATTGAATCTGATATAATTCATCAGCAGCCTGTTAAATAACAGAACCGCCACGTCGGAGTGACGAAGCGACGACTCGTGAAAGGTGAGAAGCTGAGGCTGTTCTTTCCTTCATGCTCTGTAATTTTGAACGACCTCTTAAAGCCCTTTAGAGTAGGGGCTGCCAAGTAGGGTAGTGCTGGTGACCTGCCAAGCTCTATCAGGCGGGAAGTTTATTAATATATTGGGAGGAGGCCGTGGCCAGGAGATCTTGAGTGTCAACCATGGCAAAAAGAAGATTTTTATGTTTAAGCGGAGGTATAAGATTCCTGCACATAGACCACCGCTGATGCTGTGTCACAGGATTAAGGAGCTTGGGATCATTGTTGACATCAAGCTGTGATGGAAGCTCTTTCTTGGGTTCTGGTCGGGTGAACACTAGACATTTCTTCCACGGTTAAAATTATGGAAGCGGGGTAGCTATTGCTAAATGCTTTGTTGAACCGGTAGACATCATAGGTTATCTAGAGTTTTGACCGGCTGAAAGTATTGGCTGGACCTACTACTGTGCGCCGGAACGTATATTCCCACAAGGAAGGAATGGAATAAAGAATTCATATGGTATAGAAGTCTGGTGAACCTGTTCGCGGATGGATGCAGGCTGGTCGTGCGAATTGAGTATAATACACTGCCATAAGCACGATTTCAGCCAAAAATTTAGGGTACCCAATTACTGTGGCGTCTTGGAGTTCGACTCTGTAAAATATGCAGTCCAAGGGATGATTTTCCCTGCCCTGTTTGGTGTCAGGGCATAAGGATATCACTATCAATAACTCTCTTAAGACCCGAACAGTTACGTGCGAACTGAATGTGATGTCAGTGGTTATTTTTGGATTTCGCTGCTCTGAGGCAGCTGAGCTGAACTGAAATCGCTTCTTTTTGAAGCAGTCGGAACCATTCTGACTCCAAGCGTTTTTCGGAACTATTAAGGTTTACTTAAGTTCATAATCCATTGTTATTAGAATGTTAACAGGACACTGTTCGATGGATGTACATCCGGTGAACCTTGAAATCCTCGAAAGCCCCAGCTATTTTAGCTCAATGGAGGACAACAAGTCTACGGCATCCAAAAGCTGTATTCTTAGCTGTTGAGCCTTTGCGACAGCCTCAAAAAATTGAAAGATGTAAGGTCTAGAGAGCTTTTCGGGCATCTGAGCCAACGAAATATATAAAGTGAACCAATAATCGATTCCCTAGTTTTAAATCGTCGTATTTAGCCTTACTTAACTTGACTTTAGTTTACTTCAGCCTAAAGCGCTAGTTGGAGGGGAAAATTAGCTACATCAACTAGCCCAGCCTACCAACTTCGCGAGATATACTTATATCTCCTTGCTTACCGAAATTAAAGTACATATTGACTTTTGAAATCATCTGAGACTATAGCAACCCGACTAGTGCAACCGTGTGTAGCTGAATATAGCACAGCATAGTACATCTCAATGAATGTCAGGTAGAGTAAGCTTTTTCGCACCTTGGGTTTAGTCGACAGTCGCTCCTCTGAATATTGGTTTAAAAAACGGCAGTAGTCTTTAGTCTTGTTTTGGCAATAGCAATCTAGCAACCAAGTCCATTTCTACTTCATCTCTCTAAGCTCTGTTGATCTAGCTTCTTTTCCAGTTTTTATAGATAAGTGTCCATTCCCACAATATTTCTTTTTATAACACGCAAAACAGTATGGAATCTTAAAAAAAATTTAAAATATCGCTATGTATGTAAATGTCCTCATGAAGCTTGTATACCAAACATAAATATCAAGGAAAGTGAATATAAACTTCGAAAGTTTTAATAACGTCCCACTGTTCGAATATGTCAATACAATAAATTTGTAATAATTTTAACTTGATTACCTACATACATACATTTGCCTACAATACAAATATTAAACATCCCCATCTGCATAAAAGTAAACCCCCCAAAACTGAATCAATCTCAGAGAACAAAATACCTCCTAAGGTAAGTCAATAAAATTTATTTAATAATAGATAACAAAGCAGAAGGCGTTAAGGCGCCTGCGCGCTCACTTCGCAAATTCGAATTCCACTGCACACAACAGCAAGAATTTCTTTGTATGGATGTGGGTAACACTTTTGTGTTCTATACGTATGTATGTAAGTATGCGTTTATAGAAAATAAATGAATTGCACCCTATATTTTTTGACGCTTGGCAAAAGCTCGTGCTGTTTTTTATCAACGCAAAAGAATTGATAAGGACAACGCCATTAACAAGGCCAAACATAAATTGGGTGTTGTTGTTGTTGTTTGTCTATCGTCTGTTGCATGCTTAATATGTAAATTGTATAGGCGTTTGTGGATATTTTGTTCAGCCGCTGCGTTGACCGGTAAATTGTCAATGACTTGGGAAACGATTATACATATTGACGTATGAACATAGTACCTGCCTATATATGTATGTACATACATACATATGTACATTAATACATATGTATGTATTTATTAATATTGGCCCATGTGATTTGCGTGTTAGAAGTTTTATTTGTAGGCACAAATAAAAACAATAAAGCGTTTACTCTATATTTTTGATTGAAATGTTTATCATAAAAAATGCTTAATTCATAGGCAGAGAAGGAAAGCATTTGTAGCTCTTTGTTGTTTGCCAAATTCCATAGAATTTAAAATCCATTCTCAACCTTCGAGTTATTGGTTTGCTGTTGCCGCTGCTGTCAAAATATTCGAAGCTGGATTATTGGAAGTCTTTACTCCTTTTAGTGCAGGCACCCTCAAGGGTATAAGTTCATAGATCTTTGTTTAATTGGCTGATCAACGCCCTGGATTGATGAGGAGTGTGATGACTAGTACCTAGGACCTACCTAATTATTTTCTAACTTTTATTATTATTATTACTTAATGTAAGTATTGTTTTCAATAAAACGGTTTAGCCTAAAAATCGTTTTTAAATTATTTTATTTTCAAGTTTTTAGTCTTTATTTAATTGCCTATTATTTCTCATTCTATTTAATTCATTTAATGACTTATTATTACAAGAACACTTTCCTGACAATTTGTTACAATAAGTCCTCAATACATAATCCTTCCCAAGACTTTACTCGACTCGCCACGTATGCTTGTCCCTCCTGGAACTCCAAAGTATTTCTTCCGGACTATATGTAATATGTGTTCCAAATATGAACCAAATCGGACCACAAAAACGATTTTTTGCAATATTACGATCCATGCGCCACCTATCGTAGTGTTTTTCTTATTATTGCATTGTCGTCGGATTCTTAACTATATTCCAAGTTTCAAGCTTGTAGCTTATCGGGAAGTTACTTAAATTTTTTTAATTACAAAATTCGTTCACAACGGCCGCACATTGGGGACGAACTTTTCAAAACCACCTACATATCACAAATATTAACCGATTTTAATCATTTTTGTAATTGAATTCTGAAGAGACTCACATCGCCCGATTTTTAAAATTAACTAGAAAAAAATTCAGAAAAAAAACAATTTTGCAAAATGTTCTTTAAAAAATTGTTTAAACAAATTAATTTTGCAAAACGAATGTCAATTAGCAATACCTAGTATCTCCTAAAGTGTATGTCATTCTCTTAAGTATTGAGCAAAAATTGTATGTCCCGAAAGTGATACATAAATACGTATTATAATATAAAGTTCTGCAAAGAATAGGCTATTTTGCAACAAATTGTTTAATAAACAAATTTTTTTGAAGAATCAAGCGATGTGAGTCTCTGCAGAATTCCATTACGAAAATATCTGTGTAAACATTTTTGCAATCGGTTGATTTTTCGAACCTGTAATTGGTTTTGAATGAAATTAGAGCTTAATCCCCAATGTGGGCCGTGCGGCCGGCCGGCCGGCCTGTCAAGTCAAGCTAAATAAAACCGTTTAAAAAGCATCACACCACAAATTAGAAAAGAAACTCGGTCTTGAGACCGTTGAAGGTGTTTCTAGCAGGCATGCTTAACCAACGAACCGATATCATTTCGTTACGATAATTAACGTTAATAAACGAAACAAAGTCATTTCGTTTCGTTTATTAACGTTAAAAACGTCAAATTAACGAAATGATTTCGTTTCGTTTTCTGCCATATCAAAATGGAATCAAATCGTTTATGTTCATTATTAATTTCAAACTATGCTGGCAAAGCTGATTGATGGCGGAGTCATTAAAGGTGAAAGCAATAGCCAAGCTGATTGCAACTTTTCTCATGAATTTTGACAGTACGAACATTTCTCAGAGTGTTTTTGACATTACCACCAACGAATTACACAAACAAATTATATGGAGTTTGTGTGTGTATGTGCGCTCGTTGTTACCACCTTACGGCTTCACCATGGCTATAGCATTGCCAGCACAATTCAAGCATAAAGTATCACGTTTTTGTTAACGTTTTTAACGTTAACGAAAGCTTTTCGTTTCGGTTAAAAACGAGATACAATTTATCTTGATAATTTCTTTATCGATAATATTTCGAAGTGTTTCAACGGAAACGGTGGAAATTTTTTGATAAACGATTAGCTTAACGTTAAGGTGCATCCCTGGTTTCTAGGTAAGTTTTTATTGATATTCCGCATGATTTACCAAAACAATGCGTCTCAATGGTGCACGAATATAACTTTTGACACAATTTTAAACTTCGATTTATAAACAAGTTAAAAGGAAAGAGAAAAAATAAAAGGGAAACGAATTAGGAAGTATAGGAAAAGGAAGAGGAAAATTAAAATAAAAATAAAAGGAAAAAGTAAAAGTAAAAGGACACGGAAAAAGGAAAAGATAAGAAAACAAATTTTAAAAATAAAATAAATGTAAGGCGCGATAACCTCCGAAGAGATCTAAGGCCGAGCTTCTCTTCCAATTTGCGTCGTGCTCCTCTTGATTTTTCCCTACAAATTGGCCGGACGGGACCTACATGTTTTATGCCGACTCCGAACGGCATCTGCAAGGCAGATGAGTTTTCACTGAGAGCTTTTCATGGCAGAAATACAATCGGAGCGCTTGCCAGAAACTGCTGAGGGGCGACCCCGCTTAGAAAAATTTTCTTCTAATTGAAAAATCTTATTTCTAAAATTTTGATGTTGCTTTGCCCGGGAGTTGAACCCAGGGCATACGGTGTGATAGGCGGAGCACGTTACCATCACACCACGGAGGAATTTTAAGTAAAGGAAAAAAATTAAATTAAAAATGAAAAGAAAAAGGAAAATAAAAAATTATATAAAAAAACACGAAGTACCAGCTCCCAGCACAGCCTAAATAATGCTATATCATATTCAGAGCCGGAGCAGTAGCTGGGCGTATTTGTATGGGTTAAGAGGAGGAAACAATCAAGGCTAGGAGTGGCACATACATATATCAGCTCTAGAAACAGCAAGTAGCATATTATTTGCCAAAAGGACAGAGCTATTTTTTTACATAGATTCTGGTTTCTGATAGGGTTTTTCAGTTTGATTGTTGAGTTAACTTTTTGTAACACTATGGGCACAATCAATCATGAGGTCTTTATTGACCGACCAGTTCAACCTATAGTGGTGACTGTGAATGTGAGGAACTGCGACGCAAAGTGTCACGGCGTCATTCACAATCTGGACCTTAATAATTAAAAATTGCCTTTAAAATTTTAATGCTATAGCATTCACGTCCGCGAACGTGCTAATTCTTCTGTTTTCAACACCAAATTGTCTACGTTTAATTTGCTTTCTTAAAACATCGCTAAGCAAAATTAGTCCGTAAAAATCTTTTGGTTAAACTTTGAATTTCTTTGCCTTGGCCGAAGCGAAGTGGCTTTCTGCATTTAAAAGAAAATTTGTGCTTCGAAATGTTATTGAAAAAAAGTTCACTCGAGCCAAAATAAGAAATTTTAACCGCTTACAAAGAAGCATTCGCGCTAATCCCACTTGGATTCCAATCATGGGTATGTTTTACTACTATTTATGCCGTGTTTTTCAGTTCCATTTTAAGTTGACTAGAGTTTAACCTTGCCATTTTGTTCAATAAAATCAAAAATTTGCTGCTCATCTCAGCTTAAGCGACCGAATTGGCAGGGTTAAACTCTAACTTTAACTGGAGTTTAAACTTGCACTGAAAAGCCGGAACTTAATGATTTCAAAACACTTCTTCAAGCAAATTTTTGCTTGCAAACTAGGGACGTTACAGAGCTTCGATTTTGATTGATTGCGGTTCGTCTGTACATTTTCCGATTTTATGTATAACGAATACATAGCAGAAATTGATCAGTAGACAAATTTAATGGAAAAACGTATAGAGCTCGCACAAGTGTGTGTCGCCTATTTTGTTTCTTAGCAAGTCATGAACCAACGGTAACCACTGATTAAAGAATATTTTAACAATGTTTTTATTCGCCATACCTTCCAATTAGCTAGATATTCCACTTCCGATTAAAGTTCTGGTTTCGGTTTCGATTCCGATAAAACAAGTTTGCAAGTTCCAAATTGCGATTACGGCTAACTCACTTTCGTTACATTCCAATTACAAACGACCACCACATCAATGCATACGTACTCAGTTTTAGCCGTGCAAACTGTTATGCGTCTGTGTCAAATGGTATTTAAATTAATTCCGGATATTGCTGTGGAAAGTACGCAATACTACAGGGATATACATATGTATGTAAATATGTATAAGGGAGCTTCCATGAGACAGAGAACCTCAGACCAAAAATTTGTTTTTTATTAAAACTAACAAACCCTTGCGAAAAACGCTGTTAAATATATTAACGCATCCGAAAAATAACAAATTTTAACATTAAATACACTTTTAATGACTTTTTTCGCTTTTTAAAGTAAAGTATTTGGGCCCGCATTTTTTGTAAGGATGAATAAGGGAGTTTTGAAATAGTTGTCAAATTGTTTGTGGTTCTCAATTCAAGTGAATGATAATTGTAATAAATACAGAAGCTCGCCTTATTTAATAAAATTTAGTTTTAGCTCACATTGGGTAAGTTATTACTATTTTTTATACAATAAATAAAACAGTATCGGCCTTGTCCCACCCGTGACAAAAAAACAAAATTTCTTTTTTCCTTAATTAGTGATGAACCGTTTTTTCGTGTTTATTTCCTAAAACTAGATATATATTGCGAATGTATACCACAATTAGAATTTCGTTTCTACAAAGTTATTTAAGAGATATGCAGTAGTGAAATACGTCCCACCCGTGACAGATATGGGTGGGACAGATTTTGCTGAAAACTATAGCGTAATAATGCAAGCCTGCACATTGGGGCCATGCACAGTTTACAGTATTTACTGCGTGTGTATGGCTGGCTGAAGGCAAAAGATATTCGTACGCCATTGTTAGTGACGTTTTTTGCCACGACAAGTATACTGTGTATGCATGCCTAAAAAAGATTATCGTGTCACTAAAAAATAAAATTCCCAGACTAAAAACAATTAAAGTGTTCTTTGATGGTGCAGCATCACAATTTAAAAACATGTATACCCTATCGAACCTTTGTTATATGCCTACAAATTTTAATGTACAGGTAGAGTGGTATATTTTCGCCACTTTCCATGGAAAAGGAGCAGTGGATGGAGTTGGCGCCGTTGTGAAGAGGTCGGTATGGAGTCAAGTACGGCAACGTAAGGCTGATATCAATAATGCTGTAGATTTCATGTTAACTTCTAGAAAAGTTATAAGGAATATTGAGACTATGCATTTATCTGAAGAAGAGGTTGAAGCTAACAGAATCATGCTTGACCGAAGATGGAACGATGTACTCGCTATTAACAAGGTTCAGTCACACCATTTCTTAAAAAGATGTAGTCAAGAGGATCTTTCTATGGGACTTACTTACATTCAAATCAAAACTTGCTAGCCTAGATTCCGACGATGATGAAAGTTCATGGAACGAGTCCGATTCTAAACCTTTGGCATCTATAAATTATGGTAAATAAGCCAAAGTATTTTCAGTTCGAACGTGTCCCACCCGTGACACTACAATTTTGAATTATTATTATAAAATTAGAAACTGAAAGTAAGCTATTTTTATGTTATTATATTCCACATATGTCAGTACAAATGGGGATATTTAAATAAAATGAATTGCTTTTATAAATTCGCAGAGTTTAACTAATACTTTATGTGGCTAGAGAATACCCAGCCAGCATTTTTTGAAAATTTTGATCAAAAAATATTCAAATATCATACCCCAAGATGATTAAAAACGTTCAAATTTAAAAGCATTTTCTGTTCGAATTCTTGAATAATCATTTTTGATTCATATTTCGAAACGCTTTTTGGTCATATCTGATATCATTGTAAAATTGGGCTTTAATTGTTTTAGAGTAATATTTGACTACTTTTCACAGTCATTTTCTGATCATATTCGTGAATATATCTCAATATTTTTGGTTGAGATTTTTGATTCATTTTTGAATGCGATTATCATGCATTTATTCTTCATATCTCATACAAAATAAGATACTACATGCAAATCTTATTTAATCAGGGGAACAAACAAACTAGACCAATATACACCTGCGACTACAACATCCAGCATCAGATATGATCGTCAACATCTTAAAATACGATATGGTACGGGTTGTTGAAGCCATATCCAGGTACATATGTCAAGAGAGTTTCACTTACCTGGGGTTCAAATAGTTCACAACCTTTGTATTGTCTAATGGTTGGATTTGTATTTTCTGGGAAGCCGAAGGTGGAGAAATGGTTGGGGACATCTTTTGTTAGGAGAGGTATATACATTATTTCTTGTCTCGAAGAATAAAATTTTAATATATTTTTTCTGAACTTCATGATTGAAAAAATGTGTGTATGCGAAAAAATAAGATCTTCAATCAAAAGTAAAACAAGTATAAAATTCATTATTCAGTCAACAAAGATTGTCAGATAAGATTCAGAAAGCTGAATGAAAAATGATTACAAATTGTTGATCACCTAAAGTAAACACATTTGATTCAAATATGATTCCAAAATATGATTGAAAAACTATATACAGTTTTTGATCATCAAAAGTATTCATATTTGATTATTTCTTTTGTTCAATTGTATGATGACTCATTTTTTAGTCAGAAAGAGTAATCAAATTGTATTGATATGTAGGGAAATTCAAAATTTTATCACCTAAATGCTGAGTGGGTAGCTTCTTTTTTCTGTCCCACCCGTAACAATTTTTAAAATTAAATTTTTTCCAAATTCGTGGTAATTTTACGGTTCTTTTTTTAACTGGTGCATTAACAATTGATGATATTTTCCAAAATTTATAGTTAAACTAAGAATAACTTGTAGAATTTATTATAATCCTATAACAAACATGTAATTATGCGTACAAGTGTCCCACCCGTGTCGATGGAATACCCCATAAATGGCACCCTCACCCTCACGAAATTTGTTTGCCTTAATGTTTGCAAGTCTTTGTCAAAGTTAATAATACCGTTACTTTGCTTTTGTGTTTTTAAATTTTACATAAATTTGTGCTTGACACGGAATATTCCAATTTTTGTGCGTTTCTTCAGCCTTTATACTTTTTAATACACAAACATTGTAAGGATTATGCCTAAAACTAAGGTTGAAAATGATTTGCAATAAATAGAGAACTCCTTCTGCTCTACCCAAGCAAGGCCGAGGTAGCTCAGAACTTAAAGCTAATTTCTTTGGATTCTGATAATAGTTCTAGGGGAGGAAAATTTGGGGTTTGAATATGCACACAAAATTTATTTCAAAGTTTTCTATTTGCTTAAATTTTTTTTATTTCTTATTAAAGAAATCGATTTACATATAAGTTTAAGTAGATATTTTGGTATGTATGTATGTATTTCTTGTATGAAATGGGTAATTCCATGTCAAATTATTAATTGATGAATCATTCTAAATGTGCAGAACTTTTCTTTCACCATACAATAAAGTCGCCTTTACGGAAAAATATTTAAAAAAAATTTTAATTAAATTTTTTTATTGAAAAACAAAACATAATTTAAAAAAAAAAAATAAATTAAATAAGCTCGTATAATTCTTCCAATGAAAATGTCATTTTAAAAAGCTTTATAAATCATTTTTTTTATGAATATGGGGGATAAAGAAAAAACTTAAAAAAGAAATAATTAATTAAAAAGCATATTTTGGATATCTGTTTCCAATTCTAAAATCAATTACCGACTTCCGTAACTTTTTGATATACCTTGAACGATTCTTATGCTACAACATGAAACAATTTAAGTTCATTTCTGTTTCTTTTTACGCTCTCGCATGGCCATCAACTCCTTGTATTGCTCGATTGAGCCGTCCTCATGTTTCGAAGTATAACTTTTACTCGACTTCTCTTTATCATCTGATTCCTTCACGCGTTCTGCATCTTTCTTTGAACGCTGTGACATTTTAATATTATCACGCACACGCTTGCCGAGTCGAGATGCCGCCAGAACTTTGCTTACCTTGGAGCTTTTCAAATAGCGTTGGTGCCAAGACTAGAAAGTGAAAAGAACATATAATTGTAATTAAAGAACAGTAACACAAAGCGTATTCTTCCTACTGTGGTAGCTACCGCTCAATCTAGGCCAGTGGTGCAATTGAGAGCTTCGAAAACTAGCCGGCGTTCAGATGTCGTATCAGCGCGGCGACAGAAATTCTAAGAAGTACTCACCTCTGAACTTTCCTTATCACGTTCATCTTCTGGTTCACTCGAATCCAATGATATGATATCCGAATCGTGTTCATCGTTGATGTTGTTACTCTTTTTCGATGAAGTTGCAAATGATGATGATTTAGTATCCTTTTCTAAATGTTCAATCATTTCTTCTTCAAGGTCGCCACCTTCTAGAGAGATGACATCGTCATTTCGATCATCTTCGTCGTCTATTGTAGGTGCGACATTGGATGATGGGACTGCAGGCTTTGCGGTAGCGGCTGAAGATGATGATCTCCTTAATGCTACTGTACCTTCAGTGGATTTATCATGTCGTTGTTTACTTCTTGTTGCTTCTGCTTCGGTTTTACTTGACTTCTCAACTGCTTTCTCGTCTGTTTTAGTTGAAACATTTTCTGTTTTGTTTTCTTCATTCGGTTGGCTTTTGTTGTCGCCTTTTTGTTTGCCATTCTCAATCCGTTTTTCTACCGTATCTCCACCTGGTTTTGAATTAGTCGAACTCCGATCTCTTTTAGATTTTTTTCGATCTTTCTCAGCCTTAAATGATTCTTTTTCTGCGGAACTGCTTTCAGCCACCTTGCGTTCTCTTTCCCTATTCGATTTTTCGATTTCAGCTTTAGGCGCTTCTCTCTGTGACACACCTTTTTCTGTCACCTTCCGTTCCCTATTAGATTTATCTCCATCAGTGTTTACTTCATCTCTCTTTGTTATATCCTTTTCAGTTATCTTGCTGTCTCTAGTCGGCTTTTCCTTTTCAGATTTAGCTGCTCCTCTTTGCTTGTCATCTGTATCAGCCATTCCGTGCTCTGTAGCAGACTTTTCTCTTTCAGATTTTGTTTCGTCTCTTTGTGTTACATCTGTTTTGACCATCTTTCGCTCCCTTGCAGGCTTTTCTTGTTCATCCTTATTTGCATCTTTTTTTGTTCCATCTTTTCGTGAAGCATCACTCTTATTTTTAGCACTCTCCATTTTACGAACTTTCTTCTTTCCTTTTCCATCATTTTCTCCGTCTGAGCTATCAGTTATTAGCAGTGTTTCTGGTTCCGGAATTATTGGTATAACATCAGGGGTTGGTGAATGTGAACGCGGTTCCTTCTTCACCTCTTTTATTACTTCTTTTTTCACCTCTAGCAACGGTGGGTTGTCGAGTCTCTCAAATACGCTACGACTAGTTTTAGGCTTCGTTTCTTTATCACTTGCCGCTATATCAGATTCAGAATTTTTGTCGCGGTAGTTTCTCTCTAACTTATCATGCTTTGATAACCGCAAATCAACTTCCTTATCTTTGGATTTTGCATGTGAAGTGGAGGATGTATCCGCAGTTGAGCTTGAAGTTGGTTTGCTTGGCCTTGCGGTTGTTGGCAGTCGGCTGTGCGACGTCGAAGATGGCTTTTCTGCTTCTTTATTTTGTTCACTGTGCTCATGTCTGCGTTTGCGTTTAAGCTCTTTGGAATCGGTGCCATTTGCAGACTTTTGATCGCGACTTTTGTCATCGTTGGCCTCATCCGAGTCCACTTCAATCTTTGTTACTGGCTCGAGTGCTAGTTGCGAACGTATGGCGCGGGCGCGCGCTTGGAGCTCCAATAGTTCCAATACGCTTATTTGGCCATTATCTATAAAAAGAATAAATATATGCAAATAAATAACAGCTCCGTATTGAGCAATTGTGTGGGAAAAATAATTTTTTAGCGCGTAATGGAAGACGCAGGCATCGAGTAACAAATTACTAGCGCCCATGCTACTGAGCTTTCTATATCGTGTTAAATTACTGCCTTAGCACAGATAGCACATGCACTGATCCACAATAAATCCAAAATTGTTAATCTAGCTGTTCACATGGTGCAACGCAAACTCAATGCCGCTGAACCTCAATAAATGTAAATTCATGTGCCTCTCTCGAAGATCTTTGCCAGCAGCCTCTTGACTAAAGTCAATACAGAGGCAATTTTTACTTTTTTCTTTAAGGAATTTTCATTGGGACTCTAGGTATAATCTTCCACCTTATACTAGTCAGTTAAAGCTTATCAATCTTCCAACTCTCGCAAGTCGTAGAGAAATGCTAGGTGTATTATTCATGGCTAAACTACTGAATGGACTCAGGGCCGGATTAACAACTAGGCAGAATAGGCATTTGCCTGGGCCCCCGATTTTGGGGGCCACCGAAAAACGAAAAAGACTTCTAAAATTTTTTTACAAACATAAAATTCTAGGGAGTGAAAGAAAAATATAATCAGAACTGAAAATAAATTTTATTCAAATAAATAAAACTCAATTGACCGCATTCAAAAGGCGACGACCGACGAACTAGATAAGGTTCCTAAAAAGGAGATTTCCAACTCATTTGACAAATTGTGCAAAGAAGTGTATCGAAGTGAAAGAGTAAATTGAATAATAAAAAAGAATTATCTCAAAATGTACAATGGTTGTTTTTATTTTGAAAAATCTCGGTTATATTTGGAACAGAGAGTGCAGAAGCCTTCAAGTGGAAATTTCAACTATAATGATGAATTAGTGAATGATTAGTAATGGATGACAAATAAATGAGTATATTGTAACGAATTTGGGGATTTCCTGATATTTTTTGTACGGATAGTTAGAAGAGAGTTAAGTTTCAATCGGCGAAAATTTTAATGATTTCGAGGAAAAAACAAAACAATTATTACCTGGTGTAGGTTATACAGAAATCATAAAACGTACTCGTCGTAGAAAAAAACAACGTAATAGTAATAATAGACTGATTCACAAAAAACTCATAGTGATTTGTATAAGATACTAATGGAACATCAATTAATCAATGTATTTCCTAACACAGAAATAGCTCTTCGGATTTTTTTTAACATTAATCACAAATTTTTCTGCCGAACGATCCTTCTCGTAATTAAAAATAATCAAAGCTGCTGAAAGAGCTACAACGCGACAAGAGCGACTCGGTAGGTAGTTAGGTACATGATACAAAATAGAAGGTAGTTCCACTCAAAATTTTTTGACGTATTTGGGGATTTTTGAAGTTTCATAATGTTTGTTGTTTTGCCAGAAGCGTCGCCATACCGTTACTGTTTAAGGCGAAATTGTGGTTTTTCGGGATGGAAATTTCCTTTAGAATGAAAACGAATGGTCATCTGAGACAATAATAATATGCTTTAGCACGACTTATGTGCATACATCTCGATTGAGAATACAGTAAAATGCAATTTTATTGAAAAACAACGGATAATGACTTATATATTGGTTAATGACTCATATCTTTATGGCAGCTTGGCCCCTAGACAAAAAAAAATGAAAATGTCTGTTGTTTTAGCATGGCCCTATTATCATGCCCCACAGTGGATATTTCTCAAGGCGACCCAAGGTGACCCCTGGAACAAAGGGCAAAAACACTCTCTTAACTAGTGGCTAACCTGCAGAGCTACAGGGTAATGTTCTCCCTAAAAAATGGTTTAACAATTCCCTCCTAAAGCGCAACGCTTGAATTATACAATAAATAAATAAATTTTGATGGTATAATTAAGAACATTTAGGAACTCCTTTTCTTGCTGTCCCAATGTAACACGCTTTCATTAGAACAATTAGGACTGTGATATAAACTGCAAGATTTAATAATTTAGGTGTAAAGTTTTAATGTTAAAAATATTGTAACGATTTTACTTGCAAATCCTCTTATTTGCAATCCTCTGCTAAGTTCGAATCACTAAACTGTTGAATAAATAACTCCAATTTGTAATAATGCAAAATGCCCTTTATTAAAGTACTTCACAATAACACTCAAACTGTGCAACGAATAGCTTGCTTAATAACCAAACTGATTGATAGCTCAAATGAAACTCTACTATTCAAAATAATACTGATCTTGCTCGCTAGATAGCGTCTTAGTCGAAACTGCTTGACAACTCAGATCAAACTGAATTCCAGCGCCTCTACAATTGCCGCCTTTTATACTCTTGGATTTCAACGTTCGCATCCTCTAGGCGCTTCCAGAATCTACTAGTCCAGCAGCTCTCAAACGTCTCAGCTGTAACTACAATTGCACAATTTTATAGTTTTTCTCATTGCATACTTTCAGAAGTACCTCAGACATATGCATGTGTTTGTGCATTGACTCTCCGCTGCTCGTATACGTACATGGTACATATGTGTAGACGCAATTATTGTTTCGTTTATGTAGATACATAGTGATTGATCTATGGATGTGCATGATATCACTGTTTAGCATCGGCTTAGAGTTGGCAGTACCCCTTAGTTTTGCTAATATTCGTAACACTGCCCTCCACCTAAGTCTGATCGTCCCGATCAGACAAATCTCCCGATCTAAACGCCGCTAGTATCTCTAAATGTACCACTCTTCTAATCCGTGGTTTCCCAGTGGTTTGTATGCGGTAGATGGTATCACTGATCTTCTTCACAACTTTGTACGGGCCTTCCCAACTGCACCGTAATTTGGCTGGAACACCTTTCCGCCGGTGAGAGTTGTTTAACAGTACCAATTCTCCCTCCAAGAAACCTTCCGAATTTTTGTTCTCGTTGTACCTGCGTTTCATCTTACTACTCATTATTCTTGATCGTTCCCTCGCACTCTGTTGTTTGGCCAATGAACTTCTTCGCAGAGCTTGCACTTGACAGATTGACTTTGCATCATCATTATCGTCTTGATGTTTCACAACAGTAGTGCGCGCTGGCTTGAAACCACCCTTGCATTCTTTCTGAAAAATTCTTTCAGTTGTTTTAGTGCGTCCATTAGGGTTTGTCAATGCCGGTCTTTTTCTCGCATGTACTTTTAATTTCGCCTTATATGGCCCATTCGATCCATCAACCTTTTCTTTTGACTTTCGTGGCCTTTGTCGAGTCTTCTCCACCATTACTCGATTACTACTGAACCCTTTCTCCAACTTGAAGTTAAGTGGTATATCCTGGTTTTCATAACGCATCACCCTTCTCTGCATATCGATCTTCATGTCATGGTCAACCAAGAAGTCTACTCCCAATATGACTTCTTCAACGATCTTCGCCACAAGGAATTTGTGTAGAACCATGACCTTTCCAATCAAGACTTCACATATCACTTCTCCCTGAACTTGGTAATACTCGCCTGTGACCGTACGCAACCTTGCTCCAGGTATCGGTTTTATTCTCCTGTTGACCAAGTCAGATCGGATCAAGGAATGAGATGCGCCCGTATCTACAGTCAGTACACGTTCTTTACCATCCACATTCCCTCTGACGGCAAGACTGCTCAATTGTCTACCAATTTGCAACACAGATATCACAGGGCATTCAATACCTGGATCTAGCTCTCGATCTCTACCTCTTACTCGCTCTTGCTCATCCCCTCCAGCTTTGCGTTTACGGCCACCCACATTGTTGGAACTATTAGGACCAAGATCACAATGACGTGCAATGTGACCGGACTTCCCACATTTGAAGCATTTGATAACTTTTTCACTCCGCTTTTGCGATCCTTTCAGCGCCTCCAATATTGCGTCTACCCACTCTGGCCTTTCTACTTCCACGCGATGGGCTTTGTACGCTGGCTTACTCAAAAGTGAGGCTGTTTCCTGAGTCAGTGCATGCGATGCCGTTTCAGCAAATGTTAGTTTTGGATTCGCATATGTAGCCCGCTTCGTTTCCACATCTCGTATGCCATTTATGAAGCTCTGGATTTTTACCCTTTCAGTGTATTCCACGGGTGCGTCCGCATTTTTAGCGGTTTTGCAACTCAATTTGGAATATCTGTTTCCTATGCTCGCTTCCGTAACGTCTCTCTAAAGCGCTCATCAATGTTTCGTAGTTGTTCCGCTCGTACTCTGGGATGGTCTGTAAGATTTCCGCAGCTGGTCCTTTTAACGCTACGAATAGAGCTGCGACTTTATCTTCAGCATTCCAGTTGTTCACTGCTGCGCTCTTCTCAAACTGTAGGTTAAAGACCTGGAAAGGAACAGAACCGTCAAAGGATAGTGTTTTTACCTTTCGATTGCTTGCTGAAACAGCTGGGCGATTTAATTGCAACTCTTGTATACGATCTTTTGAAGCATCTATCTCGGCCTCCATTTTACCTTGTCGACCACTCAACCCTTCCTGAAACTGCGTTAGTTTCTCTTCCATACGCGATTCTAGTTGTGCAGGGATCTGCGACGATACCTGTGCTGAAATTTGTGTCGACATTTCTGATATACGTGCCTCTTGTGCTTCAATTTTAGATGTTATTTCTGACGACATTTCTGAGATACGTGTCTCCTGTAATTCAATATTCGATGTTATACGGTTCTCCTGCGATTCTAGTTGTGATGCCATATATGTCTTCTGTTCTTCGAGCTGTGCTGACATATTTGTCTTCTGTTCTTCGAGCTGTGTTTCCATCTTGGATGTAATCTGTTTCGACATTTCTGACATTTGCGACGACATTGATGTTACTGTCGATGTTTGTGCAGATATTGCAGCCAAAATCATGTTCAATTCTGTGCTCGTAACTGTCTGCGATGTTTCGTTTTTCTCTTCAATTTTTGTTGTTGTCTCGTCCCCATCAGGATAAAAGACATACTCGTCCACATCGATTCCTTCTGCTTCCATTGCCTCTCGTAGCCGTGCCTGAAGTTCGAGTTTAACGCAGCTTGTATTCAATCAACGGCTCTCCAACTCCTTCTTCAGTTGCTGGATCTTCAATTCACTGAACTTTGCCATGTCCTTGTTGTCCTCCGGAATTTATTCAACAATTCCTCTTCTGACACCAATTGTAACGATTTTACTTGGAAATCCTCTTATTTGCAATCCTCTGCTAAGTTCGAATCACTAAACTGTTGAATAAATAACTCCAATTTGTAATAATGCAAAATGCCCTTTATTAAAGTACTTCACAATAACACTCAAACTGTGCAACGAATAGCTTGCTTAATAACCAAACTGATTGATAGCTCAAATGAAACTCTACTATTCAAAATAATACTGCTCTTGCTCGCTAGATAGCGTCTTAGTCGAAACTGCTTGACAACTCAAATCAAACTGAATTCCAGCGCCTTTACAATTGCCGCCTTTTATACTCTTGGATTTCAACGTTCGCATCTTCTAGGCGCTTCCAGAATCTACTAGTCCAGCAGCTCTCAAACTTCTCAGCTGTAACTACAATTGCACAATTTTATAGTTTTTCTCATTGCATACTTTCAGGAGTATCTCAGATATATGCATGTGTTTGTGGATTGACTCTCCGCTGCTCGTATACGTACATGGTACATATGTGTAGACGCAATTATTGTTTCGTTTATGTAGATACATAGTGATTGATCTATGGATGTGCATGATATCACTGTTTAGCATCGGCTTAGAGTTGGCAGCACCCCTTAGTTTTGCTAATATTCGTAACAATATATAATTATGTACAATATGGAATTTTTTTGTCGCAGACGATAAAGCCTAATTATCGTTAAAGGTTACCATGAACTTATAAAGTGTTATATTTCTTTACAGTCAATTTATTTTTTACTTTTTAGTTAATTTTGTTAACCAATAATAAAAGCTTACTTTTAAAAAGTTTTTTTTTCTTTAATTTTATTTTTTACTTTTTAGTTCGTTTTATTAACAAGTAATAGAAGCTTGTTCTTAGAAAAGCTTTTTTCTTAAATTTAATTTAAATATGAATTTTTTTTAATTTTTAGTAGGGTAAATATTGTTTAAATTAGTTATATAATCTTTACTTAGTTATTTGTAACGTTTCTCATCCTATCCATTTCTTTCAATGCATCAACATTACAAGGTTACACAAATTAATATAGAAACAAAATGCCTCAATTGTGTTGTTAGTGTTGAAATGAGAAAAACTGAATTAAGCATGAAAACAAATACCAGCAGGATGGCCTAGTGGTTAAAGGCTACTGCAGTTTCACCATGTGATTCACGGTTCGAATCGCGGTGAAACCTTTGACAACATTACAAAATTGCCTGATGATGATTACGTTGGCGGTTTTCGAAATTGTTCCATAGCAATATGCCAGTAAATGTTTCATTCTTTTCAGTTTCTCTTAGAAAACATAATAATTGAAATTAAATTATTATAAGCCGGTGTTAAGCTCATGAATTCTTAAATATAAATTACAAGGTTTCTTTGAAATCAACTTTGAACAGTCAAGTTCTTCTATTCGAGTGCTAGCTAACGTAAAATCATATTTTATTGTGACTTTGCCTATGTCGCGTTCAGTTTACAACTACTCATTGCAGATCTCTGATCTGTTGCATCGCCAAAAATCTGTAAAATAAAATCAAGTGCGCAGAAAAGTATGTAACATTTAGCGATAAGAGCCTAACTTCTACGTTTCCCCTTGTTGTTCTTTATTCCCTTGTGAATACAAATCTTCACCGATAACTCTGTTATCGATTAATTTATCGAATTTTCGCAAAACAATATTGCATTGTCATCGTAGTTATACATGTGTGCAATATTTCAGCTCAATCGGACACCGGGAAGTGTATCAAATTTAACTTGCAAGATTTGGTTACAGACAACAGTCAAGTGAAAGAAAATAAAAGCTTATAAAATGTGGACTTATAGCCAATTTATCAAGAAATTGCGGTGTCGGTTTAGCAAGCAATTGACAAGCGTGTATGTTTTGTCAAAATGTTCTGAGCAAACGTACGGACACTTAAGAAGGCTATATTCCCTTCCTTTGCAACTTCGATCCATGTTTCTTCCACAAAAACAATTTAAAACCCTTCTTTTCTAGGCTGATATTTCGTATTAAAATATTTCGAAGGCATGGGGCTCATTTTTTTTTTTCTTTTTTATTTAAAATAACTATGAAAGTAATTTAGTCGTATTCGTTAATATGAAATCCATCAAAATTAGAAAAAATTTTATTTTCAATGTGGTAGCTTGTTTTTGGTGAAATTGTCATTGTTCACGCAAAAGTCAAGTGGCTAACGTCACACTAAATGGAACTACCTCAATTTTTTGTATCATGATTAGGTATACTTTGCACTGAGTCAGATTTATTGAACAAAATCGATATTGATGATATAATTGATGAATTTGCCGAAAACAAATGTAGAAAACGACATGTTTAAATGTAGATAGTAATTTTATTGATATTAAGTATTACATTGTGACAATAAAATTTGTATGAAAGATATAGGTTTGTATTTTTTAATCGAAAAAAGAAGGGAACGGACGTGAAAAAAGGGCCTAGGGCCCCGTTAAGGGTTAATCCGGCCCTGAATGGACTGATTTCTAGCCGCTCTCTTTTGAACGAAGTAAACTTCAATGTCCCATCACCAGCGTCAAGACATTTCAATCCTCTTCTTTTGAGGCAGTGCAGAACTAATTTCGTATTAAATGAACCTTTTCGGTATTTGTGTCATGATTTTAACTCTAATTCGAACTCATTTGAAGGGCTTAGAACCAAAAGGATCTAAGTAACATCGACGTTGAATTGAGATAATTAAGGTTAATGTAAATTACTTATTGTAAATTCTGGGTAAATGCGTTTGAAATGATTCCTGTCTAAATGAATGCAGGTTAGTCAACTAATTCAAAGGATGTTTACTGCAGATGGAAAATAACTGTAAATTTCCAAAAACTATTGCAAAAATTGCCAAAAATTATTGCAATAAAATTTCGAACGTTGATTGCTCGGCCAAAAGAACATGTAGAATTTTTTCGAGTATACAGTCTTGTAGCCCGTTTAATTTTAGCATAATAAAGTGCTAAACTTAAGTTCGTAGGAAGTCTCGCTGATTTTTGGCAATTTTTTTTTCTGGATCCAAGCGCACTTAGACCGTTTAATTTTAGTATAATAAAGTGCTAAACTTAAGTTCGTAGAATGTATCGCTGATTTTTGGCAATTTTTTTTTTTTCTTACGAGGATAAGGACTTTTTTCCATATAAAAAAATTACGTTAAAAAATTCTTATGGGGTATAACTCAAGAAAAAAATTGCCAAAAATTAGGGAAATTTTTTACAAAACTAAGATTAACTTACTTAATGGCTACAAAACTGAAAACTGGAAAAACTTCTGCATGTTCTTTTGGCCGAGCAACTAAATTTTATTGCTTGGAGGAGCGCACTTAGATCCTTTTGGCTCCAATCATTAATGCAATAAAATTTAGTACGTTTTTGGCCTGGCAAATATATGGCACTAAAATGTCCAAAATGGCTTGGATCGCATTGTCAACAAATAGACACTATATTAAATATACAAATATGGGTATACTTCAATTTTAAAAAAATGTCACATAGATCCTTTTGGTTCTGAGCCGTTCATTTGATATAACAGATTCACTTTTTACTATAAAGAGTACTGTCCAATCCTATCTTAACAAAATAAAAGAAAATTAAAAAATAAAATTTATATAAAATGTTATTTAACAATGTAGTATATGTATTATTTCCAACTGTTATGTATAATACTCAGCTGATGATGATATTTATACTGTAGCTGAGCAGTTTTAGATCTCAACGCTTAACAAACCTCCGCCTATCAGCAACTTGGCAAAAACAAAATCCGTGCGTCATGCGGATGCGCCCCTCGTGTCGGTTGGGCGGGCTTTTGAGGGTATTAATCCGTTGGGTATTATTATTATTATATGTCCCAAACCTAGGAACAAGATTATTAACTGTCAAATTTTCACGTTTCTCATGATTTTGGTTTGAGGAGCTTTTCGGTCGATATAAAAAAGGCAAAAACTACAATTTTTTTTATTCTTTTTGCTTTTTATACATCTTCATCAGAAGTCTCTTACGTTTCTCTTTTATTTCCTGCTTCCATTTCAAGATGGCAACCTAGAAATGGTTATTCAACTAGGAAAAAAATCGCCTTCTCTAAAATTTGTTCATAGTTATTGATTATCGAGGCGAAACATTTCTATGGGAAATCTAGTTATTTATATACCTACTAGGGGTTATGTACGAAAATGAAGATAATCTCGTTATATGTAAAGTATGTCCTAGAATATGGCCCTTTATTTAATCCAGACCAATGTTGTTTGGTATATGAGTCAAATAGATAGTGGTCTACTTAATTTCCGAAAACTGGGTAGAAGCGCCATTCCGGCTAGGAACGCTGATGAGGGCATCCGGGACCATTTCGGGACCACGTTTTTATCATTTCGGGATACAATGTCAGATGATTTCGGGATTGTTTTTCGCACTTTTCAGGACTATTCCAGAATAATCTCGAAATTCATATCGGGTTCATTGCGGGAATATCTCTTGATTGCTTGGGAGTTGTTTTCGAAATAGTTTCAGGATCTAATCAGAAAAAAAATAATAATTGAATATTCAATTATTATAAGCCGGTGTTAAGCTCATGAATTCTTAAATAATAAGTATAAATTGAACACCCCATTAAACAAACAAACATATATATGTAACATTGAACCCGAGTTTACAAAGATTCTCATTCGCAACGAAAAGGAAACTTTACAAAAACAAATCTACATAACACTCAAATTATACAGACAGAATGTCTCAATTGTGTTGTTAGTGTAGAAATGAGATAAACGGAATTAAGCCAGGAAACAAATACAAGCAGTATATCCCAGTGGTTCGAATCTCGGTGAAACCTTTGATAACATTATGAAATTGCCTGATGAGGATTACGTGGCGGTTTTCGAAATGGTACCATCGCAATATACCAGTAAATGTTTCTTTCTTTCTTTTCAGTTTATCTCAGAAAAAAACATAATAATTGAATATTCAATAAGCCGGTGTTAGCTCATGAATTCTTAAATAATAAATAAAAAGTTTACTTTGGGATAGTTTCGGCATTGTTGCCTGGGTCATCTAGAGACTATTTCGTAATACTTTCGGGACTATTTTGTGATTTTCGGAGTGATTTCCAGAGCATTTCAGTTTAATCTCTAGATAATTTCGGAACTGTTTTCAGCATTATGTCTCAACTGTTCTGGATTTATTAAAGGATACATTTGTGATCAATGCTGCACTATTTTTGGATTTTTTTCGAATTTAGGACTTTTCGGGAACCTTTCCGGATTTTTTTTTTCGATGCTAATTTAGATTTGTTCGCGATCATTCCCGAAATTTTTCGGAAACTTTTATTTTAGGGATTTTCTTCAAACTATTTCGGGACTTTTTCCACGAAAATTCAAGGATAGTTGCGGAATTGTTTAAAGATCTTCAATAAAATTTCGTTATATTTTAAATTATTGGTTCTTGGCTTTGAATGCAGTCGACCAGCATCTCATATGCTAGATTTGAAAAGGCCGGTCGTATTTTATTGAACACATATCTACAGATTTAAAACTCAGTTTTAAGTTAATCTCATTTAGTTTTTGAGACTACTTGAAACGGTATCAATTAAAGTGTACTAGGTGCTCGTGCCGGCCATCGTGGTACCATGGTAGCGTGGACCGCCTACCACACCGAAGGTGTTTTCTAAGTTTTTCTACGCCGGGTTGCTCGTCGGCAGTGATTTGGCAAACACTCCGAGTATATTTCTGCCACGAAATATGCTTAGTAAAAATTCGTCTGCCCGTTCAGAGTCGGCATAAAATATGTAGGTCCCGTCCCTTGAATTTGTAGGAATAATACCAAAGAAGCATGACGCAAATTGGAAGAGACGCTCGATATAGATCTCCTCGGATGTAAACCGTACAAAGTATTTATTATTTTATTTATTTATGTGATCATGTAAAAGTTCTAAGATTAGCCTTGGCTGTTGTTGTTGTAGCAATAAGGACATTCCTTAGTTGTGGGTCTTCTCACTGGTCACATCTGTATTGGACCGCATGCGAAAAGGATTGGAGCTCCATTTAATAATTATTGTAAAAGCTGCGGCAACGAAGAAGAGCCTGAAACTGTTAGGCATCTACTGTGCGAATGTTCAGAGCTCGGTAGAAAAAGGAAATGTTTCATGGGCAAGATCTTTCTTGTAGATCTGACTGATAAAGCTGACGTCAATACACGACTCTTAGTAACCTTCACAAGCTCAACGAAGTGGTTTGATTAGGAGAGTAGGAACAAATCCGTGTGGTTTCACAATGGGCCTATAAAGGCCTAAGTGTGCCGCTCCGATGCGGACGGCAGCCACTTGAACCTAACCTAACCTAATAAGGACATTCCCCTTATTTTTTTGGGGAGTGTTATCGATGTTGATGGTCCTTTGCGGGATACAGATCCGGTAAGTTCATGTAAAAAGCACCACTAAGGCACCAGATCGACTCCCGGCAACGGTATACATAGTATGACCACCTTCTAGACCATGCCGGCATACCTGTCGCGGGTATATTCTAAGCCCCCTAACCCGCTGGAGGGATTCGCTTTGTTCGTAAGAGATTTTTAAAAAAGCTTTAAAATATACAAAACAATTTGGACAAATCCTCCTATAATTCCAAATTGCTCAAAGCCAAACAAATTTAAATTCTTTAAGCAAAACTTTATATTTTGTTTAAAGAAAAGTTTCGACCAAAATTAAAACTATTTCAAAATTGCTGATTTGGGTTTGACCAAAGATTTTTTAACTGAAATGTTGTATACCCTTCACTGTGCTATCTAATTATTAAACTTTTTTCTTTCATTTTTCGTTTGACGTCAACTTCATTAAGTTGGTTTGGATTCGCTTTTCGATAAAATAAATTTGTGTTTATACGTATTTTGTATTCAATTTTTGGATCTTTTACTTACTTTCGTCTTTTTCGCCAGAATTTTTCGTAACTTTTTTGGCGCCAGGTTTATTCTTAGTTCCACCGGACCGTTTTCTTCCTAAAAATTTACAAGAATAAACCATTTAATATTCAAAAATATAAGTATAAAATATAAGTATAGAAACATATAGTATAAAATAAAATTACTATACACAAAAAATGACGGATATCTTTGGCGATCGTGATGGCGATATTGCGCCCCCACTGGCTGGTGAAGAAGAGGAAGCAGAAAATAATGAGCGCGAATTCAAGGTACTCCTGAGCGATAATCAAAGTTTAATGAAACGGCTGGAAGATTTTAAAAAAGCATGCGATGAACATGAAAAGCATGCACGTAAACGTTGCAAACGACGTTACTATAATCTTGGTCTGATGGCGCGCATTGTTATGGAAACCACGGATAATGAGCTCAAAAGCCTGTTGAAAAACGGTGCACGCACATTTCTCATTGATACAGCAACAAGTAGACGTACTGAATTTGAGCAAATACTCTTACGTTCCAAAACAATAATAGATGAATATCAGGCGGAGGAACACTGCCTTCGTATACCCATTGGATTGGCATTGCAATTACAAGGTGATTGTTGTCGCATAGGACGTTTACGTAACAATTGTTCCGTATTGATGCAACGCAGCGATATTATGACACTTACATTGGATGAGAGATATCGCTATTCGAGTTTTCGAGAAATTGCTTATGTGCTGAATTTAAAGCATTATTTTAAAAGTTTAAAGCTTGGTGATATTTTACTGCTGGGTAGTGAAGTTAAGGGCAAAATTGTTAAGAAACTTAAGAATAATATAGCGTTAATGATTGATGCAGCAGGTATAATTAATTCATTTGATTTTATAGAACTGCCAAATCAATGTTATTCGTTACCAAACAACTGCTTTATTGATTTATTTATGGATGATTTGCAGTTGGCGGCACGGGCAAAAGCGGATTTTATTGTACTGCCAAATATACGCTGCAAGCCATTCTTGCATGCTTTGCGTAAAAATCTGAAAGATGATTTTGATTTTAGATTAATTGGTACAATTGATTTAGAGTTTATCAGCGCGAAAATGCTCGATTTAATGGGCATTGTGAAATTACTTGACTATGTTTGGATACAAAATGCTTTCTGTGCTAATGCTTCATTAAAAAATCATATATTCAACGATTTGATACCGTTGGCGAAATGTTTGAAAAAGCCCATCATTGGCACAATTCCACTCGAGCGTTGTAGCGACTTTAAACGTTTTGAAAATCATGACTTTCTTTGGCGGATAGATACAATGTTTATACAAAAAAGTACTTGGTGTAATAAATATCCCTTGATCGTTAAGAAACTACTACCATTGAAGGATTTCCATCATGCAGCTGTAGAGAATGCTATGGCTTTAAAGGATATATTAACTTCATATCAGAGTATTGTTAATTTCATAATACGAACTATTAGCTCTGTAGAATGTCAAGCAATAATAATGCATAGCAAATGTGAAACTGCAGCTGTCGCTTTAGGACGTGTAGAAATTTACTGTCCGGTTTTGATGATGTTACCCTTGGAGAATGTAGATGATAATGATTTACAATGTAAATTAAAATTGGCAAAAGCTTTAAATTTGCGTCGCAATTTGCGTGGTATTTTGTATACCCAGGAAATGAATGAAAATGATCTTAGTCCTGTGGATTATGGCATTTTATATGGACGTTGCAGTGGCTTATTGGAAACTGGTGATTTTGTGATTACGCTGGATGTTTGTAAGGAAGACGAACAAGATGTACAGTATGGTGTTAGCGATGACGTAGTAATCCTCCGCGCCTTCTATCTTCCCCCCACACCGATTGCCAAAAAATTCAAATACAGCTAGCTTTTCTTTATTTGTAACTCAAGTATATGTACTTTTGTAAAAGAAAACAAACACAAATTGATGGTACTATTTGTTAAATTCAGTAAGTTGTGGGAAATTTTACTATAAAAAGTAAACGGAAAATTTCTTTAAAAAAGTTAGTTCGCTGTTATGGCTGAGGCATGAAAATTCGACATGGGAATTCTTGTCATTTCATAAGTAGTTCCTCGCAAATGTATCGACAACTGCTACCACAAAAATAAGCATATCTGGATTTCTATATCATATTCGGATATCAAGAACTCATTAAATGCAACAGAGCACAAACAGTATAGAAGGAAATCATAATAATCATTAATTAACCACCTATACGATTTTAGCCGTTGTGCAACAAGTCACGTCAGCTAAACATGACTTATTTTGTTTTGTTGATTTTCAGGCAGGGTGGAAAATTATGTATATTGGAACGATTTTCCGGCATCCCTTGTCAAATTTGGTTTCGGGACAAACCGGCTTCGGCGTTGGGCCATTTCGTTCTTGGAGAAAATCGACACTGATGATGGCACAACGCCAATAAATACTAGCTATACATGCTTCATGATAGTTGCGGCCATTGAGAGCATCGACAGAGTTCAAGTCCTCCTCTATCAGCCCTACTAAACTTAGTGGAGGTCTTCCTTATCTGCTTTCACATACCGCTATTAATAGAAATATCTTCAAAGCCGGAATGTGTATTTGTATGCTGAAATTGTTCTCACTGTTGATTAATAAGTATGCAAAGTGATTTGGGGTCCGTAATATGTATCCAACTCTGGCGAGTGGGCCAAGGTCTGTTGTAAATGCCAGAATACTCGCAAGGAAACAAGCGTTTTACAGCCACATCTTTGGCCGAATAAAATTACGGATTTTCCCTTAGCTAACTGTCTCATTGAGCTTATTTTTTGGCAAGCAGCTAATAAGATATGGAATAAATATAATACTTAACTCACCCGATGATCCTCCAATTTCACTATCAGAAGAAATCTCCTCAAGAGAAATGTGTTCTGTAAATATTTTTTTTAATTATAGAGCAATGGCAACTATCGCTTTTCCCTACTCACCTTCCTGATGCTCAACATCAGATTCACCAGAAGACTCCGTGTCGGTGGGACATTTTGTTGCATTTATGATGGATAATAAACGCTTTGTGGATATACCAAGCAATTCGTTCAAGCAAAGCTCTTCGATTTCATCCAATTCCTTTTTCTGTTTAAATGCAAAGGAATTGCACACTGAGTTAAATGTAAAAGTATTTAAATATAAAATATACCTTCAGGAAATCCGGTGCTAGGTTTATTATAGTTTTTGGCTTGAGTGATCCAAAAATTTGTTTCACCAATTCTAGCCGGTCGTCAATGTAATGCGACATGGGGTGTAGGCCACGATCTTCTTCGGTCTTTTCCTTTTTGATCTTAATTGGTTTGGGAATTTTCCCAGACTTTACCTTTTTCTTTGCTTTATGCATTTTGCATAAAATCCAAAACTATTTTAGCAGCAGCAAAACAAATACGAAATACGTACACAAATCAAATTGAATTTTGTCAATCAGCTGGCTATTAGGGTGTGTCGTTTTTTTTGCAGCACAGTGCAGTTTGCTGACAATCACGATTTAAGCTGGAGGCATTGGTGCTTTATCGGTAACCGTATCGGTAACCTTATAACAGCTGATTCGACCAACCTTATGAGAATCAATGCAATCTATTATTGGTGCCGCTAAGGTCGTAACCGTATCGTAGCCAACCAATTGGGTTTTGGTTTACCGTCGTAACGATAAACAGCTGATTACGTTAGGGATACGGATACAGCGATACGACATACGGCACCAATGACTCCGGCTTAACTCCCAAAACACTTGTGACCCAACAAAATGAATGTATGTAAATCTATTATATTTAAGCATAGGTGCATATGCTCAACGTGTTTATTCTGCTATCTAACACATTGAAGTGTTGGCCATGAACTTATTTTTTCATCTTATATTAAAGCAAAAAGCGAAGTTGTAACTTAGGAAGTCCTTTTCCTTAAAATTCAACGATAATTACTTCATTTGGCTGGTGGATCAAATCGCCGTTCAGAGAACAAATTTTCGATCACTCAACTGGCGGAAAAATTTTTGCAACGTATCACCCAAAATCATGGTTCAACTATATACAGGTTGGCTCATCTGTACAGCAACAAAATATGTCTGTTCAAATTGTCAAAATCTGTGTAATGGGGTTGGTGCGAATGGTATGGAATGGAAACATAAAACTTAGCAGTTTTTGTATGTGTAAGCAAAATGTTGCCAATGTGTTGGTTTCATTTTGAGTTTGCCATCTCCTTTTGACAATCGCTTCGACCATGCAATGACATAAATAAAATCAGCTGATGAGATGAGCCAACCTGTACATAATTGAACCATGCCCAAAATATTGTTGGCTGAAACCCACAAATCACCAACAGAAGATTGCGCATGTAAACAAAAGATCAGCTGTTTTTTATGGGCAATTCATACGTCATTTTCCTTTAGCTCTTGTTTTTTCTCTCTTTCTTTCATTCGTTCAAGCAGTCAACTGTGACGTAAATTCGCAGAACGAAGCAATTTTGAACGTGAATGTGCAATCTGGGTAGGTGATATATGACAGAAACCGCCCATTGTTAACTTAAAGGTCGCGGCACAAAGACATTTTTGATATAGATGCGTTTAACACAAGTTTATGCATTCCAGTAATATCGCCACAATCAACGAAGATGTTGCATTTATAAATATGAAGTAACTTCAGACTTGGCAATTGAAGTTTATTTCGCCTCGTCTATTCACATACAAAATTTCGCGAAGCACTGATATAAACATTCTCCCTATAGAACAAAAATAGTTGCTAACATATCGTGTCGTATTCGATTGTTATATTGCAATTTTAAATTGCGAAAAATGTTAGAAAAGTTACTAACCAGTGGGAAAAATAATTTCACTTGCAAAATGTGCCAACACCCCTAGCCAAAGCAAATGTCAAATTCTTCTTCTTAAGCTTGAGACATTGGTCCTTTATCGGTAACCGTATCGGTAACTTTACAAAAGCTGATTCGACCAACCTTAAGCTGGAGTCATTGGTGCCGTATGTCGTATCGCTGTATCCGTATCCCTAAGACGGCCCATACATGACACAAAAGCCATGCGCAAATATAAAACGACGGAATTTGTGCAAATGGAAATTTTGACATACACGGCTCAAAAACACTGCGCAATATTCATTTTTAATGTAGCGCAACAAAGGAAACATGTGTTTTAATTGTATAAAAAAGGCACTGATTGTATAAAAAAAACACTATTTATTTTCCACAGTGCTGGTAATTCACAGTATAAGTCGAAAAACTCGCACCAGAAGCGTTTATTTTCCATTGTATTTATAATTTTTATATTTTAGTTGCTTCACACCAGCTCAACTCATTGCAGCACTGCGCAATATTCATTTTTCAACTAGCGCAACAAATGAAACATGTGCTCTAAATGTATAAAAAATTATTATGTATTATTGAACTTGTGTGAATTCGTGTTATAAGCTAGAGATGGTCCTTACGCCTTCGATATTAACATTTTTAAGCAATAATTACTGATGTTATATTATCAGAAACCACAGGTAAACTGTGTAAGATTCACCACACACGAAGAAAAAAGCATGTGCAATATTTGCAGACATGCGTAAATATCAAAATCGTTTTGATTTTAGCACAGTTCTCTGCGCAAATAGCGCAACCAGTGCACACACCGGGCAAATCCTTGTGCAAATTGGTAATTGGCACAAGGATACTTGAGCCGTGTAATTGGCGTATAACGTAATCAGCTGTTTATCGTTACGACGGTAAACCAAAACCCAATTGGTTGGCTACGATACGGTTACGACTTTAGCGGCACCAATAATCGATTGCATTGATTCTCATAAAGCTGGAGACATTGGTGCTTTATCGGTAACCGTATCGGTAACCTTTTAACAGCTGATTCGACCAAACTTATGAAAATCAATGCAATCGATTATTGGTGCCGCTAAGGTCGTAACCGTATCGTAGCCAAGCAATTGGGTTTTGGTTTACCGTCGTAACGATAAACAGCTGATTACGTTAGGGATACGGATACAGCGATACGACATACGGCACCAATGACTCCGGCTTAAGGTTAGTCGAATCAGCTGTTAAAAGGTTACCGATACGGTTACCGATAACGCACCAATGTCTCCAGCTTTATGGGAATCAATGCAATCGATTATTGGTGCCGCTAAGGCCGTAACCGTATCGTAGCCAACCAATTGGTTTTTGGTTTACCGTCGGAACGATAAACAGCTGATTACGTTAGGGATACGACTACAGCGATATGACATACGGCACCAATGACTCCCGCTTTATGATTTGCTTGCAACAAAATTTAGGAGTTGGGTACTTTTCCATATCAAATACCGCCAGTGTCGCTCAACCTGCCGTTCTCCATAAAAATACGTGTAATCTACTCATAATGCATAACCCTGCAAAAATCGCGAGTACTCCATGCATGCATGTATGGAGTACTCGCTATGGACCAACCGAGTACTCCAAAATTAACCACAATTCATACAAAAAATATGGTCCAATTAACATTGCGATGTCCTAGGACTGGACCATATACTCCAGGGGCCCTATTCAGTAACTATGAGTTTTGAAATGTACATTTTTCTTTCATACAAATTATATGAAGAAAAAGTGTACATTTTAAAACTCACAGTCACTCACATTACATCAGTGTAAACCATGGAGTACCCACAGTCCAATAAACATCGTGTAGTGATTACAATCGTTAAAAACGAGCAATGATTGGCTTACAATGTGTCCGTGTAGAAACATGAGTTGGTCTATTGCTGCATTACAGTGGAGTATAATGGTAAGTACTCCAGTGGACCACATGATCCAACGATTTTTGCAGGGAAGCTTTTGTAAAACTCATCTATTTGAAAAATTGCTTATGTTACGGAGCTGTAGGGTGCGGCTAGGTGTAAAAAACAAAAGACACTTGCACAGACGCATTAGTAGATTGTAAGTGTTTGTACGGGGAGCGACCATCTCATCTGTCGACGCACGATGTTGCATCGGAAATTGTTTGTGTTCGGGCCTTAAGTCATAACTTTTTGAAAATTGACATTAGCTATCATCCGGTGGCAAAATCCTGAGCCAGATAAATAATTTTGCATGTAAATGCAACAACGATTTGAGCCAGATAAATCCAGATAGAAGTCTGGTTCAATTTGTGAGCCAGATAATTTGTTAATTACTTCTTTGCTTCGTGTGCGAAAATTTCACGCCATCTGCTTTTCAAGTCTCTCAATGATCCAGAGCATTCCCGTGAGAAGTCAGCGTGAGCCGGAGCTGTAAAACTCACTGAAAGGCGGCAATTATTAGAGTGTCAAGCATTCGAATTCACTTGATAAATTGTTCCCGTCAAAACTTTTATAGCTTTTGGTAGACATCGGACGTGAGTGCGAATTGGCTTAATCGCTTAATCCCTATTTTTCTTAAATGACTAAAATTATTTTACTTTTAGCGCAAGTAAATTAATCTCAAAACATGTTGGTTAAGCGCATCTTGAAACAAGGCCTATTGGTTAAAAATGGTATGGTAGATGCACTAAAATGGGGTGTTTAGTACCTTAAGTGAAAAAATTACATAACCTTTTTCCTACTGCAGATTTAATTCATACGGAACGTAGACAAAATTTATTTAATACTTGCTCTCCTTTAAAATTTCAGCCGCTGCTATGTCGCGCGCAGCATACCATGGAGGACATCATCAACGCTTAAGTATGAATGATATGCCCGTACCAGAAGGTGATTGGAAGGAGCAATACACGCGTAATAATGCTAGATACAATGCTGTTTTGGTTTCTGGTATCCTTTTCCTTGCGGGCACCATTGCATTTGTAAGTTGCTTACTGTTAAAACGTTTTTTTTAATAAACATTTTTTTTTTTAATTCCTAACAAAGGTGAGGACAACTGGAATAATCGACTTCAACGCTTCACCGCCAGAGACCTATGAATAAGAGACCTATTTGTCGGCTTAAGAAGTTTTTAAGAGTTAGCATAATAATAAGTCTAAAATGCAATTGGCTAGAGCGAAAAAATAAAAGTCCTATGTGAGTTGTAGAATTTGTGTTTTTTTTTTTAATAAACAGGTCCATCATCAAGATTGTCATCTTCTTCATTATACGCTTCACCATTATCAAAATAGCTGACACCATAATCATTCTCATCATCCATCTCTTCATCCGCAGGTGTTTCCTAAGATATTAAAACAATAAGGGCGAATATAAAATAAAAATAATGGATGTATGTTAAGCATACCTCTTCCTCCTCTTCGTGTTCTGAATCCGTTGAAGTTTTCGCTATAACATCCTTTTCTTCCTCATTACGCTCTTTTTCCTCTAGCAATTTAAGACGATCGTCAATATTTTTGGACTTTTTAGTTATAATTTTTTCACTTGCCACTGCACGTCGTTTTTTCTGTATAATATGCAGCTCAGCAGGCATCAGTGACCAAGGAAAATCTGCCTTCGTCTTACTCTTAGCGTTCTCAACGGAATTCTAGAAACGAACTCATATATATATATTAATATAGTGCATAATAAGCTTCTTGCATATATTACCGCCCATTGATCTGTATAACTTTGCAAACTATTGTCTATATTAGCTACTTTAGGTGTAATAAAGTAAGGTGAATCGCGCATGTGATTAAGATAGGCTTCCTTCCAAAGTATTTGATAATTTTGTGCCGCTGTGGTCTAAAATGGATACCAGACATGTAGCTGTAAAGAATTATTTCTGAATGCTTGGGTTGGGTAATAATACAGCCAGGTACTAGCTGTATGGACTAAAGTGCCGTCTATCGTGAAGCAAATGCCGTACTTAAAGTACTGAGGTGTGAGTTGTCGTTTCCGCGAATCCCTAATTAGATGCCGATCCCTATTTTTTACTGTCCACAAGGACTGTTTTCTTCACACACCGTTTAATTTGTTTCGTCCCTCCCACAAATTGTCATCCTCCCAGCAGCTCCTTGCAGCAGGACTGCTACATATTCTTACTCCGGGAAGGTATCGAACCCAATCCAGGTCCGTCTCCTGACCCCGGTCCTGAGAAATGGTTTTGCTGCATTTGCCAGAAAAGAATCTTTTTAGGACGGTCATACTCTGTTCAGTGTGTCTCGTGCAAGGGATGGTTGCATCGGACAGGTTGTTCTGGGCTTGATCCCAAAACCCGACGTCCACGTAACTTTTATAAATCTTTTGTGGCTCCTTGCTGATCACGCGTCCCGTAGTCTACGCCTAAGCGCCCCTCCACTACCTTCCAGCAGCCTCGCTGCTCAGCAAGCCACAACAAGTACCCGCTGCTGCTCGCGCCCCACGGCGCCAACAACTCAAACAGCTGATACCACTCATAACTACTACCTTCGTAGTAGAGCTGGTAGCAATGCTGAGCATCAGCCCCTGCCCCCGTCTTCTCCCCCCCCCCCCCCCCCCCCCCCGCCCCTCTTTTCGGGCAGCAATCGTGCAGGTCAGGGAAACAGACTCTTAGTCCCTACCTCCGTTTGCACCGTCTGCCAGCACAGAATATATAGGTTGCGACATCCGCTCAATGAAGCTCCTGCCTTGGGTGGTGCCACTTTCCTAGATGTTGTGGTCTCCGCGACGGCAACCCCTCGACGGGTTTCATCGCGCCATGTTGCCAGGTCGCAAACCCAAATCATCCGGGTACCCCAATGCTTGCCCAAGGGCGCCCAGTCCCAAGGCCACAACAGCAATTGCGTCCTGGCCTTCCACAACCTAGGCGTAGTCACCCGTCACTTACCCCTAGAGTGGCGGCGTCACCCCTCATGCACTTCAGAATTCTGCAGTTAAACTGTAATGGACTAACTGGGAAGATTACGGAGATAGTTGATTTCATGAAGCGGCACAACATCCGCATTGCTGCGATTCAAGAGACTAAACTCACAGCAAGATCTGCATTGCAGACCTGCTCTGGGTATAATGTCCACAGGAAGGACCGCGATAGCGGAAATGGAGGCGGCCTCGCGTTTATTATACACCACTCTGTGCAAAATCATATATTTGATCTTGGCATCGACCGCAGGGACAATGTCTTAGAACGTCAAGGCCTATCTGTCCGGTCAGACGATGCAAATCTAGAAATCATCAACATATACATCCCTCCTGTCACCTGTTGCCCCAGTGGATACCGCCCTAAAATCGAGGCCTTACTCACTGGCAACAATCGCATTATCTTAGGCGATTTCAATGCCCATCACGACCTATGGCATTCAAACTTGCGGGCGGACAGTAGGGGTGAGATGTTGGCGGATCAAATAGAAGAAACGACGTTCTGCACAATAAACGTAGACGCCCCCACACGTATGGTAGGAAGCTGTCATAGCTCGCCAGATATCTCAATCGTGAGCGCAGAACTCGTAAACTGCGTCAACTGGCAGCCGATGGTAACATTGGCATCCGACCACCTGCCCATACTTATTGCGTTCGAGCGTACCGCCGACTTCATCGTCACCGAAAAACGCACTTTCATAAACTTCAAAAAAGGAAAATGGGAAGAATATAAATCTGCAACAGACAGCAGCTTTGCTGCCCTCCCTATCCCGACTGATGCCCGCCAAGGGGAGCGTGCCTTCCGTAAGGTCATTGAATCCGCCTCGGCACATTTCATTCCCGCCGGGAGAATTCCCGAAATCCGGCCCCACTTCCCGGCGGAGGCCGCGAGCTTAGCGAGGGAACGCGACCTTATAAGACAGCTTGATCCAGGCGACCCCCAAATAAGGGATATAAACCAACGCATTAGATTGCTTGTGGACGAACACAAGCGGGCGAAATGGGAAGAGCACCTAAGAGGTTGTAACCTCTCTACCGGTGTAGGTAAACTTTGGTCCACCGTAAAGTCCCTATCGAATCCGACTAAGCACAAAGACAAAGTTTCAATCGCCTTTGGCGATAAGGTGCTGTCGGATGCGGAAAAATGCGCGAGCGCTTTCTGCCCACAATATATAATGCATCCTACGGTCGACAAAGATAGACGGAGAGCCAATAGACACGCACATAAACACAAATTCAGCGCGTCACCAATCACCATCACCGCTAAAGAGGTTGAGGACGCCATTGGCCGCGCTAAACCATCCAAAGCAGTGGGCCCAGACGGCATAGCCATGCCGATGCTTAAAAACCTAGGGAAAGAGGGTTTCAAATATTTAGCGCATGTCTTCAACCTGTCTCTCTCCACCTTTGCCATACCCGAGAAATGGAAAATGGTCATATCGTCCGATATCTCTCCTATCGCCAGTGGCAAAGACGCTTGAAGCCATTTTGCTCCCTTATTTCCAAGCACATTTGCAGCTAGCCCCTCATCAGCATGGCTTCAGAAAACTCTATAGCACTACCTCCGCGCTAAATGTCATTAGCACCCAGATAAATTGCGGTTTGAATCAATACCATAGAACAGTACTCGTAGCGCTAGACCTATCAAAAGCCTTTGATACGGTCAACCATGGCTCATTACTGCAAGACCTGGAAGGGTCTACCCTTCCCCCATGTCTTAAATGGTGGACCGCAAATTATCTGGGTGGTCGGCAGGCATCGGTGCAATTCAGAAACGAAACATCAAAACCAAGGAGAATTAAACAAGGGGTGCCACAGGTGGTGTCCTATCCCCACTTTTGTTTAATTTCTACATATCTAAGCTACCTTCACCACCGGAAGGAGTCACAATCGTTTCCTACGCCGATGACTGCACAATAATGGCCACAGGCCCAGGCCCAGAGATCGATGAGCTATGCAATAAAATAAACGGCTATCTCCCTGATCTCTCCAGTTTTTTCGCCTCGCGAAACCTGCCATTGTCACCGACTAAATCTTCCGCGACCTTATTTACAACATGGACGCCCCAAATGTCGACCATATTGAACATCCACGTCGATGGCACTACGCTACCGACTGTCCTACACCCCAAAATCTTGGGTGTGACGTTTGATCAGGATCTACATTTTGGTGCGCACGCAACCGCAATTGTTCCGAGAATTCAGAGCCGTAATAAAAAATCCTCAAATCCCTTGCTGGCAGTACCTGGGGAAAAGATAAAGAAACGCTCATGACCACATACAAAGCAATTAGCCAGCCGATTGCGTGCTACGCGTCACCCATATGGTCGCCAAGCCTAAAAACTACCCCCTGGAAGAAACTACAGGCCTGCCAAAATACTGCTCTCAGAATCGCGACGCGCTGTCTTCTTATGTCCCCAGAACACCATCTGCATAATGAGGCGAGAATACTCCCCATCAGGGAGAGAAATGAGATGCTGACCAAACAGTTTCTGTTGAATACCCAGAAACCTGGGCATCCCAACAGACATCTGATTGACGAACCAGCACCGCCTAGGGGCCTAAGGAGTCATCTCCGTAAGCATTTTGAGGAAATACGGCACTTGAGAACCCAGCCGTATGAAGCGGAAAAACACAAGCAGGTCCTTGGTGAACTCCATAGACAGGCGTCGGACCTTTATGTCGGGAATTGCCCGGTGAATCCAGTACTTGAAGAAAAATATCCAGAACTCGCAGAAGAGGAACGCATACTCCCCAGGGAAACGCGTGTCACTCTTGCTCAACTTCGTTTTGGATACTGTAACAGGTTAAACTCTTACCTATCCAGAATCAACCCCGACATACAAAATGTATGCCCTGCTTGCAATGTGTTCCCACATGACACCAACCATCTCTTTAATTGTAATGTGGAACCAACGCCTCTAACACCCCTTTCCTTATGGTCCACCCCTGTTGAAACGGCAAGTTTCCTTGGACTCCCGTTAGAGGATATTGATGACAATTTGTGATCGGTCGCGGCTATTAGGTGGGGCGAGCATTGCTACAACAACAACAACAACAACTGTTTTCTTAATAGTCGATTAACTTTTTTCGGCAGTTTTTTTAACAGAGTACGCGTTATTTACCTCAAGTTTTACTGGTTTGGACATGAGCGGCGGAAATGTGGGTGGTGGCGCGGTCTGCACTTGTGGAATATCCTTTCCTATGCATCCCAATGTTTGTAATTGCTCTTGGGTAAGCGAGCCAGTTTTACCACGTCCTCTTCCAGCCATATTTGTTGTTCTTTACCTATTTTATAAGATTTTGCACTGCATAAAACCAATTTGCCAACTGGTAGTTTGTTATCAAAATAAATGACTCTAACCTCACATTTTTTGTTATTGTTTTGAATGCGACCAGAGTTGTCATTCTAATAAAAATTTGCATTAATTTGTGTTTCACATCTTTCAATTTTGGGACGATTCTGCATTTAAATCTCTGCAGGTTTACGTTTAAAACGTCTTTGGACTGGGAAGGCAATTGAAAAGCAAAGTCCTCTCTCGACGAACAAAAAAAAACGCTCAATAAGTCTCTTAGCCCCGCTCGCTAGGCATCCATATTTGAAGAGAGAGGAAGGTGAAGCAGGACTTGATCTCTCGTGGTGCTCCAAATTGGCGTAAGTTATGGCGAAACGGGAATAACTTTCGCGAATATCTGTACAACGGCCAATATTTCCTATGCCAGCCTTTTCATCTGCCCAACCTTCTGTTGGTTGCTCTTATTATTAAGAGCACCCTGCCGGTCTGACAAAGAGAGGCTAGTTATCTATTTGGTTATAGGCGGCTAAGATGATATCGATAACTTCCTCCTTAATTTTTTTCACAAACATTGTAGGTATTAATGTCTTTGTTACATGCATTCATGGCGCCAAATTCTTCGAGTTCGTTTTGTTCATTGCAACCAATTATCACCGTCACAGATACCTCCGTAAACGTGATGTCACGAGGTGGAAGCTGATGCCTGTAGTTTCTTTTTCACTCGAGGCACTTTATCTGTTACTAGAGACAAAAAATCTTACAAATCTTAGGGATTCATGGGTTTGATAAGCGCAATACTAACCTTCCGCAAGCCAATTGTCAACCTCACCTACGCGAGCGGACTCCTGTTACAAATATGAATGTATCATACACATGTTTAGCAGGCGAGGCTCTGCCAACCCCAAGTTCCTCATGGAACTAGGGGTGGGGGGGGGGGGGGGGGGGGCGTTATTTCCTAGAAGGTTTAATGTGGTTATATTAATCGTTCCCGAGATGGTCGGGCTAGTAGATTTATGGTGCTTTGTTACCGGATCTGTATCTGGAAAACGACTATCAACATCGATAACACTCCCAAAAACTTTCGGGGAGTGTTTTTATCGTTAATAAAAAAACAACAACAACAACAACAACAACAACAAATCTTATGGGATCCCAGCCCGAGCGTAACGATACCGTTCGAGAAGCTTTCGAATCACATGAAAACCACATTTTTACAAAATTGTAAATTAGTTAAACTTTAATTAAATATTTGCATGTTTATGTACATATTTTATAATATAACATTTGTAATATTGCGTTAAATTTGTTCATAATAAATATATTTATATGTAAGTAAATTTTACAGGGTGGGGCTTCTCATTAAATTATTTTCTTCTTTTTTTTAATAATCTGTTTGATAATTGTATGATTTAATCGGGGATTGCCCGTATTGCTTTTTTAAATGTATAAAAACATTTATTTGAAGCAACTTGTTAATTTTTATAATTTATTTTTGATAATTGTTGTAACAGCAGAAATGCTCCCAAAAAGTGCTGCTTTTGCAGACGTGTCGTTGTGGTACTTGGATACTAATGTTGTGGAAACGACATTGTATATTGTAATATTGTATGTATATGGAATTAACTTTACATATGTATATATGTGTATATAAGTATTTATTCGAAATAACAACTATTGTTCATGTTTTGTTAATAATTTTCAGATTATAAGTTAATGATAATATTTATAGATATGTTAATTTGTATACAGTTTGGAATATCTAATTTTTTTCGCCGCCATTAACCACATGTTGACCATCAGATTCCAATTCGCCCGTTTCGGTGAGGCCAACTTTTTGCATCAGTTCAGAGAGTTTTTGTGCTTTACGATCTTCATTGTGAGCAATCACCGTACACAAATGCTCGGTGAGTAACTCTTTCTTTTCAGCGGCATTGTGCAAATCTATTTTTGCTTTTAAAAATTGTGCCTCTATTTTGATATACTGTTTTCTGTTAGCAATAAAACAAAAAATACCAATTTAGTATTTAAATAACAAAAATAAAATAATTTATTCAATTTTAAACATACTCGACTTGCGAAAATAAAATGCATGCATTATCAATTTGTTTGCGTAGCATAGAGACATCGAGCGCAAGATCATTATCTAGTTTGGCAAGTTCCTGTTTGATTTCCGAAATTTTTCGAGCTTCTGCTGCCGTTTTCTGGGAGCTATGGAAATAAAAAGGGATTTATATTATATTATTTAACTTGTCACAATGCATATATGTATTTTACTTTGATAAAATTTGGACCAAGGGGGAAGGAAAGGAAGAGGTTAATATATATAACGGATCGATTATACATATATGTATTTGCAGGTAGATGGCTGCTTACTGGCTTTGGGACTAGTCATATAAGGTTACAGTCCTATGAATGTCATGCTACGATCTTTAAAAAATCTCACGTTGTTATTGTAGCATTGTTTCGCCTCATCCCATAGGCGCGATCGATAATTATCCTCTAACGGGAGTCCAAGGAAACTTGCAGTTTCAACAGGGGTGGACCAAAGTGACAGGAACGACTGGGGGTTGTTCCCGACCAATTTTTTTGAGCTTAAAAATATCAACAAATTATATAAATTATCTTTTTATCTCTTATATTTCTCCCACTCATTTCCCTTATGTACATATATAGTACTACTAAACCAAATAACCGGCATCTACTTGAACTAGTTGCGGATGTACGAACTAATTCCAGAAACCATTATTAAAATTTTGTAAATTCTGGCCAATGATGAGAACACTATACTATCCGACCAACTTACAGGGAGGACAGATATTATATCAAAATAATATAATCAAAGTATGGTGTAATCTCTGGCGTTAATTTAACTTACTGTAACTCTATAGCTTTGTATAACAACTCCTTTTTGTGTTTATTTTGATCTTCAATCAATTTACGATGCGTTTCAAATTCACGCAATGAAACCCCTTTGAATGGTGAATCAGTATTTATTGTTGCCCTTGTCGTTGTTGGTGTGGCGGGTTTTGTCGAAGTTGTTTGTGGCAATATTGAAGAATCATCAGAATCATTTGTTGTTGTAGAGGAAACATTATTATCGGAATTTGGCAATTTTAGTATTGAAGAGTCATCCAATTTGTTTTTGTTGTGTGTGATAGCGGCACTTGTGTGCTTATTTACAGGTTCAGTTGGCTTTTTGAGAGGCTGAAAAAATAACGCCTCCTCAATAGATTTAGACATACTATCATCAAGATTTATGTCATCTAAGGTATCATCTTCATCTCTTTTATTTGCACTCAATTTCCCGCTGTCTAATACCGTTGGTGCAGATGTAGGTGCTTTTTGAGTGTTTGTAGCTTGTTTTCTTTGCAGTTCACTTGATTTTATCCACTTCTCAGGCATGCGTCTTATACCACCATGATGACCGCGAAATTCAGGTTTAACTGTTCATGAAAGAATAGAACTTTCAAGTTCCTCCAAGGAATTGCATACATACATATCTTGCACCGATGTTATATACTTACTCGCATCCGCTATTTTCTGGCCTTGATTTGCCCGATTTGTACCGATACCTGAAACTTTATTTATCTCATCCTGACTAAATCCATTGAATTTGTTAGCCATTTTAAGCACTTTATATTAAAGATAACAGATAAATTATACACTTTTTACTAAATTCAATATAATAACATTTTAACAAACAAAACGATGATGTTCCACAATGCAAAAACAAATCCATTTATCAACCAACACAGCAGCAGCAGCAGGGAAATGTCAAACACATCATCAAACAATTGGTCAATTTCAATTGGCGATCTTCAGTTGTTCCAGTGTTGCCGCGCTGCGAAACAACATGAATTTCTAATGAGAGTACAATTAAAGTGCGGTTAATAATTATAGACCAATACTTATTTTTTTATGGGAATTATATTTGAATAAAATTTTGAGTAAATTTATTCTCCTTATTTAAAAAAAATGCCTCATGGACTCATCATGTGCTCAATATTAATTTTTATACCTAAAATAATTGTGGTTTGTAGAAAGAAATCAAGATTGATATAGACTTTTGTATGTATATCAAGATTATCAGTGTCAAAAAAATTCATTAAATATCAGTTCTGATAGACCTATATTTGTCCTTCTCTCCTTTAACACGATAACTTGAGCGAAGGCAGCACAGATTGATATTTGAAATAGACAAAAACGTACTTTAACCATGCTTTCGATATTGAGAATTTCGGAACGGTGTAATTATTAAGAAATACTGTTAAAGTTGGCGCTTGAATTGATATATGACAAAATATTAAATAAAATAATTTAAAAAAAAAATGTAAGTTAAACGGGTTTATTGAAAACAATACTTGCATGAAGTAATAGTAATACTAAAAGCCAGAAAATAATTAGGCAGGTCCTAGGTACTAGTCATCACACTTCTCATCAATATAGGGCGTTGATCAGACAATTAAACAAATGCGTTGGGCGCGTGAAATTTCAAAAAATGTGAGGCGTAGCATAACCTTATTAAGGTTCAGTTGGTCTTATATGACTATCAATAGACATTTTACGCGTCCAACGCTTTTATTTAATTGTCTGATCAACGCCCTATATTGATGAAAAGTGTAATGACTAGTACCTAGGACCTGCCTAATTATTTTCTGGCTTTTAGTATTATTATTACTTCATGCAAGTATTGTTTTCAATAAAACCGTTTAACTAAAATTTTTTTTTATTATTTTATTTTCAAGTTTTTAGTCTTTATTTAATTGTCATTCTATTTAGTTCATTTATTGACTCATTATTACAAGGACTCTTTCCTGACAATTTGTTACAATCTAAGTCCTCAATATATAATCCTTCCAAAGACTTTACTCGACTCTGCGCCACGTATGCTTGTCTCTCCTCGAACTCCAAAATATTTTGATGTCACTTCTACCGGACTGTATGTAATATTTGTTCCACAAATAAGCCAAATTGGACATCATAGATCGCTTTCTATTCATGTATGTATTATGTGTTTCAAATATGAGCCAAATCGGACCACCAATACGATTTTTTTGAATATCTCGATCCTTGTGCCACGTGGCGGGGCGATTTTTATTCATGTGTCGCTTTTATTCATGTATGTAATATGTGTTCCACCACCGCCACCTGGCGGCGATTTTTTTTCATATTTCGCTTCTATTCATGTATGTATCATGTGTTCCAAATATGAGCCAAATCGGACCACAAATACGATTTTTTGAAATATTTCGATCCATTCGCCACCTATCGGAGTTTTTTTTTCATATTATTGCATTGTCATCGGGTTCTGAACTATATTCCAAGTTTCAAGCTTGTAGCTTATCGGGAAGTTACTTAAATTTTAATTACAAAATTCGTTCGCAACGGCCGTGCAGTCGGCCTGTTAAGTCAAGCTAAATAAAACCGTTTAAACATGATTGACACTTAAGAAAATAAAATTAAGATAATGTGGTAATGTTCAAGTTCAGCAGTAGCGTTGTTCTTGCTACTATATATGTATAGATGGGGTGAAAATAAGGTATATCATCATCATTATTAACTCAAGCTTAACCGCCTAGGCGATTTTGGTCGTTGTGTAACATAATAAAAAAATAAATGTAAGGTGCGATAACCTCCGAAGAGAGCAAGGGAGGTCAGGTCGTCCTACACCTGCCTCTCCCAACCCAGCAGCATTCCCCCCTTCCTATTATTTCAAATAAAAGTGTCGGAAGAAATACTTGCTGAGCCGTAGCGTATTCATCCATTCATATAACCTGACCTACCCATCGAAGCCCTTTATTCGTTGCACTGTATTCATATCTGCGAGAATATCTTACAGCTCTTCATACAACCTCCTTCTAAACATACGGTTGGAATCACGAAAGGGATCATAAATGTTTCGCAGCATTTTTTAGTCCAGTACTTCAAGGTGATCGGCGGCCACCGTGGTGTGATGGTAGCGTGCTCCGCCTATCACACCGTATGCCCTGGGTTCAACTCCCGGGCAAAGCAACATCAAAATTTTAGAAATAAGGTTTTTCAATTAGAAGAAAATTTTTCTAAGCGGGGTCGCCCCTCGGCAGTGTTTAGCAAGCGCTCCGGGTGTATTTATGCCATGAAAAGCTCTCAGTGAAAACTCATCTGCCTTGCAGATGCCGTTCGGAGTCGGCATAAAACATGTAGGTCCCGTCCGGCCAATTTGTAGAGAAAATCAAGAGGAACACGACGCAAATTGGAAGAGAAGCTCGGCCTTAGATCTCTGCGGAGGTTATCGCGCCATACATTTATTTTTTTTTTTACTTCAAGGTGATCCAATATTGTCTCGAGATTGTCCTTGATTTCAAGCTATACATCAGGAGATGTATGATGAGAGGCTTATAGAACGTAATTTTTGTTCGCCGAGGTAGGAGTTTACTTTTCAACTGTCTGCTCAGCCCAAAGTAGCAATTGTTGGCAAGAAAGATTATTCGTTTGAATTTCAGGCTGGTGTGGTTTCCGCTGTGAAAGCAGGTTTCCACATAGACGAAAGTTTTGAATTTATATCGGTCCACAGTAGTGACTGTTAACGCGCTAATGCGGCAATTCTTTCTTTGATAACAGCAAGTATTTCGCCTTGTTCTCGCTCACCACAAGACCAAACCTCTTCGTCTCTTTATCCAAGCAAGAGGATGCATAACTTATTCTGTATAGGTCCAAAACGCTCCATAAATGAATGGATATGCCAACTGGGTCGGGTGAAGTATTTTTACAACTAAAACAAAAACAAAGGGAATTTTGTAATAAAGGACTTCCTCAAACAAATTCTATGGTAAAACGTTTTTCCAAAGTTTGCTTAAGGCTTAGTTTTACCCAAAGCGGTGCGGCTATATACCGGTAGTAATTTAGCGGCAAACGGGGTTTTAGATGTTGAAGCAAGACTCAAAATATTTCTCGTGACGGTAGAAACCCTTCAACTTTTTTTTCACCGCCAAAGCAAAAAAGAGGACAAATAATTTAAAAGTGAAATTATTTTCGATATTAATATTAATAAAACTCACTCTCACTCGCAAATGCCTCGTAGCCATTAAAACCGCGTAAATATGAATGTTTTCCATATGAGTTTGCCAGGCTTGCACTATTTACAAATTATATGCATGCGGTTTTCATAAGTTGCTTTATAATGTTCAAAACTGATTCGAAAACTTTCACTTTTCTTAACAAAACATATGAATAACAAATTTTATATTTAAAATACCGTAATAAAAATACTTAATTTTAAAGTTTTATGTTCATGATAGTAAATTAACCTATTTTTGTTTAAAGTTCGTTATGCGTAATTCCGTGCGTAAGTCTTCTAAATCTTGTTCCCAACGTTCTTCCCAATAAATAGACAGCAGTGGTTTGATTTCCATACCGTTTTTGATAGCCAAAGGCAGGTAACGTGCCACATATTCTTTTCTTTGTCTACAAATGAATTAAGAATTCAACAAAATGTCATAAATTATTTCCATTTGACAAAAACTTACAACAAAACATAGACAGACTTTTAGATAAATATACATACCAATATCATAGAAAGATACTAAATCTACTTATCAAACACAAACACAATATTCTCAAGGAACAAAATAAACAAATAGAATATGCAAAAACAATACTTAAAGAAAAGCTCAGCACAGATGAGTTAAGCGAATTTATGGGGAAGGAGGAAAACATCACGAGGAAATCAACAACAACATTGAGGAAACGACAAGATTTTAAATACGAGAAACTTAGAAATAAACGCAATAATATTTTCACCCACAACTATCAAGAAGATCGGTTTGTCAACAACACAAACATATATATCCCGCGAGATGTAAAAGCACTGCTAGCAAAGGGACCAAAATTTGGCCTACCAGTTACAAATGACAGTTTTCCGCTCTTCAAATACATTGCTGATGGAGAGAATCTGTTACAGTCTGTGAAGAAAAAAGAGAAACAAGAGGAGGCGCGAACCAAATTCACATTGCTGATAAATGATCACATTAAAACCAATAAAGAAAGTGCAATAGACCGTGCAATATTAGATACAGTGGAGCGGACACGGATATTTCTAAGGAAAAATGACAACATAAAAATATTAACTTCTGACAAAGGAAACAAAACCGTAGCAATGGAGATAGAGGACTATAACAGCAAAATGGGTGATATTTTAAACGACTTGACTACATATAGAATTCATAGACAGGATCCCACATCAAGATTACAGACCAAAAACAACAATTTAGTCGAAAAACTGTTTGAAATGGGATGTACTTCGAAAGCCGAGAAACTCAAACTGACCACAAATACGGCGCTACCACCAAGAATTTATGGCCTCCCAAAAACGCACAAGGCAGGAACTCCACTCAGACCTATATGCTCAGCGATTGGTTCTCCATCATACGGACTGTGTAAATATATCATCAATATATTAAAAAACTTAACTGCAAACTCTAATTGCAATATAAGAAACACGTTGGAATTCAAAGAGAAGATAAATAACACTTATATTTGAAGACGAAAAACTCATTTCTTCTGACGTAGTCTCACTGTTTCCCAGTATCCCGACAAATTTAGCACTTGACATCATACAAAGAAAATAGACGACTATAAAAGAATTTACCAACATTCCGAAACAAATATTTATGGACATATTACGATTTTGCATAGAAGAAAGTAGATATTTTAAATTCAAGGACACGGTATACGTCCAATTGAAGGGAATGCCGATGGGATCCCCTGCTTCACCAGTTATTGCAGATATTATAATGGAGGAACTACTTAACAAGATGATGGAGAAACTAGGTCAGAAGCCCAGATTAATAAGTAAATACGTCGATGACATTTTTGCAATTATACACGAAGATGAGATACATAATACACTAAATGCGCTGAATTCGTTTCACAGACACATAAAATTTACAATAGAATTAGAAGAAGAGGGAAAACTACCTTACCTTGATTCTATTGTATTCAGACGAGGAAATAAATTAAAACTGCGGTGGTATAAGAAAGCAACAGCGTCCGGACGAGTCATCAATTTTCACTGGAAACACCCTAAAACGATGATAGTGAATACAGCATTGGGCTGTATACGACGCATGTTGAACATATCGGACCAAATTTACCATAGGGAAATAGAGAATGAGATATTGTGCTTATTGAAACAAAATGACTTTCCAGAAAATATTATAAAAACCTTAATAAAGAGAGCAAAAACTACGAGAAATCTGCAAAAAGACGAAACCCCGAAAATTTATAAATCAGTCACATATGTACCTCATCTATCAGAACGGCTAACAAGATCAAATATTTACAACAAAGAAAATATAAAAATAGCACACAAACCCTTTAAACAAGATATTTAACAATACAAAATCCAAAATACCTCCAATGGAAAGAAGCAATCTAATTTACAAAATCCCCTGTAATGGAAGCAAACACGAAACTTGTAACAATGTTTACGTAGGAACAACAAAGTCGAAATTAAAAACTAGAGTATCACAACACAAATCGGACTTCAAACAATGTCAGGATTCAAGCATCGCGAAAACAGCACTAATGGCCCACTGTGCATCTACCGGCCATTCTCCAAACTTCGAAAGAGCATCAATTTTAGCACAAGAACAATGCTACACCAAACGCCTAACATTGGAAATTTTACATATAATAAACACTCCGCCGAACATAAGAATGAATTACAAAACGGACACTGATAACATTGCACACATCTACAGACACTTGTTGACAAACAAACGGACAGTATTAAGCTCCACGTCAAAGCAGCTAGACGTGTAAATGAATGTATGTAAATGTTTATAATTGTTTATGTTTACGAAAATTTTGTATGTAATTTTTAAGTTAAATTTGTTTATAATATTATTGCAGTTACCCTTGAGAACGGTTACCGATGTGCAACCGAAATATATTGGGGAAAAACTTAACAAACGTGTGTTTTTATTCCTAATGACCTAGAGCCAGCCAAAAGTCAATAAATATAAATGAAAAAGAAAAGTGAAAGGTAAAAAAAAAAAAAATTTAGTCTAATTGCGAGTTCCAAACTATAGTAAAACCTGCTTGAAATCCAATCATAAAAATAATAAATTTCTGGTATTGGAGGGGTTGATAAGCGCCATTCATAGCTTCCCCAACCGAATTGTCAGCCTCACCTACGAGAGCCTAATCCTGCTAAAAATATGCAAGCATCATACATATATTTAGCAGGCGAGGCTCTGGCGACCCCAAATTCTTCATGGAGCTAGGGGTTGTTGTTGTAGCGATAAGGTTTCTCCCCGAAGGTTTTGGGGAGTGTTATCGATTTGATGGTCCTTTGCCGGATACAGATCCGGTACGCTCCGGTAACACAGCACCATTAAGGTGCTAGCCCGACAATATCGGCAACGATTTATATGGCCACATTAGACCTTCAGACCATCCCTCCCTCCCCACCCCCTAGTTCCATGAGGAGCTTGGGGTCGCCAGAGCCTCGTCTGTTAGTGAAACAGGATTCGCCACGGATAGGTGAGGTTGACAATTGGATTTGGAAAAGCTATATATTGCGCTGGCAACCTGAAAGGGTTGCGCTACACAGCCCCTTGAATCTGGTATTTTAGTCGCCTCTTACGACAGGCATACCTACCGCGGCTATATTCTGACCCCCTAACCCGCGGGGGTGGTGGCGGGATGGCTTAGAGGGTTCAATGTGGTCATTTTAAATCGTTTCCGAGATGAAAGGGCTAGTACCTTAATGGTGCTTGTTACCGGAATGTAGCGGATCTATATACGGCAAAGGAATATTAACATCGAGAAAACTCCCCCAAATCTTCTGGGAGTGTCTTTATCGTTTCAAAAACGCCCCCACCTCAGCAATCCTTTTCAAACAAATTTTGATGTAGGGCAATCTTCAAATCAATTTTAATGAACTTGTAGCCAATATAGAGAAACATTTCACTCATATAAGTATTCAACCCTGATCTTGGCGATGTACCTCAGACTCATTATCTCGCAAAAGATGAAGAGTGCTTCGGTTAAAAAGCGATAGTTTTGGGAAAACGAAAACCGTTGAAAACTTTTCTTTATAACGGGGTAGACGTTTCGTGAATTTTTTTCAAAAACGTCCTATCTCAAAATTTGGTTGAAGAATGCAATATTTCAGAATTTGTTTCAGCATAATTGCAAAACATTTTCATGTTCTTTACGTTCACTTTTTCCTTTCCCTCCTCTATTCTCTTTACAATTTATTTATTCTTCAATCGCAGTTATTCTTACGTTTACATTCTGCAAACCGTGAGCAAAAATGATATATTTGCTAGGCATAATAGCAATACTCTACTTACTTAGGTCGCAGTCGCATAGCTCCAAATACTGCTCCACCATAGCACATAGGTAATCCATTATTCAAAGCTTCCACCCATTTAACGGTCACTTCACCTAACATATTCGTTGGCATACCGAGCACTGTATGCACCAGATCATGACATTCACGATAACGTGTCATTACATAAGCCAACAGTGGATCTTGGAGAAAACGTACTTCCATGCGTGTATCAGGTGTTACATTCTGTAATTGTAAAATTCATATGTACTTAAAATTTATAGACACGGTGGTAATCATAACATGGGCATCCATTACATTATCATCCAAGAATTTAGCATAGGCATAACCAAAGGTGTTTTCTGTTAAAGAGCGTAAACGATTAAAATCAACTGTTCGAGTATTGATACGCGGTTTTTGCTCCAGGATGCGTTTTCCTTCAATACTGGCTTGCATTGTTTGTAGAATATTGCGTAAAGCAAGTTCGCCAGTAGTTTCTCCTAAAGCAGCGATCATGTCATGCCTGCGAAAGCGAATTTTAAGTAAGTACGATGAAAATTCGATGATCTGCCAACATCGTTCGGTATCGAAGTACATACATATGTGCCGAGCTACGTATAGCGAATAGCTTACATATTATAAATTACCTTCTTGGGTCTATCAGTGATGCAATAGATGAACCTGCACTGAGTAATACTTTCTGAAACGGTGACATCTCTATACGATTTTTAAGAAACTCCTTCGTGAATTCATCGGTTACCGTTTCATCCATTGGTGGAGTTTCAGTGTTATCTGTCCCTTGAGAATTGCTTTCTGCTGCGATCGTGACATATCTACATAGGTAAGAGCTTCTATATATTTGTGGGATTATTTGTGTACGCAAGCATTGTAGCATTTCTAAAGATGTATTGTGAAGTCTACAAAAGATACGATCTTGGTTTGAAGTACTGCAAGAAGCATTTTAATTTGATTTAAAATCTCTAAGAAATTAGTTTCAATTGCAAAAGAAATCTGGATTTAACATCATGTAAGCATAATGTTTAAATATCGACTATACAATAAAGTACTTAAATAAGTTTAGGACTGCTTTCAACAGAAAACTGAGACTGTTAATAATTGGTGTTTAATGGTCCAACCATCGACCAACGGCCCTCTTGTGCCGTAGAGTTAGTTCCGCCGTACATAGTATGAAGATAGTGTGCTGGTCAAACTATCTGACATTTTCGTGTTCACCAACACAAAATGACCAATTCCCAGTTAAATCGGCAACTGTGAGTATTTTGTAGAAGATCGCTGAAAACCTATCGAGAAAACACAACAACCAGAAAAGCAGTTGACTTTTTTAAACTTTTATCTTACACTATGGACACATACAGTTTATGTGAGATCTTTATTGACCGGTCAGTTCAACTTTTATCTTGTACTTAACTGACAGCCGATGTTTTAGTTAGCATGGAGGAAACGAAAATTTTGATAGATTATTGATAAGTACCTAAGTGAAATTGGTGCAAACGAACCCTAAGTGACGGTACAACTAACATAAAAACGCTTTAGATATTTTTTCTACCTCTACTTCTTCTTTTGTCTCTACCTCTATTTTTAGCTATACTTCTACCTCTGCCTCTAACACTATTTCCGTATCTAGTTATTTTTCTGCTCTTACTTCCTTCTATATATCTAGCTTTATATATACCACGACCTCTATTTCTAATCGCTATCTAAATCGCACGGACAAGGAACGACTCATCCATGTATGTATCTTCTTTTGGCTTTAATAAGAAATTACTGTTTTATATGGCCAATACAAATGTACATATATGCTTTTATTTGTTGCTTCTTTTGTTGTTGTATTTAAAATAAGTCAAATTCAAAGACGCTTTAATTGAATTACGTCACGGTTTTTTATACTCAGTTGAGCAGAGCTCACAGAGTATATTAACTTTGATTGGATAACGGTTGGTTGTACAGGTATAAAGGAATCGAGATAGATAAAGACTTCCATATATCAAAATCATCAGGATCGAAAAAAAATTTGATTGAGCCATGTCCGTCCGTCCGTCCGTTAGTCTGTCCGTTAACACGATAAGTTGAGTAAATTTTGAGGTATCTTGATGAAATTTGGTATGTAGGTTCCTGAGCACTCATCTCAGATTGCTGTTTAAAACGAACAATATCGGACTATAACCACGCCCACTTTTTCCATATCGAAAATTTCGAAAAACCGAAAAAGTGCGATAATTCATTACCAAAGACGAATAAAGCGACGAAACTTGGTAGGTGAGTTGAACTTATGACGCAGAATAGAAAACTAGTAAAATTTTGGACAACGGGCGTGGCACCGTCCACTTTTAAAAGAAGGTAATTTAAAAGTTTTGCAAGCTGTAATTTGGCAGTCGTTGAAGATATCAAGATGAAATATGGCAGGAACGTTACTACTATTACTATATGTATGCTTAATAAAAATTAGCAAAATCGGAGAACGACCACGCCCACTTTTAACAAAAAAAATTTTTAAAGTCAAATTTTAAAAGAAAATTTAATATCTTTACATTATATATGTACATTATGTCAACATTCAACTCCAGTAATGATATGGTGAAACAAAATGCAAAAACAAAAGAAAATTTCAAAATGGGCGTGGCTCCGCCCTTTTTCATTTAATTTGTCTAGGATACTTTTAATGCCATAAGTCGAACAAAAATTTACCAATCCTTGTGAAATTTGATAGGGGCTTAGATTCTGGGACGATAACTTATGTCTGCGAAAAAGGACGAAATCGGTTGAAGCCACGCCCAGTTCTTATACACAGTCGACCGTCTGTCCTTCCGCTCGGCCGTTAACACGATAACTTGAGCAAAAATCGATATATCTTTACTAAACTCAGTTCACGTACTTATCTGAACTCACTTTGTATTGGTATAAAAAATGGCCGAAATCGGACTATGACCACGCCCACTTTTTCGATATCGAAAATTACGAAAAAAGGAAAAAATGCCATAATTCTATACCAAATACGAAAAAAGGGATGAAACATGGTATTTGGATTAGTTTATAGACGCAAAATATAACTTTAGAAAAAGCTTTGTAAAATGGGTGTGACACCTACCATATTAAGTAGAATGAAATGAAAAAGTTCTACAGGGCGAAATGAAAAACCCTTGAAATTTTGGCAGGAATACTGTTCGTGGTATTATATATATAAATAAATTAGCGGTATCCAACAGATGATGTTCTGGGTCACCCTGGTCCACATTTTGGTCGATATCTGGCAAACGCCTTCACATATACAACTACCACCACTCCCTTTTTAAAGCCTCATTAATACCTTTAATTTGATACCCATATCGTACAAACACATTCTAGAGTCACCCCTGGTCCACCTTTATGGCGATATCTCGAAAAGGCGTCCACCTATAGAACTAAGCCCACGCCCTTTCAAAATACTCATTAACACCTTTCATTTGATACCCATATCGTACAAACATATTCTAGAGTCACCCCTGGTCCACCTTTTATGGTGATATTTCGAAAAGGCGACCACCTATAGAACTAAGGTCCACTCCCTTTTAAAATACTCATTAATACCTTTCGTTTGATACCCATATTGCACAAACGCATTCTAGAGTCACCCCTGGTCCACCTTTATGCCGATATCTCGAAAAGGCGACCACCTATACAACTACCACCACTCCCTTTTAAAACCCTCATTAATACCTTTAATTTGATACCCATATCGTACAAACACATTCTAGAGTCACCCCTGGTCCACCTTTATGGCGCTATCTTGAAAAGGCGTCCACCTGTAGAACTAAACCCCACGCCCTTTTGAAATACTCATCAACACCTTTCGTTTGATACCCATATTGTACAAACGCATTCTAGAGTCACCCCTGGTCCACCTTTATGGCGATATCTCGAAACGGCGTCCACCTATGGAAATAAGGATCACTCCCTTTTAAAATACTCATTAACACCTTTCATTTGATACCCATATCGTACAAACAAATTCTAGAGTCAACCCTGATCCACCTTTATGGCGAAATCCCTAAATGGCGTCCACCTATAGAACTATGGCCCACTCCCTCTTAAAATACTCTTTAATACCTTCCATTTGAAACACATGTCATACAAACACATTCCAGGTTCATTTTCCTACATGGTTATTTTCCCTTATGTTGCCACCATAGCCAAAGAGGATAAATACAATAAGAGCCGTCACTCGTTATTTTTTTGGCATTTACTCGATGTATACTGAGAGGTAGTCGCTACTTTTTTTTTGGCGAGATGTTTATAAAGGTCTTCTATACATTTTCGTGGGGTATTTGTGTTTATTTTTCGACTGTATTTAATTAATTTATTTAATTATCTTTCCAAAAATCACAGTTGCACAAGGGGCCTACACGGCATGGATAAATGCGAGACAATTAAACATGTCCCTCTCAGAAAACATTCGGCATACATTTGTTCAATTTCCAGCGAGATACTCGCCACAAAATAACGAGTGACGGCTCTTATTGTATTTATCTTCTTTGCCATAGCTCTCAACTGAGTATGTAATGTTCGGTTACACCCTAGCTTAACCTTCCTTACTTGTTTAACTGTACATTACTCAACATCTCTGCTGAGCATTCAGATAAGATATTCATCAAATTATTCAAAGATTACAGGCATTATTAAGCTAATATAGACAATAATATACGTTAATGAATTATAAATATTTAATAAAGGAGATGATAAACTTAGTTGCTGTGTCCCTAAAGTTAAATAAAAAATTATTCATTCTACCGGCCTTTGCCAAAATCTGTTTGCTAAAGTAGATGCTATACAGAACGATTCCGGTAAATAATAAATTTCTCACGTTTTCGGTAGGGTACTCTAAGGAACTTATGAAGAAATACTAAAAAGGTATATCGTTAGCTTAATGTGAAAATGTGCTAAGTCACTTTTTACGAATTTTATAGGAGACGAAAAAAATGAATAATTTTTTAAATAATCTTTTTTATTCAAAACTGTGAATGAGGATACATTAGTTGCAATACTTTTTTTTTTACTTATTTTTTTTATTTTTTAACCCAACAGCTATTTTATGACTTAGCACAATCTCCGCACTCAAAACAAATTTTTTCTACTGACTATTTACTCAATAGGGGGACTCATGAAAGCATATAAACTTATAAGGTGTAAAATTATATCCATTTACACACGCTGTTATATGAACGCACCTAGTAATACTCTTGATAAACTTGATTGTTTATCAGATGTATTATTGCCAAACAAAAATTTTTAGATTGTTATACAAATTAAAAAATGCCACGATTAAGTGAAAAATCTAAACTAACACGTCTTTACTAAGATATTCTTGTAAATGACTTGCTAATGTTGGAGATTTCTGATGAAAATGCCTGCTGTAATGTCTGCAAGGTTGCATTCCTTTGAGTTTACCGCGTTTACACAAATTGTGTAAATGATTTTTCATACAAAATTTGACAGTTCGTTTACGCACTAGATAAATTTATACGTTTACACACTTTATAAGGCATTTATAAGGTTTCATGAGTCCCACTAATATGTTTCCCCAGCACTACTCTCCTTTAATGATTGAAATATAACACTAAAACTATATATTTCACAAAAAATTCTATTTATTTGTCAAACTATTTCTAACGGTTCTGATCTGGACTCTTTTGCCGGATGGTGCGCAGACAATAACTTATTTTTAAATTCAAACAAATGTTGTGTTGTGTCTTATTCCATAAAGACAACAGCGACATACTTTATCTACAAACTAAATGCTAAATCTCTTAATCGTTGTCAAGAGAGTAAATACTTGAGTGTAATTTTTGACTCCAAGCTCTCTTTTTCTAGTACCATTGACTTCGTTGTTTCAAAATTTGTTGCAATGGTTGGGTTCAGTAGACGTAACATCAGTGACTTTAAGGATCCTATGACATTGAAGGCACTTTATGTATCCTTGGTCAGAAGTCGTCTTGAATATTGCTCAATAATATGGAATCGTTTCTATGAATGTAACTCCTATAAAATTGACAAAGTTCAAAAATTTTTTACAAAAATTGCTTTACGTATGCTTCACTGGCCAGACGGCCTCCCATCATATACCACCACCATCAGGCACAAATTGCTTGGTCTTCAGGCTTTGCATAACAGAAGAACTTTTATCTCACTCATGCTTGCCTATAATGTAATAAACTTTGGCACGAATTGTTCATTCCATATATTCCACTGCGTGATCTTCGGCATAATAGATTATTTATCGAAATAAGTCATAAAACGAATTATGCTATGAATGAACCTATAACTAGGACTATACATCTAGCAAATCGATTCAGTAGTGTTATTAATTTTAATATAACAGCTTATATAAGTTTAAGCTTGAATTGTTTGCTATATTTAAGTAGTCTGCAAGAAAGCATGTATTTATCGACATGTAAGAATTGAAGTAGATTATGGTCAGCGCAAAGCATTTATCAAACACCAAAGGCATGTCTCAATTAGGTGAATCCAATTTCAAAGTGTTGTGTTGCGCAATATATAGCTTCTCCAGCCCAATTGTCAACCTCATCTAACCTTGGCGAATCCCGTTTCATTGACAGCCGAGGCTCTGGCGACCCCAAGTTCCTCATGGAACTAGGGGGTGGGGAGGGCGAGATGGCCTAGAAGGTTTAATATGGCCACATAAATCGTTCCCGAGATGGTCGGGCTAGTACCCTGAAGCCTTCGGGGAGTGTCTTTATCGTTAATACAACAACAACATCAAAGCATGTACTTTTAGACTGAATGAATTAAATAAATAAATAAAATGCGCACACAAAGAAATTACTAGTAATTCAGATTGATATTATTTACAGGTTGACTTAGCACATTCTTTTTAACAGCTGACGACTTAGCACATTTACACATCATTGCCCACAGCACGTAAAAATTAAAAATTAAAATATTTTTTTTTTGTAATCGATGTATTTTCAATCCAGTTTTAAAACTGCATTAAAATAAAAATTTTCAAAAAAGTGACTAGCACATTTTCACATTAAGCTAACGATATGTTACATACATATTTAGGCAACTATAAATAAATTATGATTGCTTTTAGCACAACAAAAAACTAAATAACTGTGAGCGTCAACAAATTTCAGGAAATAGGTTTAAACAAGAGAAAAACTAAATAAACAATCGACGACTGTTAAAACTGCTGCTCTAGGCTTATCACACATACGCAGATCCCAATATACCAATATTAGAGTGCTCCCACTCCGTTAAAAAGATTATTTAAAATATTTCCAAAAATTTTAATAATAAAGTGCGTTAAAGCTATTTGAAAATTTGACTTTTCTTAAATGGAGGTAGTTTTTGTAAATGTTTTTTAGTTACCCTGTCATCTTTGCTTGACAATACCTGGAGGCAGTTAGAAACACCAATTAGCCCTCCCGAAGTGAGGGTTAAGCTTAAGTCAACTTTAACTGCAGTTTAAACTAGCACTAAAAAACGGACCTCAGTCAGATCCAAATTTGAACTGACACATAGCTGATTGAAAACTGACAGCATCCTCAATACTACCAAAGTAACTTAAGATAGAGTAAAAGTGAGAACAAACTGCTTTGTATATTTAATAAGAAAATTTATTGAATTGAAAATGCGGATAACTCTACATACTTCTCACTCAATACGTCATTGGTCCATTGTCATAACACCTCAATCCTCTTACATCTAGGAAACTAACTATGGATGATCTAGTTGTGTTCTAAAATTTTGCGCTGTCAACTTATCTAAGCTGATCCTTAAATTATTTACACTATCTCTTGAATCTTTTGTATTCCCTTCAATTTGGAAGCAATCATTTATTATTCCCTTACATAAGAAAGGCAGTAGGTCCAATATCGAGAACTACAGGGGCCTAGCTAAACTTTCGGCTATTCCTAAAATGTTTGAAAAGATCATCACCTGCCAAATTCAATATTATGGATGGATTTTTATCCAATAAGCAAACCGATGTTATTTATACCGACTTCAGCAAAGCATTTGATTCTGTTAATCATGAGCTTTTAACTCATAAACTTGACTTACTGGGTTTTTCGAAGAATTTACTACTTTGGCTTCGCAGCTATCTCTTAAATAGAACTCAGCGAGTTATGTTCAAAAACAGTCTCTCAGAGTTGATAGAAGTAACTTCTGGTGTGCCTCAGGGTAGCCATCTGGGTCGATTACTTTTTACCCTCTTTATAAATGACTTGCCAATGGTTATCTCGTATTCCCGTGTTCTAATGTATGCAGATGATGTTAAACTATGCTATACATACTTGCCTTCTGACTCTTCCCGTTTGGATTTACTTCAGGCCGATTTGGACTCATTTCAATTATGGTGTTCAGTAAATCTACTAGTTTTGAACTGCTGCAAATGAAAACTAATGACATTTCACAGAGTCAACCCAGTTTTAAAATCCTATATGCTAGATGGTGCTCCCTTGGAGCGTATATCTGTAGTATGTGACCTAGGTGTTCTTTTTGATGTGAAATTGAGCTTTAGCATGCATATTTCATCTATTGTAAACAAGGCATCGGGTGTACTCGGATTTATTAAAAGATGGGCTAAAGAATTTGATCATCCATATTTAACCAAGACCCTTTACACTTTTTTGGTTCACCCAATACTTGAGTATTGTTCCTATATTTGGTCCCCGGGGTATAAAAATCATATAGATCGGATTGAATCGGTACAGAAGCAGTTTCTAATCTTCGCTTTACGCGGTCTTAATGGGAATCAAATCAACATCTTCCACTTTATAGAAATATACTTCTTCTCATTTGTTTGCCAACTTTAGAGAATAGAAGAACATTACTCGGCGTAATGTTTCTTCATAAACTGATTATCGGTGAGATAGACTCCACTGACCTTGTAAGCAGACTGAATTTTTCTGTTCCTGCAAGAACTACAAGACACTATGTACTCTTTCATTTACCCATTCTACGGCGTAATTTTGCCCTTTCGCAATTGGTGCTCGCGCTATAATGAACTGTACAGCTGTATTAGTTTTGAGTATTCGATTTCTGCTATCCGTAAGGAAATACTCTCACGTCTGGCATGATATTTTTAAAGATTTTTAAATAAGATGTCAATTTTATTTCAATATTAATTTTAAATAATTTTTATTTTTGATTTGATTTATGTATTAATTAAAATTTAACTTAATTAATTTGATTGTTTATTATTTAAGCTTTTACTTTAAATTTTGTTTTTCACGCTTATGTTTTCTTTCCTTGTTATATGTATTGTATCTTATATCCAGTAGTCGACCGCTTTGTGTCTGTGTTGACTTTAACAAACAAATAAATAAATAAATAACGTAAATTCTTCAGAAAGTTTCATAAAAGGCAGCTGATTTCGAAGTAGCGAATCGCATGTATCAGCTCAATAACCTGATTCTATAAAAAATAAAATATTTTCAAGAACAAGCTGTTTTTATGAAAGCTGTATTTTTGAAGACGTTTTTAAACTGTCCCAATGGCCTGATTATGGAACCCGATTCAAATGAAAGTTTTTTCGGATTAAAAAAAATGTATGTGGTTTGACAGCTTTCGAGTCGCATTTCCTTTCGAATCGAGTTACAGAATAAAACCCCAGTTCATATTTTCGGTAATGTTTTGATATGGACCTTTAAGGTCCTGTACCAAATGGTCCAAAAAATTTAATTTTAACAGACCGAAGGAAAACTTTGTCATTTATCGTGGTGAATACGAACGTAAAAATTTTCCATATAAGACTAGATAAAATTCTGGCAATTACTTATGTGTGTTCATGCAAATATTTTTTTTGAGAAACATAAATAAACAAGGCTTTTCAAGCACCAAAAAAACCGAAAATACGTGAAATGAACAAATTAAATCGAAAAACGAGCTAATAAAATTAAAAATAAACAAAAAAAAACTTTTACACGTGCTTGTTTAGTTAGCTTATCGTCAAAATTTAACATTTTAATTGGCAAAGCTAGATCGGAAATTTTTTACAAAAAAAAATTGAGTTAAATGTTTCTTTAGCCTAAATAAACAAAATTTTAAAATTCGATACAAAATATCTCAGCTTTTTAGTAATCTCTTCCTTATCGCTTAAAACCATACCAGTGCCGTTTTTTGTTTGTTTGATAGTTGTAAATGTATCGCCAGCAGAGCATTTTTAACCGTTTAACCGTAGAACGCATAACCAAATAAAATAATTAAAAAAAAAATTTTAAGTTAAACGGTTTTATTGAAAACAATACTTACATGAAGTAATAATACTAAAAGCCAGAAAATAATTAGGCAGGTCCTAGGTACTAGTCATCACACTCCTCATCAATATAGGGCGTTGATCAGACAATTAAATAAAAGCGTTGGGCGCGTGAAATTTCTAAAAATGTGAGGAGTAGCATAACCTGATTAAGGTCCAGTTGGTCTTATATATGATCAATAGAAATTTGACGCGTCCAACGCTTTTATTTAATTGTCTGATCAACGCCCTAGATTGTTGAGGAGTGTGATGACAAGTACCTAGGACCTACCTAATTATATTATAGCTTTTAGTATTATTATTACTTCATGTAAGTATTGTTTTCAATAAAACCGTTAAACTTAAAAAATTTTTTAATTATATTATTTTCAAGTTTTTAGTCTTTATTTAATAGTTCATTTAGTGACTCATTATTACATGGACTATTTTCTCGCAATTTGTTACAATCTAAGTCCTCAATACATAATCCTTCCAAAGACTTTACTCGACTCTGCGCCACGTATGCTTGTCCCTCCTCCAACTCCAAAATATTTTGATGTCACTTCTACCGGACTGTATGTAATATTTGTTCCAAATATGAGCCAAATCGGACATCATAGGTCGCTCTCTATTCATGTTTGTATTATGTGTTCCAAATATGGACCAAATCGGACTTTTTGAATATCTCGATCTTTGCGCCACCTAGCGGCGATTTTTTTTCACAGGTCGCTTTCTATTCTTGTATGTATTATGTGTTCCAAATATGAGCCAAATCGGACCACAAATACGATTTTTGTGAATATCTCGATCCTTGCGCCACCTAGCGGCAATTTTGTTCATAGGTCGTTTTCTATTTTTGTATGTACCTATTATGTGTTCCCAATATGAGCCAGGTCGGACCACAAATAAGATTTTTGTGAATATCTCGATCCTTGCGCCACCTAGCGGCAACTTTTTTCTTATTATTGCATTGCCATCGAGTTCTGAACTATATTCCAAGTTTCAAACTTGTAGCTTATCGGGAAGTTACCATAATTTCAATTACAAAATTCGCTCACAATGGCCGTGCATGCGGCCGTGCGGCCTGCCTGTCAAGTCAAGCTAAATAAAACCGTTTAAAAATACTACGCAAACGCACAACGGGGGTACCCGTGTGTCCACTTACAAATTTTTACCGTTACAAATGCACAGTAACAATATTCATAAGTAACAAGTAAGGAAGGCTAAGTTCGGGTGTAACCGAACATTACATACTCAGCTGAGAGCTTTGGAGACAAAATAACGGAAAATCACCATGGGAAAATGAAACCAGGATAATCCTGGAATGTGTTTTGACATGGGTATCAAATGGAAGGTATTAAAGAGTATTTTAGAAGGGGTGGGCCATAGTTCTATAGGTGGACGCCTTTTCGAGATATCGCCATAAAGGTGGACCAGGGGTGACTAGGATGTGTTTGTACGATATGGGTATCAAATGAAAGGTGGTAATGAGTATTTTAAAAGGTGGTGGGCCTTAGTTCTATAGGTGGACGCCTTTTCGAGATATCGCCATAAAGGTGGACCAGGGTGACCCAGAACATCTCTGTTATATTTTGCGTCAAAAAATCAATCCAATACCAAGTTTCATCCCTTTTTTTGTATTTGGTATAGATTTATGGCATTTTTCGAAATTTTCGATAACGAAAAAGTGGGCGTGGTCATAGCCGGATTTCGCCCATTTTTAGTAAAGATATATCGATTTTTGCTCAAGTTATCGTGTTAACGGCGAAGAGGAAGGACAGACGGTCAACTGTGTATAAAAATTGGGCATGTCTTCAACCGATTTCGCCCATTTTCACAGAAAACAGTTACCGGCACAAGGATTGGTACATTTTTGATCGACTTATTGCATTAAAAGTATTCTAGACAAATTAAATGAAAAAGGGCTGAGCCACGCCCATTTTTATATTTTCTTTTATTTTTGTATTTTGTTGCACCATATCTTTACTGGAGTTAAATGTTGACATAATTTACTTATATACTGTAAAGATATTAAATTTTTTGTTAAAATTTGACTTTAAAAAATTTTTTTTTAAAGTGGGCGTGGTCGTTCTCCGATTTTACTAATTTTTATTAAGCATATATATAGTAATAGGAGTAACGTTCCTGCCAAATTTCATCATGATATCTTCAACGACTGCCAAATTACAGTTTACAAAACTTTTGAATTACCTTATTTTAAAAGTGGGCGGGACGTGGCACCAGTTTTACTAATTTTCTATTCTGCGTCATAAAGTCAACCCACCTACCAAGTTTCATCGCTGTATATGTCTTTGGTAATGAATTATTGCACTTTTTCGGTTTTTCGATAAAGTGGGCGTGGTTATAGTCCGATTTCGTTCATTTTAAATAGCGATTTGAGATGAGTGAACAGGAATTTACATACCAAATTTCATTAAGATACCTCAAAATTTACTCAAGTTATCCTGTTTACAGACGGACATGGCTAAATGAATTTTTTTTTCGCCCAGATCATTTTTATATATGAAGTCTATTGCCATCATCCGGTGGCAAAATCCTGAGCCAGATAAATAATTTTGCATGTAAATGCAACAACAACGATTTGAGCCAGATAAATCCAGATAGAAGTCTGGTTCAATTTGTGAGCCAGATAATTTGTTAATTACTTCTTTTTAGTTTCGCAACGCTGCCTTTAATAAAATTACTTTTTCAAAAATAGATAGCCTTTCGCCGTATGAGTTAAATGAAAAACAGCGGCGGCATCTGCCTATCACATTTCACGTGTGCGAAAATTTCACGACATCTGCTTCTCAAGTCTCTCAATGATTCAGATCATTCCCGTGAGAATTGAACGTGAGCCGGAGCTGTAAAACTCACTGGAAGACGGCATATATCTATCTCGATTAGTTTATGCCGTTACGCAAAAAACCAATGTGCCTGGTACATTCGGTGACAAATTGTATCTGCACCGTTTGTGCGAGCAGAAAAATTAGTATATGTATGTATGTCTACAAAATACAATATTTTTTGTTTCAAGACTCATGTTTTGTAATATATTTTTACAATCCGTAATATAAATTTCACATATATGTAATACTCCTATATTGCTACAAAAGGCAATATAGCTAATCAGAGTGCCGATATATTGCTGTTTAAACGTTTTTGTTTTTGTATTCAATAATCGAATGTACCTAAATTTAAATTTTTTCTTGGCACACTTATGCTGCTACAATCTCAAAAATTATATAGGCTGTCTTGTTTTAATTTCGAATTCAAAACACATTGCGAGCGTTTTCTATTAGCAATATATGTAGGAGTATTACATATATGAAATTTGATATTAACACGTTGGCTGCCAAAGCCATTTTAGAATTTTGATCGTTCAGTGGCAATGCCATTTAACCATTTTGGTCACCTGAGGCCAACAACTTGTTTTTGTTCTTTTTTGTTTCTTAGTGCCCAAAAATAAGTTTTGACTACTCGCGACTTTATTTTGGTCTCTAATTTTGCAGTTATAACGGTTTTTTTGTGTCGCATATTTTCGTGCGACATGGCCTGGGAGAACATAAAACATGTTGTGGGGCCACGTCGCACGAAAATGTGCGACACAAAAAAACCGTTATAACTGCAAAATTAGGGACCAAAATAAAGTCGCGAGAAGTCAAAACTTATTTTTAGGCACTAAGAAACAAAAAAGAACAAAAATAATAAAAATAAATAAAAATATACACCCTTTTGGGCCAACAAAAAGAATTGTCCGGCTGAAGTTATGCAAGCTAATATGAAAAGAGGCGAGATGGTAGCCCGTGAGGAGGAAAATGGAGTGGTTGTGCTAAATTGGAAGGACACCAGAGATGTTAGGATTCTTTCGACAAAACACCCTCCTGTAAAGGTAGCCACGCCGAGCCTTCCAAATGTAGACAGTAATGAACCATCCAAACCAACAATCCACCATCCACCAGGAAGCGAAGGCAACGAGCTATTGAAAAACCCCGTGCTGTTATTAATTACAATAAAGCCAAATTAGGTGTTGATATATCAGATCAAATTACCTCCTACGCCACCACTCTCAGAAGAGGTGTTAAGTGGTACCGCAAAGTGGCTTTTGAACTGTTACTTGGAATATCTGTCGTAAATGCCTTTATAATATATAAAAAGGCTACAAACAAAAAAATTTCAATAACCAAGTTTCGGCAGGAGATTTCAAATGCTTTTTTGGACTTCATGTCTCCAGAACCCATAACAGAAGGAAACAAAAATTTTAATTTCCAACTTTTTTATTACCCAAAAAAATACTATTAAAAATACACAGCGGCCATGGGAAATACACCAAACTGTTCATCACAGGCCAGAGAATCCAAATTCCATGTAAAATTCCATATTAAAATGTACGAAGATGTGCGACGTGGCCTCAGGGTAACACTTAGGTGTCGCACGAAAATGTGCGACGTGGCCTCAGGGTAACATCTGGGTGTCGCACGAAAACGTGCGACGTGGCAGCCAACGTGCTTTTTTGATATTTGATTGGTACACGGGTACCCCAACCTGCGCTCGCGTAAGTGTCGCCTTTGGGAAGTTAGATTTGGGGAACCCCTCAACTGAAACCTATAAGCATTGACTTAATAAACGATACAGAAATACTATAGTTTGCTAGATTAGAATGTTCAACACTCTAGTGACAGTGGTTCTCTCACTAAAGTAGTTTAAAGTCGCAACTGGACACACGGGTATCCGGTTATGCGTTATACGGTTAAAGCAAAGCACTAATGAACTATCAAGGGGTCACCTAGACCTTTCTGATCAGAGGCAGCCTAGTTATGCCAAAACGAGAGATTTTGTAATTCGCTTTATACGCTCTACGCTCACAGCATAGACAGTACCTAGATAGACAAAACTAGCTAGAGCTATGTATTTTCATGATCTCATTGGAAGACCTACAATGTTATAAATTTTTGAGTTTCGTTTCAATGACTAAGTGAAATTTTCTAAATATATCGTTCTTGATGAATTTTCTGAGAAAACTATACACAAAAGAGAAGTTATATGGTTATTTTAAAAAAAGTTTTGGTTCTCTTAATTATACTCAGCGTGCTTTGCACACAGAGTATACTAACTTTGATTGGATAACGGTTGGTTGTACAGGTATAAAGGAATCGAGAAAAAAGTATCGAAAAAAATTTGATTGAGCCATGTCCGTCCGTCCGTCTGTCCGTTAACACGATAACTTGAGTAAATTTTGAGGTATCTTGAAGAAATTTGGTATGTAGGTTCCTGGCCACTCATCTCAGATCGCTATTTAAAATGAACGATATCGGACTATAACCACGTCCACTTTTTCGATATCGAAAATTTCGAAAAACCGAAAAAAATGCGATAATTCATTACCAAAGATGGATAAATCGATGAAACTCAGTAGGTTGGTTGACCTTATGGCGCAGAATAAAATATTAGTAAAATTTTGGTCAATGGGCGTGGCACCGCCCACTTTTAAAAGAAGGTAATTTAAAAGTGTTGCAAGCTGTAATTTGGCAGTCGTTGAAGATATCATGATGAAATTTGGCACGAACGTTACTCCTATTACTATATATGTGCTAAATAAAAATTAGCAAAATCGGATGAAGAACACGCCCACTTTTATAAAAAAAATTTTTTTTAAGTCAAATTTTAACAAAGAATTGAATATCTTTACAGTATATAAGTAAATTATGTCAACATTCAACTCCAGTAATGATATGGTGCAACAAAATACAAAAATAAAATAAAATTTCAAAATGGGCGTGGCTCCGCCCTTTTTCATTTACTTTGTCAAGAATACTTTTAATGCCATAAGTCGAACAAAAATTTATCAATCCTTGTTAAATTTGGTAGGGGCATAGATTCTATGACGGTAACTGTTTTCTGTGAAAATGGGCGAAATCGGTTTAAGCCACGCCCAGTTTTTATACACAGTCGACCGTCTGTCCTTACGCTCGGCCGTTAACACGATAACTTGAGCAAAAACCGATATATCTTTACTAAACTTAGTCCACGTACTTATCTGAACTCACTTTATCTTAGTATAAAAAATGGCCGAAATCCGACTATAACCACGCCCACTTTTTAGATATCGAAAATTACGAAAAATGAAAAAAACGCCATAATTATATATGGTTTATTGACGCAAAATATAACTTTGTAGAATGGGTGTGACACCTACCATATTAAGTAGAAGAAAATGAAAAAATTCTGCAGGGCGAAATCAAAAGCCCTTGGAATCTTGGCAGGAATACTCTTCGTGGTATTACATATATAAATAAATTAGCGGTACCCGACAGATGATGTTCTGGGTCACCTTGGTCCACATTTTGGTCGATATCTCGAAAACGCCTTCACATATACAACTAAGGGCCACTTTTTTTTAAACCCTCATTAATACCTTTAATTTGATACCCATATCGTACAAACGCATTCTGGAGTCACCCCTGGTCGACCTTAATGGCGTTATCTCGAAAAGGCGTCCACCTATAGAACTAAGGCCCACTCCCTTTTAAAATACTCAGTAACACCTTTCACTTGATTCCCATATCGTACAAACACATTCTAGAGTCAGCCCTGGTCCACCTTTATGGCGATATCTGGAAAAGGCGTCCACCTATATAACTAAGGCCAACTCTCTTTTAAAATACTCATTAACACCATTCACATCATACCCATATCGTACAAACACATTCTATGGTCACCCCTGGTCCACCTTTATGGCGTTATCTCGAAAAGGCGTCCACCTATAGAACTATGGCCCACCTCTTTTTAAAATGCCTTCCATTTGATACCCATGTCATAAAAACACATTCCAGGGTTACCCTAGGTTCATTTTCCTACATGGTGATTTTCCCTTATGTTGTCTCCAAAGCTCTCAGATGAGTATGTAATGTTCGGTTACATCCGAACTTAGCCGTCCTTACTTGTTTTTTGTTTTAATTAGACCCGTTTTTATTTTTTTTAATCTTTGTTGAAATTTATAACCAATCGCTATCTCATTATCTGAAACACCATTGGAAAAAGAAATTTTTAAGAATCAATACAAATATCGAGATACCATCAAGCCTACAAAACGCAATCAAAAACTTTCCGAAAATTCGAAGTAAAATCTTCGAAATTTTCATGAAGGTTTTTAAACGCTTCTCGGTTATCTTCTTCTTCTTCAACTTTTTTAAATTGGTTTGCATTGGAATTTATTTGATCTGAAATACTGTGCTATTAATGCACAAGTAGGATAATGTATTTTTGTATATAGTTTTATGTGCATATTTACTTTATTTGGTACTAAGCTAACAATTGATTTCTATAAATGCACATAAACAAATCGCGCAAAAAGTTGGTTTCTTCATTTCTGGTTTTAATTTTGTATTAAACAATTTCTTTCCATTTTTTGATGGAAATGCATTTTAGCATTTTTACTAAAAATAAAATATTTAAAAAAAGTGTGATTAAAGTGTTAAACTTAAAAAAACTACCAAATAGGGACTTTTCGGAAATTATCTCAAAATGCGCTCTCTCTAGCAACTGAAAAATATGTGGGGTATTCCCTCTGTCTATAATCCATAGAAAACGTAGAAAGTTTTTCGTTTTACTGTCAAAAGTGTTCTACACACAACAACAAAATACATTTGTGAAAGAGTGTATATTTGAATAGAAAATGTCTTCAAGTGACAAGAATATTAAAATTAAATGTTTAAATAAAAATAACAACAGTTACAACAATTTAATAATCGTTGGTGTTAAATGCAGGACAATATCAGAAGGAAATTTCTTTTGTAAGTGATGCGAAAATTGGTTACCGGCGGCCACGAAAAAACAACTGGTACGATGAAGAATGCCGCGTTGCAACCGAAAGAAAAGACGCAGTCTACAGGGCTACGTTAAAAGCGAGCACGACAAGAGGAGTGTGTGAACGCTATCGTGAGTTGAAAAGGGAAGCGAGGCGCCTTTTCAGGAAGAAAAAAGCAGAAGCAGAAAGGCGTGAGTGCGAGGAGCTTGAGCTGCTAGCCACCAGGAATAACGCCCGAAAATTGTACCGAAAAATACGGCGACAGACGGAAGGTTTTAAGACCGGGGCAAACTCCTGTAGGAACGAAAACGGCGACCTTGTAACTGATGTCCAGAGAGTGCTTAGATTATGAAGGGAATACTTCTCTGCTCTCCTAAATGTAAATGGAGGCAGCAATTCACCGCGCAGAGATGAAGAACCCGATCCCGTAATAGATGATGACGGAATATATGTCCCCCCGCCCGATTATGACGAAGTTAGAATAGCAATAACCAGATTGAAAAACAACAAGGCCGTGGGCGCTGATGGATTGCCTGCGGAGCTATTCAAGTACGGCGGCGAGAAGCTGGTAAGGCGCATGCAGCAGCTTCTTAGCAAAATATGGGAGTGCATGCCCGACGGTTGGAATCTAAGTGTTCTTTGCCCAGTCCACAAGAAGGGGGATACTGCAAAATGCACTAACTATCGTGGAATCAGCCTTCTTAATATCACATATAAGGTCCTTTCAAGTGTATTGTGCGAAAGATTGAAGCCCACCGTGAACCGGCGATTGGACCTTATCAGTGCGGCTTCAGACCTGGTAAATCTACCATCGACCAGATTTTCACAATGCGCCAAATCTTGGAAAAAACCCGTGAAAAGATAATCGATACACATCACCACTTCGTCGACTTTAAAGCCGCCTTCGACAGCTCGAAAAGGAGCTGCCTATATGCCGCTATGTCTGAATTTGGTTTCCCCGCAAAACTTATAAGGCTGTGCAAAATGACGTTGAGCAACACCATCAGCTCAGTCAGAATTGGGAAGGACCTCTCCGAGCCGTTCGAAACTAAACAAGGTTTCAGACAGGGTGACCCCCTATCGTGCGATTTCTTTAATTTGATACTGGAGAAAATTATACTAGCTACAGAACTTAACCGCACTGGAACAATATACTATAAAAGCGTGCAATTACTGGCATATGCTGATGACATTGATATCATCGGCCTAAACACCTGCGCAGTTAGTTCTGCTTACTCCAAACTGGAAAAACAAGCAGTAAAGATGGGTTTGATGGTGAATGAGGACAAAACGAAGTACCTGCTGTCATCGAGCAAAGAGTCAGTGCATACGCGTCTTGGCAACCACGCTACTATTGGCAGCCATAATTTCGAAAAAGAAAGACCGTTTATTTGGGAACCAGCATCAGCACTAGCAACAACATCAGCACTGAAATCCAACGAAGAATCAATCTTGCCAATAAATGCTACTTTGGACTAGGTAGGCAATTGAAAAGTAAAGTCCTCTCTCGGCGAACGAAAATCATACTCTACAAGTCACTTATCGTACCCGTCCTGCTATATGGGGCAGAAGTATGGACCATGACAAAAACAGATGAAGCGTCTTTGGGAGTGTTCGAGAGAAAAGTTCTTCGAAAGATTTATGGACCTCTACGCGTTGGCGATGGCGAGTACCGAAGAAGATTTAATGATGAGCTGTACGAGCTATACGCAGACATCAACATAGTCCAGCGAATTAAAACGCAGCGGCTGCGCTCGCTAGGCCATGTTATGCGAATGAAAGATGATGCTCCGGCCAAGAAAGTGTTTCTATCGGGGCCCGCCTATGGAAGCAGAGGGAGAGGGCGGCCCCCACTCCGTTGGAAGGACCAGGTGGAAAACGATTTAAACTCCCTTGGTGTGACCAATTGGCGCCGGTTGGCGGAGCGAAGGAGCGACTGGCGCGCCTTGTTGGACGGCCATAACCGTTTAGACGGTTAAGCGCCAATTAAGTAAGTAAGTAAGTGATGCGTTTTCTGAGAGAAGTATATTTGGTCCAGAAAACGTGAAATAAAACAACATATTTCTCAGCTGAAAATTTTCGGATTTCGTAACTGATGAAATGAAAAAGACTTAAGACAAAAATTTATTCAAAAGAAAATTCACAGAACGAGAACAAGACAGTCTATTAGATTAGTTGATTTGTGGAGGATGTAGAGGAAAAGACAAAATAAATACAAGCATAAATTCATTATGTTATCATAGCAAGTAGCCAACTTTTATTTTTTGTGAGTAATTTATATAAATATTAAATCACAAAAGATTTTATACTGCATATAAACGAATAGAAATCAGTTTTTTGTGTAACTATTTATTATCTATCGGTGCTCTTTGGTGAGCTAGTGACTATGACACTTGTGTTGCATGCAATTTATTTGAAAGCTAAGCCTTAATAATACTCTATGTAGATACCTAAGTAGATTTACATAATTTGTTTCCTTAATTGATATCGGAACATATAATTCGATGTTAACGCATGATCGTATAACTATGGCTTTGAATTTGTTCAAGAACTAAACTGTATGAACAGTGCTGTACACAAAAATAGCAACAACGATTTTTTACGATATTTAACAGTTAAGTATTTACTTTCTTTATTTGTTTTCGTATTTTAGTTACAGATGGAATGGATCCGAAGATACAATTATCTAGGGGTAATTATAGTTTGAGATTCAAAGAACACGTTGAATATATAAATATATAAATAGCAACGAAAGTCAACTTGCTGCGTAGATTGAAGAAAAATATTTCGAAAGCAGGAAAAACTACAATATTTAAAATGATTTTGGTGCCTCATATAAAGTATTGTTCTACACTACTATTGATGGCAAGTGAACAAGCAATATCCAAGTTGCAAAAAATTTAAATAAAGGTATGAGAGCAGTATTGAACAAAAGTCATACTGAACGTGTTCAAAATATGTTAAGAGATTTAGGGTATTTATCGATAGAAAATGAAGTGAGAATAGATGTACTAACTTTGATCTATAGAGTTGAAAATGGCCTATTACCTGAATATTTAGAATCTTTAATTAGAAGAAACTCTGATGTACATCAGTACCTAACTAGACAGGCAAATCAGTTTCACTTGGAGCCTGTACATACAACTAAGGGCTTAAAATCAGTATTTAGTAATGGGCAAGCAATGTATAATGCCGTCGCAGATGAAATAAAAAATGTAAGAATCGTTGGATTGTTTAGGGAATAGATCGGTCTCTGGTTAGATGCTAATGCAATGGCTGATGATTAAAGTGATATAAAATAATATTTAATAAATCTATTTATTTTAGTTATAATTAACTTTAAATTTTATATACAGATGGCTGTTAAACTTAATAAGAAATAATAATTGTATAGAAATTAATTGAATTAGCCGTAGGCTGCTTTTTAATAAATAAATAAATAAAATAAATTTTAGTAAAAACTTGATTGACTTATAACTATGATGAACACTTTCTAACCATGTTCAAGCATTTTTTCGAAAAATTTAATAAACTTGGATGGGTTTAAACATTTTCTTGAATACATCGAAGTTATTACTTATAATTTTCAGGACTCTTTCAGTATGTAGTTTTGGAGTCCAGTCAATAACAAGTTTGAAGTCTCTCAAAATTTGCGTTAATTTTTGGCAATTTTTTCCGAAGGTTACTCAGATTTGACTCTATAGAAAGAAGAAAACCCTAAAAACTCAATACGGTTATTTCGAAATTTTAAACTTTTTACTTTATAGACTAAAATTTACTTTACTACAAAACTTAGTAAAAATTTCGAAATTTGAAAAACATTTCGAACTTCACAATTTTTTTTGAAAACTTTTTTAAGTTTGATGGTTTTTGTTAAGCAATTTAATAAAGTAAAAGAAAAAAGTGATAAATTGTGTTAAAAATTTCAACTTTATTCTCGAGATCACAGCTATATTTGAAAAAAAATCTGTCACAATTTATTAAAGAAACCTAAATCGTTAAGCAGGAAGATCCTTTATAAAGATTTCGTTATTCAGTAACTATTTTGTAGCGATATTTGTTTATCTACGATCAGCTGTGTTGTTAAATAAACGGCAAGTAAATTGGCTGCGTTAAAAATCACGAAATTAATATTTCTGGTAATTGAAGTTAAAAAAGAAAATCGGAACTTTAATTATATACTTTCAAACACGAAAAGCTGCTTCATTTATAAATTAAATGGCATTTGAGTACTTGGCGTTCGTTTTATCACAAGATGAAGAATCACTAAATCCATCGCCAGTAGACAGACACCTTCTTAGAGCAGTAGATAACCATTCCACTTGAATGCAACGGAGTTTCGAAAGCTGTACCGACTAATCCCAGACTTGGCTCATGATATTATTTCTCAACTTGATGGTCAATTAAGGGGTACAACAATAACTGCGATATCAACAGAGAAAAAAATAAATTAATACCGCATTTACTTACCTTTTGTTAAAATAGGCAAAAACTTGCACAAAAATGACTTTTAAAAGCAGTTAGTAGACGAAATTTATTTATTTTTGGCGTTCCTTTTGTGCTTTTCGCATTTTTTAGCTTTCGTTAAGCTGTGCTGCGACCTTTCTACTATTAAAACGAAATTTAAAAGTTATTTATTTCGAGTCGTTAAAACTAAGTTAGTGAATAGTACAATCGATAAGGCAAGCGACAAAATCGTTAATAAAAATCTCGACAAATCGCTTCGTTATAAGTTAGTGAATTCACTACTGGTGTTAATTTTCGTCTAAATGTTATATAAGTATATACTAGCAAACACACTTATATTAATACCAATACAATTAAGCCATGAGAAAATATAATCGCCAACAATGAACATACCTAAATATGTTACACAAATATTTTTTAAACAACCAACAATTGTTGTTGTAAGGGCAGAATTATATTGTGTACATAATATTGTACTATAGGATAATATAAAACCCATAAAACAGCTCATTAAAAATTGTAAAACAAAAAATGGATTTTCCCATTGATTATAGTTGAGCGTCTGCTCAAGATCACCAGTTAAAAAAGTAAAAAGTAAAGCTGGCATAAGCATAAATAATGAATTATAGAACATTAAACCATATTTGCCAATTTCGGATGTATCCAATTTTTTTTTTACATAAACACCATTGGATGCAGTTAGCGCATTAGTTATCATAACAAATGTATATCCTTTCATATTAAACGATAGGTCATCTGAAGCGGCCAACAAGGCACCAGCAATCATAGCGTAAACGCTTATTTGTATAGCAACAGATGGACGAGCCCCAAGTATTTTCATTTCCAGCATCATTGTCATTAGAATTGCGAATCGTCGCAAAGCTGCAAACATAGGTAAACTAAGCTCCTTTGTGCCACCCAAACCAAACATCATGTTTCCAAGAAATATTAATGGTAATGGAAAGATTTTTAAAAATGTATTGCGTTTTAATGGCGGAAATGATACTAAACGTATGCGACGCCCAATACCAAGCACAACAATAGCAGCTGTCAACTGTCCCAGTGAAAGAAATAGAAACGATGGAAACATATATGAAGTTAGAACAGTCTTATTTACAACGGTGATCATGAATGACGATAGACCATAGAAAAGCGCACTTCCAACTTTTTTGTAAAACAACATGCTATCCTCTTTCTGGCGTTGCTCCTTCGTTAGCAGACCGACGTTGCTTCCATTATCGCTGTCATTGGCGAATTCAAGTGAAACTTTATCGCCACTGTTGTGTGTGCCCAGCATCCTAATTAAGTTTAGTGCATTGAAATCAGATTTGTTTGGGATTCTTTTGGTTCCCTTTGAGCGGTTAGTCTTTGGTTAATTAGTTTTACACTCACTCACTGAATTTGCAGTTGTTAAACTTCAATCTATAGCTAATAATTTACTGATTAAACTACTGGACGTAACTTTTTATTTGTATATTTTAGTGCCAACTTATCTATTTTTGCTGCTGTGCAATGTTAACAAAACAGCAATACAAAACCTTTAATGACAATTTTAACTGCTAAATTTTGACTGATCGCACACCTGCCAGCCAAAGGTGATGGAGCTGTGAAATCAAATATTACACAGCACCGAAATAAATAAATATATAACAAATAAAAAACTCGTATTAACTAAAGCTGATAAATAGATTTAACACCAAATATCTTATTCGGCATACCTTTTAATAGCGTTTTTTCAGTAAACTGGAGTTTACAAATATTTATTTGAATTTAATATAAATACTACACTTTTTTTTTTTTGAACTATGAGGCTGCGCACATTCAGCTTAATTTGGGGGAGAGTTATTTTATTTACTCTACAAACCAGGTTATTATATGTATTATTTTATTTGTTTAAAATTCGTTTTGTGCTTCGTTGAAATGGTGACATCAAGAGACAGTTGTGCGTGCTGTCATTTGCTTCCATGTCCACAGTGTTGTATTGCGTTACTTTATTCGGCTTAAATACATTCTTGAGTTCCCTATCATTGGTGGTAGGTTTACATGTTTAATACAAATATACTGTATCGTGTTGAGTTCAATAAGTTGTGTACATATTAAAAAAAAAAATACAAACTAACGTTATTCATGTATGTTTATAACAGTATATATATGTATGTTTATAAATGTATATATACATTTTTTGGTTTTTAAATATAGCATTAATAATATTTGTGTACAATGTAAAAAGGTACTTGTATCAGAAAAGTGGCGATGCATGTGCATGTTAACGATTATATCATTTTTTTTTATAAAAATTTGATTATATTTTTTTTTTATATATACATTTGATTATATTTTTTTTTAACTGTAACTTTACAGGAAATTATTTGGTCCTACTTTTTATTTATTTTTTTTAAATTAAAGTGACTTTGCAAGATTGGCATTATGGATCAAGTTAATTAGCTATCCATAGTATGTATGATTATTTTTTATAAAGAGATCTTTTAAATTATGAAATGTTTCAAAAATGGTGAAGTTTCTGAAAGCGCTGTATCTGCTACATGCAAAGATCAAATGCTGTGGTGTTTCTACCACGTTACAGACATGGCAGTCGTCAGAGATATTTGCTCTATACTTTTGTAAGTACGTCTTGCCGTACGTGTATCCCAGTATCAGTTTGTTCAGTAACTTGGTGTCATAAATTAAATCCACTTAAGTTATGATTACATTTTTGAATATCATGAGAAAATATTTCTTGCAAAAAAACAATAATAATTTTATACTTGTGACTGAAAATATCTACCTGCGCTTTGTTAGCTTTCAGGCTTTGAATATTATACTGCAAGATTTTTACTAGGGCCATAGTCATGATTTAGGTTTGATTTATTTAGCCTCTCGCTCACTTGATTTTTGCATAAGTTTCCTATTAGTTGCACAATCGAGTCATTGTTGTCGATATCAAACTTTTTTACTAGTACCGCGAGCAATCTTTCTATTTCTCCTACCTTAGTCCAATTCTTCTTTTTATATGTTCATTTGCACTCTTAACTTTTCCCTCACCTCTGACGACTTTACTATAGGTGCGTTTGTTGATTACCCTATCATTATTTATGCGTTCTGAGCAATTACTTAATCCTCGAAAGTTGTTATCAATATCCTCCAACAAACTGAAGCTGTTGTTGCTACTAATGGCGCTGTGGTACGACTCAAAAGCATCAACTTTCGAAATCTTTTTCACAGTCATGATATCCAAAATTTGTTTCTCCATATCCCATTTAGGGCAACTCTTAGTGTTCAAAGCACAATGCTCGCCACTACCACACAAAATACATTTGTTTGGTTGTCGACAATCCTTGTCACAACCTTCTTCTTTTCTGCACAAAATACATCTCGATTTAGCCTTGCACCCCAACTGTGTATCTTCTAGCCTACCTCAGTTGTAGCACTGCCTAATCTAAAAACCCTAAATTTCACAAAGTATATATTTATTTCCTCAGGAAGCTCGTGCCCTTCAAACAGTATCTTTACTGTGTATGTCGGAATAAATTTCTCCTTGTTATAGGGATCCCTTCTGGTGATTATTTTTAATTTCTTCGTCCGAGAAGTCTAATGGAATGTTTCTACCACCCCCACTGTCTCACAAACTTTTTTGGGATAAACAGCCTAAGCTTTTCCTCTCTTAATTTCACATTACATACACAATCATTCGCTTTTTTGTAGCTTTCAAAGTATATCTTAAATAACGACCTGCCGATAGATTTAATATTTTTTAAACCAGGAATGTTAAACTTTCTTACCTTTTCGCAAAGGAACAGGCCATTGCTGACCCTCTCATTATTAAACAACATACTGTTTTTTGTGTCCACCTAAAAACAGAAGTCCCCACGGTGACTTTCTGTATAAAACTCACTACGAGTCTCATTTTCAATATTATTAATCCCAGTCGATGCTTTTGCATCATAAGTTTTGCCTTTCAAATAAATTTCTTGTGCGCTGATCGCCACCGCTTCCCTTTCTTTGCACTGATCAGTGCCTTGCATGTTCGCACACTTATGCATATCCACCACATTCAATATCTCAATATTTTTTATTGTAGCATTTGCATTATTGCACACTGTGCCCGTATATTTTTCGTCTGTTACGTTCGTTTGTGCGCTTGTTTCATTTCCACTTTGTTTCCATATTATATTAGAAAAAGTTCCCTTCGGCACAACCATGCCCTGTACCGGGATGAAAGTTCCGTTATTTTTTTCAACTTTAAGTTTTTTGCTTTTCGATCTCTTTCCGGTTTTGCATTACTTCTGTCCCTATTTGTCCGTCTCCTGTAACTAGTTTGTCTATTTCGATTTCTGTAGGTTCTATCTAGGTAATTTACGTCTTTCTTCTCCCTAACCACTGCCTCCGACGCCACGGCGTCGGCCATTTTTTTATGCCTTACCAGGAACACCGATTTCAAAAAACAACTTATCAAAGCGAAAATTTGATAATGCCGTCGTTCCACTCATTATGCTATGCCTTAAACCTTCAAATTTATGAACTTTACAACCACAGCACTATAGGAACAACTTTTACACAATTTTTCAAATAACTTTCAGTCACTTCAAAGACCTACCACCTTTCACAAAAAGAAAAACTCTTCGCAGAAGCCAAATATATCCGAACTGTAGAAGCAATTAACGCCAAATGAAATACTACACTTGCACAAAGCGCAATAGAGCTGGATTTCGATTCGATTCTTAATCGATTTAATCGATCTATTTTTTAGAAATGTAGAATCGATTTTTTTGAAAAAATAGTTCGATTCTTTAGGCATCGAAATTTTTATCACTATATAATTTACGGACGCTTTAGGAAATACGTATTCTGTAATTTTTCTTTTTAAGCTGGAGACATTGGTGCTTTATCGGTAACCGTATCGGTAACCTTTTAATAGCTGATTCGACCAACCTTATGAGAATCAATGCAATCGATTATTGGTGCCGCTAAGGTCGTAACCGTATCGTAGCCAACCAATTGGTTTTTGGTTTACCGTCGTAACGATAAACAGCTGATTACGTTAGGGATACGACTACAGCGATACGACATACGGCACCAATGACTCCCGCTTTATAAATTTAGCTTTATTGTGTTGGTGGCTTCGAGAGAAAGATGAAGAAATTTCTTCGCACTTCTGGCAAGCAATATATTGAGCATAAGTTTATCTATTTTGTGGTATGATATTGTGTTCAGTACGAAATGAAAACTAATTAATACCCCATTTTTAGATTCTAGGTAGCCAATTGAAAGTGACTTTGAAGGGGAATTCATTCTTATAAGTAATCCAAAGATTCCCAGATCTGTTGTCTGGTAGTACTTTAGTCAAATACAGGGCGATTCTGCGAAATGCAAATCGTGCGGAAAAAAATGCAAAACAGGTGAAAATACAACTAATTTTTTAAATCACTTGAAGCGGTCACATCCAACGTTGATGGAAATGTCTTCACCAACAGCTCCTATAGAATCCTTTTTTGAACCTAATGACAACAACATAAGGAAGTCTCAGTCTGTAGATGAGCGAAAAAAAAAGAACTGAATTGTGCTTTGATTAGAATGATTGCCACGGATATGCAACCCTTTAGGATTGTCGAAGATAACCGATTCAGATCTTTTACACAATGCTTGGATCCTCGGTACGTTTTGCCTTCACGAGTAACATTAACAAACACACTTTGAACAAATATATAAAATCAATACTTTTTATGACATAGACAGCAGCAAACACGAAAACAGGAGTGGTAAATTAAATTCCCTATTCCTTTTTATTTTCAATAAGCTAAGAAAATAGTTCCATAAAGTTTTTAAAGTCCGCGGCACAATGACATTTTTCATATAGATCCGTTTAACACAAGCTTATGCATTTCAGTAATATCGCCACAATCAACAAAGATGTTGCGTTTATAAATATTGTTACGAATATTAGCAAAACTAAGAAGTGCTGCCATCTCTAAGCCGATGCTAAGCAGTGACGTGAATTCACATCCATAGATAAATCATTATGTAACTACATAAACGAAACAATAATTGCGTCTACACATATGTACCATGTACGTATACGAGCAGTGGAGAATCAATGCACAAACACATGCATATATCTGAGATACTCCTGAAAGTATGCAATGAGAGAAGCTATAAATTGTGCAATTGTAGTTACAGCTGAGAAGTTTGAGAGCTGATGGACTAGTAGATTCTGGAAGCGCCTAGAAGATGCGAACGTTGAAATCAGAGAGTATAAAAGGCAACAAATGTAGAGGCGCTGGAATTCAGTTTGATTTGAGCTATCAAGCATATTCGATTAAGACGCTATCTAGCGAGCCATAGCAGTATTATTTTGAATAGTAGAGTTTAATTTGAGCTATTAATCAGTTTGGTTGTTAAGCAAGCTAGTTGCAAAGTATACGTGTTATTGTGAACTACTTTAATAAAGGCCATTTTTCCATTATTCAATATTGGAGTTATTTATTCAACAGTTTAGTGATTCGAACTTAGCAGAAGAAGGGCAAATAAGAGGATTTGCAAGTAAATATCGTTACAATTGGTGTCATTAGAGGAATTGTTGAATAAATTCCAGAGGACAACAAGGACATGGCAAAGTTCATTGAATTGAAGATTCAGCAACTAAAGAAGGAGTTGGAGAGCTGTGGATTGAATACAAGCGGCGTTAAACTCGAACTTCAGGCACGGCTACGAGAGGCAATGAAAGCAGAAGGAATTGATGTGGAAGAGTATGTCTTTCATCTTGATGGCGAAGAGACAACAAAAATTGAAGAGAAAAACGAAACATCGCAGACGGTTACCAGCACAGACTTGAACATAATATTGGCTGCAATATCTGCACAAACATCGACAGTAGCATCAATGTCGTCGCAATTGGCATCCCAACTGGAAGCTCAAGAGGCACGTATAACTGAAATGTCATCACAAATATCTACCAACATGTCACAACTGGCATCTCAACTGGAATCCCATGAGAACCGTATAACATCCAAGATGGAAACACAATTGGAAGAACAGAAAACACACATGGCGTCACAAATTGCAGAACAATTAAAAGAACAAGAGGCACGCATAACATTACAGCTCGAGGCACAAGAAGAGCGTATCTCAACAAAGCTGGAGGCACAGGAAACAAAATTCTCATCGCAGCTGGAGGCTGTTAGTGAACGACAAGATAAAGTGGAGGCCGATATGGATGCTTTGAAAGATCGGATTCAGGAGTTACAATTGAACCGTCCAATCACTTCAACGTCTACTCTGAAGGTAAAATCCCCAACGTTTGATGGTTCTGTTCCATTCCAGGTATTTAAGCTCCAATTTGAGAAGACGTCGGCAGCGAACTGGAATGCTGAAGATAAAGTTGCAGCTCTGTTCGTGGCATTGAATGGGCCAGCAGCCGAAATCCTACAGACGATTCCTGAAGAGGGCGAACGGAACTGTTATGAATCATTGATGGGAGCTCTAGAGAAACGATACGGAACTGAGCATAGAAGACAGATATACCAAATGGAGTTGCTGAACCGCTTCCAGAGGCCTGGTGAAACATTGCAAGAGTTTGCGTCGGATATTGAAAGACAGTTTTCAAAGCACGTCGTGTGGAAGTAGAAAGGCCAGAGTTGGTAGACGCAATATTGGAGGCGCTGAAAGGATCGCAAAAGACGAGTGAAAAAGTTATCAAATGCTTCAAATACGGGAAGTCCGGTCACATTGCACGTCATTGCGATCTTCGTCCTAATAGTTCCAACAATGTGGGTGGCCGTAAACGCAAAGCTGGAGGAGATGAGCAAGAGCGAGTAAGAGGTAGAGATCGAGAGCTAGATCCAGCTATTGAATGCCCTGTGATATCTGTGTTGCAAATTGTTAGAAAATCGAGCAGTCTTACCATCAGAGGGAATGTGGATGGTAAAGAACGTGTACTGACGGTAGATACGGGCGCATCTCATTCCTTGATCCGATCTGACTTGGTCAACAGGAGAATAAAACCATTACCTGGAGCAAGGTTGCGTACGGTCACTGGCGAGTATAACCAGGTTCAGGGAGAAGTGATATGTGAAATCTTGATTGGAAAGGTCACGGTTCTACACAAATTCGTTGTGGCGAAGATCGTTGAAGAAGTCATATTGGGAGTGGACTTCTTGGTTGACCATGACATCAAGATCGATATGCAGAGAAGGGTGATGCGCTATGAGAACCAGGATGTACCACTTAACTTCAAGTTGGAGAAAGGGTTCAGTAGTAATCGAGTAATGGTGGAGAAGACTCGACAAAGGCCACGAAAGTCAAAAGGAAAGGTTGATGGATCGAATGGGCCAAATAAAGAGAAATTAAAAGTACCTGCGAGAAAAAGACCGGCATCGACAAACCCTAATGGACGCACTAAAACGACTGAAAGAAATTTTCAGAAAGAATGCAAGGGTGGTTTCAAGCCAGCGCGCACTACTGTTGTGAAACGTCCAGACGATAATGATGATGCAGAGTCAATCTGTCAAGTGCAAGCTCTGCGAAGAAGTTCATTGGCCAAACAACAGAGTGCGAGGGAACGATCAAGAATAATGAGCAGTAAGATGAAACGCAGGTGCAATGAGAACAAAAATTCGGAAGGTTTCTTGGAGGGAGATTTGGTACTGTTATACAACCCTCACCGGCGGAAAGGTGTTCCATCCAAGATTCGGTGCAGTTGGGAAGGCCATACAAAGTTGTGAAGAAGATCAGTGATACCACCTACCTCATACAAACCACTGGGAAACCACGGATTAGAAGAGTGGTAGATCTGGAGATGCTAGCGGCGTTTAGATCGGGAGATTTGTCTGATCGGGACGATCAGACTTAGGTGGAGGGCAGTGTTACGAATATTAGCAAAACTAAGGAGTGTTGCCATCTCTAAGCCGATGATAAGCAGTGACGTGAATTCACATCCATAGATCAATCATTATGTATGTACATAAACGAAACAATAATTGCGTCTACACATATGTACCATGCACGTATACGAGCAGCGGAGAGTCAATGCACGAACACATGCATATATCTGAGATACTCCTGAAAGTATGCAATGAGAGAAGCTATAAATTGTGCAATTGTAGTTACAGCTGAGAAGTTTGAGAGCTGATGGACTAGTAGATTCTGGAAGCGCCTAGAAGATGCGAACGTTGAAATCAGAGAGTATAAAAGGCAACAAATGTAGAGGCGCTGGAATTCAGTTTGATTTGAGCTATCAAGCATTTTCGATTAAGACGCTATCTAGCGAGCCATAGCAGTATTATTTTGAATAGTAGAGTTTCATTTGAGCTATTAATCAATTTGGTTGTTAAGCAAGCTAGTTGCAAAGTGTAAGTGTTATTGTGAAGTACTTTAATAAAGGCCATTTTTCCATTATTCAATATTGGAGTTATTTATTCAACAGTTTAGTGATTCGAACTTAGCAGAAGAAGGGCAAATAAGAGGATTTGCAAGTAAATATCGTTACAATATGAATGAACTTCAGACTTGGCAATTGAAGTTTATGTCGCCTTGTCCATTCACATACAAAATTTCGCGAAACACTGGTATAAACATTCTTCCTATACAACAAAAATACTTGCTAACATATTTTGTGTCGTATTCGATTGTTATAATGCAGTTTCTAATTGCGAAAAATGTTAGAAAAGTAACCAACGAGTGGCAAAAATAATTTCACTTGCAAAGTATGCCAACACCATTAGCCAAAGCAAATGTCAAATTCTTCTTCTTATGATTTGCTTGCAACAAAATTTGGGAGTTGGCTACTTTTCCATATCAGATGGCGCTCCATCTACCGTTCTCCATAAAAATACGTGTAATCTACTCATAATGCATAAGATTAAGTAAAATGCATCTATATTGTAACGACTATACTGCAAATCCTCCTATTTGCAAACTTCTGCTAAGTTCGAATCACTAAACTGTTGAATAAATAACTCCAATATTTAATAATGCAAAATGGCCTTTATTAAAGAACTTCACAATAACACCAATATATTGCTTAAATGAAACTGATTTTCAAAATAATACTGCTATTGCTCGCTAGATAGCGTCTTAAATCCAACTGATTGTCGCGCCTCTACTGTTGCTGCCATTTATAGTGTTTGGTTTACTTGTTGACATTTCTAGGCGGTTCTGTTCTAGAATCTAAGTACTAGTTGGTTATCTGCTATAAGTTTCTCAGCTATAACTACAGATGCACAATTCTTATAGCTTCTCTCACAGCTCATGCGCGTGTGTTTGTGAGCGACACTTCCACAATTATAATTGCATATCTCAGATAAGATATCTGCATGTGTTTGTGCGTTGCTTCTCCGCTGGGTGTACGTACATATGTGTAGACATAATGATTGAATTATTGATGTGCATACAGTCACTGCTTAGCATCGGTTTAGAGATGACAGTACCCCTTAGTGTTGCTAATGTTCGTTACACTGCCCTCCACCGAAGTCTGATCGTCCCGATCAGACAAATCTCTCGATCTAAACGCTGCCAGCCTTTCTAAATGGACCACTTTCATTTTGGTTCGTGGTTTACCGATGGTTAGTATGCGGTACACTACATCATTGATCCGTTTTTCAACCTTGTATGGGCCTTCCCAATTACACTGCAATTTCGGGGACAAACCTTTTTTTCGTTGTGGGTTGTATAACAGCACCAAATCTCCTTCCTGAAAACCTTCCGAATTAATTGCTTTATCGTATCTGGCTTTCATCTTGTCACTCATAATCTTTGTTCGTTGCCTTATCAGATCGTGTATTTCTCTCAGCTCTTCTTCCAAATCACCAGTGTATTTCCTGACATTTCTCTCCGCATCGGCATCTATCCCAAACTTCAAATCAGCTGGCAGTCTAAGGTAATTGCCAAAAATTACTTTTGCAGGGTTTTGGCCCGTTGTCTCATGCACTGCTGATCGGTAAGCCATCAAGAATAATGGTATGCGGGTATCCCACTCTTTATGGGACTTGTCCACTACTTTCCTTAAGCGCTCCTCCATTGTTCTATTGAATCGTTCCATCATACCATCGGACTGTGGATGCAATGCAGTTGTCCGTGTTTTTCGAATGCCCAATGATTTACACATTTCCTGGAACACAGCTGATTCGAAATTCCTGCCTTGGTCAGAATGTAACTCCATTGGTACACCATACCCTGCAACCCAATTGTTTATAAACACTTCTGCTACTGTTTCCGCTTCTTGATTTGGGATTGGGTATACCTCTGGCCATTTGCTGAAATAATCCATAACTACCAGTACATATTTGTTTCCGCAGTTGCTAGTAGGAAATGGAACTGCGACATCCATAGCGATCCTCGCACCTGAGTTATATTGCTTCATCTGGCCATGACTTCGGGTTTTGGGCCCTTTCGCTCTGCTGCAAACCTTGCAGTTCGCAATCCACTCAGTGACCGACTGACGGCAACCAACCCAATAGAATCTCTGTTTAATCTTCTCGAGCGTCTTCATGATTCCAAGATGACCTCCGCTTCGACCATTATGCAGCTCGCTGAGCACGTCAGGAATCGTCTTTCTGGGAACAACTATCAGTTTCTTTTTTCTTTGACCATCCTCATGCAAGCAACCGGATATCAATTCTAAACTGTTCCACTGTACCCAATATGACTTCGCAATGGGAATCTCTGCTAACATATTCTCTCTGCTTGGTATTTCGTTTCGGGCGAGCCCTTGGATAACATGTGACAGATCTGTATCTTCTAGCTGACACTTTCTTAGTTGTTCCTTGTCCCATTCATCCGTACACGTTATAGTCATTAGCCGGTCATATATAATGTTTTTTTTAGCCTCGGCCTTTGAACAGTGCTTGCATTCCAAACTACATGGTCTTCGTGACATTGCATCGGCATTTCCATGGGTACTACCTTTTCGATGCTCAATGGAAAAGTCATAGCTTTGTAGTCGCTCGATCCACCGTGCCAATTGTCCTTCCGGATTACGGAACTGCAGAAGCCAATTTAACGCTGCGTGATCTGTCCTGACACGGAATCGCTGGCCGTAGAGGTATTTGCGAAAATATTTAATGCACTCTACCAATGCCAACAGCTCTCTCCGCGTAACGCAGTAGTTCCTCTCTGGTTTTCCAATCGAACGCCTGTAATATGCAACTACCTTATCCTGTCCATCGACCAGTTGTGATAAAACGCCTCCTATAGCATATCCACTCGCATCTGTATCTAGAATAAATGTTGCTCCTGGAATCGGATATGCTAACATTGGGGCAGTGCACAACCGCTCCTTCAATGTTTGGAAAGCCACTTCTTGCTCCTTCTTCCATTCAAAAGCTTTATTTTTTCTTGTGAGCTCATGGATGCTATGGGCTACGCTGGAAAAATTTGGTACGAATCGGCGGTAATATGTGCACAGCCCAAGGAAACTTCTCAATTCATGTGGGTTCTGTGGTCTTGGCCAATACTTTACAGCCTCTATCTTTTCGTTCGCAGTGCAGATGCCCTCTGTCGTTACCTTGTGACCCAAATAATTTACTTCCTTTTTAAACAGCGCACACTTTTTGGGACTTAGCTTCAGACCAGCGCCAGCTATTCTCTGGAAAACTTCCTCCAAGTTCTTAAGATGTTCATCAAAGTTCTTGCCCAATACGATGATGTCGTCCAGGTACACCAAGCATGGTTTTCAATGTAGACCTTTCAGTACCTGGTCCATGAGTCCCTCAAAAGTAGCTGGTGCATTACAAAGTCCAAAAGGCAACACTGTAAATTTGCCAAAGACCATCACCGACACTGAAGGCTGTTTTCTCTTTATCTTCCTCCTTCACCTCAACTTGCCAGTAGCCGCTTTTAAAGTCCAGTGTGGAAAACCTTTTCATACCAGATAGCGAGTCCAGAGTGTCGTCAATTCTTGGCAATGGGTAGCTATCCTTTTTCGTAACGTCATTCAACTTCCGGTAGTCCACGCAAAACCTCATTTTTCCATCCTTCTTCTTTACCGGCACTACCGTTGAGCTCCATGGACTAGCTGATGGTTCGATGACGCCGCTGTGGCTAATTTCTTGTATGATTTGACTCACAACTTCCCGCTTCGCCAGTGGAACACTGCGTGGAGCTTGACGGATCGGCCTCGCATCTCCAGTGTCAATTTGATGTTTCACAACGTTGGTGCGGCCTGGTTTGGAACCATCCTGGTCAAATATGTTCGTGTACTTTAGGAGCAGTTGTTTTGCCTTACTCTGATAGGTTTCCTCCAGCCCCTGCGTCCATGCCGTGATGTCATTTGAAACATCAGTATTACTAGATGAAACGTGTTCCTGGAGCTGTTCACAGTTAATAACTACTTCAGCCTCTTGGCATATTCCCAAAATAGCTCCTTTGGTCAAATTGGGTGGTGACTTGAACTCATTGAGTACTCTTACCGGAATACGTCCATCTTGTTTTGTCATAGCCAGGATTTTTCCTACAAGTATGTTCAGTGCTGATTTGTTTGCTGCTTCGACAACCCACAATTTGTTTGTCCCACAATCTCCATCAACCTTTGCGCAGATGACTGCTTCGGATTTTGGTGGTATTTGCTGACTCTCTTCCACCAGCACTCGTTATTACTGCAGCCTCTCTCGTAGCCGACATTAAGTGGCACATCCATGTTCTTATATCGCATCGTCTTGCTTTGCATATCGATCTTGATGCCTTGGTCGATTAAGAAGTCCACTCCAATTATGATTTGCGTTTACGACCACCCACATTGTTGGTTGGTGTTGCAATAATGCGCAATGTGCCCTGGCTTTCCACACTTGAAGCATTTGACTGCATCATTATTCTTCTACTGTGTACCCTTCAATGCTTCCAAAATTGTGTCTACCCACTCTGGTCTTTCTACTTCCACACGATGAGCCTTATATGCTGGTTTACTCAATAGGGAGGCAGTTTCCTGAGTCAATGCATGTGATACCGTTTCAGCAAATGTAAGTTTTGGATTTGCGTATGTAGCTCGCTTCGTGTCCACGTCCCGTATGCCATTTATAAAACTCTGGATTTTTACCCTTTGCGAGATGAGCCAATCTTTCAACATCCGAGGCAAACTCCTGCAAAGTCTCATTCGCACTTTGATGACGGTTTTGCAACTCATTTTGGTATATCTGTTTTCTATGCTCGCTTCCATAACGTCTCTCGACAGCAGCCATCAATGCTTCATAGTTGTTTCGCTCTCCTTCGGGAATCGTCTGTAGGATTTCGGCTGCTGGCACCTTCAATGCTACGAATAGAGCTGCAACTTTATCTTCAGCATTCCAGTTGTTCACTGTTGCGGTCTTCTCAAACTGAAGCTTAAACACCTGGAAAGGAACAGAACCGTCAAAGGATGGTGTTTTTACCTTTGGATTACTCGCTGAAACAGCTGGGCGATTAAGTTGGAATTCCTGTATACGACCTCTCAAAGTATCCACCTCTGCCTCGAATTTTTCTTCAAACTGCATTATTTTTGTATCTTGTGCCTCCAGCTGCGAGGATATGCGGGCCTCCTGTGCTTTCAACTGCTCAGCCAACTGAGATGTCATATATGTCTTCTGTTCTTCCAGTTGAGATGCCATATATGTCTGCTGTTCTTCCAGTTGAGATGACATTTGCGACGACATTTCTGAAATACGCGTTTCTTGTGCTTCGATCTTTGATGTTATTCGTGTCTCTTGGGATTCCATCTTGGATGTTATACGGTTATCCTGCGATTCCAGTTGGGCTGCCACTGTTGATGTTTGTGCAGATATTGCAGCCAAAAGCGTGTTCAAGTCTGTACCCGTAACTGTCTGCGATGTTTCGTTTTTTTCTTCAATTTTTGTCGTTGTCTCGTCGGAATCAAGATGAAAGACATACTCTTCCACGTTAATTCCTTCTGCTTCCATTGCCTCCCGTAGTCGTGCCTGAAGTTCGAGTTTAATGCCGGTTGTATTCAATCCACGGCTCTCCAACTCCTTCTTCAGTTGCTGGATCTTCAATTCACTCCGCTTTGCCATGTCCTTGTTGCACTCGGAATTTATTCAACAATTCCTCTTCTGACACCAATTGTAACGAATTTACTGCAAATCTTCTTATTTGCAACCTTCTGCTAAGTTCGAATCACTAAACTGTTGAATAAATAACTTCAATATTTAATAATGCAAACTGGCCTTTATTAAAGTACTTCACAATAAAACCAATAGCTTGCTTAAATGAAACTGATTTTCAAAATAATACTGCTATTGCTCGCTAGATAGCGTCTTAAATCCAACTGATTGTCGCGACTCTACTGTTGCTGCCTTTTATAGTGTTTACTCGTTGAAATTTCTAGGCGGTTCTGTTCTAGAATCTACTAGTTGGTTATCTGCTATAAGTTTCTCAGCTATAACTACAGATGCACAATTTCTCACAGCTCATGCGCGTGTGTTTGTGAGCGACACTTCCACAATTATAATTGCGTATCTCAGGTAATATATCTGCATGTGTTTGTGCGTTGCTTCTCCGCATAATGATTGAATTATTGATGTGCATACAGACACTGCTTAGCATCGGCTTAGAGATGACAGTACCCCTTAGTGTTGCTAATATTCGTTACAATATGAAAATCTGCTTATGTGTCGGGGCTTTAACTGAAACTACGCAAATCATGACACAAATTGCCGTATGTTGTCAATTAAAAGTTCCGTATACCTCATTGTTAAAAAGCTGGAAAACCATTGTGGATAAGTACAAGTGTGTTGACTTCTTTCTGACAGGCACTCGCTTAAGCTAGCATAACGGGAAAATCTGGGTTTCCATTGATGTTTCGGTTGAAAACGGTCAATTAGGGTTTTGTGCAGGGACGTAAAAGGCTGAAACAGGGATTATGTAGTCACAAAAGTGTTGCTCCTGTTACACAGCATTTTAATTTTTTTCATGGCGAAAACTGTTCAGTTCAGAGTTATTGATTTTCATTGAAAATTTAATTTATTACATGAGGTTACTCCTCTAAGTATAAAAAGCATAGAAAATATAGAGTTTTTCAAATTATTGTGAAAAACTTTTTAAACACAACAACAAAGTGTATCGGTGAAATATTTTCTGATTTCTGAATTTCTGTACCCAAGTTCATTATATTTGTGTAATACAATAACCTGGTAACAGCTTTTTTAAATGAAAAAGCAACAATGTTACACGTGTGGCGCTTTATATTTTGTTAAGTTTTTCTAGACTTTTTTGACTCTAATTTAAATAAATTTTGCTATGTCCGTATGTCTCCGCATCGTTGGAGGCTAAACGTCTTCTATTATTTAGATTTCCGTGGAAATATATGCAACTATTCCAACTGTAAATACTAAACGTTTCAATAAACTATCAAATGCAACTCAGCTTAAAGTACTCGTACGTACCAAAAATGCAACTCTAGACCCGAGATTTGCATCAGGTGAGCGAGGCTGTTTAAATTTTGACGTTTATCGCTTAGTTGACACATTTGGTATTGTACACTATGTGCAAAACGTATACTGAGAACATGTTACCTTACGTATGTAATAAATATTTCCTTTTTATATGACGCTGAACATAGATCGGTTCGAATGCCGTAAACGAAGCGTGAACATTAAGCTGTAGTCACTGGTACCGTTTGTCGTATCGCTGTAGTCGTCTCCCTAACGTAATCAGCTGTTTATCGTTACGACGGTAAACCAAAAACCAATTGGTTGGCTACGATACGGTTACGACTTTAGCGGCACCAATAATCAATTGCATTGATTCTCATAAGGTTGGTCGAATCAGCTGTTATAAAGCGTCAAATACACGACACGAACATTTCCGCGAACATTCCGCAATCTTGTTCGAAGCTTTGGCCATACACCATACGAACATTAGTTCTCTTTCAGACAGCGATGAATACGGACAACAATTGTGCTGCAGCAATATTGCTCGCTGTGGCAATTAAGTGTAAAAAAAAGAGAGAAGATCGCAAAAAAAGAATTTGGTGCAAAGAATGGTTTAAAAAACGAGCAGTTCTTGGACAAAGTGAGCTTATTAAAGAACTGGAATTCACGTCAGAAAATGATTTTAAAAATTATGTTCGTATGATCTTTGCTTTTTACTTGCCACAATGATGACAAAGATTTATACATTTCAATAAATTCACTCAGAAATTTTTTATTGTCCATTTTACTTTTCCGCGCACGTCTGTTCCGTTCAGAAATTACTACGATTATGAGCTATTTCGCCATACACGCACGAACAGTTCGCGCAAATGTTCGCCAAAAATTAAAATATTTTGATTTTTGGCGAACATTTGCGCGAACTGGCAAACACGACCATACACGACAGAAAAGGTCACAGAAACATGACATAACGGGAATGTTCCCGGAAATGTTCGTGTCGTGTATTTGGCGCTTAAGGCTACCTATACGATTACCGATAAAGCACCAATGAGCCTCCTGCGATTTACAACCAGATTGACTGAATTTTTGTATGTGTGCGTGTCGGGTATTTAACGCTTGCCCCGCGACTATCAAATAAAAATCCATCAATCAACATTTGCATTGAGAAACCGTAGCGTTCGGACGTGAATATGTCGTCATCGGATGATAATTTCTTTTTTACTTGCAACTACAGCAGTTTTATTAAGTAATAAAAAAATTAATAAAAATTTTATTAAATAATAATAAAAGCTTTACATTCCATAAAGCTGCTAAACATTGATAATTTTCAATAAATTTTAATATGAATTGCTGTTCTTCCGCGCACTTGTTCATTTTGAATGTCGACAAAAACTAAATACAACACTGCTGTTTTGTCAATCACACCCCACGACTATGAAATAAGCAACCCCAGCGGGTCAGGGGGTTAGAATATACCCGCGGTAGGTATGCCTGTCGTAAGAGGCGACTAAAATGCCGGATTGGCCTGAAGGTTTAATGTGGCCATATAAATCGTTCCCGAGATGGTCGGGCCAGCACCTTAATGATGCTGTGTTACCGGAGCGTACCGGATCTGTAAACGGCAAAGGACCATCACATCGATCACTCCCTAAACCTTCGGGGAGCAAACGTATCGCTACAACAACAACAACAACATGAAATAAGCAAGCGTCAAATGAAAAAATTAAAAATTTTTGATTTTCATCAACGTGTAGCCGACAACAAATACGTGTGTCACGAAGCCATCCGACTGCACTAACAGACACAAAATTTAGTCAATCTGGTTGTAAATCGCAGGAGGCTCAATGTCTGCAGCTTTATACATATTGTAATAATAAGTATTAAAGAAGAAATTGTATTGGTTAATGTTCTTAAAGTAGGTTTCCCTATATTTTGAAATAAAAGATTCAAAAAAACACAAAAAGTATGAAATTTCGGTAAGGACTATACTAATTATCTCACTGCGATGAAGGGATCAAGTGAAGATCCATGTGGCATTCCTAGATGCTTCCAATTTCGTCGGCAGGCAACGAAACGAGAGAGAAACTGTCCAGCTTTATTTGTCGGGAAAAATCGTGTAAATGGTAAAGTCAAAGAGGATAAATACAATAAGAGCCGTCACTCGTTATGTTTTTGGCATTTACTCGATGTATACTGAGAGGTAGTCGCTACTTTTTTTTGGGCAAGATGTTTATAAATGTCGTCTATACATTTTCGTGGGGTATTTGTGTTTATTTTTCGACTGTATTTAATTAATTTATTTTATTCTCTTTCCAAAAATCACAGTTGCACAAGGGGCCTACACGGCATGGATGCATGCGAGACAAATAAAAATGTCCCTCTCAGAAAACATTCGGCATCAATTTTTTAAATTTCCAGCGAGATACTCGCCACAAAAGAACGAGTGACGGCTCTTATTGTATTTATCCTCTTTGGTAAAGTACGTAAGCAAGGACACTGTAACCATAGTACATATTTACAAGTATGATATGTATGAGAAGGAAACAATTCCTTTCCCTTTCTAACACACTGCAGTTTGATACCTCAGTTATGCGGCAGTTACTCACGAACGTACGTACCAAAAACGTGTCAGCTGACACGACCTATCTTATGAGTGTGCAATGTAAACGAAAACTCACCGACGTGCAACGCCCGTACGTACGTAGCCCGGAACGTAGAAATCAAAACAATTTTGATTTTTTCCGTAAGAACGTGTCAGCTGATCGCTCTCTCACAAGACAGAGTTGCCTAGTAAACGTTTGTGTGCTATGTTTGGACCAATTGCAGTTATTAAACAAAAAGGCCTAATGATTGTTTAAAATTTTGATGAAATATCCTAAAATTATTATACAAAATTGGAGGTTACAAGTAAATGAACTAGAAATTGTTATTCAGTATTTGTTTCTGCCATTTGCACCATGAAAAATTGCAATTCCAAAAGTTGATGTTTGCATAAGCATGCATGCAAACTGGTCAATGGCAACAGTGCTTTGCTGTAAACAATACACACACAAATATGTTATGTACATGTACACAGACGCACACATTGACTCCTACGGGCTTGAGGGTTCGGTCAAACGTGTTTCCTACGACAAACGTCCGTACGTACGGCACACGTCGGTGGGTAACTGCCGCATTACTCACGAACGTACGTACAAAAAACGTGTCAGCTGACACGACCTATCTTATGAATGTGCAATGTAAACGAACACTCACCGACGTGCAACGCCCGTACGTACGTAGCCCGGAACGTAGAAATCAAAACAAGTTTGATTTTTTCCGTAAGAACGTGTCAGCTGATCGCTCTCTCACTAGACAGAGTTGCCTAGTAAACTTTTGTGAGCTAATTTTTGACCGTTTGCAGTTTTATGCAAAAACACCTAATTAAAGTTTGAAAAATTGTGAAAATAATTATGTAAAAGTGCAGATTATAAATATGTAATCTATTTATATTTATTTAATATTAATTCCAGCCTTATACAACATCAAAAATTAAAATGGAAAAAGTTGATGTTTCCATAAGCATGCATGCAAACTGGTCAATGGCAACAGTGCTTTGCTGTAAACATTACACTCACAAATATGTTATGTACAAGTACACAGCCGCCCACATTGATTCCTACGGGCTTGAAGGTTCGGTCAAACGTGTTTCGTACGACAAACGTCCGTACGTACGGCACACGTCGGTGCATACTTGCAGCTTGACACTTCGGTCAGTGTCAAACTAGCGTGGAACCTGCGTTTGACACTGAACGAAGTGTCAAAATTTCCGAGGTTGCTGTCGTCGAAAGCGACGCAGGGAACACAACGAGGAGCGGAATATCAGATATGGGTTGCTGTGATGGTACATTTTTTTTTTAACGGAGGCGATAAAGGGAGTTAACGCTAAGACTCCGGCTTTCTCGGAGGTGCCAAAGGGAGATAACACTAAAACTCCTGCTTTTCCCGAGAAGATGAGTGATGTGGCAAAGCAGTCACTGACCGTGGTGCTGCTTGATCGTAGCAGTCCTATCGGACAAATGACTACTAAAAGGTGGAGATCTGTGGAAAGGGAGCTTATTAGCTTAATGCTTAAGATGATTGATTCGGGGGATGGTATAATGGTGTGAAGATGATAGCGTGCAACAACATCGCGAGCTTGCGGTGGCTGGAGGAAGTGGTTCCAAACCTCCAAAGGCAAGGCACGAACGCGCGGTTTGAGATGGTGGATAAAGCGCAAATCCCCACGGTACCAAAAGTTAAGGTATGGATACCATACGTGATGAAGTCGGAAGATACACTGCGACTTCTGCAGAATCAGAATCCGAACATACCGACACAGGATTGGAAGGTACTTACTGTATCTCGGCCTACCGAGGATGGCCAGTTCTACATCTTCCAAATAAACAAGCAGGCGGAGGATATTTTGTACACGCAGCTTGGCAAAATGTCCTTTGGCACTGGCAAAATTTACATGCGACTCAGGAAAAGAAGTCCCGAGGATAAAAACCCTAACACGCTAGAGGTGGGCGAAGTCGAAAAGAACCTCAAAAGCCTAAGGGGAAAAAGACAGGTGGAGGTCTCGACGTCACCACGAACGTGCTAGAAGAGGACCAACCGCTAAATGGTCCTGGGACCCGCACAGAGGAACACCCGGCACAACAGTCACGAGAGGCTGAAGGGGGCCTCGAATACTCTAAACCAAAAGGGCAAGGGGAGGACGACGACGCCAAGACGAAGGTGCTGGAGGGGGACAAACAGCCCAATGGTGCTGCGAGTCCTACAGATAAACCTCCAACACAGTAAAGTGGCGTCGAGCGAACTCCTCCTAACCCTTGAGGAGGGTTCGTTTGACGTGGCGCTTCTCCAGGAGCCGTGGCTCTCATCGGGAGGAAAGATTTCTGGACTTAGCGCGCGCGGGTTTGGCGTTTACTACGCGCAAACGGAAGGACGGGTGCGAGCTGTAGTAATGGTAAGGAAACAGCTACATTCACTGAGGATCTCGTAGCGGTGGCCGTTGAGCAAAAGAATAAGCAGGCATTTATCCTGGCGTCCTGCTACATGGCCCATGCTGCGGAGGTTCCACCGATGGAGTGCAAAATGTTAGTACAGGAGGAACGGCGCAAAGGGCGGTTGGTCATGGGCGCAGATGCAAATGCGCACCACAATGCGTGGGAAGGAGCAGATACGAATGAGAGAGGCGAATTTCTGTTTTGTTACATCCTGCAAACCAAATTGCAGATAGCCAACAGGGGAAATGTCCCTACATACATTGGTCCAACATCCAGCAATGTTCTGGATATTACATTGAGCTCCGAACGTGATATATCAAGGTATGATTGGATGGTTCTTGATAGACCATCCTTCTCCGACCATGCGTATATCAGCTTCAGCATCCCCCTAAAGAGGGTAGAGAAGGGAGGAACCTTTAGAAACCCTAGGTCAACGAACTGGACTAAATTCCAGAAACATGTAGAAACAAAACTGGGACAACCGAAAGAGGTTGCTAATGTAGAGGAACTGGAGGAGTCGAATGAATTCCTAACAAGGACGCTTATGACTGCGTATAACAAAGCTTACCCTTTAAGAAGATTCAGAGGAAAAGCAAAGCCGCCATGGTGGAGCAATGAGCTGAGTCTTCTAAGAAGACAGGTAAAAGAAATGTTTACGCTCGCAAAGACCGCGGAAAGCGAAGCGTGTCGGGACGAGTACAGGGATCTACTGAGGATCTACAAGCGTGAAATTACCAGGGCGAAGAGAAACTCATGGAAAAGTTTCGGACATAGAGTGCTCCAGCGAAACAGCACGGTTGAAAAAAGTCCTATCAAAGGGAAACATAGTCCAGGGACTAATTAAGAAAGAGAACGGGGAATGGTCACGAAATAGTGAGGAATCCCTTGAGGTGCTTCTCGATACACATTTCCCATCGGGAGACGGTTTAGAAGAGACAGCAGACATCACTCACACTTCGATCACGGAGCTAGTAGTGCCGGGCTTGGTGACCGATACCAAGATCGAGTGGGCGGTGAAGACGTTTTCTAAGTTTAAATCGCCGGGCCCAGATGGTATATTCCCGGCCATGCTACAAGTCTCAAGTAGGGCGGTCGTGGAATGGCTTAAAATAATATTCGATGGGTGCATAAGACTGAATCATGTACCGCACTCTTGGAGAACTGCTCGTGTAGCTTTTCTACCAAAGGAGGGGAAGATCGGTCACGTGTATCCCAAAGACTATAGACCCATTAGCTTAACATCATTTCTGCTCAAAACCTTCGAGAGGCTGATAGATGTGTACATAAAGTACAACGTGGATGAAAAGCTGCTCTCCACAACACAGCATGCGTACACCAAAGGCAACTCGGTAAACACCGCATTGCATAGGGTGGTAATAAGCATAGAGAAATCCCTGGAATATAAGGAGTATGCTCTAGGAGTCTTCTTGGACATTGCCGGGGCTTTCAATAATGTTGCAAAATGGGCGATTATGGATGGTCTTAATTACATTAAAGTACATCCTGCCTTAATCAGATGGATTGGCTGCATGTTAAATTGCAGGAAGATTACATCACAATGGGGATTGTACGAGGCCACGAAATCTGTGGACAGGGGCACGCCGCAGGGAGGGGTGCTATCACCTCTATTGTGGACGCTGGTCATCAACCAACTGATCAGGCCATTCGATGAGGTACCCGTAAAACTTACGGCTTACGCAGATGACGTTGCAATTGTCATAAGTGGAAAGTGCCTTCCAACGATTAGCTCTTTGATGGATCGGGCGCTTCGGGATATTCATACCTGGGCATCTAATGTCGGGTTGAAAGTCAATACGGAGAAGACGGATATGGTCTTGTTTACAAAGAGGTACAAGGTCCCAACTTGGACCAGGCCTAAGTTAGGAGAGGTGACCTTACAGGAGAAACCTTGCACAAAATATCTCGGAATCATCCTAGACAGTAAGCTGTCATGGAGAGGGTCAAGAAGGCCTCAAAGGCACACTATGCATGTAAAAGAATGCTGGGGTGTACGTGGAGCCTATCGCCCTCTCTTTCTCATTGGGTTTTTACAGAGATTGTAAGCCCTATTCTATATTATGGAGTTCTTGTTTGGTGGAAAGCCACACAAAAAACAACATACCTCAAAAAATTAGAGGGGGTATGCAGACTATCGATGCTTAGCATTACGGGAGCCCTGAAAACAACCCAGACGGCTGCACTGTATGCCATTCTGCACATCCCACCTGTAGACCCCTGGTAGCAAAGAACAAAGCGTTAACGACCGCAACCAGGCTCGGTGCTTCGGGCAGCTTGAGCGCCGACCATATGGCCATAGTAGCATAGCGTCATCAATTACAAGACGAACAGACTACATGATTCCCTATCAGCGCTTCGAGGGAGATCTTAAGGCCACAATAGAGGTGGACGGTTGGCGCAAGGGTGCGCAAATGGCGGACGAGGCGATACATGTGTACACCGATGGTTGCAAAGTAGTGCAAGGAGTAGGGTCTGCGGTATACTGCGCTGATCCGGAAATAAGCAGATCCTACAGGCTGCCGGATTACTGCAGCGTTTTCCAAGCGGAAATATTAGCCGTAACCAAAGCAGTAGAAACCCTGGAAGAGAATAGCTTAAGCTGCAACCGTGTTAACTTTTATATTGACAGTCAAGCAGCAATTAAGGCAATAATCTCGCATAGCACAGCATCTAAATGCGTGTTAGAGTGTAAGCAGTCTCTGGAGAGAATCGGGACAGGGAGAAGCATACATATATGTCCCAGGGCATATGGGAATAGATGGGAATGAAAAAGCGGACGAACTAGCTAAAAAGGGCGCATTCCTTGAAGCTTGCTCCGTAGATGTCCCAATTAGATTGGGCGAGATTAAGCGAGGGCGAGAGGTGCACATGATCGACCAAGCGGGAAAGGCGTGGGTTCAAGCGCGGGGCTGTAAAGTGTCGAAGATTATGTGTAGGTCTTAAAAAGAGAGGACTGTAGACTCATGACGGGTATTCTGCCTGGACACTGCCTTCTGGCGTCACATGCCTTTAAATTAGGCTTGGTCAGTGATAGGAGATGTAGGAAGTGCGGGTTGGAGGAGGAAACGATCGAGCACGTTCTGTGCTCGTGCCCTGCACTTGCCAGGCTAAGACTCCAGCCATTAGGAGTGATACAGCTGTCAGATCTAGAAGCAGCAAGTGGCTTAAGTCCTAGGAAGCTTCTAGTATTTGCCAAGAGGACGGAGTTATTTTATAACATAGGTCCTGGTTTTTGATAGGGTTTTTCAGTTTGGTCGTTAAAACAAACTTCTGGTAACACTACGGACTCAATCAGTCTATGTGAGGTCCTCATGGACCGGTCAGTTCAACCTACCTACCTAGTATGAAAATGTAGTGCACCTATATGGGTCCTACAGAAAATTAAACAAAAGTCTTGAATTGGGGTATCTGAGGACGCGTAGTTATTCCAGCATTAAAAATACAAACACGGGTACTAAGTTTTTCTACCCGTTCAAAAGTTCTCCGCGAAAAACAGTTTGAAACCGAGGTCGACTGCAATAACCGGTCCAAAAATGTGAAAAGAGAAATGAAAAGACGCGTTTTGTCCTGTTATCAATAGTCCAAAGAGAAAAAGTATTCGCATTATTGGAAGCGTGGCAAAAACGTGTCTATTAATACGTCCCCCGACGGTTTTGGTCGTGTTTTAGCAATCGTCCCGGTAATAAAGTATCACAATTTGTTTTTTAAAATTGTCCAAAATATATGTATTTTAAAGAGAGATGTAATTAAGTGCTCGTTTGAAAGTAAATAAGGATATTTCTTTGTAATATAAGAATGAAAATTTTACGCAGTTTTCGTTAGCAGCTACTACACTTTTTTGTATCTAAGAAGTAGAACAGTGCCAAATAGCATCCACAAAAAAAAAAAAAAAAAAAACGAACAAGAACAAGCATTTTATCAGGTGAGCGTAGCTCAAACAAATTCGCAACTATAATTAAAAAATTTTTTTCCATTTTCTGCTGGAAATGCTCTTTAGCATTTTTAATAAAAATAAAAATACAATATTTAAAAAAAGTGTGAATAAAATGTTACACTTAAAAAAAACTACCAAATAGGGACTTTTCGGAAATTATCTCAAAATGCGCTCTGTAGCATTATGCATTACCCCTTTTATATGCCAATGCATTTCAGCATGTGCATCATGACCTCCTATGCGAATGCCGACAACAACAAGCATATCCATTTTCATTTGTTTGTAAACCCTTGCTCAATGAGTCACACTGACAAGTACACGTGCCGGTCAGAATGCCCGATCGCCAGTGTCTGCTTGTCAATGTGATGTCATAAGAAATAGTTGCTGACTTGGCACATATGAAAGAGAATGTAGTTATTTCTAGTATGTAAGTATGTATATAATATTTGTAATAGTATTGTAAGACCGTTAACTATAAAAGAGAAAGTATTTCAGTAATAAAGACAATGATATTCTGACGCTCAACCTTAGTGTTTAATTTCAATTTATATGGTAATAGTTCATAGCGATCCTGCCAGTACAGATCAAAATTGGCGCAACTGCTAAAAAAGATCTGACTGCCCAGAGAGCCTGACCATTTTTTAAAAAAAAGTTTTTTAAAAACCGGATAAAGGACAGCACAAACAGAGATTGGAATTTTAACAAGGCACCACTCGCCTTCTCGTTCTGATTTTTTCCCCAGAGGACCAATTAATAAAAAGATCAGTATTATGCATACAACGGAAAGGATTTGGTAATAGTTCATGGTAAAAACAGAACACTAAATATTGGCATTGATGACCAGCGAGCATAAGAAGAAGTGGCATACAATTTGGCATTGAAACCTGGACATGATTGCACTGAAATTTGGACATGATGGCACTGAAATTTGGACATGATTGGCGGAAAGCAGAACAACATAAGTATTTAAGTGTAGAATCAATTGAGCGGCCGTTACGGACGCTAAACCATTAGCAAAAACGAAAGTTTTTGCTTAGGATTTTTTTTTTTAAATAAGACTAAATTAAATGAAAAATTTTATATAAAAAAAAAATTTTTTAATTAGAATTCAAAATTTAAATACGTAAGAATGTTTAGGACGTTTTTATAAAGCTTCTCAAATACTCTGTTAGTAATAAATTAAAATGCAAAGGAATTCCTCAGACTTCCCCCTCCAATGGTGGGACGAGAATACCCTACACACTAGAGACCTACAAAAGGAATTAGAAGGACTAAAGAAACTGTGGAAAATAATAGGAATGACTAGGGAACCCACTATAGAAGACATAATAAACCCCACAACCAAGGTGGAGGAAATAATGGGAATGATTAGAAGTGTGTTCCCCGAAAACGCCAAAAATTAAGTTATAATAGCGTATGAATGAATAAAAATATATTTAAATATTTTGTGAAAGAAAATAAACTATACTAAGATAGTAAATTATAAATTTTTTTGAAATATTAAATTTTTTTAACCCAAATAAAAATATGTTTAAGAAATATTTTAGAATAACAATTTTTACAATTAAAAGTTATAAATAAAATAAAATATTTAACTAATTTGTGCCTTGGTCATCACATTAGCTATGATGCTCAAAAACTACATGAAGCATAAATATAGGCAATTAAAACCCATTCAAGATCGCATCTATTTCATTTTCAACATTCTATTATTTAAAAACTTTTATTTCAATTAAAACCCAATTTGAGGAAGAGCAACAAACTTTTGAAAATTAACTTTTAAACTTTAAAATGTCCCAGACAACAGTAAAAGCAGCTTCGTTAACACTGCCTAACTTTAATAGCAAATCAAAATGTACATAACTTCTTTGAATGCTCTTGATATCTTTGAAGACAAAGACAATCATGAAGCAATAGAAAAATTCTAGGACAGTGGAAATAAGCAAAACCTAAGAAAAAAAACACAAAAAATTTTAAAACCAGTCCATAATAACAAAAAAAATGTGAAGAAAAAGTCACAAAGAGAACCTATAAAAATATATGTGAAGCGCTATATAAATTTGCAATAATAAGACATGTCGCGTTAGAAAGAATTACAAGCAACCTGATTGTAGATGATAAAATTGACTTAGGACAATTCCTTATTAGGCTGTACACATGCTGTACAAAAGCCGCCAATCTAGGACTTGTAAAGAATAAAAAACACAGTTGTCCTGAGGGACAAATTGGTGGAAAATAATTGAATATTTACTCGAGTAGGCAAATTTTATATGATAATAATTGGTACCCAAGTTCTTAAAGATCAAATAACCGCACTAACCCAAGAGGTTATGCATGTGACAATCCCGGTAAAAATAAAAATAATTCTTCATAAAAGTCATGACGATTCTGTCTTGGTGGCCACCGCAGAAATCGCATGACAAATAAGATCAAAGATATAGCTGGAAAATATCGAAAACATAAAAAGAATACTGTACCTTTCTTTTACCCATAAATTGAACTACTATCAATACATAGCTACCCTGCTCTTCCGTCAACGACTACAACTCCTCTATTATCTACAATGTTACAAAATTCACACCTCGTATGAAAAAACGAATCAAGAAAACAATAGAAAAAATAAATCATTCCATATTACATGAATAACTAATTTATCACTATTAGTTATTAGAAATAAATAAAAATATTTAGGTGCCTGGGTCTCATTTTAGAAAACCTCTTTTACTTTAGCCACCGGTAGAATAGGAAATACTAATAGGAAAATATCTTTTATTCTAAATAGAATAGAATATAGTAATAGAAAATATTTTTACTTCAAACACACCTACATAATAAAAAAAAAAAAAGATTGTAATAGGAAATATTTTTACTTTAACCTACACATATAATCCATGAGAATAGGTTTAAACCAGTAGAGAACATTTGCTAGTAACCCAAATGATTTAAAAAAAAAAAAACCAAAACAATCACAATATAAACATTCCAATTTACTCGTCAATAAAAATGTAAACAAACAAAGAAAAAAAAAAATATATATATATAAATATAAAGTCGTGTTGGCATCAAGTTACGGTTACTTCATAATAATTTGTAAGCACAAGCCTATTTTTAAGTGAGTCGAATTCTGATATATAAAAACAAATATCAATAACACTTGATGCAAAACATTACTCATAATCATAAGCACACAACCATAGAAAATTAATAAAAAAATAATAATAATAATATGTGAATACGAAAGTCAGCACAACAATTCAGATTATATACGTTCCTCCCTTAAAACCATATGGAAGTGTGCACATGAACGAAAGAAAACACAAAATGCATGTTAAAAGAAAAAAATATATATAAATACAACATGTTACATTGAAAAAAAAAGCACAAAATCACACATGTAAAGCAGATGAAACGGATAATGACTAAGTAAACAAACTCTTCAACCGCAATAAATTACAAAAAAAAGGCAATTAAAATTTTATGAACTCAAACAAACCTCAAGTGGTCTCTTCAAGAGTCATATAGAATTGTTTTCAATTATATACGACTCTTTTTCTAAGGAGGATGGTGTAGCATTATGCATTACCCCTTTTTATGCCAATGCATTTCAGCATGTGCATCATGACCTCCTATGCGAATGCATTATTATGCATATTTAAATACCGACCACACACAGTTATATTGCACTCATATAACAATGTTGACCCACATAAATTATGTTCACCCCAACACAGCGGGAGTTCAACGTCATATGAATGCCAACAACAACAAGCATATCCATTTGCATTTGTTTGTAAACCCTTGCTCAATGAGTCATACTGATAATGACACGTGCCGGTGAGAATGCCCGATCGCTGTTTGTCAATGTGACGTCATAAGAAATAGTTGCTGACTTGGCACATATGAAAGAGAATGTAGTTATTTCTAGTATGAAAGTATGTATATAATATTTGTTATAGTATTGTAAGACCGCTTACTATAAAAGAGAAAGTATTTCAGTAATAAAGACAATGATATTCTGACGCTCAACCTTAGCGTTTAATTTCAATTCGTATGGTAATAGCTCAGCTCTCTCTAGCAACAGAAAAATATTAGGGGTATTCCCTCTGTCTATAATCCATAGAAAACGTAGAAAGTTTTTCGTTTTACTGTAAAAAGTGTTCTACACACAACAACAACAAAATAAATTTGTGAAAGAGTGTATATTTGAATAGAAAATTTCTTCAAGTGACAAGAATATTAAAATTAAATGTTTAAATAAAAATAACAACCGTTTTGGGTGCGCGGCAATTTAATAATCGTTGGTGTTAAATGCAGGATAAGATCGGAAGGAAATTTCTTGTGCAAGTGATGCGTTTTCTGAGAGAAGTATATTTGGTCCAGAAAACGTGAAATAAAACAACATATTTCTCAGTTGAAAATTTTCGCATTTCGTAACTGTTGAAATGAAAAACACTTAAGACAAAAATTTATTCAAAAGAAATTTCACAGAACAAGAACAAGACAGTCTATTAGATGACTTGATTTGTGGAGGATGTAGAGGAAAAGACAAAGTAAATACAACCGTAAATTCATTATGTTATCATAGCAAGTAGCCAACTTTTATTTTTTTGTGAGTAATTTATATAAATATTAAATCACAAAAGATTTTATACTGCATATAAACGAATAGAAATCAGTTTTTTGTATAACTATTTATTATCTATCTTATTAAATATATATCTATGTTACATACATCGGTGCTCTTTGGTGAGCTAGTGACTATGACACTTGTGTTGCATGCAATTTATTTCAAAACTAAATAAATAGATTTACATAATTTGTTTCCTTAACTGATATCGGAACATATAATACGATGTTATACGCATGATCGTATAACTATGGCTTTGGCAATTTGTTTAAGAAGTAAACTGTATGAACAGTGGTGTACACAAAAATAGCAACAACGATTTTTTACGATATTTATCTGTTAAGTATTTACTTTCTTTATTTTTTTCGTATTTTAGTAAAAACTTGATTGACTTGTACTATGATGAATACTTTCTAGCCAAGTTCAAAAACGTTTTCGAAAAATTTAATAAACTTGGATGGGTTTAAGCATTTTCTTGAATATATCGAAATTATTACTTAGAATTTTCAGGTCTCTTTCAGTATTTAGTTTTGGAGTCCAGTCAATAATAAGTTTGAAGTCTCTCAAAATTTGCGTTAATGTTTGGCAATTTTTTCCGAAGGTGTTGTTGCTGCTGATAGGCATCAATTTTCATAGTGTAATTGTTTTTATTTTTGATTTTGTGTGCACACTTCACGGCGGAACGATAAAAGGTGGCAGCATGGTGACATACCTACAAACATAAATAAAAATTCCATGTACTTTGTTTTTGTAAATTCGATGAACAAATGTCAAAATCGTACTGCGTCGGAAGTTTATGCACACTTCATTTCTCTTTCTTCATTGTCACAGCTGTTTGCGCGGTTTGTTCAGTGTTATCACAGTGTATCTGAGACTGCTCAAAGCGTATCCCAATCTAACAGCTATTTTCAAACTGTTTCTATTAATTTTTTTGTTATAACCCGTTGTAGGGTTCTTATTATTTTTATTTAACTTTGTGTTTAAGTTACTTTGAACTTTGCAATTTTAATATGTTTTGTCAATATTTTAATATTGTCGTCAATATACATATATAGCTATTTTTAATCTTCGCTTTATTAATAAGCTACTCTTCTTTTAGCAATAATTTAGCTTAGCAAACGTTACATTTTCTGTATATTGGGCTTGTTTTAAAAAAATACACACCATCTGCACTTATTTAAAAATATAATATTTTCTAATTGGTTTCTGTTTTCTTATTGTCCTCCTGGCAGGATCGCCAGTTGTAGTATGCTTTATTATTTTTTATTAATATGAATATTGAATATTGAAAATTAAAATATTGACAAAACATATTAAAATTGCAAAGTTCAAAGTAACTTAAACACAAAGTTAAATAAAAATAATAAGAACCGTACACCCGTGTTCCTATTTATTAATTAATTTTCAATTAATCAATTTACTCTCGCTATTTTACTAATTTCTTTTTTCACCTCTTTACTTAAATTAAAATGGCTTGCATATATTCTAACTGTTTTATAAAAGTGAAACCCATCCCTTCGTGGCATGCTGGCTTTGCGATGGGCCCGCCCATATGATGTGTGCCGGTTTGTCAGCAAGAGTGGTTGACGCACTCAATGATAGTGATTAGGAGTTCGTTGGACCTGTTTAAAATGTAGACCAACTGAGATTGATCTTTTCAAAGTTTTCAAACAGGCTCGCGAGGGTTTCTCTCAAATATGTAGAGAGTTAGCCGCACTGTTCAAGAAATTCACACAATACGGAAACTTGTTTAAGTCTTTCAAATATCCGAAAGACATAACAAACGCAAACATTCCACTTGGAAACCGTCATCCCACCAGTGCTTGCTCTAGTGCCCTGACACTCGATGCCGTTGAAGAAGTTCCTGCACCCGTAGTTAGTTCACCGCCAACTATCGAATTAATAAAGTCTCTTAACGGCTCAGCCATCTTCATCAAAGGTTTCTTTAACAAAACCTAAAAAAATCTTCTATAAAAAGTAATCAGGATCCCCAAAACCCTCCTACGGAACCAGAACCGCCGACTAGTAATCTTATTGTTGTCCCTATTAAAAAAACCTATTTTTGTGTGAAGATTTGATAGACACTACAGAAGAGGACCTAAAGTCGAACATCATCGCTAAACTTAAATTTGATAACGTGACAGTTCGAAAATTCAATTTTACCTATCATACAGATATTTCGTCTTTTAGGATTGATGTATCCGCACAACATTTTGAAACTATATTAAGTAATTCTTTTTGGCCGCCTGGTGCTCTTGTGAAGGAATTCGAGCGTAGGCGTAACAATAATACCCTAAATATCGCTACACTTCCTCATAACATGGTACTGTCAATAAGGCTAGAGGTGTTCTTTCATTCGTGAAATGGTGGTCCGTGAAATGGTCACCACTTTAGTTAGACCGATACTAGAATACGGATCAATAGTCTGGAATCCTAAATATCGAGTTGATGCAGATAGACTTGATCCAGTACAAAAGCAATTTCTACTTTTCTCTTTTAAAAATTTTCAGTGGGACTCTGCGTATAATCTTCCCCCTTATACTAGTCGGTTGAAGCTTCAATTCAATTCAATTCAAATCAGTCTGTTGAAGCTTATCAATCTTCCAACTCTTGCAAGTCGTAGAGAAATGCTAGGCGTAATATTTATGTCTAAACTACTGAATGGATTGATTTCTAGCCCAATTCTCTTAAACGAAGTAAACTTTAATGTCCCATCACGAGTGTCAAGACATTACAAACCTCTTCTTTTGAAGCAGTGTAGAACTAACTTCGAATTAAATGAACCTTTTCGTTGTTTGTGTCATGGTTTCAACACTCATTCTAGTTCTTTTGATATAACGGATTCACTTTTTACCATAAAGAAAACTGTCCGATCCTATCTTAACTCGTAACAAAAATAAAAATTTTACGTACTAAAAAGTTCACTTACTTAACAATGTAGAGCAGTTTTAGATCTCAACGCTTAATAAAGCTCCGCCTATCAGCATAATATTATTATTACTCAGATTTGCCTCTATAGAAAAAAGAAAACCCTAAAATATCAATACGGTTATTTCGAAATTTTAAACTTTTTACTTTATAGACTAAAATTTACTTTACTAAAAAACTTAGTAAACATTTCGAACTTCATAATTTTTTCGAAAACGTTTTTGAGTTTGATGGTTTTTGTTAAGCAATTTAATAAAGTAAAAAAAAAAAGTGATAAATTGTGTTAAACATTTCAACTCTTGCTGCTATTCTCGTAATACTATACTAAGAAAACCTATTTGAAAGAAATCTGTGACAATTTATTAAAGAAACCTAAATTGTTAAGTGGGAAGATCCTTTGGTAGCTCGACGATTTGAAAAAATTTCGACTACTTGGTTTATTAATGAAAATCCATAAGGCATTTATCAACCTCGGTATAGCATTTTGCTAGTCGCATGATAAATCGCATTAACAGTGCTTTCTTAAATCAGATAAAGCTACTTTAATATTTTGCTTCTGGTTCATTAAAGCCACTTTAACAGAAAGGAGATATATTTACATAAGCTAAATGTGAAGTTAAAAACTACCTGTATATGCTAATATCTACAAATAAATCTTTTTAGTATACTACACAGCTATACCCCGCGTTGTTGGTATCATAACTTCCCTATCTGGTGTTTGTTTTCTTCTAAATGTTATATAAGTATAAAGTAAACTAGCAAACACACTTATATTAATACCAATACAATTAAGCCATGAGAAAATATAATCGCCACCAATAAACATACCTAAATATGTTACACAAATATTTTTTAAACAACCAACAATTGTTGTTGTAAGCGCAGAATTATATTGTGTACATAATATTGTACTATAGGATAATATAAAACCCATAAAACAGCTCATTAAAAATTGTAAAACAAAAAATGGATTTTCCCATTGATTATAGTTGAGCGTCTGCTCAAGATCACCAGTTATAAAAGTAAAAAGTAAAGCTGGCATAAGCATAAATAATGAATTATAGAACATTAAACCATATTTGCCAATTTCGGATGTATCCAATTTTTTTTTTACATAAACACCATTTGATGCAGTTAGTGCATTAGTTATCATAACAAATGTATATCCTTTCATATTAAACGATAGGTCATCTGAAGCGGCCAACAAGGCACCAGCAATCATAGCGTAAACGCTTATTTGTATAGCAACAGATGGACGAGCTCCAAGTATTTTCATTTCCAGCATCATTGTCATTAGAATTGAGAATCGTCGCAAAGCTGCAAACATAGGTAAACTAAGCTCCTTTGTGCCACCCAAACCAAACATCATATTTCCAAGAAATATTAATGGTAATGGAAAGATTTTCAAAAATGTATTACGTTTTAATGGTGGAAATGATACTAAACGTATGCGACGCCCTATACCAAGCACAACAATAGCAGCTGTCAACTGTCCCAGTGAGAGAAATAGAAACGATGGAAACATATATGAAGTTAGAACAGTTTTATTTACAACGGTGATCATGAATGATGATAGTCCATAGAAAAGCGCACTTCCAACTTTTTTGAAAAACAACGTGCTGTCCTCTTTCTGGCGTTGCTCCTTCGTTAGCAGACCGACGTTGCTTTCATCATCGCTGTCATTGGCGAGTTCAAGTGAAACTTTATCGTCACTGTTGTGTGTGGCCACCATCTCAATTAAGTTTATTGTATTGAAATCAGATATGTTTGGGATTCTTTTGGATCCCTTTGTGCGGTTAGCCTTGGGTTAATTAGTTTTACACTCACACTCACTCAATTTGCAGTTGTTAAACTTCAATCTATAGCTTATAAATTACTGATTAAACTATTGGACGTAACTTTTTTTTGTTTGGATATTTTAATGCCAATTTAACTATTTTTGCTCCTGTGCAATGTTAACAAAACAGCAATAAAAACTCTTTAATGACCATTTTGACAGCTAAATTTTGACTGATCGCACAGCTGACAGCCAAAGGCGATGGAGCTGTGAAATCAAATATTACACTGCACCGAAATAATTACATATATAACAAATAAAACTAATATTAACGAAAGCTGATAAATAGATTTAACATAAAATAGCTTATTCGGCATACCTTTTAATAGCGTTTTTGTTTTTTTAGTAAACTGCAGTTTACAAATATTTATATGAATTTAAAATAAATACTACACTTGCACACTTGCACAAAGCACAACACATATTGAACATATGTTTTCGACGTGGCGGCATCTGTTGTTATATCTAAGTACCAAAAAGTGATGCCAGCACGCTTTTTCTTGTTTACATGCCAACCTAATAAAACCGCACTGCTACAACAACAACAACAACAACAAGCACCATTAAGGTGCTAGCCCGACCATCTCGGGAACGATTTATATGGCCACATTAAACCTTCAGGCCATTCCCTCCCTCCCTACCCACAAGTTCCATGAGGAGCTTGGGGTCGCCAGAGCCTCGTCTGTTAGTGAAACAGGATTCGCCGCGGATAGGTGAGGTTGACAATTGGGTTTGGAGAAGCTATATATTGCGCTGGCAACCTGAAAGGTTGCGCTACACAGCCCCTTGAATCTGGTATTTTAGTCGCCTCTTACGACAGGCATACCTACCGCGGGTATATTCTGATCCCCTAACCCGCTGGGGACAATTTGTGATCGGTCGCAGCTATTAGGTGGGGCGAAACATTGCTACAACAACAACAACAATGAATAAGACATCTCTGCCAGAACATCTTTATTCACTCGTTTGGCTAGTTCTCAACAGAGTAACTGCTGGGTCTTTCGTTTGCTGTGCTATGTCAATAATTGTGGACTACAAAGGGAGTAGCAGTTTTCGGAAAAGTAGTTTTGGTGCTGGTTGCCAAAGCACAAAGGCTTTCATCATTTATTTCACGGTCATAAATACTCCTATCGCTCATTTTTGTTTTTGTATTAACGATAAAGACACTTCCTCGGTGTGTGCTACCGATGTTGATGGTCCTTTGCCGGATATAGAAGTGGCCCGTTCCGGTAACAAGCATCATTGAGGTACTACCCCGGCCATCTTAGGAACGGTTAATATGACCACAATAAGCCTTGTAGGCCATACCACCAAATAGATAAAACTAGTCCACCATAAAATAGATCACACTTACCATATTATCAATAACAAAACCACGTATATCATCCATTTCATAAATGGCCATCAAATAAATATGACAAATGAGTATTAAACACTGTTGATGTTGTCTATTGATCTCCGGATAAGACACGTTTGTCAGAAGCTTACATTGCTCATATTCATGATTCCACGCAGCAATAACACGCATTGATAACCTACGCACACCTTCAATGTAGCCAGCATCGAAAAGTTTTATAAGACGCAATAACATCAAAAGTAAGCCCTCTTTTTTTAAATGCTCTATATCTAAGTGAGGGAAGAGAATAACAAACAAAAATAGATTATAACTGACTGGTACCGACAACCACTTACCTTCAGCTGTTGTTTGCGCTTCTAATTGTTCACTTGATTGCTTAAATTTTTTCGCTAAATTACTATTACATTTAACAAATTTTTGCAAATATGGTATATCCCAAGGCTTAGTACCCAAATGTTATGTATAACCCCAATCGAATACCGTATCATCAACAACTCAATTGCACGTTTTAAACAAATCATAAGCATTGCTTTGTATTTTGGTTTACAGTCTTCCCATTCGTTACTAAACCAAAGATCTAGCGAATATTGTGTTATTTGTTTTAGCACTGTGCATAAGTGCGGTGGTATTGTTGTAGTAGTCTGCTTAGTTTTCAATTCATCCCAATGCACTTGGCACGATTCCCAACCGTATAATATTAGATCTAAGCGTTCACGCGCCATCATTGGGAAAACATCCAAGTCGGAATCCTTCATTATGTACAATAACTTCAGCTAGTAATTACATACAAAAGATTATCAAATTGTTTATAGAGATGGAGATGTAAAGCCTTGCCCACCCTTACCACAACGAATTCATGGAATCCACATTTCAATGCACAATCACAGAAATGTTCTCTGTTTTTTGTGTTGTATGGCAATATTACATCCATTTTTACTGTTTTATCTGTTTTTGAATTAAATAAACTATTTTAATCGCATTATTTATGTTTTTTCACAAAATTACAAAATATTATGAGATGCCGCATACAACAAAGCTACAGCTGATTGGAAAATGTGTGCAGCCACTGAACCGCGCCACGCAGTGTTGCCACACGACGAGAAACTTTAACATTCCAAGAGCTCTGTTAACTAACATTATTGCCTATGTAGGTACAAGAGCTCTGTTGAAGTAACATTATTGCAAAGAAATTAAAATTATAACCAAAGAAATTAAAATTAATTAATTTCTTTGGTATAAGTGTTATTGTGATTTAGTGATTCGAACTTAGCGGAGGATTGCAAATAAGAAGATTTGCAGCAAATTCGTTACAATTGGTGTCAGAAGAGGAATTGCTGAATAAATTCCGAAGATTGGGAATACAACTTGGACATGGCAAAGTTCAGTGAATTGAAGATCCAGCAACTGAAAAAGGAGTTGGAGAACCGTGGATTAAATACAACCGGCAATAAGATCGAACTTCAAGCACGGCTACGTAATGGAGTCGCAAGGAATTGATGTGAACGAGTTTGTCTTTTATCCTGATGGGGACGAAACAACAACAAAAATTGAAGAGAAAAACGAAACATCGCAGACAGTTACGAGCACAGACTTGAACATGATATTGGCTGCAATAACTGCTCAGACATCGACAGTGGCATCTCAGCTGGAATCGCAGGAGACACGTCTAACATCCAAGATGGAAGAACAGGTACACGTATATCCGAAATGTCGTCGCAAATGTCATCTCAACTGGAAGAACAGAAAACGTATATGTCATCACAATTGGAATCGCAGGAGACGCGTATAACATCCAATATGGAAGCACAGGAGACACACGTATATCCGAAATGTCGTCGCAAATGTCATCTCAACTGGAAGAGCAGAAGACATATATGGCATCCCAGCTGGAATCACATGAGACACGTATTTCAGAAATGTCGACACAGATTACATCAAAGATGGAAACACAACTGAAAAGCAAGAGGCACGTATATCATCAACCTAATGCGGTAGTTACCCACCGACGTGTGTCGTACGTACGGACGTTTGTCGTACAAAACACGTTTGACCGAACTCTCAAGCCCGTAGGAATCAATGTGTGCGTCTGTGTACATGTACATAACATATTTGTGTGTGTATTGTTTACAGCAAAGCACTGTTGCCATTGACCATTTTGCATGCATGCTTATGGAAACATCAACTTTTGGAATTACAAATTTCCATCGTGCAAATGGCAGAAACAAATACTGAATAAGAATTTCTAGTTCATTTATTTGTAACCTACAATTTTATATAATAATTTTAGGATATTTCAACAAAATTTTATACAATCTTTAGGCCTTTTTGTATAATAACTGCAAACGGTCAAAAATTAGCGCACAAACGTTTACTAGGCAACTCTGTCTAGTGAGAGAGCGATCAGCTGACACGTACTTACGGAAAAAATCAAAATTGTTTTGGTTTCTACGTTCCGGGCTACGTACGTACGTGCGTTGAACGTCGATGAGTTTTCGTTTACATTGCACACTCATAAGTTAAGCCGGAGTCATTGGTGCCGTATGTCGTATCGCTGTATCCGTATCCCTAACGTAATCAGCTGTTTATCGTTACGACGGTAAACCAAAACCCAATTGGTTGGCTACGATACGGTTACGACTTTAGCGGCACCAATAATCGATTGCACTGATTCTCATAAGGTTGGTCGAATCAGCTGTTAAAAGTTTACCGATACGGTTACCGATAAACCGATAAAGCACCAATGTCTCCAGCTTTAGGTCGTGTCAGCTGACACGTTTTTTCTACGTACGTTCGTGGGTAACTACGGCTTAACTAAGAGAAAAATAACAAGAGCGCTTAACAGCACTATCAGCTGTTTGAAAATGTCATCAATTAGCATTTTGTGAAATTTAGCAAAAAGGGCGTCAAGCGAAGTTAATAATATATTTGTGTATTGTTTACAATGAAATTTACTTAAATTTATTAATTCAAAGTAACTGAAGCGTAGCCAAGGATGTTGACGACGCTGGCAAACATTAAGCATATTCTACAAAAGGAGCTATTTAACAGCAGCAATGAACGGGTGTTATCTGTGGTTACTGTGACGAAAACATACAAAAAGAAAAGGGCCTGCTATTTGTGTATAGTTACTACGCCACCACCTGTGCCGGTCGTCACAGTATGCGTCGTCAAACAATCCGAGCAACGGGAAGGTGAATATAAAAAGAAACGTACCTGGCAAATGGAAGAGATTAAGTGGGTGGATGGGCGAAATGAACAATCCGAAACACATGAATTTGATTTACAAATTGAGAAAACTTATAAATGGTATGCCTTAAACTTGAGCGAGCGACAAAATTTCTTGGCTGTGCTCTATAAACAAATACATAAGTACGTGCGCAGTCACAAAGCAGAGTTTCGTAATATACCAAGTGCTTGGTTAAATGAAAAATCACCAGAAAAATTGGCAGCGGAACGGAATGCAGAACAGAAAACTACGCAAGATACGGAAGATGAAGAAGAGGCACAAGAATTTACAGCACTAACAGATAAGGAGGCTACAGAGTTGGGAAAGCTATTTTCCGAATGTGATTTTGCTGTCAAAGATGCAGAACAACTCATTGAAAAGCTGTCCAAAGAGCTGCATGATTTGGATGGTGTATGTATTAAATATATGTGCAATATGAAATTTTTAATGACAGCTACTTTTGGTTCATTCACAGGCAAACATGCAAAGTGTATTAGCTTCTGAAAAGCAGGTTATGCAGTTGATGGAACACATTGATAAGGCAATCATTGAGGCGGATAGCTTCGAAAAACGTTTAGATTCCTATGAAGAGATATTGGGTCATGTTAAAGAGACTATGGAAAAGATTGGTGGCAAGAATGCTATGATAGAAATTGCAAACAACAATAATATAAAATTGATGAAAGAACTAAACAAAGTGATTGTAAGTTGATCGACCCTGTAATAAGCACAAAACGTTTGTATATCATAGGGACGACAAATCTGATGTATATATGCTAGATACACATCTCAGACCTTCGTCAATGAAGTGCGTTCTTCTTTTTCTTTTTCTATTTTCATTTCGATTTGTTGGAGAATGAGAAGGAACGATTTTATATGACCGTGACGAACCTTCTATTCTAAGCCCATTAATTCTCTGCAGGGAGTAACAGTAATCACTAATTAAATAGTTGTTGTTGTTGTTGTTGTAGCGATTAGGTTACTCCCCGAAGGCTTTGGGGAGTGTTATCGATATGATGGTCCTTTGTCGGATACAGATCCGATACGATCCGGTAACACAGCACCATTAAGGTGCTGACCCGACCATCTCGGGAACGATTTATATGGCCACATTGAACCTTCAGGCCATCCCTCCCTCTCCACCCCCAAGTTCCATGAGGAGCTTGGGGTCGCCAGAGCCTCGTCTGTTAGTGAAACGGGATTCGCCGCTCGAAGGTGAGGTTGACAATTGGGTTGGAGAAGCTATATGTTGCGCTACACAACCCCTTGAATCCCAATTAAATAGTATTATAACCAAATAACAAACGAGGTCTATGGATCTAGTAGTTGGGAGGGCGGTATGGCCTAGAAGGTTTCATGTGGTCGTACTAAATAGTTCCCGCGAACGGGAACGTATCGGATCTGCATCCGGTCTTTGGGTAGTGTCCTTATCGCTACAACAACAAGAGGTCTATAAAAAATAATAATAATAATTAGGTCTGTATGAAATAATAAGTAGTCGATCGTTAAAATTTGTCGCACGCTTTAGGCGTTAAATATTCTAAATAACTACTTCCCCTTCCTATCCGTTACTAACCGTATAAACATTTCCACAGACCCAGCTCGATTTACCTCACGAACACCAAAAGGCATTAGATGAACCTGATTTGAAAAATGCTGTTGGCCGAAAAGCTGCTATAGCAGCCGCTCAATGTCTACAACAAGCTATGAATAGCGATATAGATCCCTCGTTGCTGCGCCTTGAAGCCGTGCAAGATCAACGCAAACGTTTTGAAAAATGGAAAGCAAAATTCTCTGGAATTGTTAGTCGTTTTATGAATAATTTATTTATACATTTGGGTAATGAATTGGGTGATAATACTACAATGAGCACAGACCTTGTACTACCGAATCATGTTTCGGTGCATCGTGAGCTTACACCTTACACAGAGTTAATGCATTGGACAAAAGCAATGGATCGTAAAACATATGATGGTCTAACGCGTGTCTATACTACATCGCTTAGTAAGATTTACGAACGTGATATTAAGAATTTCTTTGCTTTGGTATGTATTTGATTGCTGGATTATTTCTTTATAAGCTTAATGTATAAAGTATTATATTATAGGCTAAAATACAAGTATCAGAAAAATTACGTACATCACGTGAAGACTTGGATATATCTGTCTCATCGCGAAAATCTGTTGTTTCTGCAGCGCCTTACGGCACTTTGGGCGTCAATCGTGATCAATGGGGTGTGGGTGCAGATAACGCAGATCGTGAGCGGTTTGATTCTGTGTTGGAAAAAGTATTGGCGGAATTGGAACCTGTTGCACTGCAAGAACAAATGTTTTGTATAAATTTCTTCCAAATGGATGTTATTAGTCCTACATCAAAAAATACTCAAACCACTTTGGATGCATTGGAAAAAAGCACCGATTCTTCAAGCATATTAACTTCACCCACAACGGCGAGTGGTGGTGGGGGTGGTGGCGATGCCAGTGGTAAGTTTCTGTTGTTGATATTGTATTGACTAGCTTTATAGCAACGCGTCTCAAAATAATCAGATTCAAATAGGAATCATACGAGCTGAAGGAATAGAAGCACTCCTTTTAAGGCTTTGAGCCGATGCATTAACAAAATCTAGTTCATTTTAATCAATCTTTCTTTACATGTTACTAAGATGCTGAAATTAATTTTTTTAGGCTTTCCACAAAAGAAAATTGATCGCCAAATCAACGAAGAGGTTCGCAAATTGATGATGGCTTTATTTGGCTGCTTAGAGCCCGAGCTGGTGAGCTTTATACAAAGCTACGAGCGCATTGACAGTTTGTAAGAGTGTTGAATATTTTTTACCTTTTTTTTTTGTATTAAAAAATTTAAATATTCTAGCTATTCACTCTATGTGCTCGTCCGTTTAACGCAACATGTCATGTCAGCGCAGGATACACATTCCTTCCTTAGTATGACTTTCGCCTCGGCGCTAGTACAAGTCAAACGAAATTTCGATCGTTTTATGCAACAACAATTACAATCGATTAAAGAAGCTAAACTGCCTAAACGTTCTAAATGTGGTATACTACCTTATGTTGAAAATTTCGAATATTTCGCACAAACTGCTGAGGGTATATTTCGCAAATCGGATCGTCGTACTGATATGGAAAAATGGTATTTACAATTAGTAAATGCTATTTTCGAAAGTATTACTGTTCATGCGCAAGAGCATTCAAAAACGCCCTCACAAGTAGTACGCATGGAAAATTATCATCATATGTATTCCTTATTGGCGCAATTGAAGGTGCAAGGTTTGGAAGCGCAGAAAAAAGAAGCTAAATTGCGTTACAACGATGCATTGAAAATGTATGTTATACAATATTTTGGTCGTCCATTAGAGAAATTAAATGTAAGCGTAGTAACTTCTTATCAATGTCAACCATAAAATGTAAACAAAAATTTATTTCCAGCTGTTTTTCGAGGGTGTACAACAAAAAGTTGCACAAGGTGTTAAAGAAACTGAAATTAGCTATCAAATGGCTTTCTCCAAACAAGAATTACGCAAAGTTATCAGTCAATATCCTGCGCGTGAGGTTAAAAAGGGTTTGGAAAATCTCTACAAAAAAGTAGAGAAACATCTTTGTGAAGAAGAAAATTTACTGCAAGTTGTTTGGCATGCAATGCAAGAGGAGTTTATTGCACAGTACAATTTTTTGGAAGAGCGAATACAGAAATGTTATGCGGGTGCTATGATTACTTTGGAGTTTAATATACAGGACATATTAAATTTCTTCTCTGATATAGCGCGCTCGCATTGAAAACAAAACAGCACCTGTAGTGTTTGGCTGACGTCTATATACATATGTAGTTAGTACTTTTGTGAAGCAAAATGCATTGTCAAGTATGTTATATAAGTAGTGTATTATTATTTTTTTTTTATTAGTGTTATACTCAATTTCGTGCAGATTGTGTTAAATTTTTGCTTTACAGTATAGATATGGAATTATAAACTGTTATAAAAATGGGTATATATAACATACACTATTTATAAGTGCAATAGAGCGTACATAAACATTTACTATATAAAGGAAAACGAACAATAAATATATAAAAAATATAAAAATATAAAAACTTATGTTAAACATTTATTTTTTTTAATTCAGTTCGTATTGCATCTAAAGCGGGTTAAATTCATGAAAATGAAGATTATAACTCTCATTCGAGAATAATTGATGTTTCGGACGCGCTCTTTACCATAAAAAAACGGCTTTATCTTCTCTTAATAATTAAAAAATTATATTTATACTTTTAATCTATTGTATTTTGTGAATCTATATTTCTCAGTTGATGAGTTTCTCTGTAGCTGAGAGGTTTTAGATCTCGGCGCTTAAGAAGCCACTGCCTCTCAAAGACTCGGTAACAATAAAAATTATAAATTAGAAATAAAACAAAAATAAAACAAAAAAAAAAAAAACAAACAAAACTATGTATGCAAAAAACAAAAAAAATAACAGGATTAGCCTGGTTTCATTGGGCCACTTGAGGGGGCAGTGCGCTGCCACAACGTCCGAGAAAAAAAAACGGAGGATTTTCGGGGACTATATAGTGACGAGTTTGTGAAGGGTGTTGCTGTAGAAGTTGAGGCAGGAGAATTATCTTTTGGATCGAGTTTCACAAAAAATATTCGCGTTTTCAAACTCGTCGTGAACGGTTCGCTGAAATTCCTTGCAGCTCAACCATATGAAAAATTGGACTTTATAACATGTGGTTGAGTACAAATCCAGACCGCAAGGAATTTCAAAGCGTTACGCGTAAGTAAAACGTGTTTCGCGTCAAATAATTAAAAAAAATTTACATTTTCAACAAATAATAAATAAACCACTCACGGGAAGTGTTAAAATATATGTATAAAACCTTCGTTTTATACGCCATTTCAGTTGCAAAAACATACAAGTGCTATCAGGCCAATAACCGAAAAAAATGAATTTCTAACATTACTATAATGTTTAAAAGAAAAAAAATAAATTTACAAAAATGTGTAAAATTAAACATACATAAAGCTATCGTTTTATGTATATACATACATACCGTTGTGGGAAATAGAATACATAATAATGTCCCTGAGGACAAACGGAACATATACAAATTTAACTTAATACATAAATGTACAGTCATGTGCATATAATCATATTTCACATAGGATAGGTTACTTGGACAACACGAAGGTCCGTTGTGATACCACATACACCAAAAATAACGGTGACTTAGATCTAGCTACTTAGAGAATCGTTGGGTAGCATCGATAAAGCTCTGAATGATACCGATCTCAACTTTGGATAAATCCTCGGGAGATCCAAGTGAGTCGCGACCGAAGTACTTTCGCCTAGTTCTGGCAAAACCTCATCATCCTCCATACAGCTGCAGCAGGATCCCATAGCCATGCCGATGCTTAAAAGCCTAGGGAAAGAGGGTTCAAATATTTAGCGCATGTCAACCTGTCTCTTTCCACCTTTGTCATACCAGAGGAATGGAAAATGGTCAAGGTGCTCCCGCTACTAAAGCCTGGGAAACCAGCTAACATAGGCGAATCGTATCGTCCGATATCTCTCCTATCGCCAGTAGCAAAGACGCTTGAAGCCATTTTGCTCCCTTATTTCCAAGCCAATTTGCAGCTAGCCTCTCATCAGCATGGCTTCAGAAAACTCCATAGCACTACCACCGCGCTAAATGCCATTAGCACCCAGATAAATTGCGGTTTAAATCAATACCCCCACCATAGAACAGTACTTGTAGCGCTAGACCTATCAAAAGCTTTTGATACGGTCAACCATGGCTCGTTACTGCAAGACCTGGAAGGGTATACCCTTCCCCCATGTCTTAAAAGGTGGACCGCAAATTATCTGGGTGGTCGGCAGGAATCGGTGGAATTTAGAAACGAAACATCAAAACCAAGGAGAATTAAACAAGGGGTACCACAGGGTGGTGTCCTATCCCCACTTTTGTTTAATTTCTACATATCTAAGCTACCTTCACCACCGGAAGGAGTCACAATCGTTTCCTACGCCGATGACTACACAATAATGGCCACAGGCCCAGGCCCAAAGATTGATGCGCTATGCAATAAAATAAACGGCTACCTCCCTGATCTCTCCAGTTTTTTCGCCTCGCGAAACCTGGCATTATCACCGACTAAATCTTCCGCGGCTTTATTTATGGACGTCCCAAATATCGACCATTTTAAACATCCACGTCGATGGCACTACGCTACCGACTGTCCTACACCTCAAAATCTTGGGTGTGACGTTTGATCAGGATCTACATTTTGGTGAGCACGCAGCCGCAATTGTTCCGAGAATTCAGAGCCGTAACAAAATCTTCAAATCCCTCTCTGGCAGTACCTGGGGAAAAGATAAAGAAACGCTCATGACTACATACAAAGCAATTAGCCAGCCGATTACGTGCTACGCGTCACCCATATGGTCGCCAAGCCTAAAAATTACCCACTGGAAGAAACTACAGGCCTGCCAAAATGCTGCTCTCAGAATCGCCACGGGCTGTCTTCTTATGTCCCCAGAACACCATCTGCATAATGAGGCGAGAATACTCCCCATCAGGGAGAGAAATGAGATGCTGATCAAACAGTTCCTGTTGAATACCCAGAAACCTGAGCATCCCAACAGACATCTGATTGATGAACCAGCACCGCCTAGGGGCTTAAGGAGTCATCTCCGTAAGCATTTTGAGGAAATACGGCACCTGAGAACCCAGCCGTATGAAGCGAAAAAACACAAGCAGGTCCTTGGTGAACTCCATAAACAGGCCTCGGACCTTTATGCCGGGAATTGCCCGGTGAATCCAGTACTTAAAGAAAAGTATCCAAAACTCGCGGAAGAGGAACGCATACTCCCCAGGGAAACGCGTGTCACTCTTGCTCAACTTCGTTCTGGATACTGTAACAGGTTAAACTCTTACCTATCCAGAATCAACCCCGACATACAAAATGTATGCCCCGCTTGCAATGTGTCCCCACATGACACCAACCATCTCTTTAATTGTAATGTGTAACCAACGCCTTTAAGACCCCTTTCCTTATGGTCCACCCCTGTTGAAACGGCAAGTTTCCTTGGACTCCCGTTAGAGGATATTGATGACAATTTGCGATCGGTCGCGCCTGTTAGGTGGGGCCATATCATCGTGTGAGACATCCAGGAAAACCTGGCCCTCATATAACAAGGGGCGCACAGAAGCGCTTCTGATTTTAAACAAATCAGCTCTATCGTCCCTGATAAGGGTTCTAACAGGGCATTGTTTAATAGGCACGCACGGTGCTAGATGTACAGAAGAGGAAGAGAGCGTCCAGCACCTTCTCTGTCACTGTCCAGCGCTTAGTAGGCGTAGGATGGTTATCCTCCGTAAAAATTTTCTACATGACTTCGCTGAGGTCTCTTGCTATGAAGTAAAGGCTCTGGCAAAATTTATAATTTCCACGAGGTGGTTTGACCCGCTTTAGGCAGGGTAGGGGTCCTCTTTTGAGACCGTATAGGGTATTACAATGGTCCCATTGGTGGCCTAAGTAGTGAGCTGTTACCATAGTGTTCAGCTCAGCCCTTGCAACCTAACCTAACCTAACCTAGGTGGGGTGAAGCATTGCTACAACAACAACAGGATGGAGATTCCAGTATATTGAGACGTACCGCATGGATACCCATGGGACAGTGCCCTGTCAAAACCCCAATGGCCATTGATAGGTGAGCCTTAGTGAACACAATTATTTCAGCAGATCTCTTGCCATCCACTTTCGGCCAGAAAGATCTTGCTACCCTGCAAGACGTAGTGTCTGCCCAACGTTTGCTGAGCTGACTCGAGGCCCAGCTATGTAGGAGCAATCCACAGGTGGCCAGCGGGAGCCCGAAATCCCTACAGCCATCTTCATCCGGTTCAGTTGTACCGATGCGGGCTAAGAGATCCGCTTGACAGTTACCCGGGATATCACTACGGCCCGGGACCCAGATAATCTTAATTGTAAAATAATTCGATGCAATCTCAAGCGAGGTCAGGCACTCCCAAACCACCCTCGATCGCACTTTAGTTGAGCTCAAGGCCTTGATAGCTGATGGCTATCAGAGTAGATGTTAAATACCCTAACAGTAGTAGCACTGGATAGCATTCCATCCACCGCATCCTTAATCGCAGCAACTTCCGCTTGGAATACACTGCAGTGATCAGCCAACTTAAACTTGCAGCTTAAATTTAGCTCTTGACACGAAGCCTGACTTACGACCTTGCCGCGGCCGCCTTTCCCGCAATATCTACTGGGTATATGTTCAGCATGACGTTCAGTGCCAAGGTAGGTGTTGTTCTGAGAGCGCCACTGATACCGATCAGCGCCGTTCGTTGCACTGACAATAACATTTTGGAGGTGCTCGCCGTGTCCTGTGCTTTCCACGAGACCAGCGCCCCATATAGCAGAATCGGTTTGACCACCATCTCATAAAGCCAGTTTACTACTCTTGGCGAGAGTCCCCATCTCTTTCCGATAGCCCCTCTGCAGCAGTACAAGGCAATGGCGGCCTTCCTGGTGTAAGACGACCATCGTCACGGTCGCCATGTAAGATGACCATCGTGGTCATCTTTATTCTTGCGTCGTAGTTGACGCAGGTTATCGCCCAAACGCTTTAACGCAACTTAAGTAAGGCACACAATACTAATTGCGTAGACTTCTCGCACATACACTGCTTCTAATACCAAAACAAGAAACTGATGAACTTTACTTTTTAAATATAGTCTTTTTAAAATATTTTATTTGTTGAATATAAAAATGTTCACAAACTTAGAGAATTTAATATATATGTATTTATATATATATATGTGAGCTGCTGAAAACTTTTGCTTCTTCACGAGTTGAATGCGCGAAATTAATTCGCGTCATTCGAAGTGACGTTTATGAAGGTAACCCTCATGGTGAGTGATTGGTGTGGTCAAAAAATTGACGTGGTTAATATTTAATGATTGATGTTATGGTCACTCAACACTTATCATAAGGGTTGCCTTACATCATCCCCCTTTGGAAAAGAAGAATTGGCCAAATTCTTCTGTCCCAAACGTGATGTATTTTATCTTAATAAAAGTTTAAGACTGTTAAACTAAATTTAAATCTACATCTATGTTTAGATCTAAATTAAAAATGAAATTCTAAAGTCTAATTCTAAAGTAGGACTTAAATTTAATTTTTATAATTAAAAACAATTTTTTTGTGTTTTAATTCTACTGTATGAATTAAGTTCTTAATTTTTAATGATTGTTTAAATTTATTTGATTTCATTGTCTTTTTTCCAGGTTTGGAAGAAAAACATTTTATTTCTAATTTAACAATAGAGATTAACTTTAAATAATCTTGAATTTAAAAATTTAATTTAATTAATTTTTCTTATTCTATTTTTATGTACTATTTTTTTCTTTTTCGTTTCGTCATCAATTAACGTGACGTTTACGCCGTCAATATCTATTACGGTATACGGACCAATATAGATACTACTATGCTTGTCGCGGGGTTCTTTTTCAAGCAATACCTTGTCAAATACCTTGACAGATATTGGTTGTGAACTTTTGTTATATCCGGTTTGATTTTTTAATTTGTGTTCTGTAACTGTTTTATTCGCTAATTCGTGAGTTTTTTGAAAACGAAATTTAACTTCTTTCGAATAGTTTTCTATGTTATAAATCGGGTCTATTTTATCGGTTTGCAGTTCTTTTGGTAAATTAGCTGTTTTGCCAAAGACTAATTCATATGGTGAGAATTTATTATCGAATACTGTGTTTGTTGTTGTGTTATGAAGAAAAGTGAAATATTTCAAGTAAACATCCCAGTCGGAAAAATTGGGATTTAGAAAAGATCTTAAATATTCATTGAAAACTCTGTGATTTCGCTCTACTGTGCCAAGAGTTTCATGATGGTACGCTGTGGAAAATTTATGTTCTATTTTTAATAGTTTTGTTAACTCTGAAAAAATTTCATTTTTGTATTCGGTACCTAAATCAGTTTTAATCGTCTTCATAATGCCATATATTAGTATGAAATTTTCAAAAATAGCTGATGCGACCGTTTTTGCACTTTTGTCAGGTATCGCAATCGTTACTAAGTATTTGCTGAGATCGCATATAATGGTGACAGCGAACTTGTTACCATTATCGGATTGAGGTAGAGGTCCTATAGTGTCAATGACAACAATGTCGAATGGCTTACATGGTGTTTCGGTTAGGACTAAATTTTCTTTTGTTTTTGGCTTAACCTTATTCAAAAGACATTTTTCGCAGTTTTTAACAAATTTCGCTATATCGCGCGTCATGCCTTTCCAATAATATTTGGTTCTGAGTTTTGCATAAACTTTTTTGCTACCGAAATGTCCTCCTAAAATTGGGTCGGTATGGTAAGTTGTTATTAATTGTTGTTTTTTGTCTTCGTCTGTCACAGTTTCTACGGGTTCGGTTAGGACGATTTCTAAATGTTTTAAAATTTTATTCCCAATGGTTTTCAGATCTGATATCGAAAAATATTTAAAAAGATTATCATTTTTTTGCAATTCAATTATATTAATATTGCGCTTGCCAGCTTCTTTTTGTAGCTTCAAAAGTAATTCATCTAAATGTATTATTTTGTTAGCACACGCAACCTTAATTAACTCAATCTTTTTGTGTTTTAAATGCGCATTTAATTCAAAATTCGTAATTTTACCACTTTTATCATAATTTATTTGTGATTTTACTCTGGGTATTTTCTTTGAAAATTTGTTTGAAAAATTATCATAAACTTGTAATTTTATGTTTTCTTTGTAACGTACACCTTGAAAGTGCATCCGCCCCTTTGCGCGATCAATGTGGATTTGCCCTCAGCTAGCTCAGTTTAAAGGCGGGATCCTCAACCCTTTTGCCACATTGATGCGAGGCGGATGTTACAATCATCATCCTCATACGCCTCCATACATCCCACCAGAAGCCCACCCTACCTCGGACCGCTCGTTTATTTCGGAGTTGAGCAGGTCCCCTTTCTTACCTTTGCTCCTCGCGATTCCACACTACCTACCCTTTTGCCATCATCCCCATCCCCAACCGATTAAATCAGCAAACCATATTTCAATTTCTTTTCATGCTTTAAACAGGTATATTAACACGACCCGAAACATACTTAACAGATTTATCTTCTTACAATTATAAATTAAACAGACATTTATACTTAAACGCAAATGCCTACGCATAACACATATGTATAAGTGGATTTACAATCCTACAGCATATATATATATTATTTTGAAATTTCTTCAACGGATTTTCTTTATATGATTTATTAACCATGAGTTCTGTCACAGCAACAAAAAATTACTTTACACCCATGGTCATGCAAAAGAAAACTTATATAAAATATTACAATCGTTTGTTTTCTTCGGTGTCAGCACAAAAAAAAACCAAACCCTTCGTCTAGCTCAAGATGAGCACTACTTTGAATACAACACCCAAATCCTACAGCCTACCTAAAAGAGCTCTCTTCGGTGGAAAACGGATATTTGGGGCAGCTGGATATTTCAGCAATCCGGAAACTATTGCAGTCTTGGCACTCTGGTTTGGTGATTTCGTGTACCTGACTATCACCAAATTTGACATCAATTACCAAAAAAATTACAACATCAATTAATACAATACGTATACACATATATATATATTTTTTATCTTAAAAGAAACGGCCTTCATTTGCTTGTTGGGTTACGTTAACCAAAAGCTTTTTTATAAGAATATTGTTGTCTTCACCTCACGTGGTTTTAGAGGCACTGTTGTACGCCTGTATGCTGGTGAAAAGTGATCATGGTAGATTTCCGAAAAAAATTTCCCTGGCGCAGACCAAAAGCTTTTGTTTATTGACGAGGTGGTGTTCAACTAACAGATAGAAACTATATTTTAAACTGATACAAAAAAGGCTGGTGCTTTTGCGCCTGTTTGGCGTTCATGCACCTCGCGTAGTCTTCGAGGGTGCACTTGACTCAATAATATGTGAAGACACCCAACAAACACAGCCAAGTTTATTCTCGAACATAAGTTATCACCTTACGCGGTATTTGAGGTGAAGTTGAGGAATTTTGAACAACTTTCTAACCGCACTTCCACATATATGTAATACATATATATAAAATTATATTTCGTTCATTTTTATTGCCAAAAAAAAATATGCACCCTTGTTATTCGAACAATCTGCATATCATAAATAAGTATACCCCAAGTACAAAAGTGAATACCAGCAAAGAAGATTAATGGCCTTCGATCCCAAATAGAGAATAGCCTTTGCGATGATGCAGAGAATTAACGTTAAAGATTTGAGGAAGGAATTTGATCTCAAGGGCATATCGAGTCGATATTAAACTAAATTGTTTGTTGGGAATTTCGTGACCCCGGCAACTAATAAAATTATCAAAAAAAAATTTTACCAAAAAGAATTTTACAGGAAGACACTTATGAAACGTTTGCCTGGGGCTTGCAGAAAGTCATTAGAAATTTAGTGACAAGTCACCGCAATAAAAACTTTAGGTACATGAACCCCCCAAAAGGCGCAAAAAAAAAGAAGAAGGGACAATATGTCTCAAAAAAAGTTAAATCCACCGACTTACCGCTGTTTAACTGCTGTCCCTGCGTATTCCACATCCATCATGCGCATTAACCATAAAATCCATAATTTTCGTACCGGCCGGAATCCTAGGCCTTTAGCCTTAAAAATAGTTTTTTTCCGGACGACCGCGGGTTTCTTTATCGGCGTTTTGCCACGCCGCACATAAATTTTGAACACCACAAAAAAAACACTACGAATTTGTCCTTACTGGACCTCGCGCCAGGGATACATATATGTATATCTATACAAATTATTAAAAATCGTTTACGCGATCCTGCGCACAATCGACACAATCAACTTTAATGACACAGCTATTCTATTCTTTTAATGGTAACTAACCCCTTTATATAGGCAATAGCTAAACAGCAACACCGTTTCTAGTTGCCGTTTCTATTGTTTTACATTCCAGCCAACAACGACCATGTCTCCCTATATCCATCCTTTTCCTAAGCCCTAGCCCACCGTACCTACGTTTCGTCATATGGCAACCTTCTGGCATAGAGCTTTTAACTTACTTGTGGTGAGAAAGTTGTTGCTGTCATTTGTTTTGACATTTCACGGCAAAACAATAACAAACCCTACATAAAACAAATAAATAAAATATGTAAAAATATGCAAAGTCGCAGACGAGGACATGCGGCCTCAGTCACTCCGGCAAACCAGCGGCCCCTCCCCGGACAAGGACACGGGACAGAATCCAGAACGGAGGCTCGCAATTGATGCACGCATAGCCGATGAAAGTACTGCCGAGCAAAGCCCATTGCCACGTATACCTATGCTGGCATGTACAATCACATCTATGCTGTGGAGACCCTTGGATGAAACAACAATCATAGGGCACGAAAATGGACAAATTTCTGTTTGGGATATCGGGAGGGTGGTCGTAAGATTACCTCAATAAGTGATCATAAGTGATTAAAAACGATATGCAGGTAAATAAAAAAATGGTATTCTGTTTGTTACTGCATCCAAAGATGCAGCAGCAAAGCTATTTGACGTGGAATCACTGATGTGTCTGAAGACTTATAAAACAGAATGGCCTGTAAACTCGGCTGCAATCAGCTCAATTATGGACCATGTTGTCTTGGGTGGTGGATAAGACGCCATGGAGGTGACAACAACATCAACCTGGTGTTTTTCCATGACGGCCACCCCACCCCATGCGTCACGAGCGGTCCAAGGTAGCGTATATCTTGCAGACGCCCAAACGTGGGGAACACCCACCCTGACATTGTCTCCTGCCACGGGAGCTCAGCCGGGCATGTGTCGACTCGATTGGTATACGACTACTAGCGGGAAGTTTTTGCCATACATTGTTTGCATATAAGAATTTTTTTACTTTAGGTGTTCTTTGAAGGTGAACCCGGTACTGATACTCCCTGGCTGCTATCTCCCCGCCGACTTGACCCTCATCGACGGACAGAAACATCTCAGGTAACGGTTAGGTTATTGTTTGATATCTTTGGCATGCCAAGCACCTAGGTTTTTCCCTGCCAAAGACTCAAGGAGATACATATTGTTCCCCAACACCTTTGAAACGCGACATTTAGTAAATTTTCTGCAAAACTTCGAATTGATGTTTTGCTTAAAGTCGCTAAGCACAAAGTTGCGTTTATATACTTCTTGTCCGGGTATGAAGCGTGTTTCGCGTATTCTTTTGTTGTAGCGGGACGCGTTCGTCTCATATGCTTCATGTAGATTTTCTCTTATTTTCTCACGTGTTATCCTCAGTCTATCACTATGATCGAGGATGAACATTTCGTTGTCAGATAGACTATCTAATTTCCGTGCTAGTGCATAATCTGATCCGTTCGTAAACATGTTAAAGCCAAACAATGCAAAATAAGGTGACACTCCTGTTGCCGAGTGCACCGCGCTGCGAAGGGAGCATTCTATTTCTGTGAGATATAAATCCCAGTCACGATGATCGTTTTCAAGGTACGACCTGATGGCAGCTAGTACGGATTGGTTAGCGCGTTCGGCTGCATTGGATTGGGGTGCATAGAAAGCTGTCTTTAGGTGCTTAACCCCATAGGCCCCTAACAGTTCAGAGAATTTACTCGAAGTAAACTGTTTTCCATTGTCGGAATGGATAACTTCCGGTACCCCAAACTTATGGAAAATTTCATCTGTGATGAACTTAACCACATTTCCGGCTGTAGCTTCGCGCATGGCTTTTAGAAATATAAATTTAGAAAAATGATCGACCACAATGAATATGAAACAGTTTCCGCGTTTAGATCTAGGGTATTTCCCCAGAAAATCTATGTATATTTTCTGAAATGGGCGGATCGTTACTACCTCATTACCTATTCCCGGTTTCAAAACCGCATTCGCTGGTTTTGTTTCCTTGCAGGTCTGACAATCCCTCACAAAATTTCGTACTTGTATCACCATATTCGGCCAATAATACAACCTCCGTAGGCGGTGCAACGTTTTGGCCATGCCACCATGCGCAGCTATCTCGGGACAATGTGCCTTTTCGAGAAGAGTCGAAGTCAAAGCTTCAGGGACCCATAATTTCCATTCATTTTCCTCCAATTCCATGTCTTTAGATACAAATTTTTTAAATACCATCCCGTCTTCTACCTTGAGATCAGGAAGCCGTTCCTTATTGTTTTCTACAGTCTTTATTAAATCTTTGTACTCCTTCGATTCGAACTCCACTGTTTCCATATTTGCGATGGGTGAAGTGTAAATTTCCTCAATGCAACGCGACAGGGTGTCGGCCACAACATTGTCTGAGCCTTTTCGATGTTCGATTTCAAAGTTAAACGCTTGTAGTTGCAGTGACCACCTAGCTAATCTCCCATTTAAGTCTCTCAACGACATTAACCACTTTAAACTAGCGTGGTCCGTCACTACCGTAAAAGGCATCAGGTCAATATAGGGACGAAATTTCTTTACCGCCATCACCGCCGCGAGGCATTCCTTCTCTGTCGTGCTGTACTTCCTTTGGCACTCGTTAAACTTTTGCGAAAAGTACGCGATTGGCTTTTCTGCGCCATCGTTTTCCTTCTGGTATAGTACAGCACCCAGACCATAGTCAGATGCATCGCACTGCACCCAAAATCGCTTCGAAAAATCCGGGTGCTTAAGGACCGGAGCACTCGTCAGAGCTTTCTTTAAATCATTGATTGCTTCCAGAGCTTCGGTGGATATTTCAAATTTCCTTCCCTTTTTTAAAGAGTCGGTTAGAGGCGCTGCCATAGTGGCGAAATCTTTTATGAATCGCCTATACCAACCGGCGGTACCAAGGAAACTACGGACTTCCTTGACTGACTTGGGAATAGGAATGTTCTGGATTGCTTTAATTTTTTCGGGGTCTGGCTTTAACATCCCACTTCCTACTATATAACCCAAATAGGGCAACTCCTTACAACAAAATTTGGATTTGCCTAACCCTATCGTTAAATTCGCGTCTCTTAGACATATAACGACCTCCTGTAGGATTCGCAGATGTGATTCAAAATCGGGTGCGATGATTAATAAGTCATCTAGGTATATAAAAACGTTAGATTTGAGCTTTTGTGGAATGACACGGTCCATTAAACGGCATAACCTTTGGGCTGCGTTACACAACCCAAACGGCATTGTAACAAATTGATAGAGAGGGCGTCCGGGCACGGTGAATGCTGTGTATGCCTTACTACTGTCATCAAGTTTGATTTGCCAAAAGGCGAACTTTAAATCGACACTACTTATAAAGTGTGTGTCATCGAGGCGACTTAGAATACCCTCGATGTTTTGTAGCGGATACGCATCCTTCACCGTGACTCCATTTAATTTCCGTGCATCTAAGCAAAACCGATTTTTCCCGGGTTTACGTACTATTGTCGTGCGGTTACTCCACGGGCTTTCACTTTCCTCTATCACCCCCAGCTTCAGCATCTTGTCTACTTCTTCGTATACGATTTTCTGCATGGCTGGGGATAGAGGATAGTGCCGCTCCTTGATTGGCACCGCGTCGTCGACCAGCTTGATGGTATGTTTTTCTATGTTGGTACGCCCTAACCCATGCTTTTCATACGTCCTGAAACCGCTAACAACTTCGTCTAAGCGTTGTTTTTGCTCAGCTGTAAGGCTGTGTAATACGCGTCTCTCATTTCGATCTTCTTCAGACACCATTTCCTCTTCTATCTTGGTAAGATCGATTTCATCGGCAGCTATTACCTCCGGGGCCAACTGGAATGTACGCCAAAAGTCCACGCCGAGGTAAATATTTTGCTCCAGGTAGGGGCATAAAAAGAATGTGATTTTGTGTACTAAACTATTGAATCTTACGGGTACCGTGATCTTGCCAAGAATATTGTGCCTGCGACCGCCTGCCGTTCTGACGGACGACACATATCGCTCGATCGGCACAGCTATTTCGTCAACGAACTCCCTACACCCCCGGCCTAAAATACTTACGGACGCGCCGGTATCTAATAAGCCGCGTGTTTGTACCCCCAAGATTTCAATCTCCGCGAACACCCGCGGGTCAATGCTACTAATCTTCTTGACCGAAGCTATTACTTTTTGCCGGAGTAATTTTCGTTGACGAAATCGCTGCCTCGCCTTCTGAACTTTTCGCGACACTGCCCGACGTCCCATCACTATACTTTCTGCAAAGATTCTTTCCCGAGTTTCAATATATTTTCTGTACCGTTCCTCGTAGGATGGCGTACTTTCCTTAAACGCCTTCGGTTGCCTACCTGTCGTAGTGTTTTTAAAAATATAAATTTCTTTTCCGTTTGTTAATGCACACTCCTTATCGGAGGGCGTGTTCGTAGCCGCATCTATTTTGACAGGGTTTGGGTACCGCGCGATTCCCCCGTCGCAACCGCGCTCCGTGACATGTTTCCCGAAGGATTACACGACGGACACTTGGGGGTAATCACGTCTCGCTTCCCGCATTTGTAACAAAAAACTCGACGCTGTAGAGACATACACTCGGTGAAAAAGTGCCCATCCGCCCCACAGTTCCAACACGATACTTTCCTCTGAACCACACCCTGTTTGCTTGACGAATGATGTATTTCCTCCACGGCGACTTGACCCTCATCACCGGGAGTGAAATACTCTTGTTCTGGTGCCTGGCTAACCTCATCGACGCGCTGTATACGTGTCGTAAACACATTCGCTGGCATACGCTCGCGACGCGGAAAAACCCGTTCAATCTCCTTACACTCCATCCTTAACTGGTCCAGTGCGTACGCGGAAATTGGGTAAACCATTTTTGCCAGGGACTCGCGCAAGTTCCCTTTTACCAACCGTACTATTTCATATTCCGGGATGGGATTCCGGAGTCGCGAGCGCAACGTACCAACGACGTGAAAATACTCGTCGATCGTTTCATTCGGCCTCTGCTTCCTCTCCGTCAATTCCCTTAGAACCTCGAAATCAGTTTGTTGCGACGCGAACTGACGCCGGAGTGCATGTTGTAGGGTTGGCCAATCGTTTCTACCATGGGACCGGATATAGAGCCAGTACCACTCACGCGCCTCGCCACCCAGTAGTTTGTGAAAGTCGCGTATGACCTCGCCCCATGAACACCCGTACTGTTCTTTTAGATATTCTAACCTAAAAATAAAATCTTCTGCCGTCATAGTGTCACGATTCCCTTGGAAGCTAATGCCCCACTTCTCGATGTTAAGATCTGATCTGACGAACTCCCTGTTTTCGCGTGCTACTGTTGCACGATGTTCTGTAGCGATAGCCGCGGGTGCCCCTGCATCCACAATTGGTTGTTGGCGAATTGGTCGTGGGTCATGGCGAGTGAAGGCATGTGTTGCCGTATACGATGTGGGCCTATTATTGCTTCTCATTGTTTGAGCGTTGGTTGGGTTCTCCTGTATCGCAAACCCATTTCTGGAACGCCTGGAATCGTAGGATTCCATACTGGAGTTATGTCTCCTTCTTTTATTTTTATTACGCGACCCATTACTCCCTATTCCTGCATCTGTATCTCTTACCGTTCTAACTAACTCCGGTATGATATCGCGCATTTCATTAACAATAGCGGTTTTTGCCTCCGCCATCATTTCCCTCAAAATTGGTTCCATATCTTCCCGAATATCACGCGAGCCGTTTTTAGCTGAGCGATTGGGTTCGCCATTGTTGGACCCGATAGGTGGGGGAAAGGATAGGTTGGGCGGTGGGGCCACTATTGGCCGTGCTGGCTGGAACTCTTTTGGTGGCTTTGGCAATGTGCCTGTATTTTTGTTGGTTTCTATCTGTGTGCTATTTGAGCTTGCCTCCTGTCTTGTATCCCCGCCCATAGCTCCTGCATTGTTACCCCCTCCTATGCGATCCGAGAGATCGATAAAAGCAGGGTCGTTTCTACTGGGCTGGTTGGGGATCTGTTCGTTAGGCTGTAACATGATTTTATTTCTATTTGTATATCGGAAATTATAAGGGGCTGGTCTACGATTCATTAGATTACGCAATTTTTTTCCTATACCGCTTTTCACCATCTATGACTCAACTCTAAATAGTTTCGAATTTACTTTCTTTATTTTCTTAATTTCACTGTATATGTATGGGGAGCAGGTTCAGATGACTCGAGGGCAATCAAAAAAAACTCGGTTTCTGTGAGGGATCCAAGGAGCAACAGTTACGTTCCGGTGAGGATGTACAGACTTGTATATGCTACCAAAAAAGGATATAAAAATGAAAACATCGTAATTCGGGGGCTCGTTATGCAGCAGAAGCTTTACATGCCTTAATGCTTGTGGCCATAACATTTTAAAAACTGCACTTCCAATTCTCCTGATTTTAACCCAAAAAAAAATTATGTAGATTGTTTTGTATTTAAAAAAAAGCAAAAAAAAATCAATTGAAAAAATTTACTTAGATGCTAATGGCCTGACCTTCTTGGTTTGGCTATGTCATCTCTGGGCTATTGATAGGATCTACCCATGTGATTCCATCCTTCCGTATCGGTGCGATTGGGTTCCTAAAACTAACACCACTTCCAAGTCACCAATTTGGACTGATGGGCACACAGAGGCAGACCCGTTTATTTGGATGATTGTGTATCTGGTGACTTTACCTTTAGCTTGAAATATTTATTTTGAGAGAGTGAGCTTTGATCCTTTTCGTCGGATTAGATGGTAAAAATCCACGGAATGTTTGCTCATTAGTGGGCGCCAATTCCAAGCTAAGGCGCAGGTGTTGTACCCTATGGTTTCATTTAGGGGTTATAAATATAGGTATATACTAAATTTCCTACTTCCGGTTGTGTGTCATATACTACATGACACCATTTTTCTTTTGTTTGGGCGCCATAATTAATAATTGTAACGTACACCTTGAAAGTGCATCCGCCCCTTTGCGCGATCAATGTGGATTTGCCCTCAGCTAGCTCAGTTTAAAGGCGGGATCCTCAACCCTTTTGCCACATTGATGCGAGGCGGATGTTACAATCATCATCCTCATACGCCTCCATACATCCCACCAGAAGCCCACCCTACCTCGGACCGCTCGTTTATTTCGGAGTTGAGCAGGTCCCCTTTCTTACCTTTGCTCCTCGCGATTCCACACTACCTACCCTTTTGCCATCATCCCCATCCCCAACCGATTAAATCAGCAAACCATATTTCAATTTCTTTTCATGCTTTAAACAGGTATATTAACACGACCCGAAACATACTTAACAGATTTATCTTCTTACAATTATAAATTAAACAGACATTTATACTTAAACGCAAATGCCTACGCATAACACATATGTATAAGTGGATTTACAATCCTACAGCATATATATATATTATTTTGAAATTTCTTCAACGGATTTTCTTTATATGATTTATTAACCATGAGTTCTGTCACAGCAACAAAAAATTACTTTACACCCATGGTCATGCAAAAGAAAACTTATATAAAATATTACAATCGTTTGTTTTCTTCGGTGTCAGCACAAAAAAAAACCAAACCCTTCGTCTAGCTCAAGATGAGCACTACTTTGAATACAACACCCAAATCCTACAGCCTACCTAAAAGAGCTCTCTTCGGTGGAAAACGGATATTTGGGGCAGCTGGATATTTCAGCAATCCGGAAACTATTGCAGTCTTGGCACTCTGGTTTGGTGATTTCGTGTACCTGACTATCACCAAATTTGACATCAATTACCAAAAAAATTACAACATCAATTAATACAATACGTATACACATATATATATATTTTTTATCTTAAAAGAAACGGCCTTCATTTGCTTGTTGGGTTACGTTAACCAAAAGCTTTTTTATAAGAATATTGTTGTCTTCACCTCACGTGGTTTTAGAGGCACTGTTGTACGCCTGTATGCTGGTGAAAAGTGATCATGGTAGATTTCCGAAAAAAATTTCCCTGGCGCAGACCAAAAGCTTTTGTTTATTGACGAGGTGGTGTTCAACTAACAGATAGAAACTATATTTTAAACTGATACAAAAAAGGCTGGTGCTTTTGCGCCTGTTTGGCGTTCATGCACCTCGCGTAGTCTTCGAGGGTGCACTTGACTCAATAATATGTGAAGACACCCAACAAACACAGCCAAGTTTATTCTCGAACATAAGTTATCACCTTACGCGGTATTTGAGGTGAAGTTGAGGAATTTTGAACAACTTTCTAACCGCACTTCCACATATATGTAATACATATATATAAAATTATATTTCGTTCATTTTTATTGCCAAAAAAAAATATGCACCCTTGTTATTCGAACAATCTGCATATCATAAATAAGTATACCCCAAGTACAAAAGTGAATACCAGCAAAGAAGATTAATGGCCTTCGATCCCAAATAGAGAATAGCCTTTGCGATGATGCAGAGAATTAACGTTAAAGATTTGAGGAAGGAATTTGATCTCAAGGGCATATCGAGTCGATATTAAACTAAATTGTTTGTTGGGAATTTCGTGACCCCGGCAACTAATAAAATTATCAAAAAAAAATTTTACCAAAAAGAATTTTACAGGAAGACACTTATGAAACGTTTGCCTGGGGCTTGCAGAAAGTCATTAGAAATTTAGTGACAAGTCACCGCAATAAAAACTTTAGGTACATGAACCCCCCAAAAGGCGCAAAAAAAAAGAAGAAGGGACAATATGTCTCAAAAAAAGTTAAATCCACCGACTTACCGCTGTTTAACTGCTGTCCCTGCGTATTCCACATCCATCATGCGCATTAACCATAAAATCCATAATTTTCGTACCGGCCGGAATCCTAGGCCTTTAGCCTTAAAAATAGTTTTTTTCCGGACGACCGCGGGTTTCTTTATCGGCGTTTTGCCACGCCGCACATAAATTTTGAACACCACAAAAAAAACACTACGAATTTGTCCTTACTGGACCTCGCGCCAGGGATACATATATGTATATCTATACAAATTATTAAAAATCGTTTACGCGATCCTGCGCACAATCGACACAATCAACTTTAATGACACAGCTATTCTATTCTTTTAATGGTAACTAACCCCTTTATATAGGCAATAGCTAAACAGCAACACCGTTTCTAGTTGCCGTTTCTATTGTTTTACATTCCAGCCAACAACGACCATGTCTCCCTATATCCATCCTTTTCCTAAGCCCTAGCCCACCGTACCTACGTTTCGTCATATGGCAACCTTCTGGCATAGAGCTTTTAACTTACTTGTGGTGAGAAAGTTGTTGCTGTCATTTGTTTTGACATTTCACGGCAAAACAATAACAAACCCTACATAAAACAAATAAATAAAATATGTAAAAATATGCAAAGTCGCAGACGAGGACATGCGGCCTCAGTCACTCCGGCAAACCAGCGGCCCCTCCCCGGACAAGGACACGGGACAGAATCCAGAACGGAGGCTCGCAATTGATGCACGCATAGCCGATGAAAGTACTGCCGAGCAAAGCCCATTGCCACGTATACCTATGCTGGCATGTACAATCACATCTATGCTGTGGAGACCCTTGGATGAAACAACAATCATAGGGCACGAAAATGGACAAATTTCTGTTTGGGATATCGGGAGGGTGGTCGTAAGATTACCTCAATAAGTGATCATAAGTGATTAAAAACGATATGCAGGTAAATAAAAAAATGGTATTCTGTTTGTTACTGCATCCAAAGATGCAGCAGCAAAGCTATTTGACGTGGAATCACTGATGTGTCTGAAGACTTATAAAACAGAATGGCCTGTAAACTCGGCTGCAATCAGCTCAATTATGGACCATGTTGTCTTGGGTGGTGGATAAGACGCCATGGAGGTGACAACAACATCAACCTGGTGTTTTTCCATGACGGCCACCCCACCCCATGCGTCACGAGCGGTCCAAGGTAGCGTATATCTTGCAGACGCCCAAACGTGGGGAACACCCACCCTGACATCTTTTACTTTTTCTTCTTTGAGTATTTCTTGTTGCATTAATTGTTCTTGTTTTGTCTGTGATCTTGTCTGTACTGCTAAAATTGATGTTCCTGAATTTTTTATTTCTTCTATTGTGATGCGAGAGAGTGCATCTGCTCCTACGTTCGTTTTACCTTTTATGTATTCAATAGTGAAGTTGTACTCTGCCAGTTCAAGTCTGATACGTGAAAGTTTTGAAGAGGGATCTTTCATATTGAACAAGTAAACTAATGGACGATGATCGGACTTGACTGTAAAGTGTGTGCCATATATGTATGGTCTGAACTGTTTTATTGCAAAAAATATAGCTAAAAGCTCTAACTCAATTATTGATTTCTTTTGTTCTGAATTATTAAATGATTTGGACGCGAAACAAATTGGTAAGTCAATGCCATCTTTATTTTGACTTAAAATGGCACCACAACCAATTTTTGAAGCGTCGACAGTAATTATAAATTCCTTTTTGAAGTCTGGGTATTGGAGAATTTGAGGAGAAATTAAAGATTTTCGAAGTTTTTCAAATGCTATATCACATGATTGATCCCATTTAAATTCCACTCTTTTCCTGCTAAGTTTATTTAAAGGTGCTGCTATGGAAGCAAAATTTGGTATAAACCTTCTGTAATAATTGGCGAATGCCACGAATCGTCTTACTGCATCTTTATCGGAAGGTTTCGGATATTTCTTTATTGCAATTATTTTGGAATCGTCTGGAAGTAGACCTTTTGACGAACATTTGTGTCCTAGGAAAGTGACTTCTGAACGCATGAAGTTGCATTTTTCGGGATTAAGACGCAAATTAAATTTTTTGCATGTTTGAAAGACTTGTTCTAAATTTTTAAGATGGTGAGCTTCGCTGCACCCAATGACTATAAGATCATCGACATATAAAAAGGCTTGGTTTGGAGAAATTCCTGAAAAGGCAATTGACATCATTCTTGAGAATGAATTCGGAGCTACGTTTAAACCGAATGGTAAAACTTTCCATCGAAAAGCACCGCGATCAGTGCTGAATGAAGTGATGTCTCTAGAATCTTTATTTAATGGGATTTGGTGAAAACCTGAATACAGATCCAATGTAGAAAAATATTTGGCTCTGCCTAGATTATCAAGAATATCGTCTATTCGTGCAAGTGGGAATTTGTCTGCTATCAATTTTTTGTTTACGGCTCTAAAGTCAACACACATCCTGTAGGATTTCTGTCCATTTGGGTTTTTCTTTGGCACAAGTATCAATGGACTATTATAGTTGGAATAGCTGTGTTCTATAAGATCGTTTTGCAATAAATTATCAACTTGTTTATTAATTTCCTCTCTCTGACAATATGGTAAACGGTAGTTTTTTATGTAAACAGGATTTGTATCTGTCAATCGTAATTTCTGTTCATAAAAGTTGTTAAGTGTCATACGATCGGTCTTTAGTGCAAAAATATCATCATATTTTAGACATAAATCGAGAAGTTTTGGTTTGGCATAGTTTGGCATTTGTTTTTCTAAAATTGATTTTAATTCCTCTGACCTTTTCGAATCTTTTGAAAGATCATTGATTTTATACACGTTATAGTTGGTGATTTCATCCGTAACTATGTTACAATTTCTTACGTATTTTACCTCGTCAGTGACGTTTAATACCTTTATTATCGGATTGTTGGTGTCAACAATACACTTTGCGGTGAACACACCACTACAAATTTCCTGTGCGTCTATGAAAACTGGATGTTTAGATTTTTTCAGCTTAAATAAGCGATAAACTTCGCATCTAGGAGGAATTATCAATGTATTATCGGTTGTATTATGTAAAATTGAAATTTTATGAATATTTTTGCCAATGCCAATAGTTATGCCCTCGTTTGCATAGTCTATGATGCAATTGTATTTTTTCAAAAAGTCTTTGCCTAAAATACCATCTGACGGTATATTGAATTTGTCATCTACTACATTTAAAGTATGTGGAATTGAAAAATTTGAATAAAAAAGTTCTGTTTTAATGGTACCCAATGTTGAAACTGTATCTGTCGTAACACCCGTTATATTTATAATATTGTTGTTATTTATAGAAACATTTTGTTTTAAACTTGAAAGTTTTATAATTGATATGTCAGCCTGTGTATCTACTAAGAAAGTGCATGTTTTAAAAGAGTCATTGCAATTCAGTTCGATAAAATCTGAGTAGTTCAGGTTTAAACAATAAATTGATTTATTTTGAAAAACGTTATTTAATTCAGATTCTGGTCCCCCAGTGTTCGCTCCTGAGGGCCGTTGGCGTTTAAAGTGCGTACACTAGCGTTATTTGTAGTATTTGAACGTCGATTGTTGTTGTTACTGTTGTTATTGCTGTTGTTTCTGTTTACGGGCCTGCTATTGTTATTTCGAAAATTACCATTATTTCGCGAGCCATAATTATTGTTGTTATTATGCCTATAATTGCTATTGTTGTTTCTGTTAAAATTGTTGTTGTACCTCGAAAAGTTGTTCCTATTATATTGATTTGACCTGAAGTTACCTCGAAAACTATTATTTTGCCTGTTATAACGTGATCTAAACGCTAGTACCTGCCTTTCACTTGTTTGGTTATTTTGTTCTACGATCATTTTCGCAACTACATCCTTAGAGTCAGTAAACATAGTTGACGCTAAAATTGATTTTACTAGGTCTGAGCGAGTGTTAAGCCGACAAACGTTGACGGTTTGTTCGACTGCCATTTCGTGCGCTTTTTCCTGAGTCATTCCTTCTATAACTAATGATCGTTCTAAAGCATCGGAGAGTTCCTCAACACGTTTAGCGAATTCAGTATGATTATTATTAAAAACTTTTAACGATGCAATTTTTCCTGCAACAACTTTTGAGTTGTCAGGTTTTATTCTACTTTTTAATGCATCTTTTATTTGTTGAATTGTTGTTACTTCATTTGGAATTGCCTCACGCGCTTTCCCTTCTAACTTGGATTTTATAAACGAAATGAAAGTATTTGTCAAATTTCCTTCCATCAAATCTTCTATCAAAACTATTTTATCTATAAAGGATGCAAGTGAAAGCGGATCGCCGCTGTAGTTTTCTCTAATTATGGATGCACACATAGTTATAAAAGTTTTCTTTTGCTCTGAAGTCGCCATTGTTGGTTGTTCTTCGCTAATTGTGTCTAAATTATTATTGTGGAGTGAATTGGAAAATCCAGGGAAATCCTCAAGAAAAGATACGTGACTTTTTTTTAATAATACTAGCTTTGTAAGCTGAAGTTGTCGATGCGTCAGATAATTCTTCCTCAGTGTCAAAATCAGAACTTGATTCGCTTTCTTGTATTAATTCAGAAAGATCTTTGGGTATTTTTATATTGCAGTTAATTCTAGAAAAACATTTAGTGAGTTGTTCTCTGCACTTTGACAAACTTTCGATTATTGAACTAGGCTTATCTCGATTTTCAAAATATGAGTTTACTTGTATTATTATTTGGTTATAGCTTTTAATTAAAGCATCTTCATATTCTATTGATTTTTTCGCTGAGATAGATCGGTTATTTAAAACTCGTTTAGTAACTTTAGTGAAATTAGAGCGTAAATTTTTGAAATTGGAATCAAAATCTGACATTTGACAACTGACATCTGAAAACTTTATTACATTTATTGAAAATGTTTACCTCCGTGGCAGAAAAAAAATGTTTCATAAAAAAAATTCGGAAAAATGTTAAAACTAACGCTGTAGGCACTGTTTATATAAGAATGAATTTGAAACTATTCATTCGCTCAGTAATTGTGGTTTGTAATTTAAAAAAAATTTTTTTTTGTTTAAAAATCAGAGAATATTCGAAATATTCAAAATCGATGAGTTAATTGGTAAATGGTAAAGATTCGCATATTCGAAAGGCACTGTATTTAAGACTTATTTTGTAAATGCAAGTGAATGTTGAAATATTTTAACCGCACTGTATTCGTTTAATAATGCAAAGAGAAAAAACTGTTGGGATATTTGAAAGACACTGTATATAATACACAGTTTGAAAAGAGTCGCAAATGTAAGATATGTTGAAATATTTGGAATACACTGTATTCGTGTGATGCTTCGAAGGAATTGTTAACTATTTGAATGGCACTGTATTTGTTGCAAAAAAAAATATGTAAATGTTTAGACATCTATGATGCTTAATTTCCGAAGAAATAATTGGAAAAAGAGAAAAGTAAGCTTTCACCGATAAAATAAATTTTCACCATTACCCTGATTGACTGTAACCCGTCTATGTTGATATTTAAAGTCAATGAGAATTTTTCAAAATTGATTAGGTTTGAATAACTATCGCAAAATTTTGGCGAAAAGATTTGATATTTTTGGTATTATACATATAAAATTGATGTATAATTTGCGTTCCAAAAAATGTTTTAAAAAAATGTATGAATTTGAAAAAAATATTTTTTCGATTGTATTTATTACGAAGCAATGTTCGCATTTAAAATAAAAAATTCCAGTTCCATATTAATGTTCGAAAAAGAAAGAATATAGTAATATATGCGTGATAATATGCATGTGATGGCCGTATATTTGAAATTATATTTAATGTGCATTCGAATTTTTGGCGATATTTAAATGTTTATATGTTTATATTTCAATATAATTGTTTTATGTATGTAAGTAATTTGAAAAATTCAATTTCTTAATTTAATTAGTTTAACATGTTATTGTCTTTAAAGTAGAAAAAGTATGTTGCTACATGCGTAGTAAACAAATGTTTAAGAAAAGTATGTTTATAATCAAAAGTGTCAAATTGTGTTGCTACATGCGTAGTAAACAAATGTTTAAGAAAAGTATGTTTATAATCAAAAGTGTCAAATTGTGTTGCTACATGCGAAGGCTACATGTGTATTACGAAAAATTGTTGCTAAGTTTATAGTATACATGTATTTATACTGAGAAAGCCAAACTACCTACGTATGTACAAAGTTAAAATTTTATATACGTATATTTTAAGGTACTGTACCGCCCTTTTTTCTGCTTTGCTTGCTGCCTTTGCTTGTATACTGCTGAAATTTGTTGTTGTTGTCTTCCTTTGCTGCCGTTACCCACTGATGCTTTTTCTGCTTCTCTGCCTCTCATTCTTGCTTCTGTCTTTTTGCTTCTTTTGCTTTCTCGAATTTTTGTGGATGAGTAAATGGCTTGGGGTTATATTTAACCGCTATTAACGGTGCTCTGTAAAGGCGTCACAGGTGGTTGTGTTTTTAATATCACCGTTATGGCATGGTACAGCCGATTAAAAATTAAATTTTTGTTCATATATACATATGTATATGTATGTATGTTCCAGCCCATCACAACTTTCTAACACTTCTTTATATTTTCAAAAATGTATATATGTATATTTTCTTTTATATGTATTTTAAATGTAAATTTTTGGGTAAAAGTCCACTTTTCGTTGTAGTTTTGGTTTTTTTTTTTTTGAAATTTTATAATTTTTGTAGTTTTTCTTTTGATATATATTTGTTTGTACTTTTTAGAAATTTTGTAATTTTTGTAGTGTTTGAAATTTTAAGATGATTTTTTTTTGTAGTCTTTTTGTAATTTATAATGTTTTTGTAGTCTTTTTATGATTCTATGCTACTTCATGTAATTTTTGCAAAGTTTTTCTTTGTCTTTTATATTATTTTACGTATTTTTGCATTAGCACAACCACCACGCACTTTTTTCGTCCATAACCCCACGCACATATATATATATTTTTTTTTAAAACCTTAAATTGATTTTGTACTGCAGGGAATTTTCTTCTTCCCCGGAGCCATCTTTTGCCGCAGGCATGGCCACGGTCGCCATGTAAGACGACCATCGTCACGGTCGCCATGTAAGACGACCATCGTCACGGTCGCCATGTAAGATGACCATCGTGGTCATCTTTATTCTTGCGTCGTAGTTGACGCAGGTTATCGCCCAAACGCTTTAACGCAACTTAAGTAAGGCACACAATACTAATTGCGTAGACTTCTCGCACATACACTGCTTCTAATACCAAAACAAGAAACTGATGAACTTTACTTTTTAAATATAGTCTTTTTAAAATATTTTATTTGTTGAATATAAAAATGTTCACAAACTTAGAGAATTTAATATATATGTATTTATATATATATATGTGAGCTGCTGAAAACTTTTGCTTCTTCACGAGTTGAATGCGCGAAATTAATTCGCGTCATTCGAAGTGACGTTTATGAAGGTAACCCTCATGGTGAGTGATTGGTGTGGTCAAAAAATTGACGTGGTTAATATTTAATGATTGATGTTATGGTCACTCAACACTTATCATAAGGGTTGCCTTACACTGGCCCGATCTTCCACATTGGGTTTCCAGGACAGTTTCTTGTCCAAAACAATCCCCAAATATTTAACCCTATCAGAAAGTACCAACGGTACCCCTCCAATCGAGGGAGTTCTGAAATCGGGCAACTTATATCTCCTTGTGAAAAGAACCAATTCCGTTTTTCCCGGGTTGACCGCCAATCCACATGATTCAGCCCACCTAGCCACAGTATCCAGGTAGCCCTGGAGAACATCGCGCACGGTGCCCAGAAATTTGCCTCTGTCTAGGATAGCGAGGTCATCTGCATAGGCAACCACCCGACAACCATTGGCTTCCAGCTCCACAAGAAGCTCGTTGACTACCACAACCCAGAGGAGAGGAGATAGGACACCCCCCTGTGGCGTACCCCTGCACACCTTCCTCTTAATTATGGCCCCTCCCCACTCCGCTGCGACAATTCTGCCGCATAGAAGTTTGCTAATAAATTCAACCAGAGCCCCCTCGACTCCTAAACCCACCAGAGCTCTTTCGATTGCCCCCGGTAAGACATTGTTAAAAGCCCCCTCGATGTCTATAAAGGCACCCAGAGCATACTCTTTGTGTTCTAGGGACCTCTCTATTTGCTTTACAATCGAATGGAGAGCCGTTTTCGTCGATCTGCTCTTTCAGTACGCATGCTGTGAAGCCGACAGTAACCCCCGAGGTATCCTTTCCCATAGGTACAGTTCAATCAACCGCTCAAACGTCTTAAGAAGAAACGACGAGAGACTGATTGGACTGAAATCCTTAGGTGATACATGAGAGCTTCTGCCGGCCTTCGGAATGAAAATAACCCTAACCGTGTGCCAAGACTTCGGGATATAGCTAAGCCTGAGGCAGTTAGTATAGATGATGGCCAACCAGCGGCAGGAAATCCCCAAAGGCTTTTGAAGTTGCGCAGGAATGATTCCATCCGGGCCCGGAGACTTATAGGGCTTGAACGACCCTATAGCCCAGGTTATTTGACTTTCCCGTATTGGAATGGCAGGCACTTCTGCATGGCCAACGACCGCCGACCATGCAGGCGAAGATCCCTGCGCAACTGGGACATTGGGAAAATGATTGTCCAGTAAAAGCTTTAGGGACTCCTCGCTACTCATCGACCAGTCCCCACCATCATCTCGCAGATACCCAAGAGGAGCGGGATTCCTAGAGAGTATTTTTGTAAGCCTCGCGGATTCATTGCAGCGTTCTACGTTTTCGCAGAAGCTTCGCCATGCATCTCGCTTGGCTAGCCTTATTTCATATTTATAAATCCCCAGACTCACCTTATAGAGCTCCCAGTCCGAGGGTAATTTACTCCTCCTGGCTCTGTCGAAGAGCCGCCGACTGGACGCTCTTAGTTCATCAAGAGAATCCGACCACCAGCTTGCCTTTCCCCTGTAAATTTTCAATGGGCAGGACAGCTGAAAGGCGCTATTGCTTGCCGAGGTGAAGTTTTCCACCAGAACGTCTATCTCAGATTCGGACAGGTCCGAATTAACGGTAGGAGGCGCAGGCAATAGCTCTCCCAGCTTCCTACAATACAAGTCCCAGTTAGTACTTTTAGGGTTCCTAAAAGATATTTTACCGGGACGTTCTTCGTTCACCGAGAGCTGAATATATCGGTGATCAGAGAAGGAGTGCTCGTTGAGAACCCTCCAGCCAGATATCCGACCTTCCAGTTCTCTACTAACCAGGGTGAGGTCCAGGACCTCCTCCCTTACCGCAGTAATAAAAGGCGGGTCATTACCCCTATTACATATACAAAGTCCCTCATCTACAATAAAAGTAAATAAAGACTCACCTCTAGTGTTGGTATCCGAGCTTCCCCAGATGCTATGATGGGCATTAGCATCGGCACCGATGATAACGCCAACACTTCTCCGCCTTGCTTCAGCGGTGATTTCGTCCAGTATCGCAGGTGGTGGTTCCGATACGTCCCCGTGGGGCATGTACGCTGAGATCACCCACATTTCATTACTTCCTAGGTCGAGGCAGAGCGTGGTTACGTCAGCATTGCTGAAATTAGAGAGAATAAAAGCTTTAATCTCTTTTTTAACAAGCACACAGGATCTAGGCCTACTTGCCTCCCCATGCACCAAGATGTTGAATTTTCCAGTCCTTAATCCAGAAATCTTACTGCCGTTACTACTCAGCCACGGCTCCTGGACAAGGACTATATCCACTCCGCCTTTTTCAAGGCAGAGCAACAAATTTGCGGAAGCCGCCTTAGAGTGCTGAAGATTGATTTGACGGATTTCCATCAAAACCGTTCTTCTTCCGCACCCCATCCTTGGCGGATTCGTGTTAGTCGTGTCCACTCTAAAAAAGTCCCCCCTCAAGGCCGCTATCCGGAGCCGATTGTATAGTCGCCCTTCAACGGTCTCGTGGTATGCTACGCAGGGACGTCACGCGAGGGTTGACGCATTACCTTATGAGCAATGCGTTCAGAGCCAGACCGGACGCAAAGCGGGAAAATCTTCAACCGCACCTACACCACCAACTTAACGGCGAGGGAGCCGGAACGTACCTTGAGGCCCGCCACGGTTTTAACGGGACGTGGGCAGGTGCTGCATTAGCCTACCAGCCGTTTCGATAGGGTTTCACCCCGACCTACTAAGGTGGCAGAATACCGCACTTACCAGCCCAAAGTCATCAATTCCTAAACATAGTCAAAATCAAAGTCCCTAACAATCCAGTTCGTCACCGTTGTGTACCGATCTTGACCCTTAAAAGGGTCCTCCCTCCCCTGAGCTCGGCACAATGACTCAGGGGTTCGGGTTTTATTGAGTTGTCCTCTCTAGATCCGCCATTATCAGTAGAAGCAGGGGCACCTCGTGCACGACGTCATAACTAATCACGCGTGACATTCGTACTATGGCCGGTCTAAGGCTGATAACAGTCCCTGATCCAGAGCCTGGAACCACTTATGATATCCAAGCCAAGTATCTTAGCCCCCAATCATATTTCACTTAATCTGGCTACAATATAAAACCAATTACGATGATAGGATAGGATAGGATAGGTTAGGTGGTAGCTGCCCTGATAAGGATAGCTCACTTGGACAACACGAAGGTCCGTTGTGATACCACATACACCAAAAATAACGGTGACCTAGATCCAGCTACTTAGAGAATCGTTGGGTAGCAACGATAAAGCTCCGAATGATACCGATCTCAACTTTGGATATATCCTCGGGAGATCCAAGTGAGTCGCGACCGAAGTACTTTCGCCTAATTCTGGCAAAAGCTGGACAATCAAGCATAAAGTGATTTGGTGATTCCACCTCATCATCCTCCATACAGCTGCAGCAGGATGGAGTTTCCAGTATATTAAGACGTACCGCATGGATACCCATGGGACAGTGCCCTGTCAAAACCCCAATGACCATTGATAGGTGAGCCTTAGTGAACCCAATTATTTCAGCAGACCTCCTGCCATCCACTTTCGGCCAGAAAGATCTTGCTACCCTGCAAGACGTGGTATCCGCCCAACGTTTGCTGAGCTGATTCGAGGCCCAGCTATGGAGGAGCAATCCACAGGTGGCCAGCGGGATCCCGAAGTCCCTACAGCCATCTTCATCCGGTTCAGTTGTACCGATGCGGGCTAAGAGATCCGCTTGACAGTTACCCGGGATATCACTATGGCCCGGGACCCAGATAATCTTAATTGTAAAATAATTCGATGCAATCGCAAGCGAGGTCAGGCACTCCCAGACCACCCTCGATCGCACTGTAGTTGAGCTCAAGGCCTTGATAGCCGATTGGCTATCAGAGTAGATGTTAAATTCCCTAACCGTGGTAGCACTGGATAGCATTCCATCCACCGCATCCTTAATCGCAGCAATTTCCGCTTGGAATACACTGCAGTGATCAGCCAACTTAAACTTGCGGCTTAAATTTAGCTCTTGACAAAAGACCCCCCCACCAACCTTTCCATCCAGCTTTGACCCATCCGTGAACAAGTTAACCGGTCCCATGCCCCAGATAATTCCTCTTCCCCAATCCTCTCTCTCTGGAATAACTGGGGTGAAGGTTGTATAGGGAGCTGTTATCGGCATACAGTAGTCCGTTCTGTCCGGGATGAAGTCGAAACTGGTAAGAAGGCTAGAGTGTCCGCGGTCAGAAAGTCTATATCCCATATCACGAAGCCTGACCAACGACCTTGCCGCGGCCGCCTTTCCCGCAATATCTACTGGGTATATGTTCAGCATGACGTTCAGTGCCAAGGTAGGCGTTGTTCTGAGAGCGCCACTGATACCGATCAGCGCCGTCCGTTGCACTGACACTAACATTTTGGAGGTGCTCGCCGTGTCCAATTACGATGAACATCTGTACTAAAATAAAACAACATAAAAACTAAAGGTGTGAGCTAAAAGGATTGGACTAGTTAAATAATCATATATACCAAATTTGACCATAATTCTTGGATAAGACAAATTACCGGATTATACATAACGCCACCGTGGATCAACGGAACAAAAAAACGGGACTTCTACATAAATGTACATATAGTACTGAATCATAAAACTGGGGATTGGAAAAATATAAACAAAAGAAATTGGACAAAAATACCAACTTAAATTAAAAATAAACAAAAATTGAAACTATTGTGATTTTGAAGATTTGAAAAAATATCAACAAATTAAAGACCTTTACAAAATTAAATTGGACATAAATACAAATTTAATAAATAACAAAAATACATATAACTGCACCGAGGACAAATAACGGGATAGAAAATATCCTAATATTTTAATGTACAGTCATGTACACATGAATAGAGTGAATATGGAAAATGATTACCATAATTTAATGGATAATTAACAACTAAAGACAAATTGAATATAACCTGGCGTGGTGCCATGAAAAAACCGAACCAAATTGAAAATAACCTGGCGTGGTGCCATTTTAAATACCAGTTTACAAAGCACGGATAGTTAAATAAAAATAGCAAGCTGCTACACATGGTTCTGGCCAGTTGGTATTACCATTGTGTACTAGTGGAGCCAAAATTACTTACATACTTTGGAAAGTTAATCCAGAAATTAATCATTTTATGCATTGGACAATAACCTGGAACTGGGACTTTCAAAGATAAGAAGGTCCTCCTCCATGCAATCAAATCTCGAAAAAAAACGAGTTTGACAATAAAGACTCTGATATTTCCGGTTGATACACATTGGAAAAAGCTCCGACTACGAATGCTCGCTAACACTAATAATACTGGAGCGATCTTGGCACTTAATAGGTTTGGGCAAAGCTCATTCAACTCGTTGAGGGCTATAGTTTTGAAATATTACCGAAAAGATACTCGAATTAAGAAGGTCCCAGAACAGTAGCGATCAAATAATCCTGAATTCGAGAGTATCCAAATGATCGCTTGATAGCCCCCAGAAGAGTTCCAAAATAGTTCCGAAATGGTTACGACAAACTCCCGAGATGAAAACCGTTCTGTATGATCTCGAAATTATTCAGAGACATTCCCGAATTGATTCAGGACGTCATTCTGAAATCGTACCGAAATTATCCAGAAAACAGATCCTCATCGATCTGGAGGTAATTCTGAAATGACGCAGAATTTATGCTAATGATAATCTTGAAATTGTCTGAAAACTATCCAACCTCTAAGTAACCTGAACATACTTCCGAAATGGCCCACAAAATTGTCTCTAAATGATCTCGTTAGCCATACGGAGATCGTTCCTAATCCAACTACAAATAGTGCCGAAATAATCCTCAAAATTATTTCAGGAGTGAAATTGGTGATGATCTTTTTTCGGATATAGATCCGAAACTAGCATTATTAAAGTACTAGCCCGACCCATTTGAACGACTTGAACACGTTGAACTTTTTAGGTTATCCCAACTTCACCAACTCTACCCTCTTCGCAACACTATGACGCCTTTTGATGTTGTTGATGTAGCAGTACCTCGCTCTATCCAAAAAGTGCGACCACTCACAAATTGTCATCAATATCCTATGACGGGGGTCCAAAGAAACTTGGAGTTTTAACTGGGGTAGACCAGATTATGTATGTCGTGGTTGATTCCGGATAGGTAAGAGTTTAACCTTTACAGTATCCAGATCGAAGTTGAGCTTCAGTGACGCGCGTCTCCTTACGGAGATTGTTTTCCTCTTCTGCCTTTTTTGTTGTAGCGATAAGGTTACACCCCGAAGGCTTTGGGAAGTGTTATCGATGTGATGGGCCTTTGCCGGATACAGATCCGGTACGCTCCGGTAACACAGCACCATTAAGGTACTAGCCCCACGATCTCGGGAATGATTTATATGGCCACATTAAACCTTCAGGCCATGCCCACCCTCAAGTTCCATGAGGAGCAAGGGGTCGCCAGAGCCTCGTCTGTTAGTGAAACGGGATTCGCCACTCGAAGGTGAGGTTGACAATTGGGTTTGAAGAAACTATATATTGCGCTGGCAACCTGAAAAATTTGCGCTACACAACCCCTTGAATCTGATATTTTAGTCGCCTCTTACGACAGGCGTACCTACCGCGGGTATATTCTAACCCCCTTTTTTGTCTTTCTGCATTGTGTGGTCCATCGTGCTCTCTGTGTAGCGGTGAAGTCAGCTTTTGTTTTCACAAGGATATCCACAAGTCGGGTAATGGTATCTTCTCCTGCAAATGCTCGAAGTTTTTCAAGCCAAATAAACTGAGAAATACATAGTTCTGCTGCAGTAACAAAATTTTCTTCATCGGTTTTAACTTTAAAAAGTTTTGGAATCCCTGAAAATGATCATATTCTTGTATTCACAAACTATCTCTCCCGATATATGCATGCGCTCTAATCTTTAGACTCTAAAGTAAGTTTATGAATGAGTATACGGAGAGCCGATAGTGATAATAAAGCGGCATACTAACGACATATACTCAGAGCTGTTTGTAAGTAACCGGCACCCAACCGCCAACTCTACGCTTACCCGTAAAACATGCCGAAAGCTTATTGTATTGTATTGTTTGGAAGGTCTTTGCTGACTTTGGCTACGACTGCGCCATTAGGTTGAGTAACTTGAAATGCGCTCCACCGGCAAGTTCTGCTTCAGTGCGATTCTGAGTGTTTAAACGTGAAGTTGAGGTAACAAAGTGAGCGCGTGTGTGTAAATTTTATTAAATTATACACCTACATATGTACATACATATATGTGTATTTACAACAAATACAAATTTTGCATTCAAATATTTTTTTTTTCATAGGCCAAATTTCAGCTGCATTGGGGGTTTGAAATTGTTGTTTGCGTGAATGTCGGTATTGCAGCCGCCCATTTTTTTTGTTGGATAAGCGTGTTTTGGACCCCGGATAGGTCGATATATCGGAATTTTATAAAGCTGGAAAGCCCTTTAATTTTTTCGGGTTTTTTATGTGCGCGAATCCCAGTGCAATGTGCGCCGGTTAACAAAGCAGTAAAAAAAAACGTGGAAAAACAAGTGAACAAATTTATTAATATTAAAAAAAAAAAAAAATTGAATTATGAAAACCCTTCCAAAAGTCATCAGTGTAATTTGTATTTGCTTGTTATATTAGTAATTGAATTGTTGTTGTTTTCTTTTTCTGTGTATATGGAGTGGGGTATCGTACTACTTGGATCCTGCTGTAGTCAATGAGACTCACATGGAGGAGTATCGACTGAAACAAAAAAGGTAGAGATATATATGGAAGAAGGTCAAAAGTTTATTCACAACGTCGATATATGTATGTATACCCCTATGTATGTTTCTAGGTATTATGTATGTACATGCATCGTTGCGAAGTTCATGCTTTCAAAATAGTTTAATGTCTAACTAAAACGGTAAAACTCCCTAAAACGTGTTCGACTTGTTTCGCGACACAGTTTGGATCTTTGAATGGAGTCTTGGCGGGATATATTTACTTACATATGTATATCTTCTTACTCTTACAGACATGTTCACATTAGGGTGCGACACAAAAAGGTATGTGTAATCGAGTCGAATATGAAACGCTTCCGATCAGAAAGAGACCAAAGTTTCCGGGTATAAAGGGATAGGAGCTAATGAAAATGTCTATAAGTTGGAAAATGAGAAGCGGTACTAGATGTACAAATGTATGGTAGACGTCCCATTGGGATAACAGTTGTTTATGATCAATCAAGCAGTAAAGGCTTGGATTGGAGCGCGGGGGGTAAAATTTCTAAGCAAGCATTTGAGCGTGTTTTGTGTTGTTATTGTCGTAGCGAAAAAGACACTCCCCGAAGGTTTTTGGAAGTGAAAGCGATGTTGATAGTTGTGTTGTTGTTGTTGTAGCGATAAGGTTGCTCCCCGAAGATTTTGGGGAGTGTTATCGATGTGATGGTCCTTTGCCGGATACAGATCCGGTACGCTCCGGTACCACAGCACCATTAAGGTGCTAGCCCGACCATCTCGGGAACGATTTATGTGGCCACATTAAACCTTCAGGCTATCCCTCCCTCCCCTCCCCCAATTTCCATGATGTTGATGGTCATTTGCCGGACATAGATCTGGTACGTTATGATAACAGCCATCATTAGGATAAAAGCCCGACCATCACGGGAACGACTTAATATGATCACATTGAACCTTCAAGGTCAACCCGCCCCACCATCTAGTACCATGAGGAACTTGAGGGCGCCAGTGCCTCGATTGCTATCTATATGTATGATACATTTGTGTTCGTGTACTGCACCGCGAGTTCAAGTCTACGCTTACTGTGAGCGATACAGCTATCAGGTCTCGAGCCAGAAAAAAGGATAATAGGAAAAGAGAAAGAGCCAAGCAACAAAGCTCACCATTGCCAAGCCTCCAGTGGGCTTTGTTTACTTTCAGCCCATTCAAGTCACAAGGACCAGATGGGATTTATCCTCCACTGTTATAGCACAGCATAAAACATACAGACGAAGCCTTATCCAACTTACATTAGGCATCTCTGCTGCTCGGCTATATTCCAAGCAGTTTGAAGAGGTTGAGGTTGTATTCCGACCAAATCTAGGGTAGCCCGAGTAACTGCCCTCGTCGTATCAACCTATTAGCGCCAGTTCGTTTCTCCTGAAAAGAACGGATCGAATTTTTGCTCAGCTGATTAGGGAGGTCTACCTTAACAATCTCCTTCTGTGTAGAAATCAGTTTGCCTATCAGCCAGGAAAATCTAAGAAGATGGCTATTCATAGCCTCACGAAAAAAAAAACTGAAAGTATTTGGAGTCTTAAATATAGCAAAATAAACCTAAAAATAAAGCCGTCTTGGCGTATCAAGACATTTCTGAGCTTAAGATCGAGATAATGATATAGCATATGCAGATAATAAGGAAATGCATAGAAAATCTCATATTGCAACTAAGTGATGCAAAGGCCCCCACTCCCAGAATCTCACGGACTTTTGGTTGTCCATTGTGGACATAACGCTTTGGTAAACAGGGAATCAATACACTGACACGGAGGCTTTGCGAATGGATCGAAATTTGATGGTGAAAAAACGGGAGCTGGTAGCTATGGGCTCAGCTTCAAGAAGTCGATACCAGTGGGATGCTACTCAACTGTATATCAGGCAGAAATCCATGTAATAGAAGTTTGCTATAGAGAATGTCCGTACACTCATTTTGTTTTGTTAATTTTCCGACGGGATGGATAATTGATGTATATTGGAACGTATTTCCGTCATCCCTTATCAAATTTGGTTTCGAGACAACTCGGTTTCGGCGCTGTGCCATCATCAGTGTAAATTTTGGTTCTTAGAACGGGCCATCACTCTGCGAGATCATCAACATTCAGCGATCGAATTCATGTTGTCGATTCATGATTCTATCGCTTCTAGAATAGTTTGGCTGTCTGAGAAAATAAAACACACGTTTTTGGTATTAAGGCATATTCACCAAATAATTTTGTGCACTGGTATTGGTATTCATATTGAAACTGGGATATTGGTGCTCAAAATGGCAGCACACATTCTTATCATATCTTTTCAAACTCAGGTTTTTCCAATTCGTGATTCAAAGAGTTTCCTTTACAAATACTGCTGTCTCTTGTTCTTATCACATTGTAAACCGGCCATTTTTGTTTGGCTGTCTTAGGGACACCGGAGTAGAACCAGAAGTAAACCAAGTTCACGTGGAAGCATGATGCATCACGACTGCTTCAGTAGCATCCATCAATTACTTACTTACTTACTTAATTGGCGCTTAACCGTCTAAACGGTTATGGCCGTCCAACAAGGCGCGCCAGTCGCTCCTTCGCTCCGCCAACCAGCGCCAATTGGTCACACCAAGGGAGTTTAAATCGTTTTCCACCTGGTCCTTCCAACGGAGTGGGGGCCGCCCTCTACCTCTGCTTCCATAGGCGGGTTCCGATAGAAACACTTTCTTGGCCGGAGCATCATCTTTCATTCGCATAACATGGCCTAGCCAGCGCAGCCGCTGCGTTTTAATTCGCTGGACTATGTTGATGTCTGCGTATAGCTCGTACAGCTCATCATTAAATCTTCTTCGGTACTCGCCATCGCCAACGCGTAGAGGTCCATAAATCCTTCGAAGGACTTTTCTCTCGAACACTCCCAAAGCCGCTTCATCTGCTGTCATGGTCCATGCTTCTGCCCCGTATAGCAGGACGGGTACGATAAGTGACTTGTAGAGTATGATTTTCGTTCGCCGAGAGAGGACTTTACTTTTCAATTGCCTATCTAGTCCAAAGTAGCATTTATTGGCAAGATAGATTCTTCGCTGGATTTCAGTGCTGATGTTGTTGCTAATGTTGATGCTGGTTCCCAAATAAACGAAGTCTTTTACTATTTCGAAATTATGGCTGCCAACAGTAGCGTGGTTGCCAAGGCGCATATGCGCTGACTCTTTGCCCGATGACAGCAGGTACTTCGTTTTGTCCTCATTCACCATCAAACCCATCTTTACCGCTTCTTTTTCCAGCTTGGAGTAAGCAGAACTAACAGCGCGGGTGTTTAGGCCGATGATATCAATGTCATCAGCATATGCCAGTAATTGCACGCTTTTATAGTATATTGTTCCAGTGCGGTTAAGTTCTGCAGCTAGTATAATTTTCTCCAGTATCAAATTAAAGAAATCGCACGATAGGGGGTCACCCTGTCTGAAACCTTGTTTAGTTTCGAACGGCTCGGAGAGGTCCTTCCCAATTCTGACTGAGCTGATGGTGTTGCTCAACGTAATTTTGCACAGCCGTATAAGTTTTGCGGGGAAACCAAATTCAGACATAGCGGCATATAGGCAGCTCCTTTTCGTGCTGTCGAAGGCGGCTTTAAAGTCGACGAAGAGGTGATGTGTGTCGATTCTCTTTTCACGGGTTTTTTCCAAGATTTGGCGCATTGTGAAAATCTGGTCGATGGTAGATTTACCAGGTCTGAAGCCGCACTGATAAGGTCCAATCAGCCGGTTCACGGTGGGCTTCAATCTTTCGCACAATACACTTGAAAGGACCTTATATGCGATATTAAGAAGGCTGATTCCACGATAGTTGGTGCATTTTGCAGTATCCCCCTTCTTGTGGACTGGGCAAAGAACACTTAGATTCCAACAGTCGGGCATGCTTTCGTCCGCCCATATTTTGCTAAGAAGCTGCTGCATGCGCCTTACCAACTCCTCGCCGCCGAACTTGAATAGCTCCGCAGGCAATCCATCAGCGCCCACGGCCTTGTTGTTTTTCAATCTGGTTATTGCTATTCTAACTTCGTCATAATCGGGCGGGGGGACATATATTCCATCATCATCGATTGCGGGATCGGGTTCTTCATCTCTGCGCGGTGAATTGCTGCCTCCATTTAGGAGAGCAGAGAAGTGTTCCCTCCATAATCTAAGCACTCTCTGGACATCAGTTACAAGGTCGCCGTTTTCATTCCTACAGGAGATTGCCCCGGTCTTAAAACCTTCCGTCTGTCGCCGTATTTTTTGGTAGAATTTTCGGGCGTTATTCCTGGTGGCTAGCAGCTCAAGCTCCTCGCACTCACGCCTTTCTGCTTCTGCTTTTTTCTTCCTGAAAAGGCGTCTCGCTTCCCTTTTCAACTCACGATAGCGTTCACACACTCCTCTTGTCGCGCTCGCTTTTAACGTAGCCCTGTAGGCAGCGTCTTTTCTTTCGGTTGCAACGCGGCATTCTTCATCATACCAGTTGTTTTTTCGTGGCCGCCGGTAACCAATTTTTTCCTCGGCGGCAGTATGAAGTGCTTTGGAGATATGCTCCCACTGCTCCTGTATTCCTTCAGGATGAGTTGTGCCCTCAGAGAGCAGGTGTGAGAGTCGAGTTGCGAAATCATTGGCAGTCTGTTGTGATTGAAGCTTTTCGACGTCTAGCTCTCCTTGTGTTTTTTGTTCCTTGTTTTTAGCCGCGTTGAGGCGGGTGCATATTTTGGCTGCAACGAGATAATGGTCCGAATCGATGTTAGGTCCTCGTTTCGTTCGCACATCTAAAACACTGGAGGCATGCCGTCCGTCTATCACAACGTGATCGATCTGATTGCGAGTATTTCGATCAGGAGACAGCCATGTAGCTTGATGTATCTTTTTATGCATGAACCTCGTGCTTGATATGACCATGTTTCGAGCACCGGCAAATTCAATCAGCCTCAGTCCGTTAGGAGAAGTTTCATTGTGTAGGCTGAACTTTCCGACTGTAGGGCCAAAAACACCTTCTTTGCCCACCCTGGCGTTAAAGTCGCCAAGCACGACTTTTATATCATGACGGGGGCAGCGCTCGTATGTGCGTTCTAATTGTTCATAAAAAGTGTCTTTCACCTCATCGTCTTTCTCCTCTGTCGGCGCATGGGCGCAGATGAATGATATATTAAAAAATTTTGCTTTTATTCGAATAGCGGCGAGACGCTCGTCCACAGGCGTGAACGCCAGCACTTGGCGACAAAGTATCTCTCCCACCACGAATCCGACGCCGAAACTGCGCTTATTCGCATGGCCACTCCAATATATGTCACAATTTTTGATCTTCTTTCTTCCTTGCTTCGTCCAACGCATTTCTTGGATGGCGGTGATGTCAGATTTTGCTTTGACGAGGACATCAACCAGCCGGGCATCTGCACCAATCCCATTCAGGGAGCGGACGTTCCAGGTGCATGCCCTCAATTCATTGTCCTTCAAACGTTTGCCATGGTCGTCATCAATAGAGAGTGTATTTATCCGAGGCTTGTTGTTATATTTCATTGGAGTATGGTTTTACGTGGCGGGTCCCAAGCTCAGCGCACAACCCGCTCAGCGGGAGTGAAAATATTACTTGGCACGTTTATATAGCGCATATGCGCCTTGGCAACCACGCTACTGTTGGCAGCCATAATTTCGAAATAGTAAAAGACTTCGTTTATTTGGGAACCAGCATCAACATTAGCAACAACATCAGCACTGAAATCCAGCGAAGAATCAATCTTGCCAATAAATGCTACTTTGGACTAGGTAGGCAATTGAAAAGTAAAGTCCTCTCTCGGCGAACGAAAATCATACTCTACAAGTCACTTATCGTACCCGTCCTGCTATATGGGGCAGAAGCATGGACCATGACAACAGCAGATGAAGCGGCTTTGGGAGTGTTCGAGAGAAAAGTTCTTCGAAAGATTTATGGACCTCTACGCGTTGGCGATGGCGGGTACAGAAGAAGATTTTATGATGAGCTGTACGAGCTATACGCAGACATCAACATAGTCCAGCGAATTAAAACGCAGCGGCTGCGCTGGCTAGGCCATGTTATGCGAATGAAAGATGATGCTCCGGCCAAGAAAGTGTTTCTATCGGAACCCGCCTATGGAAGCAGAGGTAGAGGGCGGCCCCCACTCCGTTGGAAGGACCAGATGGAAAACGATTTAAACTCCCTTGGTGTGACCAATTGGCGCCGGTTGGCGGAGCGAAGGAGCGACTGGCGCGCCTTGTTGGACGGCCATAACCGTTTAGACGGTTAAGCGCCAATTAAGTAAGTAAGTAAGTAAGTTTATATAGCGAGCCGCTTGCTCCAAGACAGACGCCCGCTTGCAGCCGCACCTAGAGGTGTACAGACGCTGCCGATGAAATATCCCCCGGCTAGCCCTTAAACCGATTATGTCAGAGTGGCCTAGCCAGGTTGTCGCCTTCTCACATTAGCTCACCGCTAAACGGGTGTTTAGCGGCTACCCAGAGGATACTTGGCCGCAAGCGACCGGCAGTAGTGAGCTGCTTGAACCGCATGCAAAAGAATCGCTCTGGCCATTCCCAGGTGAATGGCGGTCAGAAGCTTTCCCCACTTTCGTGGACTTCTACACACGGCCCACCCTCCACGGCATCCATCAATGCTCCTGATTAATGAAGGTTCATTGTTGTTGCTGTCGTTGTCACCGCAGGTTTGTCGACATACTTATTGTCTTTTATAGTTCAGTGACCAATAACCCATATAAGCTTGGGTCTCTCTTGAAGTTGGATGATGCGATGCGGCAATTAAGTGCCATGAGGTAAGCTTGACTCACTGATTTGTGGATAGCTGAAGACCTCTAACTCGGGTTTTGGACAAAAATTCGCTAGGTCTCTTTATACCCAATACATTTTCTTTGGAAGACCCCTGCCGTAAGCATTATGAGGAAATACGGCACCTGAGAACACAGCCGTATGAAGCTAAAAAGCACAAGCAGGCCCTCAGTGAACTTCATAAACAGACGTCTAAAACCTCTATGCCAGGCATTGCCACGTGAATCCTGTACTCAAAGAACAATACCCAAAACTTGCAGAAGGGGAACGCACACTCCCTAGGGAAACACGAGTCAATCCAGCCCAACTTCGATCTGGATACTGTAATAGGTTAAACTCTTACCTAGTCAGAATCAACCCCGATATACAAAACATATGTCCTGCTTGTCCACACCCCTCTCTCTATGGTTCACGCTTGTTGAAACAGAAAGTTTCCTTGGACTCCCGTGAGAGGATATTGATGACAATTTGTGATCAGTCTCACCTATGGGATGGGGCAAAGCACTGCTACAACAACAGCAACACCAACAGCAACAACAACAGCAACAACAACAACAACAACGGTAGCTAAAACATCGAGTCTTGCTGGGGGTTTTAGAGCGTGTTTGGTACACTCTCAGCCGCTTATAGCGCTGGGTCAAATGTGAATGCACCTTTAGCTCCATATAATTGTGGACTATCGGACGGCATTTAGACTCAATAATATGTGAAAAGCTTTTATTAAAAAGGTAGTAAACAAAAATCTTCAAAGAACCCCAATCCGTTTTACACACAAATCTTAAATTACAAGCAACGTAGGAAGGGTTTCACGTTAACGTGCAATTATTTTGTAATTCACCCTATTTTAAATTTGCAAGGCATATTTATTGCGCGAAAAGAAAACTTTTTATTTGCAATTTGTGGCCCAAAAGCAATGCAGAAATGCAAAAAGGAAAAAATAAAATTCAATAATAAGGAACAACAGAACAATTCTAAGAATCAATTTTAGTTGAAACGGTGAGAATTTAATCGGGAAGAAGGTAATGTGCAGTAAATAAGAATAATGGGGTAACAGCAACAACAATGCACTGTGATATTCAATTTGCATTTGATGAATGCAAGAACAAGCGGCCACCATTTACTCACTGGGTTCCTGCAAAAAGTTAGTAATGCACTAGCCATATGTGTTTATGTACATTTGTATTCATGAAGGATCGTGCATATGTAGTACCAAATATTCCATTAGAAAATACTAGTGAAACAGACGATGTGCAATTTTGTATGCAATGAACTATTTCCTACATATGTACATGGATATGTACATATATCTACATATACATATATGAATATGCCGATCCCATTTTCTGGTCGCGCACAATATTGATATCGGAGCATTTACTTAATGCTTTTCATGGCTGAGATATTCTATGGCGGTATGCCGATCAGTGTCGAGGGAGCCCACGTTGTGCACCAACTTCTTGGGAGCATTTTAATTTAAAAGGAATGTAGATTGCACTAACAGACTAATATAAACAATTAAGGAAGGCAAGTTCGGGTGTAGCCGAACATTACATTCTCAATGCCAAATTACAGCAGCAAAACTTTTAAATTACCTACCTTATTTTAAAAGTGGGTGGTGCCACGCCCATTGTCCAAAATTTTACAAATTTTCTATTCTGCGTCACAAGGTCAACCCACCTACCAAGTTTCATCGCTTCGTCCGTCTTTGGTAATGAATTATCGTACTTTTTCGGTTTTTCGAAATTTTCGATATAGCAAAAGTGGGCATGGTTATAGTCCGATTTCGTTCATTTTAAATAGCGATCTGAGATGAGTGCCCAGCGGGTTAGGGGATCAGAATATACCCGCGGTAGGTATGCGAGGCGACTAAAATACCAGATTCAAGGGGCTGTGTAGCGCAACCCTTCGGGTTGCCAGCGAAATATACAGCTTCTCCAAACCCAATTGTCAACCTCACCTATCCGCGGCGAATCCTGTTTCACTAACAGACGAGGTTCTGGCGGCCCCAAGCTCCTCATGGAACTTGGGGGTGGGGAGGGAGGGAATGGCCTGAAGGTTTAATGTGGCAACATAAATCGTTCCCAAGATGGTCGGGCTAGCACCTTAATGGCGCTGTGTTACCGGAGCGTACCGGATCTGTATCCGGCAAAGGACCATCACATCGATAACACTACCCAAAGCCTTCGGGGAGCAACGTTATCGCTACAACAACAACAACAACATGAGTGCCCAGGAACTTAAATACCAAATTTCATTAAGATATCTCGAAATTTACTGAAGTTATCGTGTTTACGGACAGACAGACGGACGGACGGACATGGATAAATAAATTTCTTTTTTCGCCCAAATCATTTATATATCTATCTCGATTAGTTTATGCCGTTACGAGGTACTGTTATGCGAACAAAATTAATATACTTTGTGAGCTCTGCTCAGCGAGTATAAAAATATGGTCGGATATGCGAATGTCATCAGATTGGAATTTAAGTGTATACTGTCTACAAGAAAAGCAATCCCGAAAACCACGCAAACTGCCTCGAAATTAGGCTGCTTAGGATCCCATATAAGATTTTTCACAGCGTAGTGTGCGAAGACCGAAGTTAAAATTCCACATACCGATTGGACCTTAGCAATGTGGACGTGAAAGTTCTGCTATCGACGAGATCTTTACGGTATGACAAACAACAACAACAGAAGACTCACCATAAGAGAAGCGACGCGAACCATATGGGATTCAAGGGGTCCATAAAAGCAATACAAGGCTTTATAGATTCAGAGCTTCCGCAACCCAATTGTCAACCACACCTACGCTAGTGAAATTCTTTTACAAATTTAATTGTAAAAATAAAAAATAAATGTAAGGCGCGATAACCTCTGAAGAGATCTAAGGCCGAGCTTCTCGTCCAATTTGCGTCGTGCTCCTCTTGATTTTCCCTACAAATTGGCCGGACGCGACCTACATGTTTTATGCCGACTCCGAACGACATCTGCAAGGGAGATGAGTTTTCACTGAGAGCTTTTCATGGCAGAAATACACTCGGAGCGCTTGCCAAACAGTGCCGAGGGGCGACACCGCTTAGACAAATTTTCTTCTAATTGAAAAACTTTATTTGTAAAATTTTGATGTTGCTTTGCCTGGGTTGCGAACCCAGGGCATACGGTGTGGCAGGCGGAGGACGCTACCATCACACCACGGTGGCACTTAATTGTTAAAATTTAATTGTATTGTGACGCATATTATCATCACTAAGCTGATACTAGCATCACTAAGCTGATACTAAGCAGCCACTCGTATGTACGTAAACAAATCAATCATCAATTACACACATACATACAAGTCAACGAAGAGGTACTCAAAAACCAATGTAATCATCAGCCGAAGTAGTACTCACACATACACCCTCATATGGCTATAAGATAAACATAAACTATAAATATACTACATGTATATAGAAATTACCAAGTAGGAGGTACAGCAGAAGGTGAAACGTCTAGACTTTAGTAGAAATATGCGTATAAAAGCAGCGCAAGCTGAGTAGTCAGTAAACAGTTTTGATTTAAGCACGCTATTGGTTGTAAAGTATAAGTGTTATTGTGAAGTACCCTCAAAGTAGGCTAATAAAGACCATTTTGCATTATTGAATATTGGAGTAATTTATTCAACAGTTTAGCAATTCGAACGTTAGCAGAAGGTTTGGAATAAGCGGAATTCCCCAAATTTCGTTACAGTATTATACACATATTTAATAAGCGAGGCTCTGGCAACCCAAAGTTCCTCATGAAACTAGGGGGGGGGGGAGCGGTATGGCCTAGAATGTTTTAAAGTGGCCATATTAATCGCTGCCGAGATGGTTGGGCCACTACCTCAATGGTGCTTGTTACCAGAACGCATCGGATCTATATCCGGCAAACGACCAAAACCTTCGGGGAGTGTCTTTATTGTTAATAGAACAAGAACCATATATTTGTAGGCTGCTATGTCTGAATTTAAGCTAGTTGCTAATCTTATAAAGCTCTGCAAATTATGTTGAGCAAAATCGCCAGTTTTGACTAAGTAACCAAATGAAATACTTTTCAGTCCTCTCGGCAAACGAAAATCATATTTTAAAAGTCACTTACCCTACCCGTCCTCATATGTGCTGCATAGACACTAACAATGTCTGAAGAGGTGGTTCTAAGTGCATTCGAGAGAAAAGTTCTGCGAAAGGCGGCGAGTACGAAGAAGATTCAATGGAGCCAGTAAGCCCAACGAAGAAGCGACTGTCGTGAATTATTGGAAGGCCAAAAACTGTTTAAATGTTTAAGTGCTAATTAAGTAAGTAAGTAAAATCACCAGTGTTTTAAGAGTCGGGAAGGATCCCCCGAAACATTCGAAAACACCTAGAGGACTCCATATCGTACGATCTCATTACGGCTGAGTTGGGAGTTAAGTAGTTTTGTAGCGGACCCCTTTCAAGATGTATAGCGTCCAACTCAATTGCCAACCTTACCAACCCGTGGAGAATTTTTTTTATTAAGCATTATTATTGGGAGACCTCAAATGATATCCCACGGTGCTCCCAATCGACTAGCGCTATCGCAAAGAAGGGATGACTGCAGTAATTTGCTAAAAAAGGCCAAAATCTCTTAAAGCGTTAATAGTCAATTAATGAATGTATAAAGTCTTAAGTACAATGGATAAATTATGAGTGAGACCAGGAAAATGGTATCAGCTAGGTTGCCAAAATATCCACTATGTGAGGAGAAGTAATTTTGTACTATGCATAGATTTTACCAATGCAACACCACCAAAACCATTTTCCTCTAGATCTCCACAGCTGTTTGCAGCAGATTTTCAACATTGGATCGTTGTTCTTTCACCAAATTCCAATTGACCAGACCTTTCAAGCTTATTTACGTTGTGTGCAATGTTACTTAGTTCACTCCTGGTTATTGTAGTACAAGTTTTAAATGGATTGCAAAAAGAAATAAAAAAATTAAATTTAAATGTGTCTGCGCCTGTCTGCGCCTTTCTGCAAAGTTCGCAGCTGACTCATATTAACTGCCAATGTTTTGTCTGTCTTCATTTTCTTTACCACGTAAGTCTTCCCTTAGAATTTCTTGTATTATTTCCACTGCCTTCATTACTTTTGTTAAGCTGACGTTTTTGTTGTTTTTTGTATACTATTTACTCGTAAGCTCGAGGTTATACAAAAGCGGTTTTAAACTTCAACTTCAACTTGGCTTCCTCCACCACCACTTCCAAACTGGAATGATGACTGCGGAAGAAATGAACGTTAGGGAAACACGAAAGAACCCAAAAGGAGTAAGCAAAAGCAAACCACGAATAACGACGATTATAAAGGTCTAAAGGTCCAATATATCGTTTGGGGGTTTGTGCTTAACTGACGACTTGTTGTTTTTTTTTTTTATTTTTCTTTATTTGTTGTTGTTAATATTGTTCTTACCGTTTATATCTGGTGTCTAATGTTGTTTCTCCTTAAACACAGTTGTTCTTCTTTGCAATAAAACCGTATTTATACAAACATACACTTATTTAGTGTTGTATGTTAATTTGTGTATATGTGTGTATTTACATATTAAAGTAGGTACTATTTATTTAATAAGTAGGTACTTGTACTATAAGTAAGTCAACAGGTACAGACAGATATTCTGTAGCTTTCGTTCAGTGCTCGGACAAAAAATGTAAATAAATAGCAGAAGTCTACCTTTCCATGTGGTCGCTTTAACCATGGGTTCGGTTCGGCAATTGGTTCCCTAGCTCACTTTTTTGCAGTACTGCACCATTGCATACGTAGACCCCGAAAAGATGAGCTTACTTTCTAGTCTTCCGCTAAAATATTACTATGGGTTACGTGTTTATATTCGTTAATCCCTAACCGACTTTTTAATGATAGTAGGGATCAGCCCTTTTAGTGACGATGGCTAACTCCGTTTTCGTAGTTGGCAGCTGAGGACAAACCATTCATTTACACTGCGTATTACCTAATTCTTTAATCTGTACCAGCTCGCAGTTACGTCCACCAATGACAGCAGTCATATGGTCTGCGAAAGCGGCGAGAGACGTGCTTTATGCCATGTTAAAGCGAAGAAAGTGGTCGTATCTGTCATAACATTTAAGAGAATGGGGCCTTGAACCAAACTCTGAATTGCTTTGCCCGTTATCTTCCTTTCTTTGACCCTTAGTTGTTTAAAAGGTTAGAAAACGTTGTTTTTGAGAAAAGGGTGTATCCCTACCAGTTTGAGTCTTTGCTCTTGACTCGAAAACGTTCCGAAATCATCGCGAAAGTTGGCAAAGTGCTCCCGTTGTTATTTTGCTTACAATACTTGTATGATTCCAAAACGAGCCAGGAAATAGTCCCGACATGGGCTCAAAAATGTACGATCTGGACCCGAAATATAATCTTAAGTTGTCTCAAAGAATTCTAAATAGGTGTAATAAAACCCTATTGTTTCTGCAATCATTTCGAATTAACTCTTCTTCCAAACTATTACCTTGAAAATGTGCCGATACCTCGAATCCCTGCAGCCCACATGTCTCTAATACTGACATACTAATGCCTCACATTTCCGTCAATTTGTCCAAAATCTGATAAGATATCGAAATTTCTTGTAGCCGATGTGTTTTTTCCATGCCCATGAAAATAAGTGCGCCAAATTTCATCTAAATCCCTCAAGCCGTTTCCGGGATAACCGTGAGTACATAGGAAAATACATATATAACAAGGTAAGGTGGGAACGCCAGTTTGTAACCCTGCTAAAAAAAACTCCTATTGCAATACATACTAAAATAGCTTTATTTTGATACTCAAATTGGAAAGTGTAATTTTTTAAAAATTAAAAAAAAGGTGGCAGCATGGTTAAGATATTCTTAGTAGCAAAACGCACACGTTGTCTTTTTCCCAGCTCCTAAAACTAAGTATACAAAGATTGGCTCCGTAGTTTAAACGTGATACTCCTGCAAACATACTCACTCACACACTTCCGCTTTTATAATAGACATAAGTAAGAAGATGTAAGTTAAGATAAGGTTACGGTACCTGACAAGAACATTCTATTTCCTTAAGCATTTCATCATACCTGGCAGAGCTGAAAGCATTTTTGACGTCAGGCGTGGCCAGAAAGACTTGATTAGTGGCACGTTGTCTTAGCTTTGTAGACTGTGGCGGAGCGCACTCCCGAGAACCAATGCTGTCAGTGAGAATTTCTTCCCACATCCTCTGTTTCTGCAGTGCTCAATATGTCGGTAGAAAGGCAGTGGGGAGTTGGACTCTGCTTCTCGAAGATATTTTAAAAGGAATGGCTATACGTTGCGGTCTTCTTCAATGAAGTGCTTATCCTTTATGGGTGGTTGAGTCGCAACTAGAACTAGTTACAATATAAGCCGTGTTTTTTAACACGCGCGTATACGTTTCGTTTGGGCGTGTTAAAAAACGCCTATCTTCGCTTAGATAATGCTTAGGAGACCCATCTAGCGGCTGTGGTAAAACAACTAGCTACAGCAACAGGGTGTACCGAAAAGCGGAGACGCAACGCTCTGATGGCCATAGGGTATAACATATAGCTGAATCAGTTGCGATGAATTGTGGACACACATATAATACATAGAATTAGTGTACAGGGTGAAACAAAGACACATATTTCAGTTACATCTGAGTATAATGCGTATTGAAATTTAGTAGGACAAAATTTATGCGCAGCAATTTCAGAGGTGTATTTATAGTTTGTCTCTTAGCAGTCCATATAAAGTTGAAGCGTAAACGGATATACGCGTGTTAAAAAACACGGCTATATTTTGTTAATCATCGCTGTTTAGGTCGGCGATAGTCCAGAGCAAGCTTGCAGTTGATCGAAAAGGGATTTAAGTGTGAATAAGTCCAGAATACATATTTATCTTTGGTAAACCATTTGGCAGTCAGCTCTGGAGATGTAGAAGTTGATTCGTTCAAGACTGTTGTGCTAGTAATGCCTGTTGTAAGGCTCATTTTTCATAAGATCGGGAATATGTGAGAGATAAAGATTAAACTTATTATTTTACCAAATTATTTTGAAATATTCTTCGAGTATGGTATAACTGCTAAGAATAAGAGTATTGATAGTAAATTTACCACATTAGTGGTAGAAGTTCGAACACTGTCACCAGTAAGTAAGTAAGTACAAAAGCATGTTCGTACGAACGGTACAGCTAAAAAAATGTTGTAGCTATGCACCGTTAATGTAAAATACCCATGAAATTAACACCTTTTTGCTGCAAGACGATTAGAGTGAGTAGTGCAAAGAACTATAATCAGATAGCCGTTGAGACTTAAATCATAAACTTTAGTACTTTCATGCCACACCAAGAGTACATAGAAGTTTGTTCACAGCTTTGCTTCAAAGCTTTGTTTGATGGATAGTTTCCAGGATGTATTTATAGAGTTGCCTACCATTTTGATTTCCGTATATATTAGAAAAACTGGACATGATCCTACCTATAGCCAGATACAGGATTAATAATATATATTTAACGTGAGTACCTGCCTCGAATGCTCAATCTCACGTTGATCAAATCACATGATCAATGGCCCAACTATCGGCTCCATGCTTTCTGACATAAACGCTTCGTAGCCGAATAATTGGTACCAAATTAGCTTGCAATTGGGTGTACAATCACAAGGCCTTACCTTCGTTAGATATGGGGCATATTCAGACTCCTATCATTTTAGGGATAATGGCAGCCCGTGGTATGTGAACTCCACCTTGAGTTCCATTACCAATATATTCTGGGCACAAATAATTCGCTGCATGAGTTTTGATGTTTGGGACACCGCCAGATACATGATACAATTCCACAATACCATACAAGTATTGGATTGTGAACAACCTTTCTGAGCAGAAGGATAACCTGTATCGCAATTACGGGATGTGATTACGACTTTTCTATCGAATTGTATGAATGTCCGTTAGACCAGGGGAAACCTTTTTTGCCAATTTTCCAACGAAACAGACCGCATTCCTCCGAAGGGAGTACTTATTTCCAACTTCAGTGGAGAAGACACTTCATAGCTTCATTAAGTATGCTTTATTGTCAGCCACCCTGAAAGTGAACTCTCCGCGTTAAAGAAAAAGCCAACATGCGATATGAAACCGCAGTCCACGCGATTCATCTGAACCCTCACGGCAGGAGACACGATCTGAATATAAACATCACGCGATACATTGTATTAGGTCACAACTGGCTTGTTTTCACCACTCAGGATCGGTTAGCTTACCATAGCTTATAATCGCCTTTTACGCCACTTGCCCGTAGGCAGAAGTTAGATACAGGTTATCGGCTGACAGTTGGAGCCAACACAGAACCTGTATAGCCCGCATGGGAAAAAAGTAAAGGCAGCATGCTACAAATCGGCCTAAATCTTCTATGGTGCCAAGGTAATATTACATATTTTTAAGTCCATACTTAAGGAACAGCAAAAAACCAAAAAGATTGTAACATGTCCATATGCTTAAGTCTACGCATAATATGCAACATATGCAAAATATTTTATACACGTGCGTATTTAATTGAAAGGCTTCCTTAAGAAGTTCAATGCAACTTTAACTACGAATGTTATGAAAAAGTAGTAAAGTAAACAAAAAAAGTTTTTTTTTAATTTTTTTTGATGGAACACCTCACAAGCATTTCTGTAAGTTCTATAACACCATAAAGTATTTAAGTATATTTTTATTGCAATCTACTACCTGCCTGCTGTCTCAACGTGCATGAATTTTATACTTTTTTTGAACAATTAAATAGCTTTTATAACAATGACTAAAATACTCGGGCAATGACTTGCAGACTTAACCAAAAAATTCAATCATTAAAGTCAATCTGGTTTATTTTGATACACTTTTAGAAAAGAGTAAAAACTAACTTTAAAAAGGAGTTTGAGAGGGAGAGTGGGTAGGGGAAAATGAAAAGGAGATAAGGAAAGATGGAAGGAAAGAAGAACGGAATCAAAGGGTAGAAGGTGAGGGAGCGGAAGTTGATCCGAATATATTGTGGGGAAGGGAGTGAAAATGAAAAAGGTAGTGTAAGAGGAATAATAATAGGAAAACGGGAGAAGAAAGTTGGAAAACAAGAGGAAGGAGGAGAGAAAGGAAACGGCCGAAGCTTAGATGAAAACAAAGAAGGTAGGAACTAGGAAAATGGAAAAAGAAATGCAGAAAAGCCGTACATGGGGATGAACAGTAGGGTTCGGAAGTTGGTGCTATCAGGATGAGCAGAGTTCCAGGGAGGGAAAGGACGATAGTATAATGAAGAGAAACAAGCTTCGGATGCATACGCATGAGTAAAAGACGTCGAACGATGAGCGTGAGTATTAGGGTGTGGCGGTTTATAGGGCCAGGAAGAGATAGAAATCCTGGGAGGGAGACGCCTATTCGAAAAAGGGAGCTCCAGAAGATCCAGACGCTTTTACGTTCAGCAAAACCGATGAACGTGTGGGTTCCATTCCCTGGAAGTTATCGAAAGAGGCAGGGAAGATGGTGTATTCACCTGGGGGTGTGGCTGTGGATATCCGATGGAATAGTTTTGCAGAGAAGTCGAAAATCGGCAGGGCAGGTAAAGAGACTCTCAGTGCACCATAATTGTGATATGGGTGCCAAATCACAGAAGTGCATTTGTGAACTGTGTTACTGATGAGTAAGCGATTAAAGTTCATCGCTCCCCCTCTTGCCTACTACGAACACTGCCTCATATCTGTACTTACCGAAAAAGCCAATGTCTGAACGGAATTGTTGTTGCTGTTTTTGTAGCGGTAAGGACATTCCCCGAAGATTTTGGGGAGTGTTATTGATGTTGATGGTCGCCGGATTTGAATCCGGTATGTTCCGGTAACAAGCGCCATTAAGGCACTAGCCCGAAGATCTTGGGAACCGTTTAGACTGACCAGTACAAACCTTCTAGGTCATACCGCCCACCCATCCCCTAGATCCATGAGGAAATTGGAGTCCCCAGAGCCTCGGCTGCTGAAGAAACAGGATTCGCCACGGGTAGGTGAGGTTAACAATTGGGTTGGAGAAACTATAAATTGCGCTGGCATCCCTTGAAAGGGCTGTGCTACACCACCCATTGAATCAGTTTGGTATTTTAGCCGCCTCTTATGACAGGCATACCTGCTGCGGGTATATTCTAAGCCCCTAACGCGCTGGGGGAATCTGTAAGGCCCTGCAACTCACTTGTGAAGTGCCTCGACAAAATTTGCTTCGAATAAATGAGCAACGAACTTGGTTCCTTATATATGTATCTTAATCATCTCTTCCTAAACCCATGCAAGTGGATATTAACGGGACTCTGTAGGACGAGAGTACACCGAGAATGCTTGGAAATCCCAAAGAATAACCTACCATAAAGACACAGAGAAATGGAGAAAGAATAGGGATGTAAGAAAAAAAAGAAGAAGGGAAGGGAGGAAATGTTTAAACTGTGTTTGTGTTTCTGACATGAGAATACAGGGGGGCAGGACGAAGAATAAGATATGCAAATCAAAAATATTAATATAACCAATAATGCGAGTTCCGCATCTGAGTACCTTGGGGATGCACGAGTATAACGAAATTGAAAGGGGTTGCAAAATTATTTATAACAAGTAAGGAAGGCTAAGTTCGGGTGTATGGAGACAAAATAAGGGAAAATCACCATATAGGAAAATGAACCTAGGGTAACCCTGGAATGTGTTTTTATGACATGTGTATCAAATTAAAGGTGTTAGTGAGTATTTTAAAAGGGAGTGGTGGTAGTTGTATATGTGAAGGCGTTTTCGAGATATTGACCAAAATGTGGACCAGGGTGACCCAGAACATCATCTGTTGGATACCGCTAATTTATTTATATATGTAATACCTGCAAAGATTTCAAGGGTTTTTTATTTCGCCCTGCAGAACATTTTCATTTTCTTCTACTTAATATGGTAGGTGTCACACCCATTTTACAAAGTTTTTTCCAAAGTTATATTTCGCGTCAATAAACCAATCCAATTACCATATTTCATCCCTTTTTTCGTATTTGGTATAGAATTATGGCATTTTTTTCATTTTTCGTAATTTTCGATATCGAAAAAGTGGGCGTGGTCATAGTCGGATTTTCGCCATTTTTTATACCAAACAAAGTGAGTTCAGATAAGTACGTGAACTGAGTTTAGTAAAGATATATCGATTTTTGCTCAAGTTATCGTGTTAACGGCCAAGCGGAAGGACAGACGGTCGAAAGTGTATAAAAACTGGGCGTGGCTTCAACCGATTTCGCCCTTTTTCACAGAAAATAGTTATCGTCCTAGAATCTAAGCCCATACCGTATTACACAAGGATTGGTAAATTTTTGTTCGACTTATGGCATTAAAATTATCCCAAAATTTCACTAATTTTCTATTATGCGCCACAAGTTCAACTCTCCTACCAAGTTTCATAGCTCTATCCGTCTGTGGTAATGAATTATCGCACTTTTTCGGTTTTTCGATATCGAAAAAGTGGGCGTGGTGATAGACCGATATCGTTCATTTTAAATAGCGATCTGAGATGAGTGCCCAGGAACCTACATACCAAATTTCATCAAGATACCTCAAAATTTACTGAAGTTATCGTGTTAACGGACGGACGGACGGACATGGTTCAATCAAATTTTTTTTCGATACTGATGATTTTGATATATGGAAGTCTATATCTATCTCGATAACTTTATACCTGTACAACAAACCGTTATCCAATCAAAGTTAATAATCTGCTCAAATGAGTATAAAAACTTAAAACTGCAGCATCACTGCTATTTATAATCCAAAGTAAGCAGTTACAAAAACAAAGTTAGTATGTTTTGAATGAATAACAATATACTATTTATCTACAAATGAATTTTCGCATTTGAAGTGTTGTTGTACTTTTTTTAACTTTTATCTTTTTCAAGAGAAAAATGTATGTGAGAAAATGAAGTCATAGCTATGAATAGTCACACGAAAATCGCGCAAGCACTGCAGTACTGACAAGACAATACAAAGCAAATGCAGATAGACAAAAATACAATAATGTACAGGTCCGAAAATGAAAATAGCATGATAAGTTAAAAAAAAAAATCAATGAATATTTTAACAAAATCATGTGCAAATCCTTCTCACGCCGTTTTGTTGGCGTTACATGCTTATAAGTAAGGTATCGTCCGTAACAACAGATGTGGGAAGTAGAAGGTGCAGGAGGAAACGGTTGAGCACGTTTTGAGTTCGTGTTTTGCGCCAGCGAGGTTAAGGCTTCAGGTACTAGGGGTGTTGTCCTGCACTCGCGAGGTCAACGCTCCAGTTATTAGGGGCCGAAGAGTTGCCAGATCTCGAGGCAGCAATTAAACTTCTGCATTTGCCAAGAGGACGGAGTTATTCCTGGCGCCTAATTGGGGTTTTTGCGCTTGGTCGTCAAATGAATTCTGGTAACACTATTGACACATTCAGTCTATTTTAGGTCTCTTTTGACGGGCCAGTTCAACCTAAACTAGTTGTTACAGAAACTATGCAAGCCAATTCCAAAAACTTCTATGAAAAAATTAAAAAATTCGAGAGAGTTTTTCAAAAATTTCGAATTCTTCATCTAGATTTAATTTTTATTTTTTTGAGTATGCAGCTTTACAGCCCAGCGAAAAAAATATCAAAAATTTTAGAAACAAGATTTTTCAATTAGAAGAAAACTTTTCTAAGCGGGGTCGCCCCTCGGCAGTGTTTGGCAAGCACTCCGAGTGTATTCCTGCCATGAAAAGCTCTTAGTGAAAATTCATCTGCCTTGCAGATGTCGTTCGGAGTCGGCATAAAACGAGTAGGTCCCATCCCGCCCATTTGTAGGAAAAATTAAAAAGGAGCACGTCGCAAATTCGAAGAGAAGCTCGGCCTAAAATCTCTTCGGAGGTTATTCGCGCCTTACATATTTTTTACATTTATTTTTTGTTAGACTAAAATTTATTGAGTTACAAAAATTCTCGAAACTTTAAATTGAAAATCGAAATTTTGATTTAAGTATTGCTTTTTTATTATAATTGCATTTATACGCAATTGACCCTGTTTTCTTGATACCAAATTGTGTGGAGTATTTTTAGGCTCCTTCAACAGGACTTGATCAGGGACATAGGATTATGAGCACTGCGTTATTAGCAATGCTTCCGCTGTTAATCATTATATTAAAATTATTTGTTTGTATTTTGTAAGGGAGACAGGCTCATATTGCTTTACACAATTTTTATACTCAGTTGAGCAGAGCTCACAGGGTATTATAACTTTGACTGGATAACGGTTGGTTGTACAGGTATAAAGGAATCGAGATAGATATAGACTTCCATATATCAAAATCATCAGTATCGAAAAAAAATTTGATTGAGCCGTGTCCGTCGTCCGTCCGTCCGTTCGTTAACACGATAACATGCGTAAATTTTGAGGTGTCTTGATGAAATTTGGTATGTAGGTTCCTGGGCACTCACCTCAGATCGCTATTTAAAATGAACGATATAGGACTATAACCACGCCCACTTTTTCAATATCGAAAATTTCGAAAAACCGAAAAAGTGCGACAATTCATTACCGCATTTGATACATATGTCATACAAACACATTCCAGGGTTACCCTAGGTTCATTTTCCTACATGGTGATTTTCCCTTATTTTGTCTGCATAGCTCTCAGCTGAGTATGTAATGTTCGGTTACACCCGAACTTAGCCTTCCTTACTTCTTCATTTTGTTATTGATGTTAGAGAACAGTAACAAAATTTACGTAAAATTTGATAAAAATTTCCACTGCTATTTTCTTGTTCGCAACTGTAGTATTAAAACCAAATCAAAACAAACCCACTGAAATTTTTCGGTAGAAAGAACTGCAATGAAAGGAGATTACATTAAAAATGCCTTACCACGTCACATGACAGACGTAACGTAATGTTTGCAGGCAAAAAACCAAGACGAGACATTCAAAACACATCACCACAAGCTAAGCTCAGGTTCTTCACGATTAATGTTGCAATGTATGTACCTACGAATGTATGGCAGATTGACTGATTTTGTTTATTTTACTTTATTGTATAATCCTCAAAAAGGTTAACCACACGCAACCAACAGATCAAAAACAGAATAACGTGGCGTACATTTGTATTAAAAAACGCATTAAAATACATTCATTAATACAAAAGAAATGGCTAATGAAATAGAATCTTATAATGACAACTAGTCGAGCGAGGCTAATAAAATCGAAACCACAAATGAAAGCTGAAACTTGGTAGAGCGTTTTTTTTTTGTAAGAATAGAAGATTTACTTGGGGATTGGCGTGGGTTAAGAGGAGCGTTTGCGCATGCGCAACAATTTCACATTTCCCATGGCTAATGAAATTCTGTTCTGTTCGTGCTATTTGTACAAGCCTGTAAGCTATTTAAAGGAGAGGGAAAAACAACAAAACTATATATGTTTGTTGTATGTTTGCTTTGGATGTACGTACTCTTTGACCAAATCGGTAAAATCGTGCGTTACAAAGTTGGCAATGAAATTGGTTCAACCTATTTTCAGTTTAATGGGCTTACTGGTTCTTCTAATGCCGAAATTGGTAATACTAGCAAATGAGATTAAGGATGTTGAGGAAAAGTTGTTGCAATAGCCATCATAAACAAGAAGCGTGAAGAGGCATAAAAAGCCAAGAAAGAACGTTCATAAATATTCATGCTTGGATTTTAAACGCATAGAAGCAGTCGCAATAAGAGTGAGTATTCAGCTCAAGACATCTATTGGCGCAGCACTGTGGCTGTATTCTAACCTTGCAAAGACTTTCATTTACTTAGGCTTTTGTTTGTTTCTGATATAAGTATTAATAAAAGTTAAAAAGCAATTTATATTGAACTGAAGTTTTGTCGAATAACACGAAATCCGGTAGCATTCACACATAGGGTAAATGCGTTAGTACTCGGACAAATTGACTTTTTTCATGTTTGGAAACTCCATTGCGGCGCTTAGAGCGGGCACAATTAACAGTACCCGCAGATAGAACATTGCGAAGCCACGTCGAAGCATAGTCATACAAGAACGAAAATGCGCCTGAACAGCAAGAAGAGAATATGTGAACAGGGACCCTTGGGGCTTGGACTGCAAAAACGTTACTATAAAGATGTTTGCCAGGATGCCGATACTTGATGAGGCTCCGCGATTTACTTCAGCAGAGTAAGGCCTTGCAATAAAAAGCTTGAAAAATAATAACGCCCCATTGCCAGATGGTATCCGACCAGAAGATATGTATAATGCCTAAAGGACGGAATGTTCCCCAAAACACGAAAAAAGCAGTGGCTTTTGGTAATTGGAAAAGGCAAGGGGAACCGGAATTCGCCATCCCCATATCGGCTGTTATGCTTGCTTAACACAGCCGGAGAACTTTTTGAAAGGTTCCTAAATCTACATATCGTAGGCGCCATAGAGCAAGCTGGAGGACTATCACCAGGAAATATGGTTTCAGGCCAGGAAAATATGCTCTAAGTGCAACCTAAGACGTCCTTAGAAGGGCAGATATAGCACAGCGAGGTAATGCCAAATCCATGCGAGTTGTACTGCTTGCAACTTTGGACGTAAGAAACGCTTTCAACAGTGCGAGACGGGTGGACACGCTGCCCGACTTGAAGCAACGATTCCAAATAACTTGCTACCTTCAGCGCGTTATCAGAAGACATCTCAGAGATAGCATTCGTATTTAGCAAATCTAAGAGGATTCGCCAACCATGAAAGGCACATGCGATGCTGCACAGGGATCAGTTCTTGCCCCCTACCTGTGGAACGTCAGTTACGTTGAAATTTTCAATTTTGAAGTGTCCGATGATTCATTGTTATTAGTTGGATATGCAGACGAATTTGCAGCCCGAAATCCAGAAGAAATAACCCTGTGAGCAATTTGTTCTTGACCTTTTTGCAGCATGAAGGGTAATTTGCTGCAAAGCGTTTGCCGTTGAATTGTCTGCGGCCTGCTTTTACTGAGGCTTTAACTTATGCCAAGTGTCAGTCCTCTCCTTCTATTGGGTCGACAATAGCTCTCAAGGGCTGCATAATTCCTAATGCCGCAGGGACTAAGGTGAGCTCTCTTCTTCTTCTTATTGCATCCAGTTCTCCACTCGAACTTATCATTCCTGAAAGCCAGCGGCCACCACTGCACACCAAGCTAACTGATGATGCTCTAATATTGGTCTCTGCTTGAAACATTGCCTTCTCGATAGAAATCGTTAGGCTTCCCTTACTTTAATAGGTTTCCTGCTATCGAGAGAGATCTGTTAAAGTGTTAAAAATGTATCCGTAACTAGCAAATTGTTATATAACTGCCTAAATTAGGAGGGTTGCCAGTGCATACTCATCGGCCTCCAGCTTTTGGCCACCGCCCTTCTAGGAAGCGGAACAGTTCAATTGCCTCAGCCATAAGCAAAAGCGACAAGGTGCCTGCTCTAGGAAAAGATTTTTCCAAATTTTCAACAAAAAAATAAAAAAATGGCTTTTAGAATAATACTGCGACAAATGTGAAGGATCCATTACCGCTATAGACAAAATAGATTTTGTATCTGGGTGTTGGACTCAACCATTTTTTAGAGATTGAGTCAAAAGTCAAAAAGCAATTACTTCGTCTTACGAAACTAAGCATCAAAACACAGTTATGGGCTTTCGTAGTATGAAATCCGATCTTTCGTAAATATTTTTCTCATCTAATTGGTAGGTTTTTTATACCAAGCTGTACTTGTACGCAGGGTATTATAACTTTGATTGGATAACGGTTGGTTGTACAGGTATAAAGGAATCGAGATAGATATAGACTTCCATATATCAATATCATCAGTATCGAAAAAAATTGGATTGAGCCATGTCCGTCCGTCCTTCCGTCCGTCTGTCCGTTAACACGATAACTTGAGTAAATATTGAGATACCTTCACCAAATTTGGTACACCAGCTTATCTGCACCCAGAATCGATTGGTATTGAAAATGAGCGAAATCGGATGATAACCACGCCCACTTTTTATATAAATAACATTTTGGAAAACACAAAAAACCTGGTTATTTAGTAAATAATAGACCTAGAATGTGGAAATTTGACGTGCGGACTGATATTGAGACTCTTGATAAAAATTTGAAAGAATTTTTTAAATGGGCGTGGTGCCGCCCACTTGTGATAAAATCAATTTTACAAATATTATTAATCATAAATCAAAAATCGTTAAACTTATCGGAATAAAATTCGGTAGAGAGGTTGCCTTTACTATAAGGAATACTTTGAAGAAAAATTTACGAAATCGGTTAAGGACCACGCCCTTTTAAAAGATTTTTAAAATGGTCGTGGACGAATAAAATAAGCTATATCTTTGCAAAAAAGAGCTTTATATCAATGGTATTTCATTTGCCAAGTGGATTTATAACATTAGGAAAAACTTCAAATTTTAGAAAATGGGCGTGGCACAGCCCCTTTTATGACTAAGCAATTTTCTATGTTTCGGGAGCCATAACTCGAAGAAAACGTAGTTCAGAATAGAACCATATGTATGTATATATACTATAGCGCAGCCTTGTAACACTATTAAGCACACAAAACAAACAACAACATCATTTCAAGTATACAGCTTACAACTTAGACTTCCTTACTTGTTTTCTCATAGAAAACTTGGACTATAACAGGAGTTAATAGGGTGGAAAGTCCTTCGAAAAGTAAAAGCCAAAAAGCCTAATTTTTTGTTGTAAATAATGTATATCATTAAAAGGAAATATTGCAGATTATGTCCATATTTTTACTTTCATGGCTTTTGTATATAATAAGTTAAAATAAATTTAAGGGTTCAGTTTCGAACTTTCAAAGTTCGTGCTACGTACTTTATTTGGGAGATTTCGAATAACGGAGAATTGCCTCTCGGCTTAAGGCGAGGACAGTACAATGTAATTGAATTCAATAATTAAGTCGGTTTTACATCACAAATAAAAAATGAGAAGTGACTACTGTTTTATGTCCGATCACTAGCGCTTCTACCCTACATCAAGTTGTGCTTCTAAAACTGATGCCACATGTACTTCGCATAAACAAAATTAAATGAAATACACGAAATCTCCTATATGAAAGAAGCTTAACAAAAATTAATAATGGTGAGGAGGTTTGGCCCAATTTTTCAGTGCGAGTTTAAACTACAGTTAAAGTTGACTAGACCTTGCCACTTTGTTCGATAACATAAAAGTTTGCTACTCGATAAAGCTACGGATAAAGCGATGAAACTTGGTAGTTGAGTTGAACTTATCAGCGCAGAATAGAAAATTAGTAAAATTTTGGACAATGGGCGTGGCACCGCCCACTTTTAAAAGAAGGTAATTTAAAACTTTTGCAAGCTGTAATTTGGCAGTCGTTGAAGGTATCATGATGAAATTCGGCAGGAACTTTACTCCTATTACTATATGTATGCTTAATAAAAATTAGCAAAATCGGAGAACGACCACGCCCACTTTTGAAAAAAAAAATTTTTTTTAAAGTCAAATTTTAATAAAAAATTTAATATCTTTATAGTATATAAGTAAATTATGTCAACATTCAACTCCAGTAATGATATGGTGCAACAAAATACAAAAATAAAAGAAAATTTCAAAATGGGCGTGGCTCCGCCCTTTTTCATTTAATTTGTCTAGGATACTTTTAATGCCATAAGTCGAACAAAAATTTACCAATCCTTGTAAAATTTGGTAGGGGCTTAGATTTTAGGACGATAACTTATTTCTGTGAAAAAGGGCGAAATCGGTCGAAGCCACGCCCAGTTTTTATACACAGTCGACCGTCTGTCCTTCCGCTCGGCCGTTAACACGATAAATTGAGCAGAAGTCGATATATCTTTACTAAACTCAGTTCACGTACTTATCTGAACTCACTTTGTATTGGTATAAAAAATGGCCGATATTCGACTATTACCACGCTCACTTTTTCGATATCGAATATTACGAAAAATTAAAAAAATGCCATAATTCTATACCAAATACGAAAAAAGGGATGACACATGGTAATTTGATTAGTTTATTGACGCAAAATATAACTTTAGAAAAAACTTTGTAAAATGGGTGTGACACCTACCATATTAAGTAGAAGAAAATGAAAAAGTTCTACAGGGCGAAATCAACAGCCCTTGGAATCTTGGCAGGAATACTGTTCGTGGTATTACATATATAAATAAATTAGCGGTACACAACAGATGATGGTCTGGGTCACCCTGGTCCACATTTTAGTCGATATCTCGAAAACGCTTTCACATATACAACTACTACCACTCCCTTTTAAAACCCCCATTAATACCTTTAGTTTGATACCCATATCGTACAAACATATTTTAGAGTCACCCCTGGTCTACCTTTATGGCGATATCTCGAAAAGGCGTCCACCTATAGAACTAAGGCCCACTCCCTTTTAAAATACTCATTATCACCTTTCGTTTGATACCCATATTGTACCAACGCATTCTAGAGTCAACCCTGGTCCTCCTTTATAACGATATCCCGAAAAGGCATCCACCTATAGAACTAAGGCCCACTCCCTTTTAAAATTCTCATTAGCACCTTTCACTTGATACACATGTCATAAAAACACATTCCAGGGCTACCCTAGGTTCATTTTCCTACATGGTTATTTTCCCTTATGTTGTCACCATAGCTCTCAACTTAGTATGTAATATTCGGTTACGCCCGAACTTAACCTTACTTACTTGTTAAAAATAGCATATCATAAAAAACTTATACTTTTGCAAAGTAGTTTATAAAATTGTTTGCAATACTTTTTGTACGTGAAGTAACTTGTTTTACAAGGTACGTATACATACCTAGTACATATACAAATGTGGCTGGTGTTGATTTAATATGAACAACAATAAAAAAGAATTTGATGTTCATTGAAGGGTTAACACTTTCATTATTTTATAATCAACTAAAAACACAAAACTAATCAATCATTTAATACTTGAGCTAGTGAGCACATTCACGTTGATTAGCATTGCCTGCAAAATCTTCTTATAAATCTATAATACGTAAAAAAGTTTTGACGCATCATAAAATTTCAAGTAAATTAAAATTCACGGAAAGCTAAAGATGATGATAATTTTAGTATTCATTTTTTTCATTGTTTTTAAAATCTTAAATCATTCTCTTATTTGTATTTCGTATGTAACATTTTTTCTTCTTGTTGACATCAGATTTAAAAGTTTTTACGCTTTGCCGTCAAGTTAAATTCGATTTATTCGCAAATCAAGTCCAGAAATTTCAGCTCACAAGTCTCATCTTCCTTACCTCAACATGTAGGCATTATATAACAAATTTATAGCAGCAAATAGATTTTACTTTTATACAACTTTAATTAATTTGAAAATAAAACAAAACTGTAGCAACCCTTTTCTTATAAAAAATCCAAGTTGTATGTAGAGCATATTCACCGGCTGGTAGGGGCAGAATATCGCTTGTCAACCGACTAATGTGATTAATCGGCACCTTGTTAATGGTTTCCTCAATCTGTAAATATATATTTAAATAAGCAAATTATTCAAAAACACAAAAAACAAATTCTTACCGGACCATACGGACAACTTCTATTTAAAGTCGAATATTTTTCAAACCAACTATGAAAGTAGTTAATTACGGGATTATTACGTTTCTTCAAATATTTCCAGGCATCTACGGTGAAGTTATATAGGAAAGGCTTGTAACCACTGGCTTTTCGTAGTAGGGCAAAGGTTGTCTAAATAAAAAAGTTTAAATTGAATTACATTTTAGAGACTTAAAAATTTTAAAATATATTGTTACCTACACTGTGCAACAAATTGAGCAAATTTCTCTTTATAAATATTGCCGAAATTGCTCTTTACTCGCTGAAAAAAAAAGTTGACCAAATCAACCGAACTACGGGACAATTTAATCGATATTTCTATCAACTTTTATTCATCGCAAATCGCTGTTGAATCAACTTCGCAAAAATTGTTGATTTCGCATTGAGTGTGCTAACAGTCAAATCAACAAAAAATTAGTTGATTAACTGTAAGCCACAGCTCTATTAAAAAAGTAATGTTTTCTAAAGTATTTGGTATTGGCTTTTCCAGGTCTTGAACCGAGGATTTTCGATGTGGTAGGCATAGCACCATCACACCACGGTAGCTGTCTGGCTCTGCTCTGTTAACTAACACATTTTAATGTCACCCTAAGAATACCAATGAAAACTGTTAAAATAACAGATTTCCGTCAACATTGGAGTAATAGTGGCTGTTGATATGACAGAAATTTATGCGGCGTGATAGTCATAAAGCAATGAGCGCCGTGAGCATAAGTTTCCTTTAAAATGAACTGATGCATAATATTGATAGAGCTTGCTGTTAAATTGGCGAAGAAAATCAATAGAAAAATTGATTGAAAATCTGTCACTTTTACAGAAAATTGTTAACTTGACCACCAATAGTTTTTCTTCTGTTAAAATAACTAAGCTAATTGGTTTTCTTAACAAAAAACTCGGTTTAATTCACCATAATGCAATTAACTTTAATGTCTTTTAATTTGAGAACAACAAACCTGATTTGTTGATTTTCTACCTTCATTTCTTTCGGCGCTGTAGCTCGGTTATTTGAAGCTTAGTTTTTTGGCTTATATGTAATTATTTTGGTCCTGAAAAGCCCTATGTTAACCCTGCAAAAATCGCGAGTACTCCATTCATGCATGCATAGAGTACTCGCTATGGACCAACCGAGTGCTCCAAAATTAACCACAATTCATATAAAAAATATGGCCCAATTAACATTGCGATGTCCTAGGACAGCTCCGCATTACATCAGAGTAACCCATGGAGTACCCACAGTCCAATAAACATCGTGTAGTGATTACAATCGTTAAAAACGAGCAATGATCGGCTTACAATATGTTCGTGTAGAAACATAAGTTGGTCCATTGCTGCATTACAGTGGAGTATAATGGTAAGTACCCCAGTGGACCACAAGATCGATCCAACGATTTTTGCAGGGAATAGCAAATTCATCTTGAGCTCCGTCGTCGTTTTTATCAGGAAAAGCATAGTAAAGAAGATTTGTTTTTATTTTCATACATTTTTTTATTTTTGTTTATTCTATTATATTTTACGTTAATTTACTTTTTTATTTTATTTTGTTTTATTTTATTTTATTTTATTTTATTTTAATTCATTTTATTTTATTTTATTTTATTTTATTTTCTTTTATTTCATTTTATTTTATTTTATTTTATTTAATTTCATTTTATTTCATTTTATTTTATTTTATTTTATTTCATTTTATTTTATTTTATTTTATTTCATTTTATTTCATTTTATTTTATTTTATTTTATTTTATTTTATTTCATTTTATTTCATTTTATTTTATTTTATTTTATTTTATTACAATTTTTTTTATTAAATTAAATTAAATTAAATTTTATTTTTCTCAATTTTTTTATTTTACTTTAATATGTTTTATTTTATTTATTTTATTTTATGAAAAATGTGTTTGCGAACCCTTTCACCAAAAGCTTCAACTTAAAGGCTGTCTTTTGCCACATTCTTTCGACCGACCCAGTCTAGGCTCTTCAATGTAAATTATTGCCTAAGATAATGCCATACGAATGATGTCTTAATTAGAGATGCCACGAATAGTGAATTGGCCGAATACCGAATACCGAATATTCGGCAACGCTGTCGGCTGAAGCGCCGAATATTCGGCCGCCGAATATTCGGCACGAAATGCATGCTTATCGGGGCGCGTTAGCTGGATTAAGACAAGTGGACACCTGTTTTCCTGCTTATACATAACAGATCATGAAACTTTAATAAATCTGACAATGGGAACCATTGGAACAATGTATAAAACTCCTCAAACCATTCGAAGAGATTACAAAAATAAGGAGCTCAGGTATCTGTTGCATCTCTGAAGTGATTCCACATGCAGTAAATTTATTAAAATATCTGGGAAAAGCAGAGACAGCTGAGAAAGTACCAAATTTAGTAACAATGAGATCTTCACTGCAAAGCAAATTTGAAAGGCGATTCAGCTTCGATGAAAAAAACAAATATCTGGTTGCTGCTTTTCTGGATCCTCGCTTCAAACCGTGTTTCCTAAGATTGGTTCAAGCAGAAAGAGCAAAACAAAAAATTCTTCTAGAAGCTCTGAAATAGTACCGATGACGATTCTTCTCCAATTCGTAAGAAAAGAAACCTGAATGAAAATGATAGGACTACTGAAATACATGACAGTTTCTGGAACTGCTTTGTGGAAGTCGCTACAGATAATATGCGAAACGCTAATAATGAGGAGGACGTGGAGAAGAATGCTGTGGCTTATTTTTATCTAACATAACTTACCACTGATCAATTTTAAATACTAAAGTGTTGTAATTTGCAAATAAGTACATACTTTTGAGTAATATAGCGTGTCTTTTTTACATGATTTGGTATTCGGTATTCGGCCGAATAGTACGTATTATTCGGCCGAATACCGAATAACAAAAAAAAGTGGCCGAATAGGCCGAATACCGAATAGTTGCCGAATATTCGTGACAACTCTAGTCTTAATAATTTTTGTACTTTAATCTTAATTTGTTTAGGGATAGAGTATGGCTCGAAAAAAAGGTCCCGGCTTAAGGGAAACATCGATAAAAGCTGAATGCGGCTAGATAGGCTAATAGTTTCTTCGGACGAATTGTGCTTCGGAAACCTTTACAACAATGGATCAGTTATTGAAATCAATGATCTAAAATGAGCTAAAAAATAAAAAAATAATTTCGCTGTTTTTTCAGAGTGCTGAAAAAAATTTGTTTAATTTCGGGAATCTCCACCATGTAGTTATACCCTCTACTGTTCTTATCACTTTCATATCGCGCACTTATTTTCTAAACTCTTTGCAGGTGCAAATTATTTGTTGCACAGTGTTATCTACTTTAGTACATACCGTTACATTGTAAATTAATTCACGTTTTGGAAATTTTATATGTATAAATAAGTACTTGTAAGTACGATTAATGGACTTGATTTCGCAGCTATCAAATAAAATGGAAGATTTATCAATCTCATTGCATTTGACATTGGTGAACTCCAAACCTGACTTAACATTGATCTAGCGTGAGACAAAAATTTCAGTTTTTGTTTATAAGTTTAAATTATAACCTCTTTTTCAAAATATACTCACTACCAATAAGCAGCCTATAAGCATAACATCAAATGTGTACAAATAAAGCTTCATTTCATCTAATGTTCCATAAAAATTTTTCGAAATTTTTTGCTAAAAATTTAGATAGGAAAAAGGGTTGTAACTTGTCAAACTCGTACAAAATTTTGCGCCGATGCGTTTTAAAATTCAAAGTTCATTATGAAAAAAAAAAAAACGAAAATGTTTGAAGTTTGAATGTCCGTTTTAACAACACCGAGGAACAGCTCTTTGAAGTTGCACAAATTATTTTGAACTACATTTTTGTTCATACGTTGTGTTTTAGTAAAATTTAAGTGAAATAATTAGTTGCATAAATAACCTTTTTAACTTTTGAAATAATTAACATTAAATCATGTATGTAATTATGACCATTATCAATTAATAAGTTTTGAGATTATCATAAAATAATTAGATGCTATTTTTGGGGGATATATTGAATATTTACTTATGAATATTTGTAATCAATACCCGTAACAAAATTTTGGTTACCCAATAAACATTATCGTTTAATTTTAATTTGAATTGCATTTGAGAACAAAACTTATGCCAATATTACAAAGAAATTTAATGGAATCACAATTTTTTTCTATTTTTCGTAAACTATTGAAAATAATTTATTTTCGATTGTCATTTGTTAAAAACAACATCAAAAAAAAGTCTAGTTACACCATTAGGCAATAATGAGATAATTAAGGACTTGTATTTTGTATGGAAGATTGAGATCAAAAAAAATCGAAAAAAACTTGCCTGAATATTTCATTAATTGTCTGTGTGAAATTGGTATTATATTTAAAAGTCAAACTTTGTTTTCAAAATTTTTTTCCGCTTGCCAATCTAGTTTCAATTTGCTCATAGAAGGGACGATACACTGTTCGAAATGCATATTAAGGTAGTGCTGGGTGCTCTGCTCTGTTGAATGTCAATAAATAATTCCAAAGCAAACATTTGATTTTTTTTAGCGCATTTTGATACATTTTTTAGCTTAGTACAACAACAGCATTACTTTCATCCTTATTGGAATTCTAAATATTATAAATTTATTTGGCCTTTAGCAATAGTAGTTAAATATCAATTACTTACTTACTTACTTACTTAATTGGCGCTTAACAGTCTAAACGGTTATGGCCGTCCAACAAGGCGCGCCAGTCGCTCCTTCGCTCCGCCAACCGGCGCCAATTGGTCACACCAAGGGAGTTTAAATCGTTTTCCACCTGGTCCTTCCAACGGAGTGGGGGCCGCCCTCTACCTCTGCTTCCATAGGCGGGTTCCGATAGAAACACTTTCTTGGCCGGAGCATCATCTTTCATTCGCATAACATGGCCTAGCCAGCGCAGCCGCTGCGTTTTAATTCGCTGGACTATGTTGATGTCTGCGTATAGCTCGTACAGCTCATCATTAAATCTTTTTCGGTACTCGCCATCGCCAACGCGTAGAGGTCCATAAATCTTTCGAATAACTTTTCTCTCGAACACTCCCAAAGCCGCTTCATCTGCTGTTGTCATGGTCCATGCTTCTGCCCCATATAGCAGGACGGGTACGATAAGTGACTTGTAGAGTATGATTTTCGTTCGCCGAGAGAGGACTTTACTTTTCAATTGCCTACCTAGTCCAAAGTAGCATTTATTGGCAAGATTGGTTCTTCGCTGGATTTCAGTGCTGATGTTGTTGCTAGTGTTGATGCTGGTTCCCAAATAAACGAAGTCTTTTACTATTTCGAAATTATGGCTGCCAACAGTAGCGTGGTTGCCAAGGCGCATATGCGCTGACCCTTTGCTCGATGACAGCAGGTACTTCGTTTTGTCCTCATTCACCATCAAACCCATCTTTACCGCTTCTTTTTCCAGCTTGGAGTAAGCAGACTAACAGCGCGGGTGTTTAGACCGATGATATCAATTATGTTCACAGTAATCAATTCACTATAATTAATATTGCTTTTATTAACGCATTGTTGTATTAAAAACTGTATACGGCTATGAATTTTGAAGTATCAATATAATATGGCACTTAAAAAAGTGCTGTCAAAAGTGAAGTTATCGGTACGGTTTTTCGTTATATCATGTCCAGTCCATGACTTTAGAGCTCAAAATTACACTCGACGAAATTGTATAGCTTCCAAAGGCCAAAATAGTGACATCTGAAATTTAGAAACCAGATGTAAAATAATCAAGTTGCCATAAAAAATATTTTCGGCTGTATTTGCAAGGATATACAACTTTTTTTTTTAATTTTTCCTATACCCTCCCAATAAAGGCGTAACATTTTTTTTCCACCAGTCTACTGTACACTGGAGTGTATCGTTAAAAAATGTTGAAAATGTGCCCTCCCAGTTCAAATACCTTGTTCATTGATATTTCAATAATTGGAAACATTTATTTTTCTGCAACCTGTTAGGTTAGGTTAGGTTGGGTGGTAGCTTCCCTGATAGAGGAAGCTCACTCGGACAACATGACGGTCCGTTGTGATACCACATATAAAAAACTAAACTAACGGTGACGTAGATATAACTACTTAGAGAATCGTTGGGTAGCAACGATAAAGTTCCGAATGATCCCGATCTTAACCTTGGATAGCTCCTCGGGAGATCCAAGTGAGTCACGACCGAAATACTTTCGCCTAGTTCTGGCAAAAGCTGGGCAGTCAAGCATAAAGTGATTTGGTGATTCCACCTCATCATCCTCCATACAGCTGCAGCAGGATGGAGTTTCCAATATATTGAGACGTACCGCATGGATACCCATGGGACAGTGCCCTGTCAAAACCCCAATGACCATTGATAGGTGAGCCTTAGTGAACCCAATTATTTCAGCAGACCTCCTGCCATCCACTTTCGGCCAGAAAGATCTTGATATCCTACAAGACGTAGTGTCCGCCCAACGTTTGCTGAGCTGACTCGAGGCCCAGCTATGGAAGAGCAATCCACAGGTGGCTAGCGGAATCCCGAAATCCCTACAGCCATCTTCATCCGGTTCAGTTGTACCGATTCGGGCTAAGAGATCCGCTTGACAGTTACCCGGAATATCATTAAGGCCCGGGACCCAGATAATCTTAATTGTAAAATAATTCGATGCAATCGCAAGTGTGGTCAGGCACTCCCAGACCACCCTCGATCGCACTGTAGTTGAGCTCAAGGCCTTTATAGCCGCTTGGCTATCAGAGTAGATGTTAAATTCCTTAACCGTAGTAGCGCTGGATAGCATTTCATCCACCGCATCCTTAATCGCAGCAACTTCCGCTTGGAATACACTGCAGTGATCAGCCAACTTAAACTTGCGGCTTACATTTAGCTCTTGACAAAAGACCCCCCCGCCAACCTTTCCGTCCAACTTCGACCCATCCGTGAACAAGTTAACCGGTCCCATGCCCCAGATAATTCCTCTTCTCCACTCCTCCCTCGGGGGAATGACTGGGGTGAAGGTTGTATAGGGAGCGGCCACCGGCATACAATAGTCCGTCCTGTCCGGGATAAAGTCGAAACTAGTAAGAAGGCTAGAGTGTCCGAAATCAGAAAGCATATAACCCATATCACGAAGCCTGACCAACGACCGGGCCGCGGCTGCCTTTCCCGCAATATCTACTGGATGTATATTCAGCATGACATTCAGTGCCAAGGTAGGTGTTGTTCTCATAGCGCCACTGATACCGATAAGCGCCGTCCGTTGCACTGACACTAGCATTTTGGAGGTGCTCGCCGTGTCCAGTGCTTTCCACCAGACCAGCACCCCATATAGCAGAATCGGTTTGACCACCATCTCATAAAGCCAGTGTACTACTCCTGGCGAGAGCCCCCATCTCTTTCCGATAGCCCCCCTGCAGCAGTACAAGGCAACCGCGGCCTTCCTGGCCCTATCTTCCACATTGGGCCTCCAGGACAGCTTCTTGTCCAGAACAATTCCCAAATATTTAACCCTGTCAGTAAGTACCAACTGTACCCCTCCAATCGAAGGAGTTCTGAAGTCGGGTATCTTATATCTCCTTGTAAAAAGAACCAATTCTGTTTTTCCCGGGTTGACCGCCACTCCACATGATTCAGCCCACCTAGCCACAGTATCCAGCTATCTCTGCAGAACATCGCGCAGGGTGCCCAGAAATTTGCCCCTGACTAGGATAGCGAGGTCATCTGCATAGGCAACCACCCGACAGCCATTGGCTTCCAGCTCCACAAGAAGCTCGTTGACTACCACAACCCAGAGCAGAGGAGATAGGACACCTCCCTGTGGCGTGCCCCTGCACACCTTCCTCCTTATTATGGCTCCTCCCCACTCCGCTGCGACAATTCTGCCGCATAGAAGTTTGCTAATAAATTCAACCAGAGCCGCTTCGACTCCTAAACCCACCAGAGCTCTTTCGATTGCCCCCGGTAGAACATTGTTAAAAGCCCCCTCGATGTCTAGAAAGGCACCCAGAGCATACTCTTTATGTTATAGAGACCCCTCTATTTGCTTTACAATCGAATGGAGAGCCGTTTCCGTCGATCTGCCTTTGCAGTACGCATGCTGTGAAGCCGACAGTAACCCCCCAGGTATCCTTTCTCGTAGGTACAGGTCAATCAGCCGCTCAAACGTCTTAAGAAGAAACGACAAGAGACTGATTGGCCTGAAATCCTTAGGTGACACATGAGAGCCCCTGCCGGCCTTCGGAATGAAGATGACCCTAACCGTGTGCCACGACTTAGGGATATAGTTAAGCCTGAGGCAGTTAGTGTAGATGATGGCCAACCAGCGGCAGGAAATCCCTAAAGACCTTTGAAGTTGCGCAGGAATGATGCCATCCGGACCGGGTAACTTATAGGGCTTGAACGAATTTATAGCCCAGGATATTTGACTTTCCCGTAGTGGGATGGCAGGCATTTCTGCATGGCCAGCAACCGCCGACCACGCAAGCGAAGATCCCTGCGCAACTGAGACATCGGGAAAATGATTGTCCAGTAAAAGTCTCAGGGACTCCTCGCCACCCATCGACCAGTCCCGACCATCATCTCTCAGATACCCCCGAGGGGCGGGATTCCTAGAGAGTATTTTTCTAAGCCTCGCGGATTCATTGCAGCCCTCTACGTTTTCGCAGAAGCTTCGCCATGAATCTCGCTTGGCTAACCTTATTTCATATTTATAAATCCCCAGACTCACCTTATAGAGCTCCCAGTCCGAGGGTAGTTTACTCCTCCTGGCTCTATTAAAGAGCCGCCTACTGGACGCTCTTAGGTCGTCAAGGAAATCAGACCACCAGGGCGGCTTGCCCTTCCCCCTGTAAGTTTTCAGTGGGCAGGACTGTTGAAAGGCGCTATTGCTTGCCAAGGTGAAGTTTTCCACCAGACCGTCTATTTCAGATTCGGACAGGTCCGAACCAACGATAGGCGCCTCAGGCAATAGCTCTCCCAACTTCCTACAATACAAGTCCCAGTTGGTACTTTTAGGGTTCCTAAAAGATATTTTACCGGGACGTTCTTCATTCACCGAGAACTGAATATATCGGTGATCAGAGAAAGAGTGCTCTTTGAGAACCCTCCATCCAGATATCCGATCTTCCAGTTCTCTGCTAACCAGGGTGAGGTCCAGGACCTCCTCCCTTACCGCAGTAATAAAAGTCGGGTCATTCCCCCTATTACATATACAAAGTCCCTCATCTACAATAAAAGTAAATAAAGACTCACCTCTGGTGTTCGTATCCGAGCTCCCCCATATGCTATGGTGTGCATTAGCATCGGCACCTATGATTACGCCAACACCTCTCCGCCTTGCTTCAGCGGTGATTTCGCCCAGTATCACAGGCGGTGGTCCCGTTACGTCCCCATGGGGCATATACGCTGAGACCACCCACAATTCGTTACTGCCTCGCTCGAGGCAGACCGTGGTTACGTCAGCATTGCTGAAATTAGAGAGAATAAAAGCTTTAAATTATTTTTTAATAAGCACACAGGATCTAGGCCTACCTGCCTCCCCATGCACCAAGGTGTTGAATTTTCCCGTCCTTAATCCAGAAATTTTTCCGCCGTTACTACTCAGCCACGGCTCCTGGACAAGGACAATATCCACTCCGCCTTTCTCAAGACAGAGCAACAAGTTTGCGGAAGCCGCCTTAGAATGCTGAAGATTTATTTGACGGATTTCCATCAACACCACTCTTCTTCTTCTGCACCCCATCCTTGGCGGCTTCGCCCTCGGAGACTAGGAGATCCTCCTCCTCCCCCAACAGACGACTTACACTGATGACGGATCCCGCCATCGATGATTCGCCCTCGGAGGCCAGGAGCTCCTCCTCGGCCCTATCAGCCAGACGACTAGCACTGATGACAGATCCCGCTATTGACGGGACGTCAACAGTGCTTTCGCTGTCCAAATTAGCAGAGTCAGCATCCACAACCATGGGTACTGGCTCCCCTGCGGACGCCTCCACCTCCCGAACAGTCTCTGTGTGAGAGGAACCATCTCCCCTGGAATCGGCGTGGTAGATTTTGAGAACCACACGCTCGAGGCCATAGGAGATAACCCCCCTCGTGTCAGAGAGAGGACCGGTGGACTCTGCGTTTACCAGAATCAGCACTTGCCGACGTGGCCCAACAGCCTCCTCAACTCTGAGGACCCTCCAGTTATGCGTCGGAAGGTTCGGGTTGCAGTAACGCATTAATTCGAGTATTTTCTCCGGCTGAGATGGCCCAGCAGGCAACCACACCCGAGCCCTCGGTCGAAGGGGGAGATCCCTCCGTTCCACGGCCTCGAGTCTGGCCCCCCTCCAGACCTCCCCTACCAAAGAAATTATTTTCTTAAAGATACAGGCCGACCGCTCGTCAGCACAAGTAATCAGTCTAAAACCATGATACCACCCCGAGTATTCGAAGCATGGCCGCGTACCTGGGCTCTCCATAACAGCGGTCATATAGGATATAGATTTTTCTGTGTAACAAAACTTCGTGATTATTGATTTCAACGGGTGTTGTTGCGCAGGCCAAATTATTAAGAATAAAGAATATATAGATTCAGGTATCATTCGTATTTATCACAGTGCAAAATTGAAAAGCGAAAATTAGATAAAAACATGAAGAAAAGCCAAACTCAGCTGCTTTTACAGGCTGCCGCAAATTTGTTTTACATCTTTTTTGAACTCCTCATAACGTACCTGTTCAAACCCGAGGGCACATTTTCAGCGGTTTCGAAACATAAAAAACAACAAATAAACATAGTGAATATAACTGATTCATTACTCATATTTGACACTGAAAGAAAATTTATTCAGCAGAAAAAAATTTCTCCAGATGGGGCAGGTATCAAAATTGATTCATTTTGTTTAGGATTGATTCTCTGGCCCTTTTTATTCTCTGTTGTTGTTGTTATTGTTGTTGTTGTAGCGAAAAGGTTTCTCCCCGAAGGCTTTGGAGAGTGTTATCGATGTGATGGTCCTTTGCCGGATACAGACTCGGTACGCTCCGGTAACACGGCACCATTAGGGTGCTAGCCCGACCATCTCGGGAACGATTTATATGGCCACATTAAACCTTCAGGCCATCCCTCCCTCCCCACCCCCCAGTTCCTTGAGGAGCTTGGGGTCGCCAGAGGCTCGTCTGTTAGTGAAACAGGATTCGCCGCGGATAGGTGAGGTTGACATTTGGTTTTGGAGAAGCTATATATTGCGCTGGCAACCTGAAAGAGTTGCGCTACACAGCCCCTTCAATCTTGTATTTTAGTAGCCTCTCACGACAAGCATACCTACGGCGGGTATATTTTGACCCCCTAACCCGCTGGGACACCTTTTATTCTCTCATGGTATTTTTATAATTGCAATTAATACTCAAAAATTATATTAAGCTTTATTTTATAGCGATCGATTTAAGGAATTTTTAAAACTTTTTTGTACTAAATTGTAATCCCATCCATTTACTATTTAATAAGTAAAATATCTTAAAATTGTTTTAAAACAAAACCAAGAAACTTAAAAATCCAAATATTATAGACTTGAAGCCTCTTGGGTTTTAAAACAAAACCAAAAGGTTTAGGTTTCTAAAAATGTAAACTTTGAGACATTTCTGGATCTAAAATGAAACCCACTATTGACAATATTAAAATAAAGCATTTCATTTGTGAAAAGTGCAGAAAGTCGCAGATTCTTTTTCACATTTTTTGATACATATGTGTTGTAATTTTGTATACAGATGTGCTGACTCTGTGGGTAGAGCGTACGACTCTGATTCAGAGAACTTCGACTTGAAACTCAAACAGCACATTTTTTTAAAAATGCAAGTACGGATTTTTCTAATTTAAAATGGAAACCAAGTTCTACGCACTAATTTCCAGGAAATCCAGTATAATCTTAATTGTAAAGCAAATTGGTTTCAGTTTTAGGCTCAAACTTATAACTGTGTTATAAAATAAAACTTGAAACCTAGCACTTGTTTAGCTAAATTATTTGAGCGTAAGCAGGGACCAAGTTGCTAATATACTTGTAGTGTTGTATCTTCCACAGCCATCTCAACGGAGCGGGGCAGGCTGAGAATATTTACAGAAACCAACTTAATGCCGAAAATTTCTTAAAGTCTGCATTTGGAAAATTATATTAAGAGTAGGTGAAAGCTTTGGAACTTTTATTTCAAATACGAGATGTGAAATACACATTCAGAAAAGTGATAAAGGTTGCAAATTGCGGTTTTCAGAAATTTGAGATTCAACAAATTTTAAGCTCGTTTTCTACAGTGCTTATCAATATTGTTGCGAAGGATGGGACGACTCTGCAACAAATTGCTCTAGTTTCGAAGTAGCGCAGAACTATAGGCTTAAGAGACGACACTAGTTCTTATTCAGTCTCCTCCACACTTTCGAGGCTGTTATGCCCCACGAACAGGCAATAATATTTGAAATTTTTCTGGAATACAGCGGGAAGTTGCTACGTGTTGATGCAACATTTGATAAAGTTTTACTCTGCATTTCACTTACGAGGCAAAAAAAAAACTATGGAAGAACTGACGTTGGAGAAATAAAGTGTGAATATGAATTGTTAAGCTTTGTATAAGGAAAAATATTTTCGACGACATCCAAAGTTGCAACTAATCCAGTCTTTAGGTGCAAATGCAAAATTTCACAGACATGCTGGACATTAGTATGTTCAGCGAATATGATCTACACAAAGTCCGATTCTTGAAAAATACCGTGGTTGTTCTGTTGCAACAAAAAGTTCTATTCTTTTTGTACTGTGTAATTAATAAAGTCTTATTAAAGTTATTGAAAAATTTAGTAAAAAACACAACCGAAATTTTTCAACCAATCAAGAAACCATTCAGGCAAAATAAAAACGAATTTTATTCTAATGAAGGTGCCAAAGTTCTCCAAATGCACTACAGACTGGCACCACATGTCATGTTTGGCTAAAGTTAAACAAACGCTTAATTCATTTTCTTTTTCCAACTATCTTATCAAGAAACCATAAAAATTTACATACTAAAGGTAAACACGAGGAAGAGACAAATTGCTTCCCATATAAATAATGACAAGTTCATGCAGATAAGAAAAAATGACCAACCAACCTTGAAGACAAAATTGTCTGGGCAATTTTCAAAAATCAACAATCTGTGCACAATCTGTTGACACTGAGAAGTCAGTCAGTCGAGCCGAAAAACCCCGGTCAACATGTCATGTTTTTAACTATGCATAGTTACAAACATATAACGATCACACGCTATTCACACAAATATTATTGAAATTGTTTGTTTTGTTATTCCTGCAACGTAAAAGTGGACATTTCCCGTAAGCATTAACTTCCGTAATGTCCAAATTTCTCCCACTGCGCCATAACTCGTACATTTTATTGCCTTTGTATGCGTTTTGTTGCGGGAAGTGCCTGCGCTGTACAATTTTACTTGATGCATCTATCCATCTTTGTTAATCTGGCAAGTAATTATGACAGGTAAGGTAAGTTGCATACGCATACCCAATTCTTGTATATTTGTATTTTTGGGTTATGCGTAATGTGCATGAATACTTTAAAAGGCGAGTCTAACGAATGATTGATTCCTTACAAACGCCGTTTTCCTTTTGGCAATTTTCAACGAAGTTTAGATTTTCTTGTGTTTCAGTGCAGTGAATTGTTTTAGGAATCAGGGTTTCCAAATAACTGTCAAACAACTAGAAGTGACTCATTTTGTTTTGTGGATTTTTCTTCAAGGTGGATAGTTTATGTCCTCTGGCATCCCTTGCCAACTTTGGTTGATGTTCAGTGAAATTTTTCGTTATCTCTTATGATGGTTGGGTTAGGTAAGGTTAAGTTGGGCTGAGCGATAGCTATTTCAGTAGAAGTGAGCCCACTTAGACTACACGAAAGCGCATTGTGATACCACGTATATTTTAACATAATTATGCAGATAATAGCTGCGTAATGATCATATGGTCTCAAAGTGACCCAACTCGACCATGGATTAAACATCCGCAGATATGAGAAAACTGTGGCAGGAATCCTTTCACAAAATCTGGAAAGTCAAGCATGAAGTGACTTAAAGTCTACCTAGTCCCTGCATATGCTGTTTGGTCACCTCCCTGCAGATGCTGTTGGGTCAGATTAAGCCCACTGTGCTTATACTTACTTTCATATTTACATACATCATCTCTAATTTCATCGTTTTACTTACGTTGGCTAACTACATAGCTATGCTCAATCGCTCTCATATCGAATATGAGACGAACGCATGTACTCCGAATTGACATTGACCCGTCAAGAACTTAATTATTTTGACACAACTCTAGCAAACCATTAACGGCAAGAGGTACTTCGCAACTCCAAAATAGAAAGTCTCTGCTCAGCGTCGACCAGGCTGATTCGAAGCCCATCTCTACAAGAGACCACCCTTTCACCACATTCGAGCACTGTGCCTTGATTCCCGCTTGGCTATTCGAAAGTTCAATTCTCTACCCGTGATGGAACTGGACAGCTCTCCATCAACCAAATCCTTAAACACTCCACTTCCGCTTGGAAGACAGCACAATTTTGGGGCAGATTCAACTTGCTTCCAAATTGAATTCATCCCCCTCACCGCATTCTTTTCTCGAAGGAATGATGTTGTTGAAGCCGCACAGGGGCGGTTGCCGGTATACAATGGTCTGTGCAGCTTGGGATAAAGTTAAAGTTGAAAAGAATGCTGGGTTGGACGAAATTAGATAGCCCACAACCAACCCACATCAGGATGATCAACGCCAAGATCGCAGCTGTCTTGCTCGCAACATCCACCGGCTGTGTGTTTGAAATTACATTATTGTAAAGGCCCAAACATTTGGGTAATGTTTTTCGGTGTAGTCACAACTATAGCCGCTTGTAAACCTATGAGCGCTATTTCGATAGCCCCAGGCAGAATATCACTAAACGCCCTTTCGATGATTAGAAAGACTCCCTGGGTCAGTTGTTTCCAGGGATCACACTATTCATTTAGTAATCAAATAAAGTGCTATTTCCGTGGAGTTGTCTTTGCAATACTAATGCTGCGAAGCTGTTAAGAATCGAGTCCGCTGAGCATTCTTTAACATCTGTTTTTAATTTCAGAAAAACATCGGTATATACAACTCTTAAACATTGAGATATTCTCTTAATTATGTTAGTTTTATACACTGATTCCTCATGCTCCGGTGAGTGAATTTATTTACTCAACATACATCGCCGTTTCTTTTGCCATTATAACGACAGGAGACATTTCTGCTTCACCGTCTGAGATAGTTTTCAAGGCGCTACAGATTCGGAGAATTCAAAATGTTATTGTGTACTTGTATTTGTAGCTTTCTGTTCTTGAACAAATTAAGTAACTAACAAAGAGATTTACTATTTCTCTCTCTTGAAAAGCTTTACTTAAAGAGAGATTCACAAATTCTTAATTAACTGCAATGCGAACCCTAAATTTCTGTATAGTAAAAGTTTCCCTCATTTCTGATTATCGTTTAACAGTTATTTTGGTGCCTTGCTACCATTGCATTAGAATGTTCCTCTCGCCTAAACAAACTGGAAACGATAAAATATCCGAGTAGGTAACTGGAAAGCGATCTTGTAGGCGTTGCTGACTGAAATTAGTTATAAAATATCAGATAACAAAAGATGAAACACGAAATGTGGGAAAGTCATTTTTTAGAGTTAAAGTTAAGTTAGCGATAAAATGAAAAAAGGGGTGAAAAATGTATTATACTCGTACCTACCTAATTAAATATTAGTAAAACTAACGATTTATAAAACGGGCAGCATATAATTAACATCATTAAAATTTTTAACTAAATTAGTGCATATCAGTAATTTAAGAAATATAAAACGCAACTTTTATATGAATTTCCTCTAAAGCAACATTGATTGCTATTTTGTGCTATCCTTTTACTAACATTTTGTATATCATCATCATCATCATTATGATCATAGTTATTTTGAAAATAGTTACAAAATTGACATTTCGACACGCATTCCCCTAACTGCCTGTTGGCACCTACATATTTACTATGCAAAATAAAAACAAACACGATTGCACCAAATATCTGGCTAACAAAACCAACGGACAACCCACAGACCGGCTAATGACAAAACCGGTACATTGACAGTTTGGCAATCGAACGTCATGGTCACTATTTCTTGACACATTACAACCCATAACAAGCTCCATTTGATGCGATGCAGTAGCCAAATGTAAATGATGCAAGTGAGCTACAAATATTTACAGTTGTGTACAGCTGGATGAAGTCAGGCAAATGCGTCAAAGTTGAATAATTTAAGTGTATAGAAATCGGCTAATGAGTGATGCGGCAGTTAAGCCGTGGTTACTCACGAACGTACGTAGAAAAAACGTGTCAGCTGACACGACCTATCTTATGAGTGTGCGATGTAAACGAAAACTCACCGACGTGCAACGCCCGTATGTACGTAGCCCGGAACGTAGAAATCAAAACAATTTTGATTTTTTCCGTAAGAACGTGTCAGCTGATCGCTCTCTCACTAGACAGAGTTGCCTAGTAAACTTTTGTGCGCTAATTTTTGACCGTTTGCAATTTTATGCAAAAACACCTAATTAAAGTTTGAAAAATTGTGAAAATAATTCGAAATAATTATGTAAAAGTGCTGATTATAAATATGTAATCTATTTATACTTATTTAATATGTATTCCGGCCTTTTACAATATCAAAAATTAAATTGGAAAAAGTTGATTTTTCCATAAGCATACATGCAAAATGGTCAATGGCAACAGTGCTTATATGTAAAAAATACACACACAAATATGTTAGGTACATGTACACAGACGCACACATTGATTCCTACGGGCTTGAGAGTTCGGTCAAACGTGCTTCGTACGACAAACGTCCTTACGTACGGCACACGTCGGTGGGTAACTGCCGCATAACTCACGAACGTACGTACCAAAAACGTGTCAGCTGACACGACCTATCTTATGAGTGTGCAATGTAAACGAAAACTCACCGACGTACAACGCCCGTACGTACGTAGCCCGGAACGTAGAAATCAAAACAATTTTGATTTTTTCCGTAAGAACGTGTCAGCTGATCGCTCTCTCACTAGACAGAGTTGCCTAGTAAACTTTTGTGCGCTAATTTTTGACCGTTTGCAATTTTATGCAAAAACACCTAATTAAAGTTTGAAAAATTGTGAAAATAATTCGAAATAATCATGTAAAAGTGTTGATTATAAATATGTAATCTATTTATACTTATTTAATATGTATTCCGGCCTTTTACAATATCAAAAATTAAATTGGAAAAAGTTGATGTTTCCATAAGCATACATGCAATATGGTCAATGGCAACAGTACTTATCTGTAAACAATACACACACAAATATGTTATGTACATGTACACAGACGCACACATTGATTCCTACGGGCTTGAGAGTTCGGTCAAACGTGCTTCGTACGACAAACGTCCTTACGTACGGCACACGTCGGTGGGTAACTGCCGCCTGAAGCCGTGGTTACTCACGAACGTACGTAGAAAAAACGTGTCAGCTGACACGACCTATCTTATGAGTGTGCAATGTAAACGAAAACTTACCGACGTGCAACGCCCGTACGTACGTAGCCCGGAACGTAGAAATCAAAACAATTTTGATTTTTTCCGTATGAACGTGTCAGCTGATCGCTCTCTCACTAGACAGAGTTGCCTAGTAAACTTTTGTGCGCTAATTTTTGACCGGTTGCAATTTTATGCAAAAACGCCTAATTAAAGTTTGAAAAATTGTGAAAATAATTCGAAATAATTATGTAAAAGTGCTGATTATAAATATTTTATCTATTTATACTTATTTAATATGTATTCCGGCCTTTTACAATATCAAAAATTTAATTGGAAAAAGTTGATGTTTCCATAAGCATACATGCAAAATGGTCAATGGCAACAGTGCTTATCTGTAAACAATACACACACAAATATGTTATGTACATGTACACAGACGCACACATTGATTCCTACGGGCTTGAGAGTTCGGTCAAACGTGCTTCGTACGACAAACGTCCTTACGTACGGCACACGTCGGTGGGTAAATGCCACATGAAGCTGTAGTCATTGGTGCCGTTTATAGTATCGCTGTAGTCGTATCCCTAACGTAATCAGCTGTTTATCGTTACGACGGTAAACCAATACCCAATTGGTTGGCTACGATACGGTTACGACCTTAGCGGCACCAATAATCGATTGCATTGATTCTCATAAGGTTGGTTGAATCATCTGTTATAAGGTTACCGATACGGTTACCGATAAAGTACCAATGTCTGCAACTTGAAGCATAATGCTACTTCGGCTGCCGTTTCAAGAGCGCCATATTTACGAATTTGTTTAAAGAAAGCCCTACTTCAGAATATGTTTGAGGACCCCCTGAATATACATAAATTCAATATATATTGATGTGTGATACGGTAGATAGGTAGTTTTTCAATCAAATCTTTGATATTCCACTCAATAGTAAAAATAGTTACAAAAGTATTGGTATAAAACCGATCACCAGAATCTCCAAACAAGTTACATAAGTGAGATTATTACGTCCGCAGCTCACCGTGCAACCCACTGTGATCAGGGATAACTGCAAAATCACTTGAAGGCTGGACATCCCTAGTGATATTACATAAAATAATGATGACGTGAGATAAATTTACTTACAGATTTACTGCATTGCAGCGAAGTTATTTCGAATATTGCGGATCTCGACGATAGATAAATCTTTCTGGCATCCGGATAATCTATGACCGAAAACTTTCGTAAGATCTGGTAAAGGTGGGACAGTCAAACATGAAGGGATCCCATGATTGCACCACGTTCTACTTTTAGCGATAAGGTTTAGAAGAGTTTTAGTGATGTTGATGGTTTTTTATCGGGAACAGAGCCGATACGTTCTGGAAAAATGCGCCGATAAAATACCAGCCCGACCATCTCGCGAATGATTTGATATGACCACATAAAACCCTTTCAATCATCCAGCCCCCTCCTTCCGTGAGGAAATAGGATTTGCTCATCTGCAAATTAAAAAGGATTTACCATAGGTAGGTGAGGTTGGAAATTGGGTTCGATAGGTTATAAATCGCGCTGGCAACCTCTTCAAAGGGGTGTAATAAAAAACCTCTTGCGATGCTGTTTTACCTCTATTCAGCTGCTGCTAGAAAAGTTTTCAGTATATTGAGCTGTACCGTATGGAGTCCCCATTGGACAATTGGGCTTGAGGTCTTAATTGCCGTAGTACAATTCTTTTATACGGGGCAGTGATCTGGTGGACGAGCTTAGATACTAAATCAAACCTACGGGTATTCCAGTAGGTGCAAAGAAGTGCTCTAATCTGCGTGAAGGTGCCCCTGCGGAGGCGCTGGACACTATTTTTAATGTGCTGCCAATAGATTTAATGGCCAAGCAATGTGCGGCCTTTTCTGCTCTGCGGCTGCGAGAGTAATCCGGATGGAAAGATAATGTGGATGGCCATGCAGCCATCCTGAAGTATCTGGATTCGCCTTCGTCGGAATATTGCGATCCGACTCAATTTTTCAATATGAAGTACGAGGTTATTATCCCGGATAGGGATTATTGGTTGAAGGAGACGCCGGACCTGAGCGATAGGCTGCAGATATATACTGATGGCTCCAAACTGGTGGGTAGCGGTGTCTTTGCATCTCAACTAGGGTGGAATCTATTATTTAGTCTACCCGATAATTGCAGCGTCTTTCGGGCAGAGGTGGCTGCTATAAATGAGGCCGCTGATCACCTGGGGAAGGCTGCTCACGGCTGTAACCAAATTTGTATTTACTCTGACAGCCAGACTGCACTAAAAGCACTTGCATCGGTCACATGTAAGTCGAGGACAATCTCTTAACTAGATTGCTGAACTTCCCTTAGTCTGGTGTGGGTGCCTGGACATTCGGATATACCGGCCAATGAGATGGCTGACGAACTCGCAAGAGGGGGGCACAACAATTCCGCTTTCGTCGTCCTGGAAGGGATTGAGCATGCAGCTCGCACCTGTAAACTCATTTTGAAAGGGATTTTCCTTAGGGTAGCGGGTGTGAGATGGAGCAATCTTGAATCCTGCTGTCATTCTAAGCTCGTATGGTCTGAATGGGACGCGAGACGCACAAAAAGTCTCCTTCTTCTTAGTAGGGGGCATATTTCTGGAGGTTGTACTTATAACCGGCCACATAGCAATCGGGAGGCACGCGCAACGGCTGGGTGCTCCTTATAATGATTACTGCAGGAGCTGCAAAGACGAAGAGGAGATAGAAACAGTCAAACATTTCCGCGCTTTGGCACAAGAGGAAGAAATCTCTGGGATCTCCCTTCTTTGACGATCTTTGTGATCTGGCTAAGTTGGAGCCTAAGAAACTCCTGACGTTTGCTGTATAGACCTGTTGGCTTGAGTAGGGGAGAGATCCACGTGGTATCACAATGGGACCTTTTTGGACCTAAATGCACTAGTGCTCGCACCGGTGGCCACTCTAACCCAACCTAACCTAGTAGCAATGAAGAACAGCCTGCATACCGCCTGCTTCTACATGGAAGTAACTGCATTCTTTGAAACGCTTGAACTTGCAGCTTTCATCAAAGCTCCTGCTAGAAAACCCCACTACTGACCTTTAACCAGAGCCTCGTCGACCCCTAAACCAAATCTCTTCTATAGTATAAAGCAGGACAATGTTAAAGCACCATTTGTATGACCACCTGGCTCTATAAATTTTGCCTACATCTGCACATTTACAAATCTAATAAAATCACACTTTCTGATATCAACAATTGATGCGCAGTGTTGGAAAACGCCTATAAATAAAAGCAGCGGTGTGAATGGGGAAATAAAATGGGAGTATGTGCACCCAAGGCTAGGTAGAAGAAGTCGAAGTAGGAGAATGAGTGACGTTGAATTAGGTGAACAACAATTGAAATGAGTAAATAAGAGTAAATTAAAATAAGTAAGGAAGGCTAAGTTCGGGTGTAACCGAACATTACATACGCAGCTGAGAGCTTTGGAGACAAAATAAGGGAAAATCACCATTTAGCAAAATAAACCTAGGGTAACTCTGGAATGTGTTTGTATGACATGTGTATCAAATGAAAGGTGTTAATGATTATTTAAAACGTAGTGAGTATCGCAATAAGGGTGGATCAGGGGTGACTCTAGAATGTGTTTGTACGATATGGGTATCAAATTAAAAGTATTAATGAAGGTCTTAAAAGGGAGTAGCCCTTAGTTGTATATGTGAAGGCGTTTTCGAGATATCGACCAAAATGTGGACCAGGGCGACCCAGAACATCTTCTGTCGGGTACCGCTAATTTATTTATATATGTCATACCACGAACAGTATTCCTGCCAAGATTCCAAGAGCTTTTGATTTCGCCCTGCAGAACTTTTTCATTTTCTTCTACTTAATATGGTAGGCGTCAAACCCATTTTACAAAGTTTTTTCTAAAGTTATATTTTGCGTCAATAAACCAATCCAATTACCATGTTTCATCTCTTTTTTCATATTTGGGACAGAATTATGGCATTTTTTAATTTTTCGTAATTTTCGATATCGGAAAAGTCAGCGTGGTAATAGTCGGATTTCGGCCATATTTTATACCAAGATAAAGTGACTTCAGATAAGTACGTGAACTAAGTTTAGTTAAGATATATCGTTTTTTTGCGCAAGTTATCGTGTTAACGGCCGAGCGGAAGGACAGACGGTCGACTGTGTATAAAAACTGGGCGTGGCTTCAACCGATTTCGCCCATTTTTACAGAAAACAGTTATTGTCATAGAATCTACGTTCCTACCAAATTTTACAAGGATTGGTAAATTTTTGTTCGACTTATGGCATTAAAAGTATTCTGGACGAATTAAATGAAAAAGGGCGGAGTTACGCCCATTTTGAAATTTTCTTTTATCTTTGTATTTTGTTGCACCATATCATTACTGGAGTCGAATGTTGACATAATTTACTTTTATACTGTAAATATATTACATTTTTTGTTAAAATTTGACTTAAAAAATTTTTTTTAAGTGGGCGTGGTCGTTCTCCGATTTTGCTAATTTTTATTAAGCATACATATAGTAATAGGAGTAACGTTTCTGCCAAATTTTATCATGATATCTTCAACGATTCCCAAATTACAGCTTGCAAAACTTTTAAATTACCTTCTTTTAAAAGTGGGCGGTGCCACGCCCATTGTCCAAAATTTTTCTAATTTTCTATTTTCCGTCATAAGGTCAACACACCTACCAAGTTTCATCGCTTTATCCGTCTTTGGTAATGAATTATCGCACTTTTTCGGTTTTTCGAAATTTTCGATATCGAAAAAGTGGGCGTGGTTGTCCGATTTCGTTCATTTTAAACAGCGATCTGAGATGAGCGCCTAGGAACCTACATACCAAATCTCATCAAGATACCTCAAACTTCACTCAAGTTATCGTGTTTACAGACGGACGGACAGACGCACGGACGGACGGACGGACATGGCTAAATGAATTCATTTTTTCACCCAGATGATTTTGATATATAGAAGTCTATATATATCTCGATTAGTTTATGCCGTTACGGATTACCGTTATGCGAACAAAGTTAATATACTCTGTGAGCTCTGCTCAGCTGAGTATAATAAGCCAACTGCTAACAACAACATACTAAAGTACATGCGTGTGAGTGAGTGGCTTTTGGAGCAAGTGTGAGTGCAGCAGCGGAAAAACACAACAATTCCAATCGACTTCGTAGCAAGCGAATAAATAAACAAAACAAATAAAGGCCTGCCTGCCAATGCTTGCTGTGGGGGTTCATTTCATATTTCCGCTGCAACCACCGCAGGTAGTCAACGTGAAACTCGGTAGTTCATACGTCAGTCAAATCGAGTTGTATGCGTCGTCACGTTGGCCTACACAGGTGAAGCAAACACAGATGAAGTTAAATGCTCGGTCGGCTCGTCACGCTCACTCATTTGTTCTATAGGATATTGGTGTTTTGTTTACTTTTATACTTAGCTGTGCTCAGGATAAAAGGTGTTATTACTGCGTTCGCAATAAGATCATTTGTAGTGACGGGAACATATAAAAATCAGACGTTTCGAAAAAACAATTGCTTGAGCTTTGTCAGTTCAGGCGTGAATTCGGGAACTCGAGTCAAAACGTGTATATCATACTGAAATAACATCAAGTATTGTGAATAATAGAAATTGCATAAGAACGCGCCATTTTTTCAATACCTAAACGGTCCGAAGTACAAACATTGCTAGATAAAGTTTTGAAAAACGGTTTTGCCGTAATTAAAAGATTATTCAAAATGGTCCAAAACGATATAGTCATGCCATGTTAAACGAAAAATTTCGAAAAAAAATTCGATAGCAATTTACAGCCTTCAACAAGTGAATGAAACTGAAAAATTTCACGAAGTGGTTCAACATACACACGAAATTTTCGCGAAGACTGGAATAGGCCTCCTTACTTTTAAATGGAAATATCCGTGAAAGCAAATCAGTTACCAACTTTTAATGTATAAGAAATGTAATAAGAGTAAAATAAAGACATTTATTCTTCAAAAATTGCAAAGAATTTCGAAACATATTTGATGCAAATAGACGAATTTCCTGACCGATTTCGGTGTTATGCCATCTTTAGTGTAATACTTCGTTCAAAACATTAATAAAATAAAATATATGTAAGGCGCAATAACCTCCGAAGAGATATAAGGCCGAACTTCTCTTCCAATTTGCGTCGTGCTCCTATTTGTTTTGCCTACAAATTGGCGGGATGGGACCTACTCGTTTTATGCCGACTCCGAACGGCATCTGCAGGGCAGATGAGTTTTTACTGAGAGGTTTTCACGACGGAAATACACTCGGAGTGCTTGCCAAACACTGCGCGGGGCGACACCGCTTAGAAAAATTTTTTTCTAATTGAAAAAACGTGTTTCTAAAGTTTTTGATATTGCTTTTTCCGGGGCATGAACCCAGGATTCTCGGTGTGGTAGGCGGAGCACGCTACCATCATACCACGGCGGATTAAATTTGGAATAATTTTTTTTTTGGTATTTAATCGTCTTTTCATTTTCACAAAATAGTAAAGGTAGAAAAAGTTGAAAGCTTATGAAATTTGACTAATATGTAATTATTTGTATAGAAATTTTCATTGTAATCATACTTAAAAAAGCTTTAACATTTTAATTATTTGGCAAACAATTGTTCCAATTCGTTGCATCGGCAGTGTTGGATAACAAAAAACAGGCTTAAAGCGGGTGTCTCCTGCTCCAAAAGAATGAAAATATCTTGAAATCCAGTGACGTGGGTTTTGGGCTGGGCTTTTGCCTTACAACATAAGAACCAGTTTTAATGAAGGTCTGAAGCAAAATTCATGGATGAATAAGCCTGTTTTAACAAATAGTAATAACGGTCTCTGGTTGATATTCTCGTCAATGTAGAGGCTGAAACCACTTTTCTACAAGAGACGTAGGGAAGAAGATAGCAGCTATGATGTTTTACTTTTTATGGATTTGTGAAACAAACGAACAACGTGTCCCTACAAAGAAGTTTCGGATACGTAACACTAAAGTCATGTAGCAAGGGCAAACAGGTAACATTTTAAAATACAAGCAAGCTGATTTTCTTCGCCACTTTAGTAATAAATTCATCTGAAGTGTCACACATTAGAAGATTTACCATCCGCTTGTATCCAAATTAATCGAAAACCAAATCTCCCCAAAGATATTCTCGCAATATTGTGTCAACAATCCCAAAGCAATCTCGAACTAGGCCTGAATTAATTCCGATATGAGCCGGAAAGCGATGCAGATATGGTACGGATATACTTAGTTTCGAAGTTGCCTGACAAAAATTTCGTTATTATCCTGAATTTATCTCAAGAGAGTTGCGTGAGTATCCGTACATAGCCACGAAGTGATCTTAAAGTGTTTCCGTAGTCCAAGTAGTCCCTGCGTGGCGGCAATCTTGTACAAACTTAATCCGTACTAAAACCAGACAATGTCTCAAATAACCCCTAGTATTATCTTACGAAATAAATGAAAAATACAATCTAGTCATTAAAAACGAACGAGCCAGTTTGTATTTCGATAAGTTTTTTTGACATTCGGCCGTTTTTTCTTAATTTTTTCTGATAAATGGAAATTTTGATTTTAGTTTGAAAATTTTGTGCATAAAAAACAACTAAGATCAACTTTCTTCTGAAAAAGGTGAACCCTCAGAGACCGAAATCATTTTCTCGTGTTATTTTCATCATTTTTATTGTTAAAAATGTTAATAAAAGATAAAATTTAAAACATAAACAAAAACATGTCAAACTCACTAATTTTAGGGGGAATAATGGTCTCGTTTTCTCATGGTAGAAATTATTTTTGTATTTTGAAGTTCCGATAAAGTTTCGTCAGCTTTTCTAGCTTGGAATCCAAGACAAAATAAAGTAGTGTCATATAGGCATTAAGTTAATCGTTGAACTAAGAAAATTGGAATAATTTTAATTTTTATTTTTATGCTTGAATTTTTATGACATTGAATAGCGAAAGTACTACATTTTGAATTAAACATTAACAAAAAGGTTTAAGAAATAATTTAGGATTGTATTGAGAGAATTCTGTGGAAAATCGTAAATTTTTACCGATTTTCGAAGTGCTCCCCTTATGATTTTTCAAAACCAATATATTCTAAATATATCACACCTCAACACACCGAGGAAGAAGTATTTAAGTTTAGTATCAAGTTTTCGAAAAAAGGTATGGAAAAAAGATATTGGTATACCAGAAAAAAAAGGCTCAAGTAAATCATTCTAAGATCACGCAGCTAAGTATAAAATGTTCGTTATCACTTCAAACAGCGCTCGCTTACATGTTCGTTTCTGGCCACAATAAAAATTTTACTGAGTATAACGACAAACAATATAACTTGAGCGAAATTAATATCAAAAGAAAAAAGGAAATAAGAAAACAAAGCCGAGGAGAAAACAAAAAACGTGCAAACAAGTAAAATTGAAACCGATTCAATACAAAAATGGAAATGATGTGCCAGAACGTAAGGAATTGCCGTTGAGCTCAAACAACAAATTTTTGAAGCGCAGCAGAGGTGTAATGTGATATTTACGTTTTTATTTATTCTTCTACTAAATCCGAACTTCGCTTTTGCCTCGGTTTCCAGGAAATAAAATATACAAATATTAATGAAGAATTCTTAAATTACACTTTTTCCGTTTGCGGTGATGGGAATTTAGTAAGAATTTGCAAATAAATATTTCATAAAAAAAAATCAAGAATTAGGTGAAAAGAAAATATTGCAAAATGCTTTCATTTATTTAAAAAAAAAAATACAGTAAAACAAAAAAATATAAATAATTGTAAAAGTGTTTCAAAAAATTGTGCTTAATTATACTTTTTTCTCTCTATATTCTTACTCATTAAGCGCAAGAATATAAGAAAGCAAAAAAAGAAAAATTTATGAAAAACAAATCCATAACAATAATAAAAAAAAAAAAATAAATCGCGCAAAAAATTGCAACGTGTACGCTAGGAATTTATTGGGTTATTGTGTTAAATGAAAAAAATATAACAAAATAAAAATAAATATAAAAAAATTAAACAGCAAACTGGCCAAGCAAGTTGTGTGCACTGATACATGGAAATAATTCTTTCACAATAAAGTAAGTGAAACTTCTAAACTTTTTTCTGAGACTAGAATTGGCGCACTATTTTTTTGTATTTTTTAAAGTTGAAAGAAATCTGTTATAACAAGCAATTAGTGATGTGTATAATTGCAGTGTAATTAATAATAAATTTTGATACGTAAAAAGCGGTCATTTTAAATTTGCAAATGCTTACACTACATAATCGCATCAGTGGCGTATCCAGGATTTTGCCAAGGTGGAGGATGAGCAATAATTTATCGAAGCCTTAAATTTAAAAAAAATTTTCTGTATTACTAGGACTATCAAAAATAACTGAAAACATCACATTTGAATTTTTCAAGATTTGACAGCAGCTACAGGGTTGTATTTCCAAATGTGAGGATGCCAGATGCACTTGGTAACTTTTTAAAAGTGAGGTATCGTTATGTATAACAAATCACGAATCTTAATTAATTACCAGTATTTACATACAATAATCTTTTTTTTTTGCTAACATCACGTGCACTTTTGATTTAAAATATTTGAAAATTGTTGAAGTGATTATATCGTTGGTTCCATGGAAGACTATCTCAGTTCAAATTGCGTCTAATACTATCTCAGTTCGTTTTGTTTTTTAAAAACTAACACCTTTGGCTTGTTTGCTAATTTTCTATTATTTAGTTTACTTTTACTTATTTTTGTATTATTTTATATTGTTTATTTTTGTGTTAATTACTTAGGTTTTTATTTATATATTTTTCAAATTAATTTTATAAATAAAAATAAATCAAATAAGATAAACTAAACAAAAATAAAATAAAGTAAAATACTACAAAAATAAGTAAAATTAAACAAAAAAATAAAAAACTAGCAAACAAGCGAAATCGATCAAAACGAACTGAGCTAGTCTTTGACGCAAATAAGCGAACTGAGATATTCTTCGTTGGGACCGACTATATGGAATTTCATGAGTACTGTATACTCCATGACAAAATTAAACATTAATATTACCTTCCCACGTACGTACTTATATAGAGATTTTGATTTTCCCTTGTATTTTTTGGCTAAATTAGACGGAAATTTGGTAATTTTAATATAAATTACGAAGTAAAATAAGATGTTGAGCGATGAAGGGGGGATCTACCCCCTCCCTCCAATCCCCCTGGATACGCCACTGACTAGCATACATTTGTATATACATGTTTCTGTATAGGTCAGTTCTTTTGCTGCACAGGTGTTTGGGTATGCATAACTAGAACTGCAAATTTGATGTCTATCATCTAAAACTGCCGATGGCATCTGCTTCGCACGTAGCATGTGTGGTACCCAGTAGGAAAAAGTCAGATATATGTTGAAGTCATCACTGTTTTGAGTTATGTATGTATTATGTATATATTATGCTAATGAATGAATTCATTGTTTTTTTTTTTTTTTGAAACAGAGGACTTCGGAGAGACTATTGACAACATAGAGATCGGATAAGAGCACGCTGTAATAAAGTCGTATTATATAGCAAGCGTGGTGTGGTCTCGAAGCGAAGGCAACTTGTTCTATACCGTACTATAAATGTAAATAGTAGTTTAAGGCTATATGAATCATAGAAATCGTTGTCGAGATATGACTCTAGCCGGGAGGTATCTGATTGATTTGTGATGGTTTTAAAAAATTCAGAACATCGCATAAATTAGAAAATTTGAAAACAAGGAATCTCAAAAGTCGCGTGTACAGATACCGTCAACGGTAATAACATACCTCCGACCTGCCAGGTACTATTGATGGCGAAAGTGCGGCCGTCGTGTTGTGGTGATAGCCTGCTCCGCCAACCACAACGAGTTTAATCCCCGGCCAAAGCAGTATCAAAAATTTAGAAACAGGTTTTTTCAATTTGCAAAAAAGTGTGGAAGAGCGGAATGGCCTAGAAGGTTTCATGTGGTCATATTCAATCGTTCCCGAGATGGTCAGGCTAGTACGTTAATGGCGCTTGTTACCAGATCGTACCGAATATGCATGCGGCTAAAGACCATCAACAACGGTAACCCTCCCCAAAACCTTCGGGGAGTGTCCTTATCGCAACAACAACAACAAAAACAAAGGATATATTAATTACTTACTTAATTGGTGCTTAACCGCTTAAACGGTTATGGCCGTCCAACAAGGCGCTTCTTCTCCCTACCAACTGGCACCAATTGGTCACATCAAGGGATTTTAAATTGTTTTCCACCTGATCCTTCCAGCGGAGTGGGGCCGCCCTCTTCCTCTGCTTCTATAGGCGGGTTCCGATAGGAACACTTTCTTGGCCGGAGCGTCGTCTTTCATTCGCATAACATGGCCCAGCCAACGCAGCCGCTGCGTTTTAATTCGCTGGACTATGTTGATGTCTACGTAGAGCTCGTACAGCTCATCATTAAATCTTCTTCGGTGCTCGCCATCGCCAACGCGTAGAGGTCCATAAATCTTACGAAGAACTTTTCTCTCGAACACTCCCAGAGCCGCTTCATCTGATGTTGTCATGGTCCATGCTTCTGCACCATATAGCAGGGCGGTTAAGAGAAGTGACTTGTGGAGTATGATTTTCGTTTGCCGAGAGAGGAATTTACTTTTCAATTGCCTACCTAGTCCAAAGTAGCATTTATTACATTGGTACTACTTAATATTATTTAACTTGGCGTGTTATAGGGCTTTGAATATACCTACGTTAGGTATGCCTCTCATAAAGGGGTTGTACGCTAGGCTTGGGTCCTGCCACGTACAAATGCTTTCAAATGAAATATAAAAATAAAAAGCCTCTCCTTCTTTTAGGAGAAGGTATTGATGCCCGGATGTTTCGGTTAGTTGATGTCTGCGTCATGGTAAAGGCCGACATCGCCGCTATATAGGAAGCATGATGGACGGGGATAGGGCCTTGCAACGTCCACTACAGTGACCATATGAACAAATGCGCAGTTCCGAGCTAAGGTGTTGGTTTTGTGGTGGTAATGTAGTATTGCCACCAATCACTGTAATTCACATCTGTGAGAGAGCGATTCGCCGCGATCTGCATCAAGGCCAGATTTTTCAATATAATATTTGGGGTATTCCATCCCATTTCGACCAATTTTGAACCCGACCCCTTTATAATTGGCTGAAAGTTTTTCTTCTTTTTCTAGCTTACGATAGACGTTTTTCAGAAGTTTTTCAAATTTTTTCATCCAACTCAAAAAATGTTATGAATTTTAAAAAAAACACGGTTTTTGTTTTCAAAATGCTATAAATTTTTCAAAAATTGACCATTTGGGATCTTTTTTTTTTAAATTTGTTTTTAAATGTACTTTTCGGAAAAAGTTCAAAAACATTTTTAAAGTTTTTTTTGTAATTTTTAAGTTTTTTGAGATTTTTCGAATTTCGCCCTTTTTTTTTCTCTTAAAAAACTTCAATCAATTCTTGCAATCATCCCCACTAATCCCGGAGTGGGCCGAGAATTTTTGTTTTTATTTAATTGAAAAAAAAAACTTTAAAATTTTTTTGCTTTTTTTCCGAAAAGTACATTTAAAAACATATTTAAAAAAAAATGATCCCAAACGGTAAATTTTTGAAAAAGTTATAGCATTTAAAAAAACACCGTTTTCCAACTCAAAATAAGTTTTAAATATTTGCTGTTTTTATTACTACATAAAAGAATTTTGTTACTTAAACTAAGCAAACAAATCTTTAAATCGTTTTCGAAAAGATTTGAAAATTCGATAAAAATTTTCGAAAATTTAAAATTTTTTATTTCGAGTTTTATTGAAATTTCTGAGTATGTAGTTTTGTAGCTCAATCAATTTTGGTCTGACAAAGTACAAGTTTGAGGTCTCTCACAACTCGTATTGAATTTAAACAAATTTTTTTCCGATAGGTTTCTCAGATTTTTTTTTCATATATACATGCTATGCTCCATTCTTAAGAAAGAAAGTGTAAAACAAAAAAAAAAAAAAAATTGTCAAAAATCAATGCGAGTTTCGAGGGCCCCATATCTTGTACTTTGTTGGACTAAAAGAGATTTAACTACAAAACTGTGTCAAAAAAATTCAGGGAAATCTAAATAAAAAGTTCAAAGTTTTCGTAAAATTTGTTTGAGTTCTTTCAAAAATGTTGTTTGAGATTGAGTATTCCTAAAAGTTTTTTCCTAAACTATCTAAGAAAAAAGATTAATTGATGAAATCTGGTAAAAATTACCACTGCCATTTTCCTGTACGCTGCTGTACACTCTTATATACATATGTATGTAGGTACGTATGTTAATAATAGAAATACGTGCTAATGCTTATGCAATTATCAAATGGAAATTCTTTTATTTTTTAAGTATTTGAAAACAACAAATAAAAAGAAAAGAATAATGAGTTATACATGTCTGAAAACTACTATCAAGCTATAAATAATTCAGCAAACTACAATAAAAAATGGGAAAGTAGTCTTTTGCTTTGTAACATAAAAAATAATAAAGAATGTATAAAAAAACTTATCCTCAAAATTTTTTATATGAAATAAGTAAAACTAAAAGTTAATATGACCCAAAAAATTAAATTAGTAATGCATATCATTGTCACAATAGTTCACTCGTTTTTTAATGCAATATTTATTGAAAATTGAAAAATAGCGACGATTATAACTCAGCTACCTACGTACATACATCTATTGAAGGCATTTTCTCGCACTTAGGAACATCATCCACAACTTTAAAAACTACATTAAATAAAAATGGAATAGTCTGTCCCATCATTAGATATGGATATGGTATTCATCTCTTAGTGATAAATCCAATATTCAAGTGATATTCAAACAAAATATTCGCAAGAAAAAGTCTCAATATGTATAGATACGTAGATGTTAAAAAAATTTTATTACTGGTCAAAGCGTAGTCCAAAATCGTATCCTTTGCTTTGTAAGCTTAGCGCTTTGCCACTCTGCTGAAGCAAATTTTTGGGAAAAATTTAAGTAATTGAAAATTTCAAATTTGTATCAGGGCGCTATATTATTTTCATGCAAATAGTTTGGTTCTTATATAAAGGAACGACCGGCAATAAAAAATAGATTTATTTTAAGAGTTATAAAAGAAAAACTTGAAAATCATAAAAACGAAGTACAAAATAAAAAGATGATAAACAAATTTTAAGGACTACCTTTATATAAATGGACCAAAAAATAGAAGGCAATTATTCCTTTAATACCGACATAGTCTTATTTTGAATAAAAAGCCTTTAACAATAGCTCTTGTAAAAGAATTTTGGGATTTAAAACTATAAAGGTGGAGCGAAATCTTTCAATTTAAGGCAAACCATGTACTTGGGATTAACTAATTGATTATTTAAAATTTAAACACACAGTCTGTCTTTATAAAAATCCCAAAATTCTTTTACAAGAGCTATTGTTAAAGTTTTTTTTGACAAAATTTAACAAGACTATGTCGGTATTAAAGGAAAAATTGCCTTCTATTTTTTGGCCTATTTATATAAAGGTAGTCCTTACAATTTTTTTATCATCTTTTTCTTTTCAACTTTTTAGTAAGTAGGTAGGTAGGTGAAGTGGCTGCGACCCTGGCCGCCCAAGTAGCTAATTAAAGCCGTTTTGATGCCATGTAACTCGTCTAAAAACCTACGAAATATTACGGTCAATGTATTACAAGCAGCCAGAGTTGTTGATAAAATTAAGAATATTCGGGATTGCTATCACAGACCCCTCAGAGGTCTTCTAGAAACGGGGTTCCAAGGAACCTTAGCCGGGCTCTAGCTAGAGCCGGGCATTTACACATAAAGTGTTCTACTGTCTCCCTGGCATTTGGATCTTTGCAGCTTCTGCAGTAGTCGTTATACGGAATGTCCATCTTTTCCGCATGCGTACCTACTGCCTAATGACCGGTGCAGAAGACTTCTCGTCCTCTTTCCATCATAGTTTGGCCAAATGGATTTTGATATTGCACAGGTGGCGATGTTATCCCACTTCGTCTGTGCTTTCTTCAAGTAGAAGCTTTGGATATTCCCCTTGGCTACTGCTAAGGGTATGCCTACTTCGACACTGTTTATTTCATCGTTCATCTCCGATGAGCCCCTGCGTGCTAGCTCGTCGGCCTTCTCGTTATCCTCTATCCCCCTATGACCCGGGACCCAGATAACGCGTAGTTCTAGATTGGTGGATAACTGGGATGTGTGGCGAGGAAAGCGCTTTTATCGCTGCTTGGCTATCCGACAGGATGCAAACTTAACCAGCTACATTGAAGCCCTCCTGTGATTCGCAGGCTTGCCAAATCGCGAGGATTTCTGCTTGAAACACGCTGCAGTGCCATGGGAGTCTGACTGATTTAGACAAATCTAGGGACTCAGAGAAGACTCCGGCCCCACTCCCGATTCCATCTTGGAGCCGTCAGTGTAGATTTGGATGTCGTCGACCCTTATGCCCGGGTTTCTCTTCCACTCATTCCTGCTTGGAATGGCGGTATTACAACCATACTCAAACTTCAGTTTGCGAGGGTAGTAATCTATCTCGGTACTACATGTACCATCCGGAAGTTTCTTTAGGATACTTCTATGCCCTTGCTGAATATCCTTCCAACATCCAGACTCCCTGAGTCTCAGTGCGGTTTGTGACGATCTACAAAGTATATGCAAATCGATCGGAAGCAGGTGCAAAATGGGATATAAAGCAGCTGTGGGGCAAGTGCGTCCGGCCCCTTATGGCACCAACGCGTGCAGTGCGCTGGACTTTTTGCAGGCTGGTGAGATTGTAGTTCTCACTTAGAGCTTCCCAACAGACTATGGAACTATAGGTAAGCACCGGTCGCGCCACCGTCTCGTACATCCAAAGTACCAAGCTTGGCTTGAGTCCCCATTTCTTACCAAATATTGATTTGCAGGCATAGAAGGCGATGCAGGTCTTCCGTACCCGCTCTTCGATGCATACTTTCCAATTCAACTTGCAGTCAATTGTTAGTCGAATATACTTGGTACTTGATGACAGGTTTAGTTGCTGGCCGTTTAAGAATGATAGCCTGAAGGCAGGTGGCTTGCACTTCTTCGTGAAGAGAAGCAGGTCCGTCTTGTCGGGATTTAACCTCGCGATTTCGCTCATTACGGAGGGGAAAGGACCAGAGACCAAGATCGCCACGTCGTCGGCATACGCCACGATCTTAACCCCCCCTGCGTTAAGTTTTCCTAGGATTTCATTTATGGTGATCAACCAAAGCAGAGGTGAAAGCACCCCTTTACCTTCTCCATGTGTGTAAAGAAGGTTATAGTTTCGGGTCTTTAGGCCCATAACCTGTAGCCTCAAGACACATGGTTCCTGCACTAGGCAGACATCAATGTCCTCCTCTCTGAGGAGGACCAGCAGGTTATCCGAGGCGACTTTTGAGTGCTGCAGGGTTATTTGAGCCACCCTGATCATTGGGTTAAGACTCGCCGGCGCGCCTTCCGAGGATTGACGACCCATCCTCACCCAGCTCCGCCAGGTTGAGCTCCCCCAGGAGTATGTTGGCGTCGCCAGAAGATCGCCAGAATTATTAATTTAAGTAAATTCTCAGAGAAAATTCCTATCTTTACCTATTTGTTCAAAACAGCAAGATTTAATAGAATTAGTGGAATTTTCGCTCACAACACTGTCGAAAACAACAGAATTCCACCTCGCATCATAACAAGAGAATTCCACCTCGTTTGCCAGCTACTTAATTTGCACAGCTGAAAATCGTGGTGAAATTCGCATATGTGGCGAAAGTCTAAAAGAATCGTGATGAAAGTCGCATACGCCTAAAAGTATGCAAGGACGTGCATCGAGTTGGGACTTCAACGAGGTGGAATTCTACAACGCCTGCAACGCTCAGGAAGATAGCCATGAAGGTATGGCCTAATCTTCTAAATAGTTCGACTTGTGCGTTACGTAGCTCAAATTTTTGATCAAACATTGCACTCTCACCGAGATTTAAACTATATTTCAGATTTCAAGACTCTAGATATCCAGGAAGTTAGTTAAAAATCGATTACAAGATTCCCAATTTAAAATTAGTTTTCTCAATATCTCGATCCATGCGCCATCTAGCGGATTTTTTTTTTATAAAATATTGCATTGTCACCGGGTTCTGACTTACGGCCCAAGTTTCATGTCTCTAGCTCATCGGGAAGTTACTCGAATATCGATCGCAAGATTCACCCCGTTTTTAAAGGATTTGCAGTTATTTTGTCTAGCGCGTCACCTAGCCGAACTTTGTTTTCTATAAGTTGTATTGTCATCAGGCCTCTAACTAAGTGCCAAGTTTCAAGTCTCTAGATAACCGGGAAGTTAGTTAAAAATGGATTGAAAGATTCCCAAATTAAAATTTGTTTTCTTACTATCTCGACCCGCGTGCCACCTAGCAAATTTCTTTTGATGAAATGTTGCATTGTCACCGGGTTCTGTCCCACGGCCCAATTTTCAAGTCTCTAGCTCACAGGCAAGTTACTCAAAAATCGATCGCAAGATTCCCCTCGTTTTTCGGGGATTTGTAGTTATCTCAATTAGCATGCCACCTAGCGGAACTTTGTTTTCTATAAGTTGTATTGTCACCGGGTCTCGAACTATGTGCTAAGTTACAAATCTCTAGGTAACCGCGAAGTTAGTTAAAAATGGATTGAAAGATTCCCAAGTTAAAATTAATTTTCCTAATATCTCGATGCGTGCGCCACCTAGCGGATTTTTATCATAAAATATTGCATTGTCACCGGGTTCTGACTTTCGACTCAAGTTTCATATCTTCCCCTCGTTTTTCAAGGATTTGTAGTTATCTCACTCAACGCGCCACCTAGCGGAACTTTGTTTTCTATAAATTTTATTGTCACCGGGTCGCAAACTATGTGCTAAGTTACAAGTCTCTAGGTAACCGGGAAGTTAGTTAAAAATGGATTGAAGGATTCCCAAATTAAAATTAATTTTCTTAATATCTCGATACATGCGCCACCTAGCGGATTTTTTTCACTTCCATTGTAATGTGTCTCAGATCTGAACTATGTTCTAAGTATCAAGTGTCTAGCTCAACGGGAAGTTAGCGAAAAAGACTTTTCCGTGGGTCAAAAATTCGTATGGAAATGAGGGGACAAACATGAAAGTGACTTAATATAAAGGTGAAAAAAAGTTCAGTAAAAATTAGGACATCATACATATATGAAAGTTATATGAACTTTTTTTAGTGACCCTTTTTTTTGAACTACGTTAGGTTTGTATGTGTTTATAAGTTTTTCTTTTATTTTCGGTCTTTCAGACAAGATGCATGCTAAACAAAATTGTTGAACTACTTAATATTGATTCCACCTACATACATAGATATCTATTTTACATAACCAACGCTTTTGGCTTAACACAAAAGATGTGTGAACTGATTCTTTACATGATAGAAGTAAGATTTCGTATGAAATACGTCGGCATCTAGAGCGAAGTTCGCACCGTAGCCCTGGAATTTCCCTCAGCGAGAGAGTAGGATTTGAGACCGCACTGATGCATTGTCACCCTTTTATTCGCATTATCTGATTCGTTACCTTTCCTACATTTAATTAAATACTTATCACCCTTGTATGTACCCTGCCTCCATTTACGATGTTTGTTTAAAATTCGGCGAACTAGATTTGAAAAAGTCTTGAAATTCACTTCCGCCACATCTTTAATACCTTTCTACTTGTAACAAAGTAGCACCCATTCCAATGAAATATATATTTTTTTCTCTTACATTTTACCTGCACTGAACATTCATTAGTACAGATGTACATATGTAAGTGTAAGTGCTTGATTAAAAATATGAATTATGAACCCTGTCATTGTTACGTAATTGTCATCCTAATCTTCTTACCAATTCGTTACACTCAATCAATGCGATTTCTGTGACGCATACTGGCATTCATATATTTGAAAGTATGGGTCATGCTTGCATGCATTCAAAGATCGACGTATGTATGTATATGTGTGTGATAGATAAAAAATGTTAGGTGCAGTTCTAAGAAATGTTAACAACAAGTAAATTTCGTTTTCTTATCGCTTAGAAAATATTCCAAGAATTAATTACGAAAATCTGTCGTACCAAAAGAATAAATTGCAACTCATTTGATGAGAATTTCCTGTGGAATTTAGAGCAATTGAAGTGGGTGACAAATGATTAGTGACAAAGCATTTATTTACAGTTTGATTAAGAAATATATATCATTATTATTATATTATCATTATTATATAAGCATACTCCGGCCAATTTGTAGGGAAAATCAAGAGGAGCATGACGCAAATTGGAAGAGAAGCCCGGCCTAAAATCTCTTCGGAGGTTATCGCGGCTTACATTTTTTTTTATGAGCATACTCATTACTCTAAATTTTTTATTTGAAATTTTTTTACTTGAAATTAAAAATATGAAAAATCCTTGGCTCGAATCAAATGAAAGAGTATTTCTCTTATTCACGCCTAATTTTATTGTTTTTAATTAGCCTATCATTAGTGTATATCATTTAAAAGTGAGCTTTCAATTAGTAAAGTTGAATATGTGAAAATAAAAACGTGAGTTTCATTGCCCTTCATTTATTCTTGAAAACCATCTGTCAAACTTGAATTATAATGATTTGAATAATAATAACTTCATCACTTCAAATTTGATTTGATCAATGACGAGCTTTTATCACGAAATAGTTTTTTTTTGGATTTCAAAGGCTGCTCTTTTATTTTCAATAAAGTTGCCTATTTGTAAATTATGCCAATTTGTTGTAAATGATTTTTGAAAACAATAGGTTTAATAAGTCTCACCTTGATGTGCACAGCATGATTGAGTAAAGGCTCTACCCTCTGCATTTCGTATGTGAAGGGAGTTTGTTACATGATCGTGCGTAAGTAAATGATGTTCAGATATTTGTTAAGTGGTTAGTGATACGTCGATATATTGCGAAGCATGAGAGTTTCAAAATTTAAGCACTAAGATTATTAGTTCCTACAGGATTAAACCATCGAGTTCGTTTCTTAAGTTTTTCGTTCTCTGGAAGCAATCAATATTTCTGTGGTCACAAGGCTTAACAGCACAAGTCCCTTTTTACGCAAAATTGAGTTATTACCATAGTTGAATTCTCCTTATTCGATTTCATATTGTGTCCAAATTTTGTGAAAATCACTCCAGTAGTTAACGAGATATTAAGAAAAGGCAAACATAATTTAAACATAATAACATATAATTTAAATCCTTAAAATGCTCTCCTGAAAAACGCAAAAAACGCACTTGTGCTGTTAAGCCTTGTGACCACAGATTTGAGCTGAACATTATTGGTGCGCAAACATCTTTGCTTACGGTTTGGAGAAATACAGAATGTAAGCGAAAGGTAAGTATTGTCTTTCCTAACAGTATGCCGTAGCGTAATGTAGAAACCTTGCACGTGATAGATTTGATATGAGCGAAATCAGACAGTAAATCAATTAATGGAAATTAGCGAAAGCAGAAAAATAATTCGATAATATATAAGGAAAGTGAAACGACCAAGGAAAAGAAGTAAATGTAAAGAAGATGGAACAAAAAAAGAGGAGGAAGAAAAAGTGCAGTATAATAACAATGTAGGGAATGATGTGGATGATAATAACGACGCGTATAATAATCGTTACGGCTGCAAAGATAAGGCAAAGCAAGGAAAGAAGAGGAACAGGGGGGTAAGGGAAGGAAACAAAAAGGAGTGAAAGAAGAAACGAGTTATCGGTTTGTTATCGGCGTGAAATGCGCGTCTTATTCATTTCTTATCGACGAGATATTGGTTTGTTATCGGTGTGTCATTGACGAGTTATCGGCGAGCTATTGATTTATTGTCGAAGTGTTGTAAACTTCTTATCGATAAAAAAACTTATCGATCAGTTATCGATTTCTTATCGGCGAGCTATTTATTTTTTAACGAAAGGTTATCGATTTATTTTCGAAAAGTTGTCGATTTCTTATCGGAATGTTGTCGATATGTTTTCATATTATTTTTGTTGTTGTATTGCCGATTTGTTTTCCAAAATTTATCAATTCGTTATAGATTTGCTTTCAAAAGATTATCGATATGTTAGCAAAAAGTTACCGATTAGTCATCGATTTGTTACCTGCGTGTTATCGATTTGTTATTCAATTTTTTTCAAATCGCAAGGAATTTGATACCCAAAAGCTATCGAATTCTTCTCGTAGTATGACAAATTCCTTATCCACGTGCTATCAATTATTTATCGAAAATCTGTCAATATGGTATCAAAAACTTACAGATTCTCTACCGCAAAGCTATCGATCTGTTATCGGAATATTACCATTTTGTTACCGACGTGTCATCAATTTGTTTCCAAAAAGTTATTGTTTTGTTATCAAAAGTTTTCGATATGGTTTCAAAAAGTTATCGCTGAGGGTTAGCAATTTATTATCGGCGAGTCATCGCCTTGTTGTTGATAGCTCTTGGGAAGAGATAATTTAAAATTTCAATATAAAATCGATGACACATCAGTCACCCCTCGATCACAAGTAGGTAGGAGGCAAATGAATCGGCGATAGCAAACCAATAGCTCGATGACAATAATTCGCTATCGGTCAAAGTAAAAAAATAACTTATCGGTATCGGATCAATCTACAGAAAAAGAATGAGATTATTTGCATTTGCTATAGTAACCTTAATTGCAAATATTTCCTTATCTCTTTCGCTTCTCAATGCTTGATTTTATTATGAATATTTTATGATTGGCAAATTATTAACAATTTTCTTTAAATTCATAATTCGATGCTGTGGCTTTTACGTCATGTAAATGCAACAGTTCTTACTTAGTCTACGGCATTTGACAATGAGACAAGATGTCTAAGCAACAGCGGCCGAGTGCAGTGTGCCTCACTTTGTATGCTTAGTTTAATTTATTGTTAGTTTTATGCTTGACCAAACGCACAACTAATATCAACAATTTATAAATGAATAATTTTTTATTAATGCATTTTGCGATGCTTTCTGCCACACATACCGCTATTGCTACGGCTAAAGTGTGTTACGACTACCGTTTTTCCAGTTATCGATGCAATGAACGATCTTGACCCAGAAGTTTTTGCATTACTAGTTTTACAACCGCTCTGTGTCCGTTTGGTAAAAAAGTGCGTGCATATGAAAAAAATTAAATTGTCCCAAATGCAAATGCAAAAAACAAAAAAAAAAAAAACAGAAAAACAAAATTATTATATCAACTCTTACCTGAGCACTGTTGTTGTATTATTATATACATATCATATAGGCACATTTATAATTATTTACACTAATTTCAGGTGTTAATTTTTTTGTATGGTTTTTCCTAAACTGTTTGTTCAAATATTATCTTGAAGGTGACTAAAAACAAATAAAATTTGCGAATTTAATATTTCGTTTATTTTAAAAATATACCTACACCTGAATACTTATATATGTATTATTTGAACAGCTGTTACACAATAAGTACAATTAAGCTCTTTTATGTGTCAATGTTAATATTTATTTATTTACCCCTTAGGCTATGTTTATTAAGCTGGGTTGATTTGCATCGACGAAAGTTAACCTATATCCCGCCATCGATTTTTCGATAGGTTTTGGGCTCAGGAAAAAAGTTCCACTAAGCATACCCAAAAAAATTAATTTTCGAGCCTGCAAAATTTGAGTTTTTTTACTTTTTTTCTTTGATTTTTAAGGTTATTTTCATGACTTTTTTTTTTGATTTGAAAAATTTCATGTATACCCTGTCCGACTCAAAATTGTCCGCTAAAAACTTTGGCGATAACATTTTTTTTGAAAGAAAAAAATATTTTTTGGGTTTTGAGGAGTGTTTTGGTGAAAAAATTAATTTTTGCGCCATTTTTTTTAAGGGTTTCTTCAGAAACGTGCAAAAGTGTTGCCGATGAAAACGAATTTGTCTCATAGCTACTATCCCACTTAAAATTATGCGATAAAAACGTTGGCATTAATAGTTTAAAAAATTTTTTTGGATTTTGGGACTTGTTTTGGTCGAAATCGATATTTTTCATTTCCAAGGCTCCAAATCATTTTTTCGCGCTCAAACAAACGGACAGACGGACGGATGGACAGACGGACATGGCTAAATTAACTCAGCTCGTCCCTTGATCATTTTGGTATACTTATTGGTGGGTCTAACGGAAACATATACATAAAAAATGATTTGGAGCCTTGAAAGTGAAAAAAATCGATTTCGACCAAAGCAAGTCCTAAAAACAAAAAAAAAAAAATTTTTTTTAAAACTGTTATCGCCAAAGTTTTTAAGTTTTTTAGCGGACAATTTTGAGTCGGACAGGGTATACATGAAAATTTTCAAATCAAAGAAAAAAAAGTAAAAAAAACTCAAATTTTGCAGGCTCGAAAATTATTTTTGGGTATGCTTAGTGGAACTTTTTTCCCGAGCACAAAACCTATCGAAAAATCGATGGCGGGATATAGGTTAATAAATCGACCCAGGTTAATATTTATACTTGCACTCACACAATAAATACATATACATAAATTTACACGCTCAGAGTATAAGTTTTCAAATCGGTCGATCGGCGATCTTGTTTCTGACAATCTTCTCAAAGTCTAGAAAAATACTATCGGCTTTCTCAAGAATTTGTTGATAATTACCGAATATCGAATAGAAAATGTATATGGAAAAACTAGTTGTTAAATCCGATTGGGTGTTAAGTATGAAAATGAAGATAACCTCAAACTTGGTTTAGTTCATAAAAAATACAAGAGGTTTATAAAATGAAAATTTGTATGGAAGTGTTAATTTAAGAAGCGTTAAACACCTTTTTGTTTGCACGAATAAAGATCTTAGACTACAAATTGAAAAAGTTATAAAGAAGAGGAACGAGATGCTAAACAAACAGTTTCTGTTAAATTTTCAGAGTGTGGCCATCCTAACAGATAACGTTTTGGTGCGGCCCCGATCTGTTGCTTAACAAGTTACTGTCACAGCTATGCCTGCCATTTTTTAACGGACTCTAATTGGGTGCACTAAGGGAGGTCAAGTTTTTCTCTATCTGTCTCTCCTAACTCAGTGGAGGCCATCCCCTTTTACGGCTTTGATACTCGCCCTGAACATCAAGGAGAGGTCCATGAAGCTTCCAGAGAACTTTTCCCTCCAGCGCTTTCTCGTTACCCTCCATGATCTCGAGACGTATATCAAGACAGGAAAGAGACTAAGAAAACGTTGTTTTTTTTCTTTTGTAGAGGGATAATTTAACTTCTCGGCCCTTCAAAGTGGCACTAGTTGGTAAGAGTGATTATCGGCTATATTTCTAGACTGAAGTTAGCTTCTAAGATTGACTATGTCCTTCATTTTGTCGACTATGTATCCGTCTATAATGACGTGGTTGCCGAGACTTTCGATTATTTTATTGATAGCAGCAGCGAGAAGGTATATACGAGTTCCCTAGTTTTTTTCGAAGTGTTGTATAATTGCTATCGATAACAAAGGGTTTCGATAAGTTATCGATTTTATATCGATGAGATATTTTTTGGTTATTTAAATGTTATCAGTTTATCATTAAAAAGTTGCAGACTATTTATCGGAAAAATTTATCGATATATTATCAAAAAGCTAACGGTTATTTATTGAAAAGTTTTCGATAAGTTATCAACAAATTATCGTTTTTTCCATATGTTTTCAAAGCGTTGCAAACTTCCTATCGATGGCAAAGTTTATCTATGAGTTATCGATTTTTCATCGAAGAGTTATCATTCTGTTATCCAAGTTTTATCGATTTGTTGTCAAAAAGTTGTGGATTCGCCTTCGAAAAAATGCCGATTTGCTGTCGACGAGTTATCGGTTCGTTAACGAGAAGCTAATGGTTCTTCGATACATTTTTGATTTTTTATCGAAAAGTTAAACTGTTTGTTTTTGAAAATTTATCGACTTTTATAGAAACGTTTAGATTTGTTTTCGAAAACTTATTGAAAAACTTTCATATATTTACCGAAAAGTTATTTATATGTTATCAAAAAGTGGATCGATTTGTTATTGAAAAGTTATCGAATATTTATATAAACGATATCGGTCTGTTACAAAAAAGTTATCGACTTGTTATACGAAAGCTATAGACTTTTTGGCAAGAAGTTATCGATTTCTTCTTCGCGTGCGATAAGCCAATGACTTGGACATAACAAGCCGATTCCAAACCGATAACTCGATGATAATAGGTCGCTGTGGATAGTAAGACAACAACTTCTTGCCTACGACTATTGCCGATAAGAAGCCTACAAAGCCTTTCTCAAATAGATTAAAAGTATTTGTTTCTGGGAAATTTACCTCTACTCAGGTTTAACTTCATCCCCAGTCGAGCTCTAATTTAAAAACATTTTAAGGCGCACATCTTTATGTATAAACATCGAATTTCACGAGTACTTCATACTACGGCCTTTATTTTGTCTTGTGTACAGCATTTTAATGCACGGAAAGTAAATAGCGCCTAATGTTTACACTAAAACTCATAATCATTAACATTATTTAAATTATGGTGTGCTCGCAAATCAAATAAACGTGCGATTTTCTCTATGAATAACGAGAAAGAGTCAAAGAGTTAATCGTTTTATAGCATTGTAATTAAAACCAGATTCTTTTATCAGTAAAATTAGTTACATAAGGGAGTTACCGCAACATTTTTACAAGTAAAAGTGGCTCGCGCACTTGTTCAGTTACTCAAATAAACCGTAAGTCAGCTATGCGGCTAATCGGCTTGCTGGTGAGACTAATTTCATTCAGAGTACATTTTGGATACAATGCTGAATTTCTTTGGTTGATTAAGCAAGTTGACGCATCAAATTCCAGCTACCACGTGAATACAAACAATATGACCGAATATCTTTCGAGTGTCGCATGTCAAACTGTGATAATTAATTCACTTACTGCAATGAATAACGCAACATCGCCATTGTATTGTTAAAAGCCCTCCAACTTCACGTACAAACTCACATGACTTAGTCAATCGTCTACAAGTACTCATATATATGTACGTCTGTGAAAAGAAAAATAAAGTTTTTCTTCATAACAAATTTGCACATACTTACAAGTTTACATAAAAGCCTTTTATCTTTACATTTTATTTAATTTAATTTGAAATTGTCACACGAAAAGCAGTAAAGGCAGTTGAAAAGTGTTGAAAGGTTATGTAAGGGTCAAACACAATTAGTTTCCGCGCTAAAAGGCGCCTATAATAAATTGTATATTGTAGAAAAAAGTGTGACTGACCAGTAAAAGTATTTTAAACAAACCAACTTGAGTGTCGTCGAAATGCCCAACTCTCAAAATGAAGTAAGTTTTGTTAGCGGTGGTCATTATGGTTTTACCCACTAGTAAATGAGGGACCCCGCATAGCTTCGGGTAATTTAAGTTTGCTTCAGAAGTTAATCCATAATAAAAATGGATTTCAAATAGTTTTTCCAATTAAAAATACTTTCAATAGTACTAATTTTTAGCTAAAGCAAGGTGGCAACTCTACTCAATACTATTTTTAAAGAAAAAAGTATTTGAAATGCCTTATTTTGTTTGGTTGATTTTCGGGCAGGGTGGCTCAATGATGTATATTGGAACGATTTTTCAAACCGGTTTATCGCTAAACCAAATTTGGCATGGGATGACGGAAAATCGTTCCAATATATATTATTTGAAGTTCCTTTGTTTATAAATAACCATATTGTTACACTGAATTTGATTTTTGTTTTAATTTCAAATAAGTGGAAACTTTGTAAAAACACTCAAAGTTTCAGCAACTAAAAGAGCCGAAAATGTAGCACCACTTTAATATAACATTTCATCAAAATGGGTAAATCTCTTATCGAGATAATAGTGGATGTTCAAATGAAAAATATAATAGGTTAGGTGGCAACACTAATTCTAAAAATATTTCAATAGAAATACTATGTAAAATATCTTTGCTTTAATAGCTATTTTGAAATAGGTGGCAATATTGTAGAAGTAAGCTGAGAAGCATAAATCGAATTGGATAACATCGCAGGGCTTTGTGTACATTTTTCTCTACATGACATCTATCATGAATGTCTGGATGGATGTCATCTAAGATAAATATAAGGGAGCACAGATACTTAACTCATGCAAGGTTATTAGAATGCAATGTATCAAAAAAAAAAAAAAAATATATATATACAAGCAACGATATACCTTCGAGGATATTAAGGCCAAGCTTCTCTTCCAATTCGCGTCGTGTTGCGTTGACTTTATGTAAACTCCGAAGGTAATCTGCAAGCCAGATGTGTTTTCGCTATATGCTTTTCTTAGCCGGTATATACTCTAGGTTTTTGCAAAACCACTGCCCAAAGGAGGCCCTGCTCACAAAATCTTTTTTTGAAAAGCAGTGTTGCTTTTCTTGGTGCTTAAAACTCAAGTCCTTCGTTGTATTAGACAAACAAGCTGTCACCACATCTCGGTGGCTGACTTGCGATGTATCCCATAACGAACACAAATTATTAGATATTTTTCGAAGCCCTGTTCTATGATATGTGCAAAGATCGGTCTCCTTAACAAGTCATTGAGTGTGATTAATTGCTATCAGGCATGCGATTGACTCAAGTAACTGGTCCTTTAACAAGACTATGATATACAAACTGTGATAAATCATGGTTTGTTACAAAACTATTTCGGGATCATTTCGGAACTAATTTTGTTATTATTTCAGTCATTTCAGGACTATTTCGGTATAGTGTGCGGATTGTTCGGCATCTTATTAGCATTATTTGAAGAATGTTTCAGGATTGATTTAAGAATATAACGGCACTACTTCCGAATGCTTTTTGGCATCATTTCAGAAGCATTTGGTATAAAATGCGGATAGTATACTTGATGCATTCAGAATTACTCCGAGACATTGTCGAAATACCTAATAGATTTTTTTGGCGGCTAATTTCATTTCAGGCCGCCCGGTCCGCCCAGGACATGATTTTTGATTTCGATGAAATTTTAATATGTTGTTCTTTGGTCAAAATAATGAAACACGTGTATTTTTTTTGCTTAAAAGATTTTTTTTTTCGGATTTATCGGCAATTGAATTCCACAAAATGCAGTCGGTATTTTATTCACCTATCTTTTCAACTGCCAATAACTTTGTCAAAAATTAACCGATTCCCGATTTTCTTTGAAATGTTCGTTATTATATTTACTTTTATATAACTGTATAAATTAAATAACTATTTAAATTAATAGTTTTGCAAGGACTTATATTATAAAAGGAATAACAGTTTCAGTTACTAAAACCGAACCAGGAAGCATACAGTAATATAATGACAATTTCCTGGCATGACAAAGATGAGAGCAGGCCTGAAAGTTTTGATACGCCGTGCAGAGCTTGATGGTGAAAACACTCAAAAAAAAGTTGGTTAAACTAACCGAATCGAAATTTCTCGAAACTTTTATACATTGTAAATAGCTGCTGAATAAACCACACAGCAATTGTTGATACTGAATAGACCATTTCAACAGTCAATCAACAAAAAAAAAAAAAAAAAAAAAATTATTAATATTATTAAGCGTGAATGTCCATATTACTTTCAATGAATAAAATATTTCTTGAAGGAAATTTTTTAATGAATTTCAGGTTCGAATTTGAACTCAAAGTCAGAACAGTCATTTTTATGATAATAGTTGTTTTGTCGTGCTCCTTTAATTTTTTCTACAAATTGGCGGAACGGGACCTATTTTACGGTGCCTTCGAACGGCCGATAAAAACAAAAACAAAATTTTTTAATTTCATTTTATTTAATAATTTTGATGAAACTATTTAAACAACGTGGCATCAGGCCGAACTAGGCGACAAATGTTTCGATTATATCTTGTAAATCTCTTTAAAGCCTTTTCTTCCGGGAGTGGAAAAGCAATACTTTGTTATTGTGCAACTTTTCCGCATTTGATATTTTTTTTTAATTTTTCCTAATTATTAAAAAAAAATCTTGCGCAAGACCACGTTGGCACACGCCTTTTTCTATAATAAATCCCCAGTCGATAATCTACGTTTTCTTTTATTTCGTGCTTTCACTTAGAGATTACACTCTAGAGGTGGTAGTTTTTCTATAAAAAAACTACCGATAATCGAAGGGAAAATTTTATATGGGAAATCAGTAACTTAATAACGATTAGGAATTAAGTACGAAAATTAAGATAGTCTCATTATATGTAAACTAGGTCGAAGCAATAGCTCTGCTTACTTAACAATTAACTGCCAGCTTATGAGTACTACTGGAAACTGTTAAATTAATATCAATATTAAAATAACACTGACGGATGTCAGCTATGACAGCGATTTCTGATGCATTATGGTCATATGAACAAAGTAGTAAATGCCGTGAGCGTAGGTTTCGCTTTAAAATTAGTTGATGAATTAGCATAATATTTACAATTATTTGCTGTTGAAATAACCAATGAAATTAGTTCTTTTAATAGAAAACTCTGTTAGGTTGTCGATGATCTGTAATCTTTACAGAATATTGTTGACTTGAAACCAGCATTTTCTCTCCTGTTGAAATTACTAAAAAAAATTTCCTCTTGAACAAAAAAAAATCCGAAATGTCTGTTAGGTCAGGAACAGCAAATACAATTGATATTACAAGCGCTATTTCTTTCGGTGTGCTGGTCTTGATATCCCTGATATTATTAAGTACAACAAAATTTTGTTGTAAAACTGTGAGCTCTCACTGTTAATAAATGTACTTAAATTGTTTCACTTTCATTTTTTATTTATTTTATTACCCAAAATGGTGTTTGTAGTAAAGCTTTCATTGTTTTTGTTTGATGTATTTGAATTTTGGCATATATGGAAAAATTTTGCATTATTTGAAAAAAAAAAAAAAAAATTATAACAAAACTGAGAGCGATAATGCAAACATATATAACATAAATATTTATTACATTCGTAAATGAAAGATCATAAATATTTATACTAAATGAAAGTGAAATAAGTTTTGCCGTTAAACCAAAAAACACATTTTTTGGAACTGTATCAATTTTTGTTAACTGTAAGTTGCCCTTGCAAATATATACAAAAAAAAAAAACACCTAAAAATATCTATTATATTATATTATATAGATTCGCATTTAGCACATAACTATTCAGTTTACTGATAGCTAAACAAAAGAAAACAAGTAAGGACGGGACTGTCTTCGGCTGTGCCGAAGACTTCATACCTTTCATGAATGGGGCTGAACAATAATCTTATCCCGTTCGTAATCTCCAAATAATAGGATGTATAAGATAGGAAATATATAGTGAACAGATGTACATACCTAAACGATTTTTAATATAAATATAAAATAAAAAAAGGCAAAAACCCCCTTATCTGACGATCGGTTGTATGGGATATATATTATATATAGCTCCGATCGAAATGATTTTTACAGCAAATCTTCTATGATATATTAGAATATATATTACCAAGGTTCACGTTTTTATATTGGAAACTAAGGGAGAAATGGCCAAAAACCTTTCTATCTGAACGATCGGTTGTATTGGATAGGCATATGCTATATACATATAGCTCCGATCAAAGTGATTTTTTCATGAAATCTTCTATGATATATTAGAATAAATATCACCAAGTTTAACGTTTTTATATTGGAAATTAAGGGAGAAATGGCCAAAAACCTTTCTATCTGAACGATCGGTTGTATTGGATAGGCATATGCTATATACATATAGCTCCGATCAAAGTGATTTTTTTATGAAATCTTCTATGATATAAATAAATAAATGTAAGGCGCGATAACCTCCGGAGAGATCTAAGGCCGAGCTTATCTTCCAATTTGCGTCGTGCTCGTCTTGATTTTCCCTACAAATTTTCCGGACGGGACCGTCATGTTTTATGCCGACTCCGAACGGCATCTGCAAGGCAGATGAGTTTTCACTGAGAGCTTTTCATGGCAGAAATACACCCGGAGCGCTTGCCAAACACTGCCGAGGGGCGACCCCGCTTAGAAAAATTTTCTTCTAATTGAAAAACCTTATTTCTAAAATTTTTGATGTTGCTTTGCCCGGGGTTTGAACCCAGGGCATCCGGTGTGGTAGGCGGAGCACACTACCATCACACCACGGTGGCCGCAATGAAATATTAGAATAAATATCACCAAGTTTAACGTTTTTATATTGGAAATTAATTGGAAATGGCAAAAATCTTTCTTTCTGAACGATCGGTTGTATGGGATATATACTGTATATAGCTGCGATCAAAGTGATTTTTTCAGGATATCTTCCATGATATATTAGAATATATATCACCGAGTTTCACGTTTAAACTTTCTAAATTGCGGCAGAAATGACCAAAACCCCCTTATCTGAACGATCGGTTGTTTGGGATATATATTATACATAGCTCCAATCGAAATGATTTTTACAGGAAATCTTCTATGATATATTAGAATATATATTACCAAGGTTCAAGTTTTTATATTGGAAACTAAGGGAGAAATGGCCAAAAACCTTTCTATCTGAACGATCGGTTGTATTGGATAGGCATATGCTATATACATATAGCTCCGATCAAAGTGATTTTTTCATGAAATCTTCTATGATATATTAGAATAAATATCACCAAGTTTAACGTTTTTATATTGGAAATTAAGGGAGAAATTGCCAAAAATCTTTCTATCTGAACGATCGGTTGTATGGGATATATACTATATATAGCTCCGATTAAAGTGATTTTTTCAGGATATCTTCTATGATATATTAGAATATATATCACCGAGTTTCACGATTATACTTTCTAAATTGCTTCAGAAATGACCAAAATCGTCTTATCTGAACGATCGGTTGTATGGGAGATATATATTATAGTGGTCCGATCCTACCGTATCCGACAAATGTCTAATATAATCCAAAAATGTATCATTGTGCCAAATTTCATTGAGATATCTCAAAATTTGAGGGACTAGTTTGCGTTCAAACAGACAGACGGACGGACAGACGGCCATGGCTATATCAACTCAGTTCGTCGCTCTGATTAATTCAGTATACTTAATGGTGAGTCTATCTTCTATATTTCTCAACGTTACAAACATCGGACCAAAGTTAATATACCATTTCATGTTCATGAAAGGTATAATGAGCGAAATCGATATGCGCGTGTGAAGTAGCAATACAAAGCTTCTCGGAATTGAATTGATATAATGAAAAGCATTTTTTCTCTTGTCATGAAACTAAATAGCCAACGATTTACAATAAAAACAAGTAAGGAAGTCTAAGTTCGGGTGAAATCAAACATTACATACCCAGCTGTACACTTAAAATGCTGTTGTTGTTTGTTTTGTGTGCTTAATAGTGTTACAAGGCTGCGCAATAATACATATACATATGGTTCTATTCTGAACTAATTTTTCTTCGAGTTATGGCTCCCGAAATATAGAAAACTCTTTGTCATAAAAGGGGCGGTGCCACGCCCATTTTTTTAAATTTGTAGTTTTTCCTATTTATTGTTATAAATCCACTTGGAAAATGAAATACTATTGATATAAAGCTCTTTTTTGCAAAGATATAGCTTACTTTATTCGTTCACGACCCTTTTAAAAATCTTTTGTACAAAAGTGGGCGTGGTTATCATCCGATTTCGCTCATTTCAATACCAATCTATTCTGGGTCCAGATAAGCTCCTGTACCAAATTTGGTGAAAATATCTCAATATTTACTCAAGTTATCGTGTTAACGGACAGACGGACGGACGGACGAGCGGACATGGCTCAATCAAATTTTTTTCGTTCCTTATGATTTTGATACATGGAAGTCTATATCTATCTCGATTCCTTTATACCTGTACAACCAGCCGTTATTCAATCAAAGTTATAATACCCTGTGTACTCCGTAGATGTCCCAATTAGATTCGGCGAGATTAAGCGAAGGCGAGAGGTGCACATGATCGACCAAGCGGGAAAGGCGTGGGTTCAAGCGCGGGGCTGTAAAGTGTCGAAGATTATGTGTAGGTCTAACAACTTTAGACTAACACAGTTGCTCCTATCATTAAAAAGAGAGGACTGTAGACTCATGACGGGTATTATGACTGGACACTGCCTTCTGGCGTCACATGCCTTTAAACTAGGCTTGGTCAGTGATAGCAGATTTAGGAAGTGCGGGTTGGAGGAGGAAACGATCGAGCACCTTCTGTGCTCGTGCCCTGCACTTGCCAGGCTAAGACCCAGCTATTAGGTGTGATACAGCTGTCAGATCTAGAAGCAGCAAGTGGCTTAAGTCCTAGGAAGCTTCTAGTATTTGCCAAGAGGACGGAGTTATTTTATAACATAGGTCCTGCTTTTTGATAGGGTTTTTCAGTTTGGTCGGTAAAACAAACTTCCGGTAACACTACGGACTCAATTAGTCTATGTGAGGTCCTCATGGACCGGCCAGTTCAACCTACCTACCTACCCTATGTACTAGTACAGCTGGTTATAAAAAAATAGTATAAAGCTTAAGCCAATAATCAACACACATCAATAGGCGTGTTACATATACAAATAATAAAATAAAAGTAAATATATTTAAGTATACCACACATAGAAAGAGAATTACAACGCTTCGTATTAAAAGTTTTCTGATAACCCAGTTTCAATTTTCGCCAATTAACCATTCATGTATGCATTGTTAGATCTTTTTTGTATTTCCTCTTCATTGTTTTTTTTTGTTTTACAATTTGCTATGAAAATTTGAACAATTAAATACGCGGTAGCATGTAAGTAAATAAAGAATTTACATACATACATATATTAGGCGTAATTTTCCACACACATACACACGCAAATCAATTTATTAAAAAAAGTTGTGATTGCTATCGTAAAAAATTGAACCGTAACTTATTACAAGTAATTGTGTGTAACCGTTAAGGCCATTCGCAAATATACAAATGTACGGTCAAATGCGAGCTTATCGCCTATTTGTGTCTTTGCTAAAAAATTACGGTCTATTTGGTTTCGTGTGAATACTAAAAGCTACGCAAATGCATTCAACTTTTATTCTTGACATTTGGCGGGTAAAAATTTAGATGTAAACTTTTTTATGCTTTTTCATTCGTAGTATTACCTATACACAGACTAGCACTGCCGTGAACTCACGTAACATAGGAGACGGATCTTAGATATTTAACTCATATTTGCTTCATATATAAGTACCTGGGCGATTGAACTTAGTTCGGTAAGACTTTAATTTGCATCAGAAATCATGCAGCGTCGAGATATGCAACACATATTACGTCATAGGTTAGGTTAGGTTAGGTTGAACTGGCCGGTCCATGAGGACCTCACATAGACTGAATAAGTTCGTAGTGTTACCAGAAGTTTGTTTTAACGACCAAACTGAAAAACCCTATCAAAAACCAGGACCTACGTTATAAAATAACTCCGTCCTCTTGGCAAATACTAGAAGCTTCCTAGGATTTAAGCCACTTGCTGCTTCTAGATCTAACAGCTGTATCACTCCTAATAGCTGGACTCTTAACCTGGCAAGGGCAGGGCAAGAGCACATCAATCGTTTCCTCCTCCAGCCCGCACTTCCTACATCTGCTATCGCTGACCAAGCCTAATTTAAAGGCATGTGACGCCAGAAGGCAGTGTCTAGTCAGAATACCCGTCATGAGTATACAGTCCTCTCTTTTTAATGATAGAAGCAACTTTGTTAGTCTAAGGTTGTAAGACCTACACATAATCTTCGACACTTTACTGCCCCTCGCTTGAACCCACGCCCTTCCTGCTTGGTCGATCATGTGTACCTCTTGCCTTCGCTTAATTTCGCCCAGTCTAATTGGGACATCTATGGAGCAAGCTTCAAGGGATGTGCCCTTTTTAGCTAGTTCGTCCGCTTTTTCATTCCCATCTATTCCCATATGCCCTGGGACCCAATATAGATGTATGCTTCTCCCTGTCCCGATTCTCTCCAGAGACTGCTTACACTCTAACACGCATTTAGGTGCTGTGCTATGCGAGATTATTGCCTTAATTGCTGCTTGACTGTCAATATAAAAGTTAATACGATTGCAGCTTGAGCTATTTTCTTCCAGGTTTCTACTGCTTTGGTTACGGCTACTATTTCCGCTTGGAAAACGCTACAGTAATCCTGTAGTAAAGCCTGTAGGATCTGTGTATTTCCGGATCAGCACAGTATACCGCAGACCCTACTCCCTCCACTACTTTGGAACCAGCTGTGTACACATGTATCGCCTAGTCCGCCATTTGAGCACCCTTGCGTCAACCGTCCACCTCTATTGTGGCCTTAAGATCTTCCTCGAAGCGCAGATAGGGAATCAGATTACGTCATGACTATACTAAAAGATATTTCTTAGTAAAAATATTATATGAATTTTACTTCTCTTGATACCCATATTCGAACATTTAATATATGTTTTATTTTTGAATTCCAAACTGGTGGCAACATTGTCTTAAGTAGCAAGAAATAGACGAGAGCCATGAGATATTAAAGCACACAATTTTACAAATATAATAAGGTAACTCTTTATAGCAGCTCTAGGTCAAAATATTTCTAGTATTTCAGAATAATGACGCCAAATATGTTTGTTTGGTCGCTAGTTTGGCAAATGCTGTTTAATCTTAAAAGCATCAAATAGGTGGCAATCAAATACAAATAAACTTTGGGCCACTGTTCTTCGGTTACTAGATCGCCCTTTTAAGTTTTGTAGGAACTAGCGCAGGTCTTGAAATCTCCATCCTCTGGAGAAGGTATTAGTCCCACCAGTCATGTAGGCAGCGTCCTTTTTCTGAAGCGGTACAAAATGTTCCATTTAACCAATGGTATATCTGGCTCACCAAAAACCTAAGGTCTCGACATGTGTAGCATACATCTATAGGACACTGGTTATATGTCTGCCTCAAATCACGACGTAAACGATTTGGTTTCGCGCTACTAGATTGGAAGACATCAAAATACCTTGATGCTTGATGTTTTTATGCTAAAACCTGGTGCCGTAAAACCGTGGAGGCGTTAGTCAATCCCAAACCGTTACATCACGTAGATTGAATTGAACTGCATAATTGTTGGTTGGTTGCTGTGTTATCCAGATACTTAAGATCCGAGCCCAAATAGAGCGCCGAACGCTATTTTGATGCTATTTCTCTTGAAACCAATTGGTGCTGTTTTGAGTAAGGATGGTCGGTGCTCGGTTAAAGCTATTTGAATCTGCTGATATATTTTAAGGAGCATATAGCAACTTCTAGAAGTGTCGATAGTATATAACCATCCATAGTTTAAAACCTAGTGTGAGCTAGAGCTGGTCATTCGCACTGGTAGTGCATGACTGCTTTTTTCTGGCCTCATGACTTCTTTTTTTTTGATCTGCCCTCTCTTCTATTGCTGACGTAATTAAGATTGCTAGGTTATCTTGCAGATATTCGACGAGTACCTCTGGTTACTCTATTACTCTTGTTACTCACTAATGCATCTCGATCGCCTCCACAGCATCCAAAAGTGTCCCTGCCTTGCAAGTTTGTCTGCGTTTTCATTGCCCTCATTGTTCCTTTGACTAGTAACTCATGTTAGCATGATGTTTGCAGCTTCTAATGTCCTTAAACGAAGTGGGGGAAGAGTTCAGTGCTTGGTGGCTATCTGAGAAAATGCGTACCTCGCGCTCTCTTATCGAGTCTGGAAGAAGGACTGACAGCGATACCTTAAGTTGTTCAGAGAAGACACCAGCTTTCACATGTGTCGCATGACATTTAATTATGAGAAAGGGGCCTCTGCTCGTAGGGTGGGTTTTTCGGTAAGTGTAGGTATATTTAATTTTTCAAATTTGCGTAAATATTAAGTTCGCAGTTAAATATAATAGCCATTTGAATGGAAGCATTTCTGATTCATAGTAATGATCAATTTGCTAAAAAAACAACATACAGTAATGTTGAAATATTGAAAGCGCAAATTTGTTTGTTTTATAATATTTGCCAAATTTATCAGCAATTTTCCTTGGCAAATTTGTTATGCATCATTTTATAAATAGAATGTGTCAAATTGTGCGAGAGCGTGAAAATGGGATAAAACTGAAATAAGCCAAGAGAGCAAATACAACACAATAGCGCCTTAATGGTTAGGCGATTGTGATTTCAGCAGTTTGACCGCGTTTCGATTCCCGGTAAAACATGTTGAAATAAATAAACGTTACGAAATTGCCCGACGATGATGACGTGGCGGTTTTAGAAATGGTACCAACACAATATGCCAGTAAATGTTTCCTTCTTGTCAGGTTTTCCTAATAAAACCAAAGATAATAATTGAATGGCAATTATCATTATCATTTATCGGTGTTAAGCTCATTAGTTCTTTAAAAAAAAAAAAAAAAAAAAAAATTTTTTTATAAATAATTTAATCAGCTGTTTTTTAAAATTACGGGGTTTTCGACAGAAATAAAAATTAACTGATTAAATGTTACATAAAAATAGCGAAGAGTTAAAGTGACAAAAGCAATAATCAAAAAAATTAGAACGTTTTCATATTGAAATTTTGGAACGTATAGGAACAGCCCTTCTCAAAACTTGGTGCTGATGGTAAATTTGCTGCATTTTTTCGCCGTTATTCACATATCACGGGTTTTCAGAGACTTTGTGGCAACCCCTCCCGCCATTCAATTCAAATAATTACACTACACATTCCTTTGATCTAATGCCTTTTTAGAATATAGTCCATTCATACTTGCGAATAATATACCCGCAAATGCTTCCATTAGGCCAATCACTGTAAGATTCCACTCAAGTACGATGATTACAAAGCCACTTTTCCGCTTAACTTTGTTCTAACGAGAGTCCACTTTCTTAATTACAAAAAGTTGTTCTTCAAGTGTAATAAAGACGATGTCATGAACTTAGCGCAACAGCGAAGCTTTCGTTACCAATTAAAGTACATTACCCATTAAAGTAAAATACTTCATAACCACATACAATAGGGTGACTCAGATGCATTTAGCGAAAAAAATAGTTTTAATACACATAACACTGAAATCATCATAGGAAGCTGAATTTGAGTCTTAGTAGTTCGACACAAGGATGTCGTGCTCAGCTGAGTGGACAGATGTGACGTGTGGAATCCCAAAGTCCCTACGTGTGGGCACCTGTGGTTATGTGCTGTCATCCAGATGATTTTGATTATAAAGTAGTTCTTTGTTTCAAGATTGAGAAATCTCTGTAACCAGAACCCATAATAGTATTTTAAATCTTATACTTTTACACAGTACTTGGCAGGTATACATTGTACCACCTCACTGCTGTGGTTGGTGCTTAAATCGCGAACATACGTCTTGAAGGTTTAAAGGACTGTCTATCTGCACCGTCGCTGATCGCCGCGATTTAATTGATACTTGGTAGTAGGAGTAGATATTGACTTCCCAAGGAGTATGTTTATATGTATTTGGACCTCGATTCTTGCATGGACGAGCTATGAATCAACCTGCGAGTTAAGAGAAGAGTGATGCCAGACGTTTACATATATTGAAGCTGCTATGTTATGGCAGATATTGCTGACGACACTCTAGCAGCGCAGTTTCAATATCAATGTTATACGGTTTTGGGGATAATTACGAGCATGGTTATCAAGTTATAAAGTTAAAAATGTTTGCTGTATGGCTGTTTTACATTTTGTTATACCAAAAAAATACCGAAATAATCCAAATACAGTGCGGATGTGCTACCAAAGCATTACCGATATGACCCCGAAAAAGTTTCAAAAAGATACAGAGAATGTTACGAATTGTTACTATTATTAATATGGTCCCGAGAGGATATGGAAATTATAAAAAAATATTTCCGAAATGATGTTGCCCATAATAGCGAAATTGTTTCGAAAGAACCAGAAAATCACTCGAAAATATTCGCGAAACATTCGAAAAAGTAGTCCCGAATTAATGTTCATATAGGCCAGAATCGATCACAAAATTATTTCTTACAGAAGCTAGCAATACTCGGAAGATAGTCCCTTATTAATCGGACGATATTCTTGGAATGTTTCGAAAACAATATCGAATGGGCCCCGAAGTTATCAAGAAATAGCTCCGTAGTGGCCTCAAACTGGTTTCGGATATAGTCATGGTACCAAAATACTTGCGATTCGGACCCAAAATAAAATCTGATATTATTGCAAGGGACCGGAAGATTTCCTCTTTATTCAAGCAACAAGAAATAACTATTATTTCCCGAGCGAAATAAAAAACTTCAAAAATAACGATAATCCTCTAGTTTTATAGCAAAACTCAGAAAAATATAAATAAGTTTCCGATCAAAATAAAAAACTCCAACAATAATAACTATTTTCCGAGTGAAATAAAAAAAATCCCAAAAAAATTTATTTTCAAAGAAATAAAAACATAAAAAATAATAATTTCTTTCCCAGAAAAACTCCAAGCGAATTAGATAAATAAACAAAAAAAAAATATTTTTATTGCCAGAGAAATAAAAAGCTCGAAAAATAAATGTTGTTTAAAAAAAAAAACTTTTAAAATGATAAGTATTTACGGAGCGAAATAAAAATAATAATTATTTTTACCAGAGAAATAAAAAACAACAATAATAATTATTTGGCGATCGAAATGAAAAACACGAAAAATATTAATTATTTTCCGACCGAAATAAAAAAAAATTGTCCGAGCGAAATAAAAAAATTTCGAAAATTAATAATTATTTTCCCAAAGAAATAAGAAACTACAAAAATATGAAAAAATGATAAAAAAATTATTTTCGGATCGAAATAAAAAACTATTAAAATTATAATTACTTTCTTAGCGAAACCTGTATATATTTATTATTCCTTGTTTATAAAAGTTTTATATGTAGTTATAGTCAGAAAAATTAAAAAATGAGGGTGGAATTACCCATTCGGTGTGTTTATTTTTGTTTAAATTTTAACTAATAACAGTTATTAGCAGTCCCTGTTGTTAAATATAAAATGGTCCTTATTACATTGACCTACTTAAAAATCATCCCAAAACCCCCAACTGTGTATTTTCATCGCAAAAAAAAGTTTTCTTATAATAATTCGCATAACCGCAATGTATTTGCAGTTTTTCCTTTAGCAAATTAAATTTCAACTTGACACTGGCACTGGCAGTCACACAGGGCTATCTCAGTTACGCATCGCTGCGCCTGACGGCTATTGTGTGAACTTTGTAGTAGAACTTTTACTTAACATTTTTTCGTTCAATTTGAATGAACAAAGTATCTACGCGCTAGAAAAGGCAAAGTCCGACTTAGCTTACAAAAAAAACTAAGTTCTTTTTTTTAACATTCACACATATTTACAATGTACGAAACTTTAGCACATAATGTGTGTCCCTATTATTTGGTGGTTTAGCGTGCAAAAACGGGTAGAGCACCACCCTGCAAATGCGAAACCCAAACTCATTAGGGAGCTAAAACTAACGTGAAAAGAGTTGTGTATAACCCATTTACGGCCATCTACTAAATAAGCATTTACATCCCAGCCAGCATTTTTTCAAATTTTGATAAAAAAATATTCAAATATCATACCCTAAGATGATTAAAAACGGTCAAATTTAAAAGCATTTTCTGTTCGAATATTAGCGTATCGTCGGGAGAAAAATGTACCACAAATATGATTATTCTTGAATAATCATTTATGATTCATATTTCGAAACGCTTTTTATTCATATTTGATATCATTGTAAAATTGAGCTTTAATTGTTTTAGAGTAATATTTGACTGCTTTTCACAGCCATTTTCTGATCATATTCGTGAATATATTTCAATCGTTTTGGTTTAGGTTTTTGACTCATTTTTGAATGCGATTATGATGCATTTATTCTTCATATCTCATTCAAAATAAGATACTACATAATAATCTTATTTCATCAGGGGAATAAAGCATGCGGAAGTGAGCTATTTGAACCACAAAATTACTCGCAAACAAACTTGACCGATATTCAACTGCGACTACAACATCCAACATCAGCTATGATCGTCAATATCTTAAAATACGATACGGTACGGGATGTTGAAGACATATCCAGGTACATATGTCAAGAGAGTTTCACTTACCTGGTCAAATAGCTCACAACTTTTGTATTGTCCAACTATTGTGTATTATCTGGGAAGCCGAAGGTGTAGAAATGGTTGGAGAAATCTTCGGGCATGAGCAGCATTTGCATTAAATTGTCTTAATAATAAAAATTTAATATAAATATTTTTTCTGAACTTCATGATTGAAAAAATGTGTGTATGTGAAAAAAATAAGTTTTTCAATGAAAAGTAAAATTTTAACAAGTATAAAACTCATTATTCAGTTAACAAATATAGTCAGAAAAGATTCAGAAAGGTGAATTAAAAATAATTATAAATGTTTGATCACCTAAAGTAAACACATTTGATTCAAATATGATTCCAAAATGTGATTGAAAAACTATATTCAGTTTTTGTTCATCGAAAGGTAAGCATATTTGATTATTCTTTTTGTTGACTTTTATGAAATATTAAAATTTAATCATCAAAGGACTTCAAGAATGATTCCAAAACGTGATCGAAAAATGATTTTCAGTTTTTGATCATCAAAGTTATTCATATTTGATTATTTCTTTTGTTCAATTGTATGATAACTCATTATTTAGTCAGAAAGAAGAATCAAATTGTATTTATATGTAGGGAAATTCAAAATGCCGTGTGGGATACTTATTTGTATGTTGTTGTTATGTAAAATGTAAGTATTGTAGTTTCACAGCTGAGCTATCACGTTTAGAACAAGTAAAAGCCCAGTTTTATGTTCCAGTTATTGCTCTCCTATTTTTGGTTTATTGTTGTTAACTTTTGCCAGTTATGAGGGGCTACCTGTTAACATTTAAGTAATTTATTATATTCTGGATTGTGTAGCAAGCAGTAAGTCCGACAGCATTTCGTTATTCTGAAATTTAATTAGGTTACACTTGGTTGATTGCGGTAATGAATGCCGATACAATTTCTTACGAGCTCTGTTTGTTTGTATTCAAGTTTTTAAAATTCTCATATGCAGGTTTGCAAATGTCATTGTTTTTGTAGGTAAGTGTAAGGATGGAGATTTTGGGGTGCATTGTTTCAGGTTTCTTTATTGTTTTAAATTGAAGTTGGTTGACTTGATGACTCTTGTAAACTTTTATTCACTAAAATTGTGCGCCCAGAATGACTAATGATCAATCAAGAAGCAAGTCATGGTACATTCACCTTTTCTTTGAACCCATTCATTTTACTGTGGTTAAGGTTCAAAGTCACGTCATTCGGGTATAAATTTATGTAATCTTTTTTGTATTACATCAAGAACTGAGTTATTTGTAAAATGCGCACCTTGAAATGAACGAACTTTTATTAGGGGGGGAGATACGTTGAAGAGAACGTGAGATTTCCAGACCAGTAACAGAAGATGTAGGAAGTTCGGGCTGCAAGAAGAAACTGCTGACCACGTGTTGTGCGCTCCCGAACTCAAGGCTTCAGCTACTATGGGCGGTAGACAGAGTAACCAGATGTCGAGGCAGCTTTTGAGCAAGGTCCCTGAAAGCTTCTAGTAATTGCCAAAAGTACGGAGTTATTTCAAAACATTATTGGGTGTTTCCGACTAGCGAGTTAATCAGATGGACGTAGTCGCACTCGCAATAGGCTATATGATATGCATCATTCCATTCCAAAGATTGTAAGAACGGTATTATAATGGTACTGCGACAAGGACTTTGTTTTTAAGAGATACTTAATGTGCGATTCAATGGATTGTCAAAGCTATTTATAGCTTCTCCAATCTGATTGTCAACCTCACATACCGGCGGTGAGTTCTGTTTTTTTAGCAGACGAAGCTCTGGCAACCTAAAGTTCCTCAGGGAAGGAGGTAATTGCATTACTTAGAAGGTTCAGAGTGCTCATGGGAAATCGTTCCCAAAAGTCGGGCTAATATGATGCTATTTTGCGGAATGTGCCAGCAAAGAACTATCATAATTGATGCATCTTCACAAAACCTGCGAAGAGGCTTCTTATCTCTGCAAGAAAAAGAAGCTGGCATCGAAAAAACCAGTGCTCCAAGTAGCTTAATAGTTGGGTGGGAGATCAGATAGGCATCTCGCGCTCATGACGCTGAGTACTTCATTAACATGTAAAACTATAAGAAAATGTTCCAGTATATACTCGTGGGGTTCGTTGTCACAGCAATATTGGAGGCAATGAGAAATAGTGAGAGTTAACAAATCTGATGCTACACTAGAAATAACTGAGGCAGTCACAATGTATCACTAACTTACAAAATACAAAAAATTAAGCATTCGAAATTGGTACTATGTAAATGGAACAGAATAAAACAAATTCAGAATTACAAGCATGGCGCCCATGCAGACACGGTAAACTAGGTGATATATTGAGTGTTTCAGTGGATTTTGGCATAAGACATCACTTACTTATCATCAGAAAACTCTTAGGCTCAAAAAGTAAAAGGTAATAAAATTTGCTATAAACTGTGCATACAACACTTTTTGCTAGGCCCTGCAGATTTAAAGATAATGAACAATCATTACGGATTTTTTCAATTTTTTTTGTAAAAATATAATAAAATTTGTACTTCGCGAGGAAGGATCTCGAAAACTTTTTATTTTTTTGCAGATTTTTTTCTTTCCCTCTCAGCTTTGTTTTCTCACAAAAAAATAAGCTCTCACTCAACAAAATCTATACACTAATACAAAAGTTATAAGCATTCAAGTAAATATATCCATTTAATACTTAAGTACCCTACTGTTACATATGTGTTAGTATTCGTATATCAGTTAGTTAGTAGGTAGATTTTCGAAGGGTTATTAGATACAAAAAACTGTTAGTGTCATTTTCCCAAACCCAGGGTACATTTCAAGCAAGAGCATATTTTTAAGGCAGGTAGTGTTTTCTTTGTAGAACTTGGGAACCTTTTTATCTAGGTAGGCTTGCATTTTTACTTGATCTAAGTATAAATAATAGTACATGCGCCTTGTTGCTTCATAATATCTGCAAGGCTCGCCGGATGCTTTTCAGTTCATAACTGCAGTTTATAAGCCGTCATTTACTTAAAAATATAATATGAATAAAAGGGCGCGAGAGATTGAATGTACAAATGATCCAGATATATTCTGTTTCATCTGCGGTCGATTTATCGTTAAAAGGATGCGACGTGTGTTTTCAAATACTTTGAAAGTTACATACTATAAATATTTTGTAATTGAGCCTAAAAACAATGAAAAGCCATGGAAACCGAATACTGTGTGCACCACATGTCGAGTCGAATAGATTTTTCGGAAACCGGTACAAAAAGGTGCGTTGTAAAAATTAGGAATTTGCTCCCTTTTAATGCATAGCTGACTAATTTCTGAAACTATCTATTTAGGCGACGTATGAAATTTATTACACCAATGAAGTGGAGGGAACCAACTTGCCATTCACCGGACTGCTATATTTGTACTAAAAAAGTGCTTGGGGTTGGAAAGTCAAGAAAAGTAACCTATGCGAACGTATCTACAGTGTCATTACCAGAACTAAATTCAATGGAAGCTACATACATTGCCAGAATCAAATTTAACTTTTGTTCCGGCTCCAGTTTCTTTGTCAACAGCAGTATCTGATTACGCGGCATCACGTTGTACTGAATTTCAAACGGAAAACGAAAGAAACTCTTTGTCACAAGCACAGCTCAATGATTGGATAAGGGATTTGGAATTGTCAAAGGAAAAGGCCGAACTACACGCCTCTCGTATGCAACAATTTAAATTTGTTTCATCCGATGTTAAGGTAACATATTATAAAACTCGTCACGGACAATTTTCCAAGTACTATACGCAGGAGGACAGTTTTTGTTACTGCAAAGGCATTGCTGGTCCATTCAAACAGTTTGGTGAACCATATGATTCAAAAGAGTGGCGATTGTTCATAGACGGCCGTGTTATCGCATATTGGCAATCAAAAGCCATCTATCCCGATAGCGCATGCAGTAAATACGAAGGAAACGTATGAGATAATGCAAAAATTGCTCAAATTAATCAAATACGAAGAACATGATTGGAAAATATGTGCCGATATTAAAGTCGTTGGAATGCTATGTGGTCTACAAAGTGGATACACAAAATACAGTTGATTTATATGCAAATCGGATAGCCGAGCTCGTCAAGACCACTACATCATAAAGGATTGGCCAGAACGCATCGAATTTCAAGTTGGGGTAGATAACATAAAATACTCCCCACTTATAAAGAAGGAAACAATAATTCTACCTCCGCTACACATCAAGCTCGGCCTTAACAAAAACTTCGTCAAGGCTTTGGAGAAAGAAGGCGAAGCTTTTCATCATTTGAAGACAATCTTTCCAGAGATTTCAGAAGCAAAAATAAAGGAAGGGATTATTGTGGGACTGCAAATAAGGAAAATGATGACCAATAACCATTTCAAAGAACTATTACCACCAGTGGCGGCAGCAGCGTGGGATTCTTTTGAAAAGGTCGCTACTTCTTTTTTAGGCAAACACAAAAGTCCTAACTACGAGATGATAGTGAACGACTTAATCAAAAACTATGCGAAAATGGGTAAACATCATCATCCAGTTCCGAACAAATAAGAAAGAGAGAAATGTAAACAAAAAAATTGTTCTGAATTGAAAGACAAATCCAGCCTAAGAAAATTATATACTAATGTGTCACTTATGTATTTATCTAATATACTTTTTTATTTTCTTTCAGGAGTAAATATGTCTTTAAAAATTCATTTTCTACACTCCCATTTAAATTTTTTCCCGCCAAATCTTGGCGACGAAAGTAACGAGCATGGCGAAAGGTTTCACCAGCAAATGTAAATGATTGAAAGTCGTTATCAAGGATTCGGGGATGTCGCTATGATGGTTGACTACTGTTGGTTTCTCATAAGAGAAACCGATCCTAGTCTAAATAAGCGTCAAAACAAGATACATATCTTTTTCAATTATAAAATAAGATCATAGAGTTAAGACAGAATTATATGTACATATGCTATTATTTGTAGGGTACTTAAGTTTTACTATATGGATATACTTATTTGAATGCTTATAACTTTTGTATTAGTCCATCGATTTTGTTGATTGAAAGCTTATTTTTTTTTTGTAGTAAAACAGAGCTTAGAGGGAGAAAAATCTGCAAAAAAATAAAAAGTTTTCGAGATCCTTCCTCGCAAATTACAAATTTTGTTTATATTTTTACAAAAAAAATTGAAAAATCCGTAATGGTTGTTCGTTATCTTTGAATCTGCAGGGCATAGCAAAAAGTGTTGTATGCACAGTTGAAAGAATTCCTGTGAAAAATTTTATTAAATAAATTTGCTTCAATAGCAGCACCTTTAAATAAACTTAGCAGAAAAAGAGTGGAATTTAAATGGGATGAATCGTGCGATATAGCATTTGAAAAACTTCGAAAATCTTTAATTTCTCTTCAAATTCTCCAATACCCAGATTTCAAAAAGGAATTTATAATTACAGTCGACGCTTCAAAAATTGGTTATGGTGCCATTATAAACCAAAATAAAGATGACATTGACTTACCAATTTGCTTTGCGTCAAAATCATTTAATAATTCAGAACAAAAGAAATCAATAATTGATTTAGAGCTTTTAGCTGTATTTTTTGCTATAAAACAATTCATACCATACGTATATGGCACACACTTTACCGTCAAGTCTGATCATCGTCCATTAGTTAACTTGCTTACTATGAAAGACCCCTCTTCAAAACTTTCACGTATTAGGCTTGAACTATCAGAACACAACTTCACTATTGAATACATAAAAGGTAAAACGAACGCAGGCGCAGATGCACTTTCTCGCATCATAATAGAAGAAATTAAAAATTCAGGAAAATCAATTTTAGCGGTACAGACTAGATCACAAACAAAACAATACGAATTAAGGCAAAAACAAATAGACAAAGAAGAAAAAGTAAAGAAAAACATAACATTACAAGTTTATGACAATTTTTCAGATAAATTTTCAAAGAAAATACCCAGAGCAAAAATCCCAAATAAGTTATGATAAAAGTGGTAAAATTACAAATTTTAGATAAATGCGCATTTAAAACACAAAAAAATTGAGTTAATTAAGGTTGCGTGTGCTAATAAAATAGTACATTTAAATGAATCACTTTTGAAGCTCCAAAAAGAAGCTGGCAAGCGCAACATTAATATAATTGCATTGCAAAAAAATTATAATCTTTTCAAATATTTTTCGATATCAGATCTGAAAACCACGGGGAATAAAATTTTAAAACATTTAGAAATCATCATAACCGAACTCATAGAAACCGTGACAGATGAAGACAAAAAACAAAAACTTATAACAATTTACCATACCGACACAATTTTAGGAAGACATTTCGGTAGCAAAAATGTTTATGCAAAACTCAGAACCAAATATTATTGGAAAGGTATGACGCGCGACATAGCGAAATTTGTTAAAAACTGCGAAAAATGTCTAGTGAATAAGGTAAAGCCAAAAACAAAAGAAAATTTAGTCATAACCGAAACACCCTGTAAGCCATTCGACATTGTTGTCATTGACACAATATGGCCTCTACCAAAATCCGATAATGGTAACAAGTTCGCTGTAACCATTACATGCGATCTCAGTAAATACTTGGTAACGATTGCGATACCTGATAAAAGTGCAAAAACGGTTGCCTCAGCTATTTTTGAAATTTTCATACTAATATATGGCATTATAAAAAACTGATTTGGGCACAGAATACAAAAATGAAATTTTGTCAAAGTTAACAAAATTATTAAAAATGGAACACAAATTTTCCACAGCGTACCATCATGAAACTCTTGGCATAGTAGAGCGAATCCACCGAGTTTTTAACGAATATTTAAGATCTTATCTAAATTCCGACTAGGAAATATTTCACTTTTCTTCATAACACAACAGCAAACACAGTATTCGATAATAAGTTCTCACCATACGAATTAGTCTTTGGCAAAGCAGCTAATTTATCAAACGAACTGAAAACCGATACATCGGGTCTATTTACAACATAGAAAACTATTCGAAAGAAGTTAAATTTCGTTTTCAAAAAAACTCACGCATTAGCAAAAAAAGCCGTTACAGAACACAAATTAAACAAGTATGGAAGGTTAAGTTCGAGTGTAACCGAACATTACATACTCAGTTGAGAGCTATGGTGACAACATAAGGGAAAATAACCATGTAGGAAAATGAACCGAGGGTAACCTTGGAATGTGTTTGTATGACATGTATATCAAATGAAAGGTATTAAAGAGTATTTTATGAGGGAGTGTGCCATAGTTCTATAGGTGGACGCCATTTAGGGATATCGCCATAAAGGTGGATCAGGGTTGACTCAAGAATTTGTCTGTACGATATGGGTATCAAATGAAAGGTGTTAATGAGTATTTTAAAAGGGAGTTATCCTTAGTTCCATAGGTAGGCGCCGTTTCGAGATATCGCCATAAAGGTGGACCAGGGGTGACCCTATAATTTGTTTGTACGATATGGGTATCAAATGAAAGGGGTTAATGAGCATTTTAAAAGGGAGTGGGCGTTAGTTCTATAGGTGGACGCCTTTTCGAGATATCGCCAAAAAGGTGGACCAGGGGTGACTCTAGAATGCGTTTGTATAATATGGGTATCAAACAAAAGGTGTTAAGGAGAATTTTAAAAGGGGGTGGGGCTTAGTTCTATAGGTGGATGCCTTTTCGATATATCGCCATAAAGGTGGACCAGGGGTGACTCTAGAATGTGTTTGTACGATATGGGTATCAAATTAAAGGTATTAATGAGGGTTTTAAAAGGTAGTGGTGGTAGTTGTATATGTGAAGGCGTTTTCCAGATATAGACCAAAATGTGGACCAGGGTGACCCAGAACATCATCTGTTGGATACCGCTAATTTATTTATATATGTAATACCACGAACAGCATTCCTGCCAAGATTTCAAGGGTTTTTTATTTCGCCCTGCAGAACTTTTTCATTTTCTTCTACTTAATATGTTCTAAAGTTATATTTTGCGTCAATAAACCAATCCAATTACCATGTTTCATCCGTTTTTTTGTATTTGGTATAGAATTGTCGCATTTTTTTCATTTTTCGAAATTTTCGATAAGTGGGCGTGGTCATGGTCGGATTTCGGCCATTTTTTATACCCATACAAAGTGAGTTCAGATAATTACGTGATCTGAGTTTAGTAAAGATATATCGATTTTTGCTCAAGTTATCGTGTTAGGGGCCGAGCGGAAGGACAGAAGGTCGACTGTGTATAAAAACTGGGCGTGGCTTCAACCAATTTCGCCCTTTTTCACAGAAAACCGTTATCGTCCTAGAGTCTTAGCCCCTACAAAATTTCACAAGGATTGGTAAATTTTTGTTCGACTTATGGCATTAAAAGTATCCTAGACAAATTAAATGAAAAAGGGCGGAGCCACGCCCATTTTGAAAAATTCTTTTATTTTTGTATGTTGTTGCTCCATATTATTACTGGAGTTGAATGTTGACATAATTTACTTATATACTGTAAAGATATAAACTTTTTTTTTAAATTTGACTTAAAAATTTTTTTTTTTTAAGCGGGCGTGGTCGTTCTCCGATTATGCTAATTTTTATCAAGCATAAATATAGAAATAGCAGTAACGTTCCTGCCAAATTTCATCATGATATCTTCAACGACTGCCAAATTACAGCTTGCAAAACTTCTAAATTACCTTCTTTTAAAAGTGGGCGGTGCCACGCCCATTGTCCAAAATTTTACAAATTTTCTATTCTGCGTCATACATTCAACTGACGTACTAAATTTCATCGCTTTATCCGTGTTTGGCAATGAATTATCGCACTTTTTCGATTTTTCGAAATTTTCGATATCGAAAAAGTGAGCGTTGTTATAGTCCGATATCGTTCATTTTAAATAGCGATCTGAGATGAGTGCCCAGGAACCTACGTACCAAATTTCATCAAGATACCTCAAAATTTACTCAAGTTATCGTGTTAACGGACGGACATGGCTCAATAAAATTTTTTTTCGATAATGATGATTTTGATATATGGAAGTCTATATCTATCTCGATTCCTTTATACCTGTACAACCCACCGTTATCCAATCAAAGTTAATATACTCTGTGAGCTCTGCTCAACTGAGTATAAAAATCAAACCGGATATAGCAAATGTTCACAACCAATATCTGTCAAGGTGCTTGAAAAAGAACCCCGCGACAAGCATTGTTGTATCTGCATTGGTCCTCATACCGTAATAGGTATTGACGGTGTTAACGTCACGTTAATTAATGACAAAACGAAAAAGGAAGAAAATAGTCCATAAAAATATAATAAGAAAAATGAACTAAATCAAATTATTTAAATTTAAAGTTAATTTAAAATTATTTCTTACTGTTAAATTAGAAATAAAAATTCATTCCAAATTTGAGAAAAAAAAAACCAAAATGAAATCAAATAAATTTAAGTCAAGATTAAACCTTAAGAATTTAATGCTTAAACTAGATTTAAACATATGAAAAAAAAATAATAATAATTTTTGAAAATTATATTACATGAATTTAAAATCTGCTTTAGAATAGCCTTAAACTTTTAAAATACTTTTAAAAATTTTTTTTTAGAAAAAAAAAATAACATCACTTTTGGGACAGAAGAATTTGGCCAATGCTTCTTTTCCAAAGAGGGATGATGTAAGGCAACCCTTATGGTAAGTGTTGCTTGACCATTAAGTCAAGCAATGCTTATTAAACACAACCATCATTCATAATGAGGGTTACCTTACAAAATGTCAAACTGAATGATGCCAGAATATGTGCTAGTGTTCATCTGAACGGTCGATCTAATTTTACTTGTGATAGATGTAATAAATTGGAAATACTCAAAAGCTCTCAGTTAACTTACTTTTGTGATTTTTAATAACTTTTTATTAAAAAAACTGTAAACGTTATTCATCTAAATCAGTGGAACAATCTTTATTTCAAATCTATGGTAACAAATGTGAGTAAGCTAATGCTAGCAATTGTGAAGATTTTTCGACTGAAACCATTTTGGAATTGTTCAATTCGTTCTTGAGATATATATGATTAAGTGGACCCAATTTTTATTTTTTTTGAAAAAACGGCTATTCGTAAATATCTCAAAAACGTTACCATAGAATTAAAAATAACCTTGATTTTCGGAATCAGGGGGTGATTTTACATAGGAATTTCATAATGGCGTATCTGGTGCATTTTGGCTGTAAACCAGTGTAATTACACAGTAAATATTCCTTTGTTTGTCTCATTATTGCGTATGGATGTACGGGGTTGTAATCACTCAATGTCAAAAAGACAATAAATATGTAAAAATATATAGGAACAATGTTTATGTACATATGCATATTCACCATATTTGTAAGTACATACAAAGGTATATAAATATACACAACCGTGTTTTTTCATTTTTACCTTTACACTTTTTGTTACTTACATACGTTAATTGATGATAAATAATTGCATATTGCTGATTAGCGATCGCGAATTCTTGGAGATTACGCAATTAATATACTGTGGACCCTGAAAGTGATAATACACTTTCATACAAAAACATACATATATCTATGTTATTTTTCTAAGTTATCTAAACAAATGTAAAAGCATCGTGACTCAACAGAGCTATTTATAAATAAACATTCTATGTATGTATTGCTGATAAGAATTAAAATATTCATTTTCGTTTGCATTTCAATGCAAACAATTTGTAAATTTTATTCATTTGTTGTTGTTTTAATATCTTTAAAATAGATGTAGAGGGTGCCACAAAACGTAGAGCAATTTTTATGTGCGAATATCAATGCCTACATTAATCAAAATCTTAAATTTTCGAGAGATCCATATTTGAAATATATCTCCATATATATATATATATATATATATATATATATATATATATATAATGTATATTTGAAATATTTAAAAATTTGGTATTAAACTCGCTTACGCTACGCACAACATTGATATGAACGAACGTAAATTTGGTGATGTAGCGGCAAGAAGTGTGATTATGTGAGTCGTAAATCAGCTGCCCAACACATTTGTTTGTTTGTCATGTGTGGTGTTGATTTCACCATACATTGAGTGTCTTGCACTTGTTTGAGTAGGTACCAGCTAAATAATAGCATGGAAAAGAAAGAGTGGATTGTGGCTATCGCATATTAAAGTATGGTGAAATTTTTTAAACGTAAACCATGGTGAAAGCAATACACGCCATTGTGATAGAAACTAAGTGTGATATCTTAGCTGTCAACTGCCTGACAGGATGTTCAATATGGCTACTTTTTAGCGTTTTGACAGGGTGTTCAATATGGCGACGCATAGGGCCGCCTATCTTCAGCGGGTGATAGAAAGAGATACAGAATGAGACAGCGATAATCAATTACAAATCAGGTGATCCAATCACTTTGGAATTTTGACGTCTATGCAGAAGATATCACACTTAGTTTGATTCACAATGATACACGCATTGTCGAGTTCAAATGAGTTCTCTTTTGTGCTATGCAAATGCATTTGACGCACACTGTATAAAAATATACTAAAACATTAAACTTCGTTAAAATAAAAATCTAAATTGCTGGGAATTTGACCTATTTACATATATAACCCGTCTCGAAAATATAAGTAAAAAACTCTATTGATAAATTTAGTGGTGTAAGGTCAATGGTCATAACGTCAATTGACTTTATGTCCACTTCAATTAATATGCAATGGTCACAACATCGCATTTCAAATGGTTACAATGTCAGCGACCATCCTGCTTTTCCGAAATTGTCATAAGGTAAACTAAGCGTTTTATTATATTCGCTATATTTTTGTTCAGTGGAACTTTTTTTTAACAAATTATCGGAATTATCCTTTGTCTATATATTGTTCCCGTTATAGAGAACAACTGGATAAAAACTGGCTCAAGGAGGCGCTCCTTGAGGTAATAAGAACTTAGCCAACGCTCTTTTTTCTTATACTTCTTTCTCATTTTAGTAAAAAAATTTGCTTTAATTTAAAATTTGCAATCGTCATAGGGTCAGACGAAAATTTTCTAAATGACCATAAAGTCAATTGAACTTTTGACCTTTTGAAATGATCATAAGGCTAATTGATCTTGCGGTAATTCGAAATGTTCATAACTTCAAGTGACCTTTTGGACGTTGACCTTATGTCACTACACCTTTAGATTCATCATCAATATTCTGGAAATTTCTGACGTTTCCATTGTATTCTCTCACTGTTTCAACGTTTGCTTAAATTACTACTTAGGCTGTTGAATTTCCTTCATTGTATAGGCTCTCAGTCAGGTGCATCTAGGAAAGTCAATAGTGTCAGTGAAATACAATTTTTTCTAAATATTTTTTAGGGGGGGGGGGGGCGGGAGGCGCGTAAGTAAGAGGAAACTACTTCAAATTTTTTTTCAATTTAACTTTCTTAAGTTCGTTTTATGTCTATTATTTGCTTTTAGTTTAACTAAACTTAAGAAAGTATTTAAATTATGAAAGAGAATTCTGAGATAGTTTGCTTGGCAAAACTTACAATTATCAGTGAAAGTGCAAAAATACTCTGAATAAATATTGCAGATATTATTGAATACTTTCGCACTGCGGGTGAAACTGAAACTTTTATAATGCTCCCACAAATATATAAATAATTATAATTATAAAAGATTATTTCATAAATGCTTAAGAAAGCTTACCAACTTAAGCATACCAAATCACCTTCGTTCACGCTGGTTAATGCCGCTAATAAGTTGACTCTTTGTAATTTAAATTTTATTTATTTTCATGCATTTACATCTGAATACCGGCGCCATTGTGTGCTTCAGTCAGAGTTGTTTGCATCTTAATCGCAAAACTCATGTTGTCATATCAAAAGATAAACATAGAAGATAATGAAGTGATAGTAAAAGTCATGCCGTACTCTGTACAAATATCCATATATAGACACTGCTATTACTTTGTATAAACTTAATTGCTTTCTGCTTTTCATCAGTGGATCTGGACATATGGAATCTGAAATGCAACGGAAACAGATAAACAGCTGCAATGTACTGTAGATCCGTATGTACATGAGTACATTTGTGTTCAAATAGTAGATATCTATGAAGATGCTTTGATAAATATAGAAAGAAGACACACATCTAAGTATATGACTCATTTGCTTAATTGTATGCTTACTTAGCTTTCAGGAAGCGCGTTCAGATTAATTATAAGCATTGGCACTGCGAAGTTATAGCCACCGCCGATTAGTATCGAATCAAGCGCGTTATTTGCATGTTAGATTTACCAAAGTTGTTAAAAACATATGAGGAAGATAAAAATTAGACTTTGTTTTTAGTCGGCATTTGGACATCAACAAAAAAGCTACGAGGTAGGTACAGGGTGTGGCAAAAAAAAAAATTGTTCGAGCGTGTCAATAGTTTTCGGAAACAATTATATAACCAAAATGACTTCCGATATTTTTACTTACTTACTTAATTGGCGCTTAACCATTTAAACGGTTATGGCCAATATTTTTAGTCACATTAATTATGTTCATGCTCAGGTCGCTTTTTCCGGAAACCGTTCGTTTTAGGGATGAACAATTATTGTGTATCGAGGGATGAGTGGAATATTACCCTATCTGAGCTCCCAGTACTTAAACGCCCTTTATCAGATTATTTTTTCAAAACGCCCTATCTCAGTATTTGTTTCAACAACGCCCTACCTAATGTCAAATTGTATTGATTTAACGCTCAGAGAGCACACTTTTAAACCAAGTTTTAAGATAAGATGTTTTCGAATTGACAACCAAGATAGGGTAATATTCCATTCAGCAATCGAGGTATGTATGTATGAATGTAGTTGATTTTCTTAGCTGAAAAAAGAAGTTTGAACGACTCCCATTTACAGATTAGGTTAAAACCTGAACTGGTGAATATAATTTAAGATGATGTTATTTTCATTTCGATGAAGTAACTGATCTCAACTAAGGAAGGCACATTTGCAGCCACATGACTGTTGAATGATATAAACTCTAAATTATGAAAGACTTAGTCTATCTAGGAACCAATGCTATCAGCGAAAAAAATGTCAGCCCATAAATCAAATGCAGAATCACTCTTGGCAATAAATACTATGAGCTGAGTAGGCAATTGAAAATATTAGACCTCTCACAATGAACTCTTTAAGTTCCTTATTGTAACTGTTCTGATCTTTGTATGACCCGAAATCATAAACAGTGTCGAGAGACAATAAAAAGGCCCTAGCAATGTTCGAGGCAAAAAATCTCTGGAAGATTCACAAACATGTTCGTAAGGCGTGTTTTGAAGGAGGTATGATGAGGAACTGTATGTATTTTACTTAGATATGAAAATAGAGCAGTGAATAAAGGCCCAAAGGATTCGCTCATGTTATGTGAATGAATGAGGAAGTTAAGATCAGAAAATATTCCTTTCACGGTTGGTATTTGGTGGCAAAGGCAGCAAGAATAACACTAAATGGAGAGGGACTGGTGAAGGAAGATATGATCTACCTTGGTGCTTCAAATTATTATACGTTATTGTGAATGCGCACAAAAGCATAACAGTCATGCTCTTTGGTCGCTTGTTTCTTACTAAATTGTCTGAGTAATTTTGTTCACGTGTAAGCATGAGCCATTATTTTTCATACAGTCAGTTCGACGACCCAAGCCATGCCGATATTTGCTTTAGATTGAACACATATAAAGCTTCACCCCTGTTTACTGCACTTAGATTAGATTAAGTTGGTTGGTAACTGCACAGTAAGGGGACGACATCTCACTCGAATACTTTTTGGTCCATTGTATTAAGCCATTCCCTAGCAATCATACTGATCTAAAATTATTTAGCGAATCACTGCTAGGCTACGATAAAGTTACAGGTTATGCAGACGTCTGTCTTGGATATTTGCAGAGAGTAGAATACGCCACGACCTGGCTAGTCCTAGCAAAAGATGAACGGCTGATTATTTGAAGCAGTTGAGAGCTCGAAATGCGTCCAATGTCATTAAACAGTGCAATTATAGATAAAAGCTTTTTAAGCCACCCTTTAGTATACGAGGTTGTTTAGCAATGTGAATTTTACTTCAGCATCATAAAAACATATGCACGAATACTTATGAGCCATACTCTATTCTTTCGAACACAATGAATCATAATTGTTATTAACACTCTTTTTCACATCAATTACTTATCGCACTCTCAATCTTTAATCATTTGCAGTTGTCTCCAATTGAGCTGAAGGAATCCATTCTACCGTTATCTTTGTATATCCAACAGTGAAGTGCGCCAGTCATCTCTACCTCGAATGCTTTACACAACAAAATATCGAATTGCCTAAGTGCTGCCGCTGCATGTCATAAAAAAGCATGAATACAACATCTTATCGCAGTCGATCCAGTGATGAAGCGCTTGATGAACATTTAAAACTACAACGCGAACAACAAGCAATGCCAATGGCTTCCACAATGCGTAGACAAATGAATGCCAATAACGCTGCAATACCACCAACACCGCCATCAGTACATGAACCGATGCGCTTACGCACCGATTCAAATGCCACAAGTATTTATATAATTGGTGCAGATACGAGAAGCGGTCACAATGGTGGTCCAACGGCCAACACAGGACGAACAACAACACACAGCGATATGATCGATGGTGGTAGTAATCCAGGTACAATGGAACGTCGTCAACAAAATCGTTTATCGTGGGTGAATATGCGTAGATTTGGTGGTGATGATGTTGATGTGATGACACATCATGATAGCGCCGGTAATAGCACAGTGACAGTCACACCATCACCACAAACGACACGTAGTTATATATCAACGATATCTACCATAACAGCGACAACCGGTACGACCGGTGGTGCGGGTGGTACATTGAGAAGTAGAGTTGGTGGACATGGTTATATGGGCAATGGTACATTAAGTGGACGTACCACAGCCACATCGGGACGTATTAGTAATAGTGGTGCCACTACAATAAGCGGTAGCAATAATACATTAAACGATATAATTTCGGATTATCATAGTCATGAAGCGATTAGCAATTGTGATTTCAATTACTCCAATACAGTTGTTGCATCCACACCTCATACCAAGAAACTGTCCAGCAGTGGCAGTTTTAATGTGACGAGTGGCAGTACGGCGAAACTTTTGCCAATAGCGGATGATGACGCAAATCAGCAGGTGAGTTATACTGGAATTTATTGATTTTTTTACACATATTGCATTAAAAAAGTTTGATTAATTATGTGCCAAAATTTTACTCTTAATTTGAGCAAAACGCTCATATATGTAACTCTTAAGGTTAATCAAATGTTGAATGTTTTATTAAAAAATATCGACTGCTGAGTGGAATATCAACTATCTTGTCTAAAGTTTTAAAATTATTCTATTAAAGGGGATTGCGATGGGTTTTGTTTTAACTCTTCTATTCATGAATTGTGAATATGTTGAACTTGCTGTATCGACTGCTGAATATCACAGAATATCTCAGAATAATTTTTCGAAAACTCCATATCAAAAAATTTGTTTCAAAAAATCTCTATCTGAGAAATAGGGCGTTTTTGAAAAAATATTTCGATATAGGGTCGATACAGTCCGGCAAGTTTTAGCTTTTCTACAAAATCACCATTCAAGCGTAGAAGATTTAAAATCACGTTCATCGCAATACCCTTTAATAGACTGAGGCTTTCGGATTCGATCGGCATCATGCGGCGCAAAATCAAACTCGGGATTCACGAATCGTTTTCACGGGAAAGGCAGAGGCCACATCAACTTTCTTTCGGCTGAATATGGTGTTCTATCGGTTTACGTCTATAGGCCAGACAAGAGAGTCTGCAATCTTTTTCAATTTCTGGAGACCCATATTTTAGACACACTTGTGCTAATTAATTGATCTTAGATAGCGGAAGCCTCTTTTGATAAGGTGCTCCCATCCTAGCTACTTATATAACCTCAATTTATAGTCTTAAAAAAGTTTTCCGAGCACTGAAAGAAAAAGCTGGCAAAACCAGCCGAATAATGCGTAAATTCAACCGAGATTTCTGTAAATTTTTAACCATCGTTAATTGCTGTCGACTCAACTTCGAACAATTTGTTGATTCCGAATTGACCTTTTCAACAAGAAAATTAACAAACTAGCACCCTAAGAATACCAACAAAAACTGTTAGAATAACAGTGAAGGCTGATAATATATTAATAAGGATCATGATTCAATCGTTATTGATTCCAACACCGTTCTCGAATTATTCTTCAACCTTATAGAAATTCTGGGAAATTGGAAGTTAGTTTTAAGTGGCAGCGATTTTTATTCGTGGCAGTAACTGGAAAAGTAATGAATTTCAATCAACAGTGAACCAGATACCGACAAAATTTTATTATGCAGATGCAACAACAAATGATCCATAGAGATCTTATTGTGAGAATTGCCAAATCTACTGCAGATGCATTGAAGACAAGGAAAGTCTATAGCATTTGCTAAATCACTTTTCGTTAGGAACCAGAAGACGATTCACAATCATCTCGAAGATCTTCTAAATACGAAAGCAATAATTAAATTCACTGGTTAAAGGAAATGGTTTTGCTTCCTGGAGACAGCTTTTAATGTGTATGATATCACAGTGGGGTGGGTGTATAAGTATGTGACGTAAGAGACAAGAAGATAAATAACTTAGAATTGCTATTTCAATACATAATAACCAGACCGGGTTATCTTAATATAAAAAACACGTGTCACTACATTTTTGGCCGCGATGGACTCCCAAAATACTGAACCGATTTTGAATTTGTTTTGCACCCCGTATGTAGTTTGATCTAACTTGAAACATAGGATAGGTTATATCTTAGTTTATAGTCGCAATATTATTTTATTGCAATTTTTTTTATTTGTTTATACGTAATAATAAAATGTTACGTATGCGCAGTTGCACTCATATTTTCAGGTGGTGCGGATATACTTCCGTGTAATTGCTTGGTGTTTAATTAAACAACCTGCTTATCAATAAAAAATATTATAGCGAATGATATCAAGAATAGCACATCACCAGGCCCGCCGAGAGGGTGGGGGTTTCTGAGGGGGCCCGCGATATTCGTATTTCAAAAGCAACGAAAATCTGCATTTCGTTTTAATATTATAGGGAAGTGATATATAGGCCGAAACGTGGACCCGAGTACCCCTAGAATGTGTTTATAGAATATGGATAACAAATGAAAGCTGTTGATGAGTGCTTTAGTACCGAGTAATATATTATCCAGAGATGGACTGGGACTAGGATTAGGACTAGGACTGGGACTGAGACTCGGAGTGGGACTGGGACTGAGACTCGGAGTGCGACTGGGACTGGAATAAAATACATACCACCCTCTGGGACAGGCAATAAGGGATGCAGAAGAATGAGAAGAAATTGAGAGAAGAGAAAAGAGAGAAGGAGATTGAGAAAGAGATAGAATGAGACGAAGATGGAGATAGATGAAGCGAAAAAGACGGAGGGAGGAGTGAATAAAAGGATTAAGAAAGAGTGATGGGGGGGGGGGGGGGGGTAGGGCAGAGTCAGGCGGAAAAAGCTTATTAAAATGTATGCAGATAGGCCAAATTTAGGGCAGGACAACGTCTGCCGGGTCTTCTAGTACACTATAAAATATTATAAGTCAAAGCCTGTCTACTAGCTAAAGATGCAAACGCTAGAAAATTCATTAGGTAATTATTACAAAAACAAAGTAAGCAATTTCTTAATAATTCAAATGATCGTGCCTACTTGACGGGTGGTCGATAGGCAGTCAAGTGCAACTTTATTACTTATTGCCCGCATTGTGGGATTACATAAACATTTTTCAAATGCTTAGACGCAGAACACGAAGTTAGTGCGTGAATAAGTGCAAGCGCACGTACGTAGCGTGATTAGAGACGTTACGTTGAATGGCAAAAGGGCACGCAAACGATTTGTGCCAAATGGGCATAGAATGCAATTCAAGAAATAAACCCGCACATAAGAAACAACTCAGAAAAGCGGTAAGAAAATGATATAAACATGCTCACTCATACAAATTTAAAAAATATACTTATCTGAAATTAAAAGTGAATTGCTTAGCTGAAATGCGATTCATAGAGACGATACTGTGCAAGACAAGTGCTTGTGGCTGCGACTTGTGAGGCGGGCGCACGAATATTTTCGCATGTGCTTTGAAATGCGGTGGAAGCATTTGTCAATTCCTCATTGTTGGCGTGTTGTTTGCGGTAACGGTTTCATTTACAATTTATAATTTGAGTACACACAACAAACACGCACCAAAGTCTCCAATAGCACGGAAATGCGCAATTTGCTCAAAATGTTTACTTACTTACTCGAATGTACAAATCTGTGCGATTGATATTTATTGATACTCGTATTCATATTATGGCTCATTTCGCATTTTCGTTCAGCGTCATTAATCGCATGATTATTTTTATAGTTTGATATTTGATTTTTAATTGTATTTCAAATTTTTTTGTTTCCTTTTTATGAGATTCGCTACTTTGCATTGTTTATAGGATATTGTCAAGGTAGTCATTTTCAATTTTGCATTTTTAAGTTTTCTGTTGCGATTTAGCAATGATTTGTTAATTATCATTATTATTAAAGTCGTTATTAATGGCATATTTATCTTAATGGTGGTGTGAGAAAATTATAGTGTTTTTGCATATTATTATTTTGAAATGGAATATTGAATATCTCATTCACTAAAAATTTTGTTAACAAATTATCAAGATGAGTAATGCAGTTTTGTTTTGTTAGCAACAAATGATAGATAAAATTATTATATAACAGTAATAAAATTCAAATTGATATTTAGAGGACTTTGAGTTATTAGTTGGAATTTCAAAATGCCATTGAATGGTAAACTACTTCCGTCGAACATTTCACAATTTTTATAAAATATTTATAACCCTGCGATTGCTGCCGCTATCTTACATTGAGCCATATATTTTTTTTATTTTTAGCAAATTTATTTGTGAAATGAGCTGTCTGAGCAGCTAATTATTGACATAATTTTTGGAATTTTTTTCAACCTCTGTGATCGAGCTTACCTCGGCCTGACATTAGGCCCGTTGTGATACCATGAAAAGAAACCATCTCTTGCAATCATTAGGTCCTGGCAAAGCCTACCAAATCCTTGATGTCATACTCAACGACCTGGCTAAGATTATTCAGAATGGGAGCTCACAGAAAGCGCTGCCTTGCACCACTTAGCGCCAGACAGTTGCAGATGAGGTGAATCACCGCTTCCTCTTAACAACTCCAGCAGGAACGATAGAAAGGCACTTTTTACCTTTATGCATGCCTTTCTGCAAGGCAGTGGCCAGTTATTACTCCTACAAGTGTAGAAATTTTAATTTCTTTGTTGCCATATTTCATCGGTTTTTGTTAATAACGAACCTGCCTGATAACATCTAGGTCGTCTGCCAATGTGAAATTTTGTTGGGCCACCTCTCGAAGAGATAGGCGACAGATTAGTTTTAGTTCAGAATTGAATGAGTTATAGCCAAGGGATTACATAGCAGCATATATTGTGTGTTCCTATCCTAACTGTCGCTTCCATGATGGCTGATACTTCTGTCTAGAAGACACTACAGGGAGTGAGCTCTCTGAAGAAGAGTTGGAGGCCTAAATTCCTTGAATGGACCTCCAACTCTGCTGTTAAGCTTAGAAAGAAAATGATGCAAACATATAATTAAGTTTAGGTGGCAAGCCTGCTCAAAAATTATTATTATTCAATCACTAGTTATGTGAAATTCTCCAACATTTCATATATTTTTAAATTCTAAACTGGTAGCCACCTTGTTTAAATACCAAAAATATCATGGTAAAGAGATAGATGAATATGAAAGAAACCGATACTCCGAGACGATTTTCCAAGAGAGCAGAAGAAAAATTCGAAAACCTGGCAATCGTGTACAACCTTACTGAGTAACTGTTTTTACATAATAGGGTTAAGACAGGTAAATGCATTTTGTATCTATATTTGTGTATATCGCTTCATTAGATCCAAAATTAGAGACTCCCAAAAATAGACGGCATATTAATCAGGAGGTAAACCTTCGAAAAGAGAGTGTGCCGTAAGACAGTATCCTCTCCCCGCTCTTGTTTTATTTCCTACATATCGAAACACTTTTTGCCACCAAGAGAACGTTCCATAGTTTTCTAGGCAGTATTGTTTGAAAATATTCTTATTTTTCTGTAACACCGCATGAAAGATATTAGTAAATATATTAGTAACCTAAGGCATCTGTGATTTGTGCGATTTGGCCATCTATGCAAAAAATCACAGATCCACTGATTCATGTTGCCGCACATAATTGTTCTTTTGTGACAAGGGCTGCGGTAGCGAATATTGGTAAGCGTGACTATAGACGGTACTCTATGTCGCGCTGTTCTTCTAGCACTAGTCAATCACAGTCACGGATATAAATCGTAGTAATTTAGAAATCGCTGACACAAATTAGGCTGTTGGATATAAAATGGAGGGAGTTGGAAGCCACTATTAAAAATCACTCTGCGCGACTGCGCTATATCGGCAACGGGCATCCTTATAAATGAGTTATGCTCAAAAATAAAAAGTTGTCTGTCTAATCTTCTTTTATAACATGCAGTTTATGGCATTACGAATAAAAAGGCACAGTAGTTAAACAACAGCGTTGATGGTATTAGGTTACCAACTGTCAGCCAATGAAAAATTTGGGGAGGAGAACCTCTGCATGTATAGAGATGTAATCTTATATTGCCTGAATACTACCCAAATGAAGAGCTAAATGAAATATTGAACAGGCATTTCTTGTTGAAGTGTGTTTCAGATAAGTGATTTCTGTAAAAAAGGACAAAATCGGTTCAGAGCCACGCCACGTTCTAAAGAATAAGTCTGCAGAATTTCAAAAATGACGTCTCTGTAACTTTGTTTTCACACAAATGAGCAACCTGGAGTGTTTTTATTAAAAATATTTTATTTATTAATACATTTATCCAAGCGCAAAGATACATAAGCCCTTGAATATTATTATTACTCTACAAAAGTTAATTGAAATGTTATGGCTTTTAAGTGTCACAGCTAATTATTCAATTGAGTTTGTATGAGTTTGCGCTACATGCTATGTGGCGTCATGACATAGCACAATAAACAAGCACATTGCCTATGCCTTCATACAAGTACATGTCCATAGCGAAGTACATACGAATATTGCAGACAATCAACAACAAGCCCAATCAAACTAAAATCACTTGCCAAGCACGTCTGCATTTAAATCACTTCAAGTGTGCAATAGTTTGTGCGTTTTATCAATGCACACTCGACAATATATAGATCTGTATTAGAGATATACGCCGCCGATTTTGGTCGGTTTTCGCACGCCGCCGCGCCGATATTTTTGACATCGGCGCGGCGGCGGCGGCGGCGTCCGGCACGATTCTATATTTTCTCGTTTAAGACTGTTTAGGCCATTTATTGTTCATGTCGAAACTTGGTCGGATATGATCGAAGAAGGTATTACCGGATGCGCATCACTGCCAGTTATAAAAAACTAATTGCGAAATTTAACTCTTTCTAACTGTTCAAAAATTATTCAAAAAAACAGACGTTTTCGATCTCAGCTAAACACGCACTTTGCATCGCCCAATTTACCAAGTTATTAAAACAAAACAATAAAAGGAAAGTTTAGTAATAAATTTATATGCGCACTTTGCATATTTTTATTTTATTTTTTATAATGTACAATGAATTCAAATAAAATGACCCTCGAGTTTTTAAAAAAAGCAAATTACCCAAAAAGATGCCGATTTTAAAAAAAATTTTATATTGCGATTGGTTGAAAGAATAAGCGAAATTAGTGATGCAAAATCATTTATCCTTAATCCTGATTCTTACCTCATACTTAAGTTAAGGAAAAATGTGCGTATGAGAAGGGTTTGAAAAATCACTTGGTTTTACATTCAAACATCTGTTGTTTATTTGCGAAACTATATAATAGCGTCGGAAATGTTAATTTTGATTTTCACACTTCATCCTTCAACACCCAAGTCGCCCGGTTTGACATTTCCCTAAAGTTGGCGGCCCTATCCAAAACTAGTGCCTTGGAGTGAATCACATTGATTATAGCCTATCAACCAAGTTTAAATATCACCTACCCGTTACAGTTCCTTTTACAAATGTGAATACGTAGGACCATATAGTTACCAGGTGAGGCTTTGTCCTTCGCAAGAAAGCTCAAAGTGGTGAAGTAAAAGCTTTCCCAAGACAGTCGAACTAACGATCGTGTGTGCTACTACCCTAACGTAGCGGACAGTCGAACTAGTCTGAAAACTGAAGCTACGCGGTCATCCATAAAGAGATCTTATATCATAAGGTCGGAAAACCACAGTTAACATCTTTCAACTTAAAATCGGTCGACTTTCATTCTAAAATATCGGTTTGGTTTAACGAAGACTATTGTGAAGACAAACGTCTGCAAACTTTGGTCTACATTTTAAAAATTGTATCCAGGGTCCTTGTAAAATTTTAATTATGTAGATGCGCCGAGGACTATACGATTTTCACCCATTCCGCAATGACATCGAATTATACTGCTTATCATTTGGAGGGCGACATCCTTGCCCGAATAGTTACTCCCTAACGTTTCAAGGTGTTTCTCTGGTGTAGCTCGGCAGCATAGCGTGACAAAAACAACCGTTAGAAAGTCTTCGGAGCAACACCTAGAGCATCTAGGAAAGTGACGTCGACAAAAGTATGAATTCGAAGTCGCAGTCCTATAGCTTCTGTGCTGGCATATGGTGTGATGGTCAGGAGGCGTGGTAGCGACTGGTTGTCGGGATTGCTCCTGTTCGCACATCGGGTATTGTAGCTCTTAAAAACAGCAGAAAAACCTGGAGGCGCCTTATGCCACGAGAGTCATGAGTATTTATAGATCATTAATAGCAACCGTAAGTCGCCTTTGTGCATGACCGCCAATGAGCCACAAATGATTTAAAGAAATTGTGGTCGCGATGATTATTAGGTTTTAACCCCAGGTGAAACTACGCACGAGATATACAGACAAAAGTGTGACTATTTTATGTATCTCCATTTCTTTCCAGCAGACGGAGCAGTACCAATTCCAAAGACCGGGGTTAGGTTCGAAGCCCCTCTGGAGTAAGTGAACGAGGGACAATCCCTCGTCAAGGAGCTACTCCTGAAAATTTTGAACGGTCTGCGAGATCTTAAGGCAAAAACCCCGCATCTTTCCCAAATGGCCAACACGTTGCTTTCCTTAAATACATACAAACAAAAGCTTTCCTAAATATTATATTTTTAAATAGAAAAATCAAGCTTTTTAAAGTAAGAACGCCGGCGTATTTAATAGAGCCTACGCAAGCGCCGCCGATAAAGTGATCGGCGTAAACCTCTTATGTGTATGTATGTGTATGCACGCATTTTATTTTTTTTTAATTTTTTTCTATTCAAACTTTGCACATTATGCACATGTCTGTCTATATGGTAGGTTTTTTTATAACTAAATTTGTTGAAATGAGTGCTCTTCTCTTGACAGCGCTAAATTAATCGCAATCAGTTTTAATTAATTCCAATTAAGCAAATATTTGAGGACGCTTTAAAAGCGATTAATCGTATTTTGGGCTTAACAAATATGTTGTTTATCTTTGTGTTTTTCTCTGTAGTCTGTTGAGTCTATTATTTAATTTTTGCATATTGAAGTGTAAGTAAATTTGAGCGAGAAGCATAATAACTAGAAAACAAAATATGTGACCCGGCCTATGAAAAGATGGCTTATTACTCAAAAAAGAAACAGCTGTTAAAGATAAACAATGTATTTCTTCAGTTTCTTAGTAGTTTTTCTTTTGCATTATTTTTTTGAGTCATAAGCCACCTTTTCATAGGCCGGGTCACATATGTAGTTAGAAGCTTAAGCTCAATTTTTTCGCGAAGAAAACAAGTTTCATTCTTCTTAACACGCTTATATTAGCTTCTCTTGTATGTATGCTTGTTTGTAACTCTCTAGGCTAGGCGCACAAAGGAGAGTTAGACCCACCTACCGGCAATTATTGAAGACTCGCGGCAGTGGTTAAATAACTCGCTACAAAATGAGTTGTGCCTAATAGCGCAGACACGACCCTCTGTGCTACGGCGTGTTTTTTAGTTTTTATACTCAGCTGAGCAGAGCTCATGAGTATATTAATTTTGTTCGCATAACGGTACCCCGTAACGGCATAAACTAACCGAGATAGATATAGAATTCTGTATATCAAAATGATCTGGGCGAAAGAAGAAATTCATTTACCCATGTCCGTCCGTCCGTCCGTCTGCCCGTAAACACGATAACATGAGTAAATTTTGAGGTATCTTAAAGAAATTTGGTATGTAAGTTCCTGGGCACTCATTTCAGATCGCTATTTAAAATGAACGAAATCAGACTATAACCACGCCCATCTTTTCGATATCGAAAGTTTCGAAAAACCGAAAAAGTGCGATAACTCATTACCAAAGACGGATAAAACGATGAAACTTGGTAGGTGGGTTGACCTTATGACGCAGAATAGAAAATTAGTAAAACTTGGACAGCGGGCGTGGTGCCGCCCACTTTTAAAAGAAGGTAATTTAAAAGATTTTCAAGTAATTTGGCAGCTGAGTATGTAATGTTTGGTAACACCCGACCTTAGCCTTCTTTATTTGTTTTAAACTATATTTATCTTATATTTTATTTAATACTATTTATACAAAAATCAAGTGTTTGTGTGTGTGTGAGGCTGAAGGTATCAAATATAAATAAAGCGTACTAGTTTAAACTGACAGGATGTGTTCAGAAATGTTTTTTTAAGTTAACAGCAACAGATGGCCCCGTGACCTGATTAGACTTGTCATGAACGTGAGATTTGGTAGTTTTATTTCGCATTCTGTTGTTGTTGTTGTTGTAGCCATAAAGACACTCCCGGAGCCTCACTTGCTAAATAGGTGTATGATACTTTCATATTTGTAAGAGGATTCGCCTCTCGTAGGTGTGGTTGACAATTGGGCTGCGGAAGCTACGATTATTAACTCCTTGAATACCTATTTCTCATTCTCACTTTTATTGATCAGTTTTTGGAAGTAAAATGTCCAAAATTCTTAACCGAGTTAGTTTTATGAAATTTCAATGGTAATTTCATATATTTACTGTATACAGTATGAGCAAATATGTAATGGTTTCTAAAAAGTGTACGCCGTTCCACGCCCATAACTTGCGACCTGCTTAGAACAATTTAATATCTCAGAGAGCTTTTGAAAAAAGATTTATTTCAAAATTTGTTTAACTAAAGAGCACTCCACTTCAGAAGTTTATTAAAAACGCTTTCACTCAGAATTTGTTTCAAAAACTTCAATACATTCAATACAATTGGACGTGATATATAAAAATATTCTGAGATACGGTGTTCCCCAACAAGTTTTAGAGATAACGCGGTTTTTAAAAATATTTTCAGATTTGGCAATTTTGAGCTTTCAGCAAAGATAGGGTGACAAATCATGCAGCAATCGGTACCATATACCCAATTGAGTTTTGAGAAAGTTATGGCACCACCCCCTTTAGGAGGAGCATGTCTTTCGTAATTGCCAAAAGTTATCGAACGATATTCTCTGTGCAGCTTTGATTACTAACTATGGAAAAGATAGTCTAAATAATGTTTAAAAGAAAAGGGTGGTTTTGTGGCACTAGGAGAAAACGAGATTTATATTTGTCAAACTCTGAAGGAAAAGTGAGGGAAGGAATGGGAGATGAATGTCGATAAGAAGGAGGAAAACAAGAGAGAGGAAATTAAGGAGCGTTTTTTTGCTACAAGATCTTGGGTTCCATTCCCGGGCAAACTAACTTTAAAAGCGGGGGCCACTCTTCGGCAGTGATTTGGCAAACACTCAGAGTGTATATCTGCCCTTAGAAAATTCGGCCTGCAACTTGGTCACAGAGCAATAAGCAAGAAAAAAATGACCCAAGTCGAAGAGTTTTTCTCCATATTATATAAACAATCTCAAAATCCATAGTTTAATTTTATTATAAAACAATTAAGGAAGGCTAAGTTCGGGTGTAACCGATAGCTGATAGCTATGGAGACAAAATAGGGTAAAACCACCATGTAGGAAAATGAACCTAGGGTAACCCTGGAATGATCTTGTATAATATGTGTATCAAATGGAAGGTATTAAAGAGTATTTTAAGAGGGAGTGGGCCATAGTTCTATAGGTGGACGCCATTTAGGGATATCGCCATAAAGCTGGACCAGGGCTGACTCTAGAATTTGTTTGTACGATATGAGTATCAAATGAAAGGTGTTAAAGAGTATTTTAAAAGGGAGTGGGCCTTGGTTCTATAAGTGGACGCCTATATGGTGGTCCAGGGGTGAATCTGGAATTTGTTTATATGATATGGGTATCAAATGAAAGGTGTTAATGCGTATTTTAAAAGGCGTGGGCCTTAGTTCTTTAGGTGGACGCCTTTTCAAGATATCGCCCTAAAGGTGGACCAGGGGTGACTCTAGAATTTTTTTGTACGATATCGGTATCAAACGAAAGGTGTTAAAGAGTGTTTTAAAATGTTTTAAAAGGGAGTGGGCCTTAGTTCTATGGGTGGACGCCTTTTCGAGATATCGCCATAAAGGTAGACCACGGGTGACTCTAGAATTTGTTTGTATGATATGGGTATCAAACGAAAGGTGTTAATGAGTATTTTAAAAGGGAGTGGGCCTTAGTTTTATGGGTGGACGCCTTTTCGAGATATCGCCATAAAGGTGGACCAGGGGTGACTCTAGAATTTGTTTATACGATATCGGTTTCAAACGAAAGGTGCTTATGAGTATTTTAAAAGGGAGTGGGCCTTAGTTCTTGGGTGGACACCTTTTCGAGATACCGTATTCCTGCCAAGGTCTCAAGGGCTTTTGATTTCGCCCTGCAGAACTTTTTCATTTTCTTCTACTTTATATGGTAGGTGACACACCCATTTTACAAAGGTTTTTTCTAAAGTTATATTTTGCGTCAATAAACCAATCCAATTACCATGTTCCATTCCTTTTTTCGTATTTGGTATAGAATGATGGCATTTTTTTCATTTTTCGTAATTTTCGATATCGAAAAAGTGGGCGTGGTCATATTCAGATTTCGGCCATTTTTTATACCAATACAAAGCGAGTTCAGATAAGTACGTGAACTGAGTTTTGTAAAGATATATCGATTTTTGATCAAGTTATCGTGTTAACGGCCGAGCGGAAGGACAGACGGTCGACTGTGTATAAAAACTGGGCGTTGCTTCAACCGATTTCGCCCTTTTTCACAGAAAAAAGTTATCGCCCTAGAATCTAAGCTACTACCAAATTTCACAGGGAATGGTAAATTTTTGTTCGGCTTATGGCAATAAAAGTATCCTAGACAAATTAAATGAAAAAGGGCGGAGCCACGCCCATTTTGAAATTTTCTTTTATTTTTGTATTTTGTTGCACCATAGCATTACTGGAGTTGAATGTTGACATAATTTACTTTTATACTGTAAAGATATTAAATTTTTTGTTAAAATTTGACTTAAAAGAAATTTTTTTTTAAGTGGGCGTGGCCGTGCTCCGATTTTTCAAATTTTTATTGTGCATACATATGGTGGTAGGAGTAACATTCCTGCAAAATTTCATCATGATATCTTCAACGACGGCCAAATTACAGCTTGCAAAACTTTTAAATTACCTTCTTTTAAAAGTGGGCGGTGCCACGCCCGTTGTCCAAAATTTTACTAATTTTCTATTCTGCGTCATAATCTTAACCCACCTACCAAGTTTCATCGCTTTACCCGTCTTTGGTAATGAATTATCGCATTTTTTCGGTTTTTCGAAATTTTCGATATCGAAAAAGTGGGCGTGGTTATAGTCCGATATCGTTCATTTTAAATAGAGATCTGAGATGAGTGCCCAGGAACCTACATACCAAATTTCATCAAGATCAAGGACGGACGGACGGACGGACATGGCTCAGTCAAATTTTTTTTCGATCCTGATGATTTTGACATGTGGAAGTCTATATCTATCTCGATTCCTTTATACCTGTACAACAAACCGTTATCCAATCAAAGTTAATATACTCTGTGAGCTCTGCTCAACTGAGTATAAAAAGAACTGTAAATATAGTAATGAATTACGAGCCGGACCCGTGCGCATCTTTCGCAGCCAACATAAAGCCTCTTATCAAATATCAACAGAAATCAGCTGTTCTATAAATCAATTAAAATTTGCAGCTTGCGCTGCCATCATGCGTATGGTAGCAACTGCCGGTAGTGCAGTGCAGATAGTCACAATAGTGTCATAGTATAAACAGATTTCATTGTGTGCTCCCAATCGTTTATTTTTCCCAAATTATTTTAATAAAATATAGCTAAAAAAAAGCAATACGTCCAAAATTACCCAAAGCTCGATAATAGCCCGAAACTCCATCTTTACAACCAAAACTATATTTATAGATTTTTATTCCAAATAATAGCGAAAAAGAGACCCGTACATGAAAACAGCAATTAGAAATAATATATACGATGATTGTTTGAATAAGCTTTTAAAAACGTTTAATTAGAAAAAAATTTACCAATCTGGATATTTGGTGAAAGTTAACTTAAAAATAAAAAAAAGACCAGAAAAACCTGATACAGAAAACCCTGATATTTTCGAAAATTTACAATTACCGATTGACTAGCAAAAGAAAAAAAAAATAAAATCTTTTTACGAGAGGTGCGAAATATTTCCAAACCTGAGTGAAATCAGCATGGAATGTCCCGTACTTTAAACGTAAGAGCAGTGCTAAATGTACACTTTGCTGTTAATAACAGCTAAGGCAGCCAGTAACAACTATATTTATGGATGCCTGAAAGTAGGCAATGCGCTGATAGCTTGTATATAAAAAGCATATGTTATAAAAATTATGGTCTACTTTTAGGCACCAACTAATAATGCTTGCAGATGGAAATATACGGCGCATGTTTGACTGTTAAAAATGAACAATGAAATTAAATGCGAAAGCAAAAAATAATGAACAAAGTTTGTTTCTTAAGTCTTTTGAATTGGCTATTTTTGCTGTTGTAAAATACATTAGTTTTCTAAAGCCATGAATCCATTATATTCGACTTACATACATATAATAAAAGAGGCTTCTTTGTGCAGTTATCATTTGCAAATATTGTGAAAGTCAGATATGTTTTTTTTTTCAAAAGGCTGCCCATATTCTTCCAGAAAATTCAAAAAAAAAATTTGGAATTTATAAAATTTTTTTTATTTACCTATTTTTTGCATTATATTTCTTTCTTTACGCCTTTCCCTGCCATTATCTATTTCCTGATGTTCTCTATGATAGATGACACTGTTGACTCTAAAATCTGTGCAGTAATCATACCATGTCACTTTTAAACACAGCTGGGGTTGTCCTGAGTTGTCGTCGGGTAAAACCCCGTGAACAATGTAGTCAACATTAGGTAGCGGATCTTGGTGAATCTTCGCAGTTTCTCTGAGCGTTTGTCATCAACAACTTGTCAAAACAATATGGATACTTGGTAGCGCTTGCTTGGCCGACCCAATGCCCAGTTTTCCAGAAGTAAACTGTAAGTGGTGAGGTGGAAGTCATGGTTCGTAAGTACCATCTGGGGTTAGAAGATCCGCTTGGAAATTGCCGTGACTATTTCTATGCCCTGGAGCCCAGATAATCTTTATCGAATATTAACTTAAATGAGACCATGCCCCGGGTATTCGCCGAGCAGCGCTTAAGTAATTGGCAAACTGACTTTGAAAGTATACGCACTAACACGAGACGTAATGGATAGCATTCCTATAACGGTGATAGAGGTGACTTAAGCTTGGAAGACAAAGCGGTGCTTGGTAGTCTTAACTTCGGAATTTTCTTAAAATGCATTAATTTTAAAGAAACGAATCTAGGTTCAATGTCGAGGAAAAGGATCGTCCAAATACTTGGATTGTTTATAAATGAGATGGCACAAAGTTATATATTTTTTGTGGCTCAACCTCTTAGAAAAGATCTAGCTAAACTTTTTGGGTATCAGCTATATTAAAAAACAAATACATACTAATAACGTGCATTTCATGAAAGCAAGTTCGTTGCTTAAGTCTTTTGTTAAGTTTGTACTACTTTTGTATGCATGCGAAGGAAACATAGAGAGTGTTTTTATACTCAGTTGAGCAGAGCTTACAGAGTATATTAACTTTGATTGGATAACGGTTGGTTGTACAGGTATAAAGGAATCGAGATAGATATAGACTTCCATATATCAAATTCATCAGTATCGAAAAAAATTCGATTGAGCCATGTCCGTCCGTCCGTCTGTCCGTTAACACGATAACTTGAGTAAATTTTGAGGTATCTTGATGAAATTTGGTATGTAGGTTTCGAAAAATCTAAAAAGTGCGATAATTCATTACCAAATACGGATTAAGCGATGAAACTTGTCAGGTGAGTTGAACTTATGACGCAGAATAGAAAACTAGTAAAAGTTTGGACAATGGGCGTGGCACCGCCCACTTTTAAAAGAAGGTAATTTAGAAGTTTTGCAAGCTGTAATTTGGCAGTCGTCGAAGATATCATGATGCAATTTGGCAGGAACGTTACTCTTATTACTATATGTCTGCTTAATAAAAATTAGCAAAATCGGAGAACGAGCACGCCCACTTTTTAAAAAAATTTTTTTTTAATTCAAATTTTAAAAGAAAAGTTAATATCTTTACAGTATATAAGTAAATTATGTCAACATTCAACTCCAGTAATGCTAGTGCAACAAAATACAAAAATAAAAGAAAATTTCAAAATGGGCGTGGCTCCGCCCTTTTTCATTTAATTTGTCTAGGATACTTTTAATGCCAGAAATCGAATTAAATTTACCAATTTTGAAATTTGTTAGGAGCATACATTTTATGACGATAACTGTTTTCTGCGAAAATGGGCGAAATAGGTTGAATCCACGCCCAGTTTTTATACACAGTCGACCGTCTGTTCTTCCGCTCGGCCGTTAACACGATAACTTTAGCAAAAATCGATATATCTTTACTAAACTCAGTTCACGTACTTACCTGAATTCACTTTGTATTGGTGTAAAAAATGGTCGAAATCCGACTATGACCACGCCCACTTTTTCGATATCGAAAACTACGAAAAATGAAAAAAATGCCATAATTATATACCAAATACGAAAAAAGGGATGAAACATGGTAATTGTATTGGTCTATTGACGCAAAATATAACTTTAGAAAAAAACTTGGTAAAATGGGTGTGACACCTACCATATTAAGTAGAAGAAAATGAAAAAGTTTTGCAGGGCGAAATCAAAAGCCCTTGAAATCTTGGAAGGAATACTGTTCGTGGTATTACATATATAAATAAATTAGGGGTACCCGACAGATGATGTTCTGGATCACCCTGGTCCACATTTTGGCGATATCTCGAAAACGCCTTCACATATACAACTAAGGGCCACTCCCTTTTAAAACCCTCATTTATACCTTTTATTTGATACCCATATCGTACAAACACAGTCTAGAGTCACCCCTGGTCCACGTTTATGGCGATATCTCGAAAAGGCGTCCACATATAGAACTAAGGCCCACTCCTTTTTAAAATACTCATTAACACCTTTCATTTGATACCCATATCGTACAAAAAAATTCTAGAGTCACCCCTGGCCCACCTTTATGGCGATATCTCGAAAAGGCATCCACCTATAGAACTAAGGCCCACTCCCTTTTAAAATACTCATTAACACCTTTCATTTGATACTCATATCGTACAAACAAATTCTAGAGTCACCCCTGGTCCACCTTTATGGCGATATCTTGAAAAGGCGTCCACCTATAGAACTAAGGCCCACGCCCTTTTAAAATACTCATTAACACCTTTCATTTGATACCCATATCGTACAAACAAATTCTAGAGTCACCCCTGGTCCACCTTTATGGCGATATCTCGAAAAGGCGTCCACCTATAGAACTAAGGCCCACGCCCTTTTAAAATACTCATTAACACCTTTCATTTGATACCCATATTGTACAAACAAATTCTAGAGTCACCCCTGGTACACCTTTATGGCGATATCTTGAAAAGGCGTCCACCTATAGAACTAAGGCCCACGCCCTTTTAAAATACTCATTAGCACCTCTCATTTGATACCCATATCGTACCAACAAATTCTAGAGTCACCCCTGGTCCACCTTTATGGCGATATCTTGAAAAGGCGTCCACCTATAGAACTAAGGCCCACCCCTTTTAAAATACTCTTTAACACCTTTCATTTGATACCCATATCGTACAAACAAATTCTAGAGTCACCCCTGGTCCACCTTTATGGCGATATCTCCAAAAGGCGTCCACATATAGAACTAAGGCCCACGCTCTCTTAAAATACTCATTAACACCTTTCATTTGATACTCATATCGTAGAAACAAATTCTAAAGTCACCCCTGGTCCATCTTTATGGCAATATTTCGAAAAGGCGTCCATCTATAGAACTTAGGCCCACGCCCTTTTAAAATACTCATTAATACCTTTCGTTTGATACCCATATCGTACAAAATAAATTCTAGAGTCACCCCTGGTCCACCTTTATGGCGATATCTCGAAAAGGCGTCCACCTATAGAACTTAGGCCCACTCCCTTTTAAAATTATCATTAACACATTTCATTTGATACCCATATCGTACAAACAAATTCTAGAGTCAGGCCTGGTCCACCTTTATGGCGATATCCCTAAATGGCGTCCATCTATAGAACTATGGCCCACTTCCTCTTAAAATACTCTTTAATGCCTTTCATTTGATACACATGTCATACAAACACATTATAGGGTTACCCTAGGTTCTTTTTACAACATGGTGATTTTCCCTTACTTTGTCTCCACAGCTCTCAACTGAGTATGTAATGTTCGGTTACACCCGAACTTAACCTTCCTTACTTGTTTATACTCAGCTGAGCAGAGCTCACAGAGTATATCAACTTTGATTGGATAACGGTTGGTTGTACAGGTATAAAGGCATCGAGATAGATATAGACTTCCATATATCAAAATAATCAGTATCGGAAAAAAAATTTGATTGAGCCATGTCCGTCCGTCCGCCCGTTAACACGATAACTTGAGCAAATTTTGAGGTATCTTGATGAAATTTGGTATGTAGGTTCCTGGGCCCTCATCTCAGATCGCTATTTAAAATGAACAATATCGAATTATAACCACGCCCAATTTTTCGATATCGAAAATTTCGAAAAACCGAAAAAGTGCGATAATTCATTACCAAAGACGGATAAAGCGATAAAACTTGGTAGGTTGGTTGAACATATGACGCAGAATAGAAAATTAGTAAAATTTTGGACAAGGGGCGTGGCACCGCCCACTTTTAAAGGAAGGTAATTGAAAAATTTTGCAAGCTGTAATTTGGCAGTCGTTGAAGATGTCATAATGAAATTTGGCAGGAAAGTTACTACTATTACTATATGTTTGCCTAATGAAAATTAGCAAAATCCGAGAACGATCACACCCACTTTAAAAAATTTTTTTTTTAAAGTCAAATTATAACAAAAAACTTAATATCTTTACAGTATATAAGTAACCTATATCAACATTCAACCCCAGTAATGATATAGTGCAATAAAATACAAAAATAAAAGAAAATTTAAAAATGGGCGTGTCTCCGCCCTTTTTCATTTCATTTATCTAGGATTCTTTTAATGCCATAAGTCGAACAAAAATTTACCAATCCTCGTAAAATTTGGTAGGGGCTTAGATTCTAGGACGATAACTTATTTCTGTGAAAGAGGGCGAAATCGAATTGAAGCCACGCCCAGTTTTTATACACAGTCGACCGTCTGTTCTTCCGCTCGGCCGTTAACACGATAACTTGAGCAAAAATCGATATATCTTTACTAAATTCAGTTCACGTACATATCTGCACTCACTTTATATTGGTATAAAAAATGGCTGAAATCCGACTATGACCACGCCCACTTTTTCGATATCGAAAATTACGAAAAATGAAAAAAAAAAAAATGCTATAATTCTATACCAAATACGAAAAAAGGGATGAAACATGGTATTTGGATTAGTTTATTGACGCAAAATATAACTTTAGAAAAAACCTTTGTAAAATGGGTGTGACACCTACCATATTAAGTAGAAGAATGAAAAATTTCTGCAGGGCGAAATCAAAAGGCCTTGGAATCTTGGCAGGAATACTGTTCGTGGTATCTATCTATAAATCTTATAAAATAAAGTCGCTAAATGCCATGTATGTACATAACTTCACACTGAATGCTCCGATTTTAAAACGGTTTTTTGCATTTGAAAGCTTAGCTGCGTGAGATGGTACAGTTAATATAATTTGAAGATATGTATTATAGGGGCGTGGCAATTGTCAAAATGTTGTAAAAAATCATAAAATTTTTGTTTACACAGCTACAACTCATAAACGGATGGATGGATTTAAAAAATTCTACTTTTCAGTAAAACTTTGAAATATTTACCTTCGATCTGCATCAAAAAAAAAAAAAAACTTGATTCCTTTCTTATATCAGCCAATTTGTTTAAACAAAAGTAACATTTTTACCAAAAAATTCGTGTGTGTGATTGTTCGGTGTCAACCGTGCGAGCAAATTGCTTTTAAGTGAGGTGTGATGCGACACATACGTACATACATATAATTAGCTGCGTTATTTAACTTCGGGAGTACATTTATATGTATTTTCATATCATATCAGCTTGACATATTTATGCATTGTTGCCAAGTTAATGCAAGATAAATGGTTAAGAATGCATACATTTCTTGAAAAATGCTCTTTCGTTAAAAATATTGAACATTTCCTTAAAATTCTTAAACAAAAGTTAAATTTTTTGGTATTTTTGCATGTATCACTATTACTATCACTATCAGTACATAGTATAAAACAAAGTCGCTTTTTCTGTCCCTATGTCCCTTTGAATGCTTAAACCTTTAAAACTACGCAACGAATTTTGATGCGCTTTTTTTTAATAGATAGAGTGATTGAAGAGGAAGGTTTGTATGTATAATAACATCCATTAAATAGTGGAGAAATACTGTTATTTGTGAAGTTTCTAATGTGAAGTAAGTATAAATATAAAAGAAAGTGGTGTTAATTACACTCTTTATAACTCAAGAACGGATGAACAGATTTAACTGAAAATTGGTGGAGGGGTAGCTTAGAACCAGGAGACAGACATAGGATACTTTTTATCTCATTCTGGCTACGGTCTTGAGATCAAAACGTGGACCTGGGTAATATTAGGATATGTTTGTACAATATGGGTATCAAATGGAAGCTGTTTAAGAGTGCTTTGATTCGGGATATTTTTCGTACCCGTGGGCGACTAGGGTCTCGAGAAATAGGCCAAAACGTTGAGCAGGGTAACACTAGTATGTGTTTTTACATTATGGATATCAAACTGAAGCTGCTGATGTGTGCTTTAGTACAGAGTAAGTTTTATACCGCTGGGTGACTAGGGTTTCGAGATATAGACCAAAACGTGGACCCGGATACCCCTAGAATATGTGTGTAATATGGATATCAAATGAAAGCTGTTGCTGAGTGCTTTAAGGTAATTTTCAATGTGATATTCGATTTAGTCGCATCAACCTGGCAAAACTGATAAATATTAATGCGAAGCCGAAATAAGGACATGAATTAATAGTACCCACATACCTATTTACATACATACGCCCTATTCAATTTGCCTGAAATCTGGTATATAAATTTGCCTATACATGTTAGTATTTACGATCCTTTCTTCCGGGAAGTAGACCAGAGACGGGCTGGGAATGGGATTAGGACTAGGACTGGGACTGAGACTCGGAGTGGGACTGGGACTCGGAATGGGGCTGGAACAAAATGCATACCACCCTCTGGGAGTGGCAATAAGGGATTAAGAAAAGTGGGAAAAAACTTGAGAGAAGGAAAAAGAGGGAAGGAGAAGGAGACTAGATAGAGAAGAGATAGAGTGAGACGAATATAGAGATAGATGAAGCGAAAAATACGGAGGGAGGAGTGAATAAAAGGATAAAGAAAAAGTGAAGAGGGGGGGAGGGCAGATTTAGATGGAAAAACTTAATAAAATGTATGCAGATAGATCAAATTTAGGACAGAACAACGTCTGACGGGTCTGCTAGTTAAAAAAAAAAATATATATATAAATAAATTAGCGGTACCCGACAGATGATGTTCTGGGTCACCCTGGTCCACATTTTGGTTGATATAGCTCGAAAGCGCCTTCACATATACAACTAAGGGCCACTCTCTTTTAAAATACTCATTAACACCTTTCATTTGATACCCATATCGTACAAACACATTCCATGGTTACCCTAGATTCATTTTGCTAAATGGTGATTTTCCCTTATTTTGTCTACATAGCTCTAAGCTGAGTATGTAATGTTCGGTTACACCCGAACTTAGCCTTCCTTGCTTCTTTTCTATATAGTTAGCAACAAAAGTTGTAGCGAAAAAAAAAATGCCTGCAGTAGATGTCGAACTAATAAAATGAATCAATTAGTTAATATTATTCGCCTTAAAGTAAAACTGCAAACAATTATTTGTGCTTAAAAAAGATTAATATATATCAATAAAATAAATATTCATTAATATAGTATTATCATCCATATCAACAAAGACTTGCGGTAGAAACAAGAGCAAAAAAAAAAAAAAATCAAAGTAAAGAAGCTTTGAAGAGATTTACAAGGTATAATCGAAACAGCTGTCGCCTTGTCCGTCCTAATGTCACGTTGTTTAAATTTTTCCCAAATTATTAAATAAAAATTATCAAAGTAAAAGTAATCCACCTTCATAAATGGTTCATTGCACATCACAACTCTTTTCTTTTATCCCCTTTTGATAAGTTTCAAGGCAACAGTTGAACACACAACAAATATTTCTTTGTTATTTATTTCGCTTGTTGTGACGATAACAACAGAAATGAAACTGCAAGTAATAAAATTAAAATATAGCTACACTGAAAATAGGCATTTGTTAAAATTGTAAATTTGTAAATTTGTTCCTAAAATCGTTAAGCATGCAATAAACGCGATCTATTTAAACACCACCCTCTTACTTAGCGAGCCATTATAAAGCCAATAGAAATATGAATAGAGTAGGCGATCGATATAACAATGCGTAGCTGGCGGTGCAAGGCTGGGCATTTGTGTGAGATGCGATAAATAAACATTAAGTAATTATAAAATTAAAAACATTTTTAACATCTATATATTTAATAGCTATTTTGTAAGTTGCGTGTATTTCACGGATATACCTACCTAAGACTATTATCTTTTTGTTATTTTTCCATTCAAAGTTCAACGACCAATCTCGCTTCTTTCTTGCTGCGTGCGCTTTTAAATATTTCAAACATCAACTTTTCTTACAAAAGCTTACACCAAGATATAAATCTTTGTTACTTCATCGTTTTTGTGCGTTTCATAACATTTGAAAAATGAATGAGGGAGTTTTATTATGTGTTGGACAACAATAAAAAACGATTTTAGCACAATACAAATGAGGTAATAGGAAAAAGAGTAGCAAGTGCCGTTGGCTTGTGACAGCAGGTGGCCTTTTTTAATTCATTGCTCGATATAAACAAAACTTTCATGCAGCTAAAAAATAGATAAATGTTCATTGTTATGACCGAATGAAAAAGCTGAAGAGAAATATAAAATACTTTATTGATTTTATAGAGGTACAATGAATGTTAAAGCTGGCACGCGCTGCTTTTATGTCGGGATCTTTAGCTTGTCGCGGACACCGAAGCTGCGATGCATGTCTTTGAAATGCATTATAATAAATAATGCACGCATATTACAAATATATTTTCCGTGAATGTCTTTCATAAGTAGCGATTGGTAAATTTTAGTTCGAATTAGTACAATACAACTGAATGTAGGTAGTGTTCTTATAATGCGCTAAGTGAAGTTTGTAATCAGAGCACATACATTTTTGCTAAGAAGCTTTTCACAGATGAAATAGTCCCAAATTACAGATGCCTCTTCATTTTTCAGATACTTTTATGAATAATTTCCGCGGTTATGCTAATTTCCGCTTGATATGAACCTTCGGTTGGTTGACCGGTACACTTCTCCGCCGATATGCATTACAGACAACTTTTAGGCGGTCGAAAATAAGTTAAAGTCTAACTAGAGCCGAGTTTTTTTATTTATTAATTTATTAATTTATTTGTTGGAATTGAGCTTGAGGGCCAAGGAATAAGGCGAAATAATATTTGCATTTTACCTTTTACGCGTTTTGATGTTTGAAGCCTTCTTCAGGGAGTCTGATGTATTTTAAAATCATTATAAACAAAAAATATAAACTAAATCACTTTCGTTTCTTCTAAATAATTGTATTTGAAAAATAAATAATAATAATCAGAAACATTGAAGAAGATGTTAAAGTGTTTCGAAACACGTAAAAAGCGTGCATAAAAATTTAGCTTTTCCGTTTTAATTTCCTGACCGTAAAACTCCATTCCATCAAAATTTAGTTTAAAATTTTGGTTAAAAAAGAAAAAAAGTTACAGATTGAACTTCACATTGAACACTTCATCGTTTTACAGACGAAGAAGATATAAAATCTCTGTTTTAGCCCTTTTCTGAAGGAATAATGCTGACACTGTATGACGTGGTCAAATGTGTGCAACGTACATTAGAAAGGAAGCTTGGAATTAATTTAAATGTAGGATAGGGTTAGGAAAGCCGAGGCTGTGTCATCCTGGCTTCTCTAACGAACGACTGTGTACTGATTGTGTGAAATGATGATCAATGTGATACTTATTAGTGGGTAAGTTGTTTAGCAGACCGCACTGAATATACCTGGCATTGCCAAAAGGTTGGTATTTATTTAAAGGGTAACACCGTATTGGTATCTGCGAATATTGTAGAACAACGTATACCTCGACATTGAATACTCAATATGGTGCGGGAAACTGATACTTGAGCATTAATTGACCTTCGTGATATGGTTTAAAGCTTCTAGATTATGGGGACTGTGGCATTCGTACTATTTTCGGCTCTATTTCGGGTAAGAAACATCACTGACAGCCCCCATTGTTGGCTGCACGCCAGTGAACGAGTTTAGAAAAGAACCTAATTCTGAGAAATAAGGTTGATTTGAGAACTCTGATGAAAAGTTTGTTCCAAACTGATTTCAGTGCTATAATAATACGGTGGATGCGAAAGTCTCTAGCGATACAATATTTGGGCAACTAAATATTAATAATAATTTATGGTGTGATACACGGAGCTCGGGATTAAAGGAGTTATGTAGAGCAACCTCAACAACGGGATGATAGTGGAATCTTTAGCTTCTCCGACCAAATTTTCCCAAATGTACCAGATTAATATTCGGCAAAGCACCAGCAATATCGATAAAACTCGTCAAAGCCTTCGACGTGTCTTCTTATCACTGCAAGAAGAAGAAACCGATTCAAGGAGGTCCGAGTATGCTCGTGTTCGCGTATGCGCTTTAAAATTATTTGAAGTAAATATCCTCTGGGTTGCGAACAAAGCATTATCCCCGGCAGCTGTAGCAGGGAACAGTTTAGCTGAATAAATTCCTGTAAGCCAGACGTGGCATGATTTATGTATTGTCGACCAACTGCAATCTGCTAGGAGCCTTTAGTCAGCTGGGAAGAGACTATATGTTGCAGGATTGTGATACTTTTCTAATACTTTTCTATAAAGGAGAAACTCAAAAATATTCATTGCGTTCACAAGGGCTTATTTATTCCTGATTGGTGTTTTGACCATACACTGGCCAATGCAAGTCCATACTGCTCATCTCGATATACTAGAAAATCCATTCCGCTGCAGCTGCATGAATGACAACGAATTCGAATCATTCTGTCTCTCCATGCTCATCTCTTCAGCTAATGCTATCCAAGGAGTATGTAATAAGCCCAAAAACACGTTCAGAGGAGGCCAGTCGTATACAAAAAATTTCATTTATCAAATATATTAATAACAATTTTGCATAGCATAACTAGAATTAGAGCAATAAAAGTAATTACAAACTCAGCTTAAGTATAAAATACCCAAATATAAGAAACAAATCTTGACCACTCATACGATTTGTCACTATTCGTTTAAAATTTTATTTCATAGCTTAATTTACGTACATATATATGATGTATATATATTTTGTAATTGTCTGTTAAAATCCAGTTACAAATGTCTCTATATGACCAAAATCGAGCGCACAAAGAGTGAAATGTGACACTACCTTACATTGTCAACGTTCCCTTCTTGTCATATACTTACACGAATTTGTTTACACGAATATGGACTTACGTACGGTTTTGTATTTCTCTGTTTAAATACTTCGTTTCAAGTTTTCTTTGTATCTTTGCTACGCTCTATGATTTTCTTGCCTCATAAATTTATCGAATTATATGCGCGTATATATCCGAATATGTCTTATTTTACTTTAGCTGTAAATCTTAAATGAAATTGGCATACGAAAATTAGAGTGTGAAACTGCTGGATATTTAATATCATGTGATTTGAATTGTTGTACAGTTCTCCCTTTGGGTTTGGTTTGTTTTACTTTTTGTATACGCTCATTATGTTTGTATGAGTTGTGAACAATTTTCGCAATTTGTCTAGAATGCAATTTCACAAGTGTGCAATAATGTCTTCATCAATTTATCACGCTTGTTCTTACTTTTTTTTGTTTATTATACGCACTGGGTAGGAACAAGAGGAGTTGATTAAAAGGAGATTTAGTTTATGGCGTCTGCAAAAATATGTGCAACTAGGTAAATAATAACATCAATATATATAGGTACATATTAAATGCCTAATACATGGGAAATGCACTGAAGCATGGCTGTGGTTGGATAGTTTTTTAGTCCGTTCTCAATATATTGTCCCTGATCGTTTTGTTCCATTATGTTTTGTTTCTCTCCCAGTGCCATTGTGTAAGTAAAAACCCTACTTTTGTGTTTTAGATATGTACAAGTTTGTTTTTCATACTCAGTTGAGCAGAGCTCACAGAGCATATTCACTTTGATTGGATAACGGTTTGTTGTACAGGTATAAAGGAATCGAGATAGATATATAGTATCGAAAAAAAATTCGATTGAGCCATGTCCGTCCGTCCGTCCGTTAACACGATATCTTGAGTAAATTTTGAGGTATCTTGATAAAATTTGGTATGTAGATTCCCGGGTACTCATCTCAGATCGCTATTTAAAATGAACGATATCGGACTAAAACCACGCCCACTTTTTCGATATCGAAAATTTCGAAAAATCGAAAAAGTGCGATAATTCATTACCAAATACGGATAAAGCGATGAAACTTGGTAGATGAGTTGAACTTATGACGCAGAATAGAAAACTAATAAAATTTTGGACAATGGGCGTGGCAGCGCCCAAAGAAGGTAATTTAGAAGTTTTGCAAGCTGTAATTTGGCAGTCGTTGAAGATATCATAATGAAATTTGGCAGGAACGTGACTCTTATTACTATATGTATGCTTAATAAAAATTAGCAAAATCGGAGAACGAGCACGCCCACTTTTAAAAAAAAATTTTTTTTAAAGTCAAATTTTAAAAGAAAAGTTGATATCTTTACAGTATATAACTAAATTATGTCAACATTCAACTCCAGTAATGATATGGTGCAAAAAAATACAAAAATAAAAGAAATTTTCAAAATGGGCGTGGCTTCGCCCTTTTTCATTTAATTTGTCTAGGATACTTTTAATGCCATAAGTCGAACAAAACATTACCAATTTTGAAATTTGGTAGAGTCTTAGATTCTAGGACAATAACTGTTTTCTGTGAAAAAGGGCAAAATCGGTTGAAGCCACGCCCAGTCCCGGACCGTCTGTCCTTCAGCTCGGCCGTTAACACGATAAATTGAGCAAAAATCGATATATCTTTACTAAACTTAGTCCACGTACTTACCTGAACTCACTTTATATTGGTGTAAAAAATGGCCGAAATCCGACTATGACCACGCCCACTTTTTCGATATCGAAAATTACTAAAAATGAAAAAAATGCCAAAATTCTATACCAAATACGAAAAAAGGGATGAAACATGGTAATTGGATTGGTCTGTTGACGCAAAATATAACTTTAGAAAAAAACTTTGTAAAATGGGTGTGACACCTACCATATTAAGCAGAAGAAAATGAAAAAGCTTTGCAGGGCGAAATCAAAAGCCCTTGGAATCTTAGAAGGATAACTGTTCGTGGTATTACATATACAAATAAATTAGCGGTACCCGACAGATGATGTTCTGGGTCACCCTGGTCTACATTTTTTTCGATATCTCGAAAACGTCTCCGCATATATAACTACCACCACTCCCTTTTAAAACCCTCATTAAAACCTTTAATTTGATATCAATATCGTACAAACACATTATAGAGTCACGCCTGGTCCACCTTTATGGCGATATCTCGAAAAGGTGTTCACCTATAGAACTAAGGCCCACTCCCTTTTAAAATACTCATTAACACCTTTCGTTTGATACCCATATTATACAAAACCATTCTAGAGTCACCCCTGGTCCACCTTTATGGCGATATCTCGAAAAGTCGTCCATATATAGAACTAAGGCCCACTCCCTTTTAAAATACTTATTAACACCTTTCATTTGATATCCATATTGTACAAAGGTATTCTAGAGTCACCCCTGGTCCACGTTTATGGCGATATCTCTAAATGGCGTCCATCTATAGAACTATGGCCCACTCCCTCTTAAAATACTCTTTAATACCTTCCATTTGGTACACATGTTATACAAACACATTCCAGGGTTACCCTAGGTTCATTTTACTACGAGGTGATTTTCCCTTATTTTTTCTCCATAGCTCTCAACTAGGTATGTAATGTTCGGTTACACCCGCACAGAAACTTAATCGAAATACAATTAATGAAATAATTAAGTTTCGTTTTTCATACAGGGCCTTTTGCTTCATTAGGCGAACTTCTGCCAATAGCCCCAAAAAATATTTTTTTTTTGTTTTTACAAAAAATGGTTAAAATGGAAAGCAACTGTTTCCTTCTTAACTATAAATACAATCAAAATAAAATGCATGCGCAGCTACCCATAGATGTTGCATCTGACCAAATGTGTGCTTATTTTCGAAAAAGCCTTGTTATCTTTTGCAGCAAATGCAGGGAAAATTAAATTTTGAATTTTTTTCGTGTTTTTCTAATTTTCGTGAATTCTTGAAAATAATTTATTTTTGATTGTCATTTGTCACAATTCGAAGCACCAAGCAAAACCGACTGGATTTTTCACTCGATTAGGCATTCAATAAAGCAATAATGAGATAATTAAGAATTTGTATTTTGTATGGAAGATTGAGTTCAATTAGGGCTTTAATGTAGAAAACTTGACTAATTATTTGCTTAAGGCTCTGTGTGAAATTGGTAATAAATAACTATCATTTTATAATGAAAGGGAGGGAAAGTTTAATATATTAACCATATACACCGCTACATTAGACCATTTAAGAACGCTACAATGAAATATCATTTTTATATTTGTGTGAAGAATGCTCTGTCTGAACTTTTTTCTTGAACACCCTCAGCTCAAAACAATCCTGCAATAATGCGTTTCGTAAAAAATTGGAATGGGGTATTCTTGAACGAAATTTTGAAACATGGTTTTATTCAAAAATTTCAAAGAAAGGATGGTTTTGAAAAATATCTGGGGTGGTTTGTTCTTCAAAGAGGCTGTCAGATAGGGCTTTTCGAAACGAAAGAAATTGGCATATCGCACCTTTTTCATAAGGATATGTAAATCAAAAATTAAGTTTTTTGGGAAGACTAAAACATTATTATTGATATGGATTTATATATTTTTATATCTGATTTTAAAAAAGCAAAAATATTTTTAAAGCTAATTTCTTAAGCCCACTTTCAGAACGACAAGCTTTCATTTTAACTCAGAGTAAGTTTTCCAAGAGGTGCCAAAAGCGAGAATGGCACTTGCAGATTCAGCCATTAGCCATCTGTTGCGGAGTACCTGTAGTAAACAACGAAACTATTTCAGTTGAAATTGATGTTGATGAAGTTAGCGGTAATAATATTATAAGCTAATACCTTAACGCCCTACGCCAATATGCTTGGTAGTCTGAATGTGAGTAAGAGTGAGGTGAGGTTGGCAGTAGGAGTGGGAGTCGTAGCGGTAGGAGGAAACGATAGAGCACGTTTCGTGTCAATTCTCTGCGCTTGCCAGACTAAGATTCCTGCTTTTAGGAGTCATAGAAGAAGAAAGTGGCAAAGTTCCTAGAAAGCGTAGTATTTGTAGTATATGTCAAGAGGACGGAGTTATTTTGTAATGAAAGTGGGAGTCTGAGTATAAGTGAGAGTGGGGGTGAAGTTGGCAGTAGGAGTGGGAGTCGTAGCGGTAGTGACAGTGAGAGTGGTTGTGATAGTGACATAGTGGTAGTGGTATTAGAAGTAATAATTGGAGGGAGTATGCTAGTGAGGAATATTTTCGGTTTATACGAATTAAGCGGGGATTGCCCTCATTGCTTTTTTAAATGTATGAAAACATTTATTTGAAGCAATTTTTAATTTATAATTTATTTGGTAAAATTTAAACAACGTCACATGAGGACGGACAAGGCGACAGCTGTTTCTATTATACCTTGTAAATCTCTTCAAAGCGTTTTCCCCGGGACACAGTGGCCGGTCTTATATGGAGTTGGTGGCCAAAGATACTTCCAGTAGAGATATCAACGTGAAACTTTGGTCACGCCTTTACAATAATGTCAGAATTATTTTTTCATAAAATTGGTGCGGCTGATACCTTTATACCGACCCACAACCACTCACTTTCACCGCATGCATACAAAAAGTAAGTAGATGTGGGGGGAAAAGTGGTAAGATATGTCTATCGCAAATACAATGTTTAATAGGATTATATAAAGAAATTAAAGTTATTAAAAGATCTTGCATTCATAACAATAACGAAATAAGAAAAAACACACACACAAAAGTTCACATTTGCATATCGTCGACTGGATAAAATAATGTCCTATGTTATCAGGGTGACGATATCAGAAAACTGTCGCAATACATAGTTAGTGGCAGAAAGTGGCAGCTGATATTAACACTATAAAATCCTAAAACCTTGACTAATAATAAGGTATGAGTCCCAACGTGAGGATCGGTGAGGAACCCCACTAAAAATTTAACTGAAATTGAAATATTTAAATGCTAATAAAGGCACCAGTGAAATTTTAAATAACAAAAAAAAAAAAAAAAAAACACAACAAGCTAATGTCACTAAAATTATTTCAAAATGAAGTAAATACCTTTGACTTCAATATTCATTTCTACTTATTTCAATATAATGATATTTTATGTAGCTTGCACTTGCAAAAACCAACTAATACCATAACCTCACTTTTGAAGCTATTCTTAAAGAGTACAGTTCGAATACAACAAAAGCAAATATACGTTTTAGAAGGCTATTCTAATAAGAGATACTAACGACATATTTGGTGACAAACTTTTCACTTTGATTTTTTTATTTTTGGCCTATGGAACCGACCACTGTGCGGGATAGGGATTTGAACCCGAATCCTACGATGGTTGAAGTATTACAACGCTTTCATCCACGTCATGCCTTAGTTGTTGTAAACTTTATCCCGGTTTATATTTAGTAAAATTGGAGAAGAAATATTTCGAAAGAAAAATAAGTTAAGTTATTAAAGTAGGCATATGTTTTGTTACAAACGAACTTAAGCTCTCTTATTTGTTATACTAATATGTTTTTATTGTTGGTATTATACTAACAATGGAACTCGCTTCCATCTAAGCCAAAGCTATACGAAAAGCAGGATGTTTCAAACAAGCAGTAATAACTTTCCTCAGCTCTCTACTTATCTTAAATGATAGTTTGATCTTTGATTCCTAATCTATGGCCCGAAAATGTTTCTATTTTAAAATGTATAATGCTATTATTAAGATATTAATGTTATTAGTATTCTTATGGTTTCCTTTTTTTATTATTTCTTTGGAATTATATTTATATGTGTCATATTTCCTTTGTAATCTTTAAGACTGATTGACCTAAAAGACTTGAGTCTTACTTGTACAAATTGTTTATGAAAAAAAAAAAAAAAAAATAAATAAATAAAAAATAAATATCTGCACCAGTGGCGCTACACTCGGTGTCGGCGTGGTAGCAAAATGCTGCGCAGCATTTGGCAGCCTTAAAACCTACCCTAATATACAAAAATATCTGCAGTTTTATAATTATACATATGTAGTAGTTGGTGCGCATGCGCGCATAACCAAAGATAAACGCAACGTTCATGCAGCCAAATCACTTACATACATGCTAAAGTTACATTGTCTTCAGATAACAATCACAAAAGTTAGAATTTCCAACTAATTACGGCTAAAGAAGTATTAATAATATAAATATAAGCACGTCATACACCAATTCAAAAGTGAAGAAACGGTAAAAATGTGTCATATTTTCTAAGAAAAGGAAGTTTGAGATATGAAAAAATATAGCAAGGCCAAAGTCTAACAATACATTTTGCTAGAAATAATAATGTTAAATGAATTATTATTATTGATGCCCGACGTGGTGTGGTGCTAGCGTGCCTACGCCTATCTCTACGAAAATGCTGAGTTCGAGCCCGAGGCAAAGCAACATCAGAAATTTAGAAACAAGATTTTTAAACTAAACAAATAAGGAAGGCTGAGAGCTTTGCAGACAAAATAAGGGAAAATCACCATTTAACAAAATTAACCTAGGGTAACCCTGGAATGTGTTTGTATGACATGGGTTTCAAATGGAAGGTATTAAAGAGTATTTTAAAAGGGAGTGGGTCATAGTTCTATAGGTGGACGCCATTTCAGGATATCGCCATAAATGTGGACCAGGGGTGACTCTAGAATATGTTTGTACGATATGGGTATCAAATTAAAGGTATTAATGGGGGTTTTAAAAGGGAGTGGCCCTTAGTTGTATATGTGAAGGCGTTTTCGAGATATCGATCAAAATGTGGGCCAGGGTGGCCCAGAACATCATCTATCGGGTACCGCTAACTTATTTATATATGTAATACCAGGAACAGTATTCCTGCCATGAATCCAAGGGCGTTTGATTTCGCCCTGCAGAACTTTTGTCATTTTCTTCTACTTAATATGGTAGGTGTCACACCCATTTTACAAAGTTTTTTTCTAAAGTTATATTTTGCGTCAATAAACCAATCCAATTACCATGTTTCATCTCTTTTTTCATATTTGGTTTAGAATTATGGTATTTTTTTAATTTTTCGTAATTTTCGATATCGAAAAAGTGGGCGTGGTCATAGTCGGATTTCGGCCATTTTTTATACCAAGATAAAGTGAGTTCGGATAAGTACGTGAACTAAGTTTAGTAAAGATATGTCTATTTTTGCTCAAGTTATCGTGTTAACGGCCGAGCGGAAGGACAGACGAATGACTGTGAATAAAAATTGGGCGTAGCTTCAACCGATTTCGCCCATTTTCACAGAAAACAGTTATCGTCATAACATCTATGCCCCTAACAAATTTCAAAATTGGTAAATTTTTGTTCGACTTATGGCTTTAAAAGTATCCTAGACAAATTAAATGAAAAAGTGCGAATCCACGTCCATTTTGAAAATTTCTTTTATTTTTGTATTTTTTTGCACCATATCATTACTGGAGTTGAATGTTGACATAATTTACTTATATACTGTAAAATTATTAAATTTTTTGTTAAAATTTGACTTTAAAAAAAATTTTTTTTTTAAAGTGGGCGTGTTCGTAATCCGATTTTGCTAATTTTTCCTTGGAACACATATATTTATATTTATATTTATATTTATTGTAATACCGTCAATGAAACAAAGTTTCTTACAGACAACTAACAACAAGTACATACATACATACATTTTTATATAAAAATACAAGTATGTTACATACTAAACTTAAGAAGTTAATATGCTAAGCATTTAAAACAAGTTTAAAGATTTATAGATAACGAGCGAAAAAGATTTACGAAAGCTTCAGTGGTCATTGAAAAATCAATGACGATTGTTTGAGACAATAGGAGTAACGTTCCTGCCAAATTTTATCATGATATCTTCAACGACTGCCAAATTACAGCTAGCAAAACTTTGAAATTACCTTCTTTTAAAAGTGGGCGGTGCCACTCCTATTGTCCAAAATTTTACTAATTTTCTTTTCTGTGTTATAAGGTCAACACACCTACCAAGTTTCATCGCCTTGTCTGTCTTTGGCAATGAATTATCGCATTTTTCGGTTTTTCGAAATTTTCGATATCGAAAAAGTGGGCGTGGTTAATTTCCGATTTCGTTCATTTTAAATAGCGATCTGAGATGAGCGCCCAGGAACCCACATACCAAATTTCATCAAGATACCTCAAAATTTACTCAAGTTATCGTGTTTACGGACGGACGGACGGACATGGCTAAATGAATTTCTTTTTTCGCCCAGATCATTTTGATATATAGAAGTCTATATCTATCTCGATTAGTTTATGCCGTTACGGCTTACCGTTATGCGAACAAAGCTAATATACTCTGTGAGCTCTGCTCAGCTGAGTATAAAAATGTTTTTCTGAGCGAAGTCGCCTCTCGGCATTGATTTGACAGATACTTCGAGTATTTTTCTGCCATGAAAAAATTTTGAGTGAAAACTTATCTGCATTGCCAATGTCGTTCAGAGTCTACGGAAAATATGTAGGTCTCGTTCCGTAAATTTGTAGGAAAAATTAAAAGAAGCACGACGCAAATTGGAAGAGAAGCTCGGCTAGAATCTCTTCGGAGGTTATTGCGCCTTGTATTATTATTATATAACCATAAATATAAACATGCTTAGATACATATTTAAGTGTACGCAAGTATGATTAATTGCAAGCTACTGAGTTTACGATTCTAAAATTAATTACTATGAATATATGTAAATAACTGTGTATCTTCTTTATTTAAACACCTTTAAGCATGCAGGCGATGAGCACTAATATTTGTTTACTGTGTGGAGCGTGTGTTGTACTAAAACGTAATATAAAGAATAAATATAACCAGAAATAGAAAAAGTTTTAGCCTAACGAATACTGTTTCTTCTACTTTAAGAAGCACGCAAAAAGAAGAATTAGGTGTTCTTGTTTTGAGAAAGTACTTGTACATAGATACATTTGTGTGTTAGGGTTGGACAAAAAACAATAATTATTGAATCTTTTAGTATAGCGCAAATGTTGTTCTGGACGTCCAAAATAATAGTCTGTTAAAATCGGGAACGGCGTAGGCCCTAGCGTGGGGCTGTCAAGTGTCGAAGCTGATGTGAAGGCCTTACAACCTAAGACTAATAAAAATGACTCTTATCATTAAAAGAAATCACTGTAGACTCATGATGGATATTATGAACGGACACGAGTTTAGGCAAAAAGAGGTGTGCCTCAGAGAACGACACTGGCGTGAAAGTCCAGGACTTCGGCAGGCAAACGCACTAATAGGAGGGTACAACTCAAAGCGATATAAAGCTATGATTAACCTCCCAAAGAGTAGCCATAGAATTTTAACAGGCATACTCACAGGTCACTACAGGCTAAAGAGCCATATGCATAAATTGGGCATAACGTCTACTAGCGTCTGTCGATTTTGGGATCGCGAAGATGAGACTGCAGAACGCATCCTGATGGAATGCGATGCAGTCGCGAGACGAAGACTTAGGATCCTAGGATCATCGAAATTAGAAAGTAGTCACATAGACTCTCTGAAGCCGAGAACCATTCTGGATTTTCTCAGAGAACTCGGCTTGGATGAGGTCTTGTAAAAAGAATGAGGGCACAATAGGCCAATAGGTCGGAGTGCTTAACCTCACAACATCTATCAATCTATCTATGACGGACACTAACTTCCGACGTTACATGCTTTTAAATAAAGCCTAGTCAGTGATAGCAGATGTAGAACGTGCGGGTTGGAGGAGGAAACGAAAGAGCTCGTTTTGTGCTCGTGCCATATGCTTGCCTGGCTAAGACTTCAGCTATTAGGAGTTATAGAAGCAGCCAGTGGCATAGGTCCTGGAAAGTTTCTAATATTTTACAAGAAGACGAAGTTATTTTATAAAATAGCTCTTGGTTTTTCATAATTTCTCAGTTTGTTCTTCAAACGAACTTCTGCTAGCACTATGGACTCCTTCAGTCTATGTGAGGTCCCCATGGACAAGCCAGTTCAACCTAACCTTACCTAACCTACATATGTATGTACAAATACTTAAATGTTAATTCTTAATGAATTTTTAATGCTCATGTTTTACTAAAATCAGTCAGACTCACTGAGGAAGGTGTGAAAGAAAAATATTGTAACTTGTAGGAAAACAAGAAAAAGCTTTAGATCTTGTCTTATGTTTAACAGCCGAAAAGCTCCTTATGGAAAAAATCAGTAAACATTTTTTCTTTTTGCCTACCCTAATGTATGCATATGTGTTGTAGCTAATCCAGTGCTTAAGTATAACATAACGTTTTTATGCCAACAACTAAAGCTTTAATACTTAAAACAAGAGCAAGAAGATATTAAGAAGCAGCGAGGCAGATTAAAAAATATCTAATGGTAGATTACACAGGTTTACAGCCAAAATGCACCAGAGGCCCCATTAAGAAATTCCTATGTAAAATCACCCCCCGATTTCGAAAATCAAGGTCATTTTTAATTCTATGGTAACGTTTTTGAGATATTTACGAATAACGGTTTCAAAAAAAAAAAATGCTTTGTATGCGGTAGATGGTATCACCGATCTTCTTCACAACATTGTACGGGCCTTTCCAACTGCACCGAATTTTGAATGGAACACCTTTCCGCCGGTGAGGGTTGTTTAACAGTACCAAATCTCCCTCCAAGAATCTTTCCGAATTTTTGTTCTCATTGTACCTGCGTTTCATCTTACTACTCATTATGCTTGATCGTTCCCTCGCACTCTGTTGTTTGGCCAGTGAACTTCTTTGCAGAGCTTGCATTTGACGGATTGACTTTGCATCATCATTATCGTCTGGACGTTTCACAACAGTAGTGCGCGCTGGCTTGAAACCACCCTTGCATTCTTCCTGAAAAATTATTTAGTCATTTTAGTGCGTTCATTAGGGTTTTTCGATGCCGGTCTTTTTCTCACAGATACTTTTAATTTCGCTTTATTTGGCCCATTCGATCAACCTTTTCTTATGACTTTCGTGGCCTTTGTCGAGTCTTCTCCACCATTACTCGATTACTACTGAACCCTTTCTCCAACTTGAAATTAAGTGGTATATCATGGTTCTCATAACACATCACCTTTCTCTGCATATCGATCTTGATGTCATGGTCAACCAAGAAGTCCTCTCCCAATATGACTTCTTCAACGATCTTCGCCACAACGAATTTGTGTAGAACCGTGACCTTTCCAATCAAGACTTCACATATCACTTCTCCCTGAACTTGGTTATACTCGCCAATGACCGTACGCAACCTTGCTCCAGGTAACGGTTTTATTCTCCTGTTGACCAAGTCAGATCGGATCAAGGAATGAGATGCGCCCGTATCTACAATCAGTACACGTTCTTTACCATCCACATTCCCTCTGACGGTAAGACTGCTCGATTTGCTACCAATTTGCAACACAGATATCACAGGGCATTCAATAGCTGGATCTAGCTCCCGATCTCTACCTCTTACTCGCTCTTGCTCATCTCCTCCAGCTTTGCGTTTAAGGCCACCCACATTGTTGGAACTATTAGGACCAAGATCGCAATGACGTGCAATGTGACCGGACTTCCCGCATTTGAAGCATTTGATAACTTTTTTACTCCGCTTTTGCGATCCTTTCAGCGCCTCCAATATTGCGTCTACCCACTGTGGCCTTTCTAATTCCACACGGCGTGCTTTGAAAACTGACTTACATAGAAGCGACGCTGCTTCCTGAATCAGAGCTTGTGACACTGTTTCTGCGAATGTTGGCTTTGGGTTTGCGTATGTAGGTCGCTTTGCTTCGACATCCCGTATGCCATTTATAAAACTCTGAATCTTTACCCTTTCAGTGTATTCCACGGGTGCGTCCGCATTTGCAAGATGAGCCAATCTTTCAATATCTGAAGCAAACTCCTGCAATGTCTCATTTGCTTTTTGGTAGCGGGTTTGCAACTCAATTTGGAATATCTGTTTTCTATGCTCGCTTCCATAACGTCGTTCTACAGCAGCCATCAATGCTTCATAACTGTTCCGTTCGTATTCTGGAATCGTCTGTAAGATTTCCGCTGCAGGCCCTTTCAATGCCACGAACAGTGCAGCAACTTTATCTTCCGCATTCCTGTTGTTCACTGCTGCGGTTTTCTCAAACTGTAGCTTGAAGACCTGGAAAGGAACAGAACCGTCAAAGGATGGTGTTTTTACCTTTGGATTACTCGCTGAAACTGCTGGCCGATTTAGTTGCAACTCCTGTATACGATCTTTCAAAGCATCCATCTCGGCCTCCATTTTACCTTGTCGTTCACTAAAAGCCTCCAGCTGCGATGAGACTTTTGTTTCCTGTGCCTCCAGCTTCGTTGAGATACGCTCTTCCTGGGCTTCGAGTTGTAATGTTACGCGTGCCTCTTGCTCTTTTAATTGTTCTGCAATTTGTGACGCCATGTGTGTTTTCTGTTCATCCAATTGTGCTTCAATCTTCGCTGTTATACGGTGCTCTTGCGATTCCAGCTGAGATGACATTTGCGACGACATTTCGGATATACGTGTCTCCTGTGCTTCCATCTTGGATGTAATCTGTGTCGATATTTCTGAAATGCGCGTTTCTTGTATATCCAATAGTGATGTAATATATGTTTTCTGTTCTTCCAGTTGGGATGCAATTTGCGACGACATTGATGTTACTGTCGATGTTTGTGCAGATATTGCAGCCAATATCGTGTTCAAGTCTGTGCTGGTAACTGTCTGCGATGTTTCATTTTTCTCTTCAATTTTTGCTGTTGTCTCGTCCCCATCAGGATAAAAGACATACTCGTCCACATCAATTCCTTCTGCTTCCATTTCCTCTCGTAGCCGTACCTGAAGTTCGAGTTTAACGTCGCTTGTTTTCAATTCACGGCTCTCCAACTCCTTCTTTAGTTGTTGGATCTTCAATTCACTGAACTTTGCCATGTCTTTGTTGTCCTCTGGAATTTATTCAACAATTCCTCTTCTGACACCAATTGTAACGAATTTACTTGCAAATCCTCTTATTTGCAACCTTCTGCTAAGTTCCAATCACTAAACTGTTGAGTAAATAACTCCAATATTTAATAATGCAAAATGGCCTTTATTAAAGTACTTCACAATAACACTCAAACTTTGCAACGAATAGCTTGCTTAATAACCAAACTGATTGATAGCTCAAATGAAACTCTACTATTGCCCGCCAGATTGCGTGCTTAATCAATAACTGCTTGATAGCTCAAATCAAACTGAATTCCAGCGCCTCTATATTTGCTGCCTTTTATACTCTCTGATTTGAACGTTCGCATCTTCTAGGCGCTTCCAGACTCTACTAGTTGCCATCAGCTCTCAAACTTCTCAGCTGTACAATTGCACGATTTTATAGCTTTTCTCATTGCATACTTTCAGGAGTATCTCAGATATATGAATGTGTTTGTGCATTGACTCTCCGCTGCTCGTATACGTACATGGTACATATGTGTAGACGCAATTATTGTTTCGTTTATGTAGATACATAATGATTGAATTATTGATGTGAATTCACATCACTGCTTAGCATCGGCTTAGAGATAGCAGCACCCCTTAGTTTTGCTAATATTCGTAACACTGCCCTCCACCTAAGTTTGATCGTCCCGATCAGACAAATCTCTCGATCTAAACGCGGCTAGCATCGCCAAATGTACCACTCTTCTACTCCGTGGTTTCTCAATGCTTTGTATGCGGTAGATGGTATCACTGATCTTCTTCACAACATTGTACGGGCCTTTCCAACTGCACCGAATTTTGAATGGAACACCTTTCCGCCGGTGAGGGTTGTTTAACAGTACCAAATCTCCCTCCAAGAATCTTTCCGAATTTTTGTTCTCATTGTACCTGCTTTCATCTTACTACTCATTATTCTTGATCGTTCCCTCGCACTCTGTTGTTTGGCCAGTGAACTTCTTTGCAGAGCTTGCATTTGACGGATTGACTTTGCATCATCATTATCGTCTGGACGTTTCACAACAGTAGTGCGCGCTGGCTTGAAACCACCCTTGCATTCTTCCTGAAAAATTATTTAGTCATTTTAGTGCGTTCATTAGGGTTTTTCGATGCCGGTCTTTTTCTCACAGATACTTTTAATTTCGCTTTATTTGGCCCATTCGATCAACCTTTTCTTATGACTTTCGTGGCCTTTGTCGAGTCTTCTCCACCATTACTCGATTACTACTGAACCCTTTCTCCAACTTGAAATTAAGTGGTATATCCTGGTTCTCATAACACATCACCTTTCTCTGCATATCGATCTTGATATCATGGTCAACCAAGAAGTCCACTCCCAATATGACTTCTTCAACGATCTTTGCCACAACGAATTTGTGTAGAACCGTGACCTTTCCAATCAAGACTTCACATATCACTTCTCCCTGAACTTGGTTATACTCACTAATGACCGTACGCAACCTTGCTCCAGGTAACGGTTTTATTCTCCTGTTGACCAAGTCAGATCGGATCAAGGAATGAGATGCGCCCGTATCTACAGTCAGTACACGTTCTTTACCATCCACATTCCCTCTGACGGTAAGACTGCTCGATTTTCTACCAATTGGCAACACAGATATCACAGGGCATTAAATAGCTGGATCTAGCTCTCGATCTCTACCTCTTACTCGCTCTTGCTCATCTTCTCCAGCTTTGCGTTTAAGGCCACCCACATTGTTGGAACTATTAGGACCAAGATCGCAATGACGTGCAATGTGACCGGACTTCCCGCATTTGAAGCACTTGATAACTTTTTCACTCCGCTTTTGCGATCCTTTCAGCGCCTCCAATATTGCGTCTACCCACTGTGGCCTTTCTAATTCCACACGGCGTGCTTTGAAAACTGACTTACACAGAAGCGACGCTGCTTCCTGAATCAGAGCTTGTGACACCGTTTCTGCGAATGTTGGCTTTGGGTTTGCGTATGTAGGTCGCTTTGTTTCGACATCCCGTATGCCATTTATAAAACTCTGAATCTTTACCCTTTCAGTGTATTCCACGGTTGCGTCCGCATTTGCAAGATGAGCCAATCTTTCAATATCTGAAGCAAACTCCTGCAATGTCTCATTTGCTTTTTGGTAGCGGGTTTGCAACTCAATTTGGGATATCTGTTTTCTATGCTCGCTTCCATAACGTCGTTCTACAGAAGCCATCAATGCTTCATAACTGTTCCGTTTGTATTCTGGAATCGTCTGTAAGATTTCCGCTGCAGGCCCTTTCAATGCCACGAACAGTGCAGCAATTTTATCTTCCGCATTCCTGTTGTTCACTGCTGCGGTTTTCTCAAACTGTAGCTTGAAGACCTGGAAAGGAACAGAACCGCCAAAGGATGGTGTTTTTACCTTTGGATTACTCGCTGAAACTGCTGGCCGATTTAGTTGCAACTCCTGTATACGATCTTTCAAAGCATCCATCTCGGCCTCCATTTTACCTTGTCGTTCACTAAAAGCCTCCAGCTGCGATGAGACTTTTGTTTCCTGTGCCTCCAGCTTCGTTGAGATACGCTCTTCCTGGGCTTCGGGTTGTAATGTTACGCGTGCCTCTTGCTCTTTTAATTGTTCTGCAATTTGTGATGCCATGTGCGTTTTCTGTTCATCCAATTGTGCTTCAATCTTCGCTGTTCTACGGTGCTCCTGCGATTCCAGCAGAGATGACATTTGCGACGACATTTCGGATATACGCGTCTCCTGTGCTTCCATCTTGGATGTAATCTGTGTCGACATTTCTGAAATGCGCGTTTCTTGTATATCCAATAGTGATGTAATATATGTTTTCTGTTCTTCCAGTTGGGATGCAATTTGCGACGACATTGATGTTACTGTCGATGTTTGTGCAGATATTGCAGCCAATATCATGTTCAAGTCTGTGCTGGTAACTGTCTGCGATGTTTCATTTTTCTCTTCAATTTTTGCTGTTGTCTCGTCCCTATCAGGATAAAATACATACTCGTCCACATCAATTCCTTCTGCTTCCATTGCCTCTCGTAGCCGTGCCTGAAGTTCGAGTTTAACGCCGCTTGTATTCAATTCACGGCTCTCCAACTCCTTCTTTAGTTGTTGGATCTTCAATTCACTGAACTTTGCCATGTCCTTGTTGTCCTCTGGAATTTATTCAACAATTCCTCTTCTGACACCAATTGTAACGAATTTACTTGCAAATCCTCTTATTTGCAACCCTCTGCTAAGTTCGAATCACTAAACTGTTGAACAAATAACTCCAATATTTAATAATGCAAAATGGCCTTTATTAAAGTACTTCACAATAACACTCAAACTTTGCAACGAATAGCTTGCTTAATAACCAAACTGATTGATACCTCAAATGATACTCTACTATTGCCCGCCAGATTGCGTGCTTAATTAATAACTGCTTGATAGCTCAAATCAAACTGAATTCCAGCGTCTCTACATTTGCTGCCTTTTATACTCTCTGATTTGAACGTTCGCATCTTCTAGGCGCTTCCAGAATCTACTGGTTGCCATCAGCTCTCAAACTTCTCAGCTGTAACTACAATTGCACGATTTTATAGCTTTTCTCATTGCATACTTTCAGGAGTATCTCAAATATATGCATGTGTTTGTGCATTGACCCTCCGCTGCTCGTATACGTACATGGTACATATGTGTAGACGCAATTATTGTTTCGTTTATGTAGATACATAATGATTGAATTATTGATGTGAATTCACGTCACTGCTTAGCATCGGCTTAGAGATAGCAGCGCCCCTTAGTTTTGCTAATATTCGTAACAATATATATCTCAAGAACGAATTGACCGATTCCAAAACGGTTTGAAGCTTTTAAAAGGTAATATAATTTTCTATAAACTGTGCATACAACGCTTTTTCCATCGATTTTGTTGCATGAAAGCTTATTTTTTTTGTAATAAAACATAGCTTAGAGAGAAAAAACCAAATCTGCAAAAAAATAAAAAGTTTTCGAGATCCTTCCTCGCAAAGTACAAATTTTTTTATATTTTCACAAAAAAAATGGAAAAAATCCGTAATGATTGTTCGTTATCTTTGAATCTGCAGGGCCTAGCAAAAAGTGTAGTATGCACAGTTTATAGAAAATTTTAATGCCTTTTAAAAGCTTCAGTCGTTTTGGAATTGCTCAATTCGTTCTTGAGATATATATGATTAAGGGGACCCATTTTTTTGTTTTTTGGAAAAAAACGTTATTCGTAAATATCTCAAAAACCTTACCATAAACCTTAAATAACCTTGATTTTCGGAATCAGGGGGTGATTTTACATAGGAATTTCATAATAGCGTTTCTGGTGCAGAAAAAAATTGGAATTTGTGAACCAGCGTTATTGCATAATGAAAAAGCCTAGTACAGAAACTCTAAGTTTGCAATCTATGTTACCCACCCTACCTATGTTACCTACACTACTACACCCAAATGCATAGAAGGCAGCACCGAATATTAGATGCACAGAGATGAGAGAAGTAAATAAATAACTAATCGAGAAGGCTGTTCGCGAAAAGTCTAGACCCCGAGAGGTATAGGAAAACGAGGGACTGAAATTATGAAAGCAGTACACCCTTAGGAACCAGTAAACCAGTTTGATTTTAACACGTTATATGTGAAGTACGCGAGAACATTAAATTGTAAAGTTCCACTACCACAGTAGTGCTGTAAATAAAGATAATTTTGCTTTGAGCTTATTTATTCGACAGTCCAGTGATTCGAACAATAAGAGAAGACAAGGAATAATCGAGAATCCTTAAGATTCGTTACACAAGTGTAATTTAAAAAACCTCTACCCTGATGTACTAGCGGTGTGCACGTCGTGGTTAGGGCTGGGCATACAAATCTGAAAACTAAAAATGATACGAAAATTCTAATAGTAAAGTCTAAAGGTAAAAAAAATTCAATTTTAGCTTATGAAACTTGCATAGTTAAAAATACAAAAATTTAATTATATAAAGTTAAAATAAAGATATCAAAATATGTGCATGCACACACATACAAAAGCAAGTAACAAGAATGCACACTGTCTTAGCTTATACATTTTTTATGATTTACAATATGTTTACGGGTATAACTAACAAAATCACTGAATTGTTACCGAGTTGTGTATGTCTTCTATGTTGAAAGGCCGCGCATGAATGTGTCGAACATAAAGAATCACGTGCTAGACATGCAAGCCTTGCATTACAACATTTTATTGCACAGTAAATAATTATGTGAAGAATTTAAAGAATTAATTTAAATGCTGTAATTTAGACAATAATACTTGCTAATTAATTGCATCACTGAGAATTGAATGTTGGCGCTGTTATTGATTTGGGTCATATAAAGTGGGCGGCTGAAACTTCAAAATAAAAAATTTAACAAATTTACAAATAAAAGAATTAAAAAAAGGAAGAAATTCTCCTCTTGTAATAAAAATATGCATTATGTAAAATACCAGTTTCACGCTGCAATGCTTGGAGGGTTTTAGGAATTGAAAATTAAGGTACCAACATATAGGGTTGGTTACCATTTACCAACCCGCCACTCAATGCCATACAGTATGGGAGATTTTTCCATACGAAACTAGAATTTTCTAAAATGCAGAGGGAAACATTGATGTGGTAAAGTTATTGTTTTAATAAATGAAGCAAAATTTCTAAACTCTCAAGGAAAACTAATCATTTAGAATTTAAGGTTTTTTATCAATATGCCTGCACCTAAAAATAAGGATCTTTAGAGCCATTGCTGAATAAAGATGTGTAACTCAAAAAAGGTCGAATTCACAAAAAACCGGTAAAAAACTTGTATTAGTCATCTCTTCCATATTCGATATCTCCTCTCCTATATTAAGCATTTCAGTTTTTTATATCATTTTATTACGACGAAAATAAACCAAATAGAGTTAGAGGTGAAAATGATTTTCGAAGCCATTATATACGGAATCATTATTTTCAATGCTGATAATTGTGAGATGAAACTGATAGTTTCAATTTTCAACTTTTTCTTCATATATTTTTTAAGAGCAGCTAAAATTACTTTTCGAATCCATTATATACTGAAAATAATGCTAATAAATTTGGAGATTTGTAATTTTCTATTTTGCCACTCTGGTTTCTGCTCGGGCGCCAGTTTAGAATCCAGTAAATGTGAAATAGCTGCAAAACGAGTTTACAATTTTAAAATGCCTGAAATTTTCAACACTCATAAAATAAATTGTGTACACATTTGTAACATAGATTCCGTATTTCAATTTTTTTTGTATATTAATAAAATGTTTCAATAAAACAATTATAAAAAGTTTGAGTGTTAAATATGCTTTGAAATCCATTATATACTGGAGTATTTATGATAATAATGCTGATAACTATAAAGTTAAACACACTTTTTCCAATCCTTGTTTCTGCTCGGGCGCTAGCTAAGTATCATCTAAACGAAATTGTTCAAAAAAGTGGTGAAGCTTCAAATTTTTCAAAATGAACTACTGTTGCAAAATAATTTGTAAGATTTAACTTTGACTCGTGTGAATGTTCATCTTCATTGTTTAAAAGTCTCCTTCATACCGAAAAAAAAAAAATTTGAAAGGTGCGGCAGGTGGACTTGCTCTTCGACGCCACCGTATACTGAAACAGTCATGACAACAATTGCGATAATTGTAAGATAAAATGGTAATATGTTTTAATCCTGATCCCTGCTCAGACGCCAGTTAAGAATCCTAAGTTTAAATAACTTAAAAAGGAAGTGGAGATCCTGAAAACCTGTACTGATGAGATACTGGCGATCGAGTTGTCTCAGTGCCATTTTACACATTTGACACCTTTTTATTTATAGAAAAATCGTTAATAATTTAAAAATATTAAAATAAAAAAAAAAAAAAAAGCTAAAAAGTCCGAAGATAAAATATGCCTTTCGAAACCATCTTATACAGAAATAATGCTGATTAATATAAGATAAATCTAAGACCTAGGATTCACACTTTTGGTATCTTGGTTCCTGCTCAGTCGCCAGTTGCAGGTTCTGTAAAAGGAATAGCGTAAAAGCTTGAAACTCTCAAAAACCAGAAACCAAATTTTATAAGTTAACTCCTCCCTCTTTTATATTGAACATTCTTATATTTTTAATTTTATCAATATGCTTTTATATATGTCAAATTTGATTGGAGGTAAACCAGTTTTGAAGTTGCGCCATTTTCAGTTGTGCCTTTTCAATTTTCGTTCGCGACGAAAAATCGTTCCAATATGTGAGACCAAGAAAACAAAATTAATTTCTTTAGTATTTCATTTAAAGTTGCTTTAATGCTTGTTCGCAAATTTTTGTTTCAAATTAAGAAATCTTGCAATCGATTTTTGAGTAACTTCCCTGAAGCTACAGTATGGAAAAAATATCGTCAGAGTTTGAAAATCTCGCTGGCGTGTTTTAAGAAACTTTCCTGCTCGGGCGCCAGATAAGGGTTCTCTAAACGAAAAAGCTTCAAAAATATAGATTTCCTGAACCTGCATACAGTTCAATATATTTTTGCATAGATCCGTATTGTTAGAATATACCTAGACTCTTAGTTCATATATAATTTTGGAAATTTTCAGTAATGAAAACTACTTTTGGCATTCGTTTCCTTAAAATTTAGTAAAAAAGTTTCATTCAAAATAATGCAGGATGAAATTCATTCTCATAAAAAAAAAACTAGTTTAATTTTTTAAAGCCCTCTGTTTTTGATGGCAGCTAAACACCTTCACATGACAAAAACTACAAAAAATGTAATCACAAACCATTTTTTTATACCAAATAATTTATTTCTTAACCTATTTGGTGTTTACATTTAGCGTGAGTTAGCACGTATCTCGAACACAATGTCTGCTCTCCAAAATGAATAAAAATTAAAAAGAGTGTATCTTCAAGTAGCTAATTAAAAAATGTGAAGAATAAAAGGAGCAATGATAATTGTATGAATGGAAGAACATACAAACAAACAAACACACTCATGTTGGCTGATAATTATAACCGAATGTTTGTGAAAAATTACTTGCGAAGTATTGCGGGTAAGAAAGCAAAGCCGGCAGCGTATAAGAATAAGAAGATAGATGAATATCGTCATGATAAACGCTAGACGAGCGTAAACAAAAACAAAGCAAAGTGCAAAGGCAATCAAAGTCTGTTTGCATAGATGAATGTATGTATGTATGATATGATGTGAAGAATGAATATAAGAATGTAATAACGAAGATAATGTGGAAACAAACATTGTGCTAGCCGGCTTCGCACGCTATAAACTCTAGGCAAAACTTATTACATTAGGCGGAGGGAGCAGTCAAGCAGTTGAATAGGCCGCTGTTAACGTTTTGAGACTTAGCTTGAGTGAATGAGAAAGAAACCGCGTTTGTTACAGTTTTTTGTTTCTTCGATATATAATGTTAGATAGTTATTTATGATGAAGGCTTCGCGGTCATGTTTAAGTCGCTGTTGGTAGTAAAAAATGTGGTTGCCATTTAAGCAGCCAAACCAAAATTTTATTGGCAGCAAGCAGATATTACCAACAGTATATGCATTTAAAGATTGTGCGCCGACTCTCTCGTTTACGAAGCGGGTTATAGGCAATTAGGGAGTCTGCGTGTGCGGTGATTGTTACAAATATATGTAGATACATATACACTGTGTAATTATATATGGGTCTAGTTGTAAGCGCGCATTGTAACGTGTGTGGTTTAGTTATGTCCACTGTTTTTTTTAGTTATACATTAGCGTGTGCATTATATATTTGATAAATACAGCGATTTTGAAATACAAGAGCTTTAAATGAAAAAAAAACCATTGCTATTTTAATTTGCAGTATACATTTTTATATTATCTCCATTTTGCTCTGTATGTTAATTTCGTTTTATTTAAGTACTATTATTAATTTGCTGTACATCAAACTTTGTGTTAATCCTTGTTTTCAATCCGATTGCTTACTCGGACGCCAGTTAAGGATTCCGTAAATTAAAAAAAGAAGATGTTGCGAAAAGGTTATAATAAAAAACTAAAAAAAATCGATTTTAACCTACATATATATATTGAAGATATTTTTATTTTTTTATTACGATATTTTTTACTTAAATTAATTCAATTATACTTTCCGAAGCCATCATGTACTTAGCATGTTATGTCATCAATGCTGATATATGTAAGATTGAACTAATTTAAAACAAGTAAGGACGGGACTGTCTTCGGCTGTGCCGAAGACTTCATACTTTTCATGAATGGGGCTGAACAATAATCTTATCCCGTTCGTAATCTCCAAATAATCGGATGTATAAGATAAGAAATATATAGTGAACAGATGTACATACCTAAACGATTTTTAAGATAAATATAAAATAAAACATGGCAACAAACCCCCTTATCTGAACGATCGGTTGTATGGGATATATATTATATATAGCTCCGATCGAATTGATTTTTACAGAAAATCTTCTATGATATATTAGGATATATATCACCAATTTTCACGTTTTTATATTGGAAACTAAGGGAGAAATGGACAAAAATCTTTCTGTCTGAACGATCGGTTGTATGGGATAGGTATATACTATATACATATAGCTCCGATCGAAATGATTTTTTCTTGAAATCTTCTATGATATTGTCACGGATATTAGCATCACTAAATTATCCCATCACTAAGGCGATGCTAAGGCCATGCCAAGCAGTATTTACGTTAATAATCAAATCAAGTATACACATATATAAGGCAGCCCAGAGAGATGTCACACACAGATGCATTTACTTATATGCCTATGTGCGCGCGAGAGACTGTAAACTACAAACATTCACATCAATAATTCAATCTTTATGTATCTACATAAACGAATAAATAATTGCGTCTACACATATGTACATATACGAGCAGCGGAGCGGCAATGCACAAACACATGCATATATCTTATCTGAGTTGTGACAAGAGTGAGCAATAATTTGTGCACGTAGTTGTGGCTGGCGATTTTGTAGCCGAAACAACTAGTAAGTTCTGGAAATCGAAGAGCCTAGAAGTATGCAGCGTAAACTATAAAAGCGGCGCCAGCGAGTAAGAAGTAATTCAGTTTGATTTGAGTTGTCAATCAGTTTCGATTAAAACGATATCTAGCGAGCAATAGCAGTACTATTTTGAATAATAGAGTTTCATTTGAACTATCAATCAGTTTGGTTGTTAAGCAAGTGATTCGTTGCAAAGTATAAGTGTTATTGTGAAGTATTTTAATAAAGGCCATTTTTCCATTATTTAAAATTGGAGTTATTTATTCAACAATTTAGCGATACGAACGTTGGCAGAAGATTGCAAATAAAAAGATTTGCAAGTAAATTCGTTACAATTGGTGTCAGAGGAGGAATTGTTGAATAAATTCCAGAGGACTACAAGGACATGGCAAAGATCAGTGAATTGAAGATCCAGCAATTGAAGAAGGAGTTGGAGAGCCGTGGATTGAATACAACCGGCAATAAGATCGAACTTCAAGCACGGCTACGAGAGGTAATGGAGTTGGAAGGAATTGATGTGGACGAGTATGTCTTTTATCCCGATGTGGAAGAGCCAGCGACTAAATTGGAAGAGAAGATAGAGACTCCGAATGTAGACACTAACGCGATACTAGCAGTGCTGAAGCAAATGTCGTCACAAATATCAACCGATATGGCAACACAGCTCGAATCGCAAGAGACACGTATAACATCGAAGATGGAAGCACAGGAGGCACGTATTTCAGAAATGTCATCGCAAATGTCATCTCAACTTGGAGAGCAGAAGACATATATGGCATCCCAGCTGGAATCACATGAGACACGTATTTCAGAAATGTCGACACAGATTACATCAAAGATGGAAACACAACTGAAAGAGCAAGAGGCGCGTATATCATCAAAACTCGAAGCGCGTATAGACGATAAAATAACGCAGTTTGAAGAAAAATTTGAGGCAGAGGTGGATGCTTTGAGAGGTCGTATACAGGAATTGCAACTTAATCGTCCAGCAGTTTCAGCGAGTAATCCAAAGGTAAAAACACCATCCTTTGACGGTTCTGTTCCTTTCCAGGTCTTTAATCTACAGTTTGAGAAGACCGCAGCAGTGAACAACTGGAATGTGGAAGATAAAGTTGCCGCACTCTTCGTAGCATTGAAAGGACCAGCTGCCGAAATCTTACAGACTATTCCAGAGTACGAACGGAACAGTTATGACGCATTGATGGCTGCTGTAGAACGGCGATACGGAAGCGAACACAGGAAACAGATATTTCAAATAGAATTGCAAAACCGCTACCAAAAAGCTAACGAGACTTTGCAGGAGTTTGCTTCGGACATTGAAAGATTGGCTCATCTTGCAAATGCGGATGCACCCGTGGAATACACGGAAAGAGTGAAGATTCAGAGCTTTATAAATGGCATACGGGACGTCGAAACGAAGCGAGCCACATACGCGAACCCAAAGCAAACATTTTCTGAAACGGTATCCCATGCATTGACTCAGGAAACGGCCTCACTATTGAGTAAACCAGCATACAAAGCTCATCGTGTAGAAGTGGAAAGACCAGATTGGGTAGACACTATTTTGGAAGCACTGAAGGGATCACAACAGAAAAATGCCGGAGTTATTAAATGTTTCAAGTGCGGCAACCCAGGTCATATTGCACGACATTGCAGCAGCGGTCCCAATAGCTCCAACAATGTGGGTGGTCGTAAACGCAGAGCAGAAGGTGATGAGCAAATATCCAAGACCACTCAATCGTTAAACTAAATCGAGTCAGCCGCAAGGGGCGACAGCTGGCTCCCGCAATTGAATGCCCCATAATCTCTATCTCGCAGATTGGAAGAAGATCGAACAACCTTACTGTTGGAGGACATGTGGACGGAAAGGAACGGTTATTGACTGTAGATACGGGTGCATCTCATTCCATCATTCGAGCGGATTTAGTCAACAAAAAGATAAGACCATTGCTTGGAGCAAGATTACGTACAGCCACGGGAGAGGACACCCAGGTAATTGGAGAAGTAGAATGTGAAGTCGCAATTGGGAACATACTGGATCTTATTTTTGTCGATGAAAATTTAATTTCTCACTTATCTGAGTGTCAATTTCCTATCTGCAAATCGGACATGCATCACGTACCCTTATCTTTATTATTAAAATTCATTGAATTTGTACCTAACAACAATACCACTCAAAATATTCCCTCCTACAATTTCAAAGATGCAAATTTTGATGCACTCAATTCGAGTATTGCTGAAATTGACTGGAAGTCTATTTTCTGTGCTAAAAATGCCTCTGAATGCTTTGAAATTTTTCTGCTGCAGTTATCTGATATATTTAGTAGAAATCTCCCCCTTCTTCGAAGCAAAATACATAAATTACCCTGGTACAATACCAGGTTAAAAAAGCTTAAAAATCTTAGAAATAAGTATTTTAAGTTGTACAAAGCATCCAACGACTTTTCATTTAGAGATCGATATTTATTATACATGAAGCAGTTCAATGTGCTTGATAAGTTTTTATATAATAAATACATCTCCCGTTTCGAAGAAGAGTTAAAGCAAAATCCCAAGGCCTTTTGGAACTTTGTCCGTACAAAAAAAGGTTGCTCCAATATTCCAACCTCTGTCAATTTTAATGGCATTAGTTCAAACAGTTTAGTGGAAACAGTGAACCTTTTTGCTGATTTTTTCAAATCTAGTTTTGTTGTTGACTCTAATATTTCTGATGTTAGGGTTGGTTCTGATACAGCTAATTCCTTGGACTTTGGCTCATTATTGGTATCGGAATCAGATATTATTATTGGCATCTCGTCCCTACAATCTTCTTTAAAAAAAGATATTGATGGGCTGTCTTCTTTTTTGGTTAAAAAATGTAGCAGTTCGCTATGCGTGCCGTTGTGCCATATCTTTAATGTGTCATTGTCCACTGGCGTTTTCATTGATCGATGGAAATTGGCTTCTATTACTCCAATCTTCAAGTCTGGAAATAAGAGCGAGGTAGCAAACTACAGGCCAATCTCTAAACTATCAACCTGTTCAAAACTGTTTGAGAAAGTAGTAAAGGAGAAGTTGGCCTTTGCTATTAAAGGAATAATCGATCCATGTCAGCATGGGTTTGTTGCGTGTCGTTCAACAGTGACAAACTTAGCTGTTTTTTCGCAATACTGTGTTTCTGCTTTTAAGGATGGGTATCAAGTTGATACTATATATACAGATTTCTCTAAGGCGTTTGATACAGTGTCCCACAAGATACTTCTTCAGAAACTTGAGTACATTGGTTTCCATTCAGCTTTTCTGTCATGGTTAAAGTCATACCTGACAAACCGAATTTTATTTGTTGAAATCGAGAATATGAGGTCGTATGAGTTCTTGGCAACCTCTGGGGTGCCACAAGGTAGTATTCTCGGTCCAATCTTATTTGTTATCTTCATTAATGACGTCGGCTTATATTTAAAGCATTCAAATTATTTACTTTATGCTGATGATTTAAAACTGTTTAGGCGTATCACCACTGTATCTGATGCATTGCTCCTACAGAGAGATTTGGATGCTCTTAATGTGTGGGCTTTTAATAATCATCTGAGACTTAACAGTAGTAAATGTTGGCATATAACGTTTTCTAGAACTACAAGTGCGCTTACGTCAACATACTATATCGCTAATACATATCTTGCCTCGGTCAAAGAATTTCGTGATCTTGGTGTCATTTTCGACTCTTCGTTCACTTTCGTTAACCATGTTAACTATCTTATACCAAAAGCGTATGCTAATTTAGCGTTTTTACGGCGTTATGCGAAGGATTTTAAGGACCCATACACTAGGAGTATATTGTATAATTCATTAGTGCGATCTAAATTAGAGTACGCCTCTATCATATGGAATCCCATTTACAGCACTTACTCTGCTAGAATTGAAAGGGTTCAACGTAAATTCATTCGATTCGCCCTCCTACCCCTTAATTTTGTTAATCCCCTACCACCTTATATAAACAGGTGCATGCTTATAAATGTTATGCCACTGCATGTCAGACGCTCAGTACAACATTTAATGTTTATTTACGATATTATCTCTGGTACTATTGATTGCTCAGCTCTGTTGGAGCAGTTAAATTTTCTAGTTCCTAGTAGATCTCTACGCTCTCATAATATATTCTACGGTGAAGTTCTGAGAACCAATTACCTTAGCTTTGCCCCTCTCACAAGAGGTCTCGAAGAGTGTAATAAAATTTCCAGAATGTTAAATCTTGACTTTGCAATGCCCAGGCCTTTGTTTAAGTTACGGATTGAGTATTACTATCGAGAAAATTTATCTCATCCTTGAATTAATTAATTTTAGTTGCTTAGTTTTAAGTTAATTTGCAAACTTGTAAATCTAGTCAGTAAGGTTTCTGCCATTGACTCAGTAAATATGAATATGGATATGGATATGGATATGGAACGTCATGGTAGTACACAATTTTATAGTGGCAGAAATTGTTGATGAAATCATAATTGGAGTGGACTTCTTAATCGACCAGGGCATCAAGATCGACATGCAAAGCAAGACGATGCGATATAAAAACATGGATGTACCACTTAATTTCGGCTACGAGAGAGGCTACAGCAGTAAACGAGTGCTGGTGGAAGAGAGTCAGCAAATACCACCAAAATCCGAAGCAGTCGTCTGGGCAAAGGTTGATGGAGATTGTGGGACAAACAAATTGTGGGTTGTCGAAGCAGCAAACAAATCAGCACTAAACATACTTGTAGGAAAAACCCTGGCTATGACAAAACAAGATGGACGTATTTCGGTAAGAGTACTCAATGAGTTCAAGTCACCACTCAAACTGACTAAAGGAGCTATTTTGGGAAGATGCCAAGAGGCTGAAGTGGTTATTAACTGTGAACAGCTCCAGGAACACGTTTCAGCTAGTAATACTGATCTTTAAAATGACATCACGGCATGGATGCAGGGGCTAGAGGAAGCATATCAGAGTAAAGCAAAGCAACTGCTCCTAAAGTATGCGAACATATTTGACCAGGATGATTCTAAACCAGGCCGCACCAACGTTGTGAAACATCAAATTGACACTGGAGATGCGAGACCGATCCGTCAAGCTCCACGTAGTGTTCCACTGGCGAAGCGGGAAGTCGTGAGTCAAATCATTCAAGAAATGAACGACAGCGGCGTCATCGAACCATCAGCTAGTCCATGGAGCTCACCGGTAGTGCTTGTAAAAAAGAAGGATGGAAAAATGAGGTTTTGCGTGGACTACCGGAAGTTGAATGACGTAACGAAAAAGGATAGCTACCCATTGCCAAGAATTGACGACACTCTGGACTCGCTATCTGGTACGAAATGGTTTTCCACGCTGGACTTGAAAAGCGGCTACTGGCAAGTGGAGGTGAAGGAGGAAGATAAAGAGAAAACAGCCTTCAGTGTCGGTGATGGTCTTTGGCAATTTACAGTGATGCCTTTTGGACTTTGTAATGCACCAGCTACTTTTGAGAGACTCATGGACCAGGTACTGAAAGGACTACATTGGAAAACATGCTTGGTGTACCTGGACGACATCATCGTATTGGGCAAGAACTTTGATGAACATCTTAAGAACTTGGAGGAAGTTTTCCAGAGAATAGCTGGCGCTGGTCTGAAGTTAAGTCCCAAAAAGTGTGCGCTGTTTAAAAAGGAAGTCAATTATTTGGGTCACAAGGTAACGACAGAGGGCATCTGCACTGCGAACGAAAAAATAGAGGCTGTACAGGATTGGCCAAGACCACAGAACCTACATGAATTGAGAAGTTTTCTTGGGCTGTGCACATATTACCGCCGATTTGTACCAAATTTTTCCAGCGTAGCCCATAGCCTCCATGAGCTTACAAGAAAAAACAAAGCTTTTGAATGGAAGAAGGAGCAAGAAGTGGCTTTCCAAACATTGAAGGAGCGTTTGTGCACTGCCCCAATGTTAGCATATCCGATTCCAGGAGCAACATTTATTCTAGATACAGATGCAAGTGGATATGCTATAGGAGGCGTTTTATCACAACTGGTCGATGGACAGGAGAAGGTAGTTGCATATTACAGCCGTTCGATTGGAAAACCAGAGAGGAATTACTGTGTTACGCGGAGAGAGCTGTTGGCATTGGTAGAGTGCATTAAACATTTTCACAAATACCTCTACGGCCAGCGATTCCATGTCAGGACAGATCACGCAGCATTGAAATGGCTTCTGCAGTTCCGTAATCCGGAAGGACAATTGGCACGGTGGATCGAGCGACTTCAAAGCTATGACTTTTCCATTGAGCATCGAAAAGGTAGTAACCATGGAAATGCCGATGCAATGTCACGAAGGCCATGTAGTTTGGAATGCAAGCACTGTTCAAAGGCCGAGGCTAAAGAAGACATTATAGATGTCCGGCTAATGACTATAACGTGTACGGATGAATGGGACAAGGAACAACTAAGAAAGTGTCAGCTAGAAGATACAGATCTGTCACATGTTATGCAAGGGCTCGAACGAAACGAAAGACCAAGCAGAGAGGATATGTCAGCAGAGAGTCCCATTGCGAAGTCATATTGGGCACAGTGGAACAGTTTGGAATTGATATCCGGTTGCTTGCATCGAGTATGGGAGAGTGAGGATGGTCAATGCAAGAAGAAACTTATAGTTGTTCCCAGAAAGAGGATTCCTGACGTGCTCAGCGAGTTGCACAATGGTCCAAGTGGAGGCCATCTTGGAATCACGAAGACACTCGAGAAAATTAAGCAGAGATTCTATTGGGTTGGTTGCCGTCAGTCGGTCACCGAGTGGATTGCCAATTGCGAGGTATGCAACAGAGCGAAAGGGCCCAAAACCCGAAGTCGTGGCCAGATGAAGCAGTATATTTCAGGTGCACCATTTGAAAGGATCGCCATGGATGTCGCAGGTCCATTTCCTACTAGCAACCGCGGAAACAAATACGTACTGGTGGTTATGGATTATTTCAGTAAATGGCCAGAGGTATACCCAATCCCAAACCAAGAAGCAGAAACAGTAGCAGAAGTGGTTAAAAACGAATGGGTTGCAAGGTATGGTGTACCAATGGAGTTACATTCTGACCAAGGCAGGAATTTTGAATCAGCTGTGTTCCAAGAACTGTGCAAGAAGTTGGGCATTCGAAAAACACGGACAACTGCATTGCATCCTCAGTCGGATGGTATGGTGGAACGTTTCAATAGAACATTGGAGGAGCATTTAAGGAAAGTAGTCGACAAGTACCATAAGGACTGGGATACACACATATCATTATTCTTAATGGCCTACCGATCGGCAGTACATGACACAACGGGCCAAACTCCCGCAAAGGTAATTTTTGGCAATGACCTTCGACTGCCAGCTGATTTGAAGTATGGGATAGATGCCGATGCGGAGAGGAATGTCAAGAAATCCACTGATGTCTTAGAAGAAGAGCTGAGAGAGATACACGATCTGGTAAGGCAACGAGCAAAGATTATGAGTGACAAAATGAAAACAAGGTACGATAAAGCAATTAATTCGGAAGGGTTTCAGGAAGGAGATTTGGTGCTGCTATACAACCCACAACGAAAAAAAGGTTTGTCCCCAAAATTGCAGTGTAACTGGGAAGGTCCATACAAAGTTGTAAAACGGATCAACGATGTAGTGTACCGCATACAAACCATCGGTAAACCACGAACCAAAATGAAGGTGGTCCATTTGGAAAGGCTAGCAACGTTTAGATCGAGAGATTTGTCTGATCGGGACGATCAGACTTAGGTGGAGGGCAGTGTCACGGATATTAGCATCACTAAATTATCCCATCACTAAGGCGATGCTAAGGCCATGCCAAGCAGTATTTACGTTAATAATCAAATCAAGTATACACATATATAAGGCAGCCCAGAGAGATGTCACACACAGATGCATTTACTTATATGCCTATGTGTGCGCGAGAGACTGTAAACTACAAACATTCACATCAATAATTCAATCTTTATGTATCTACATAAACGAATAAATAATTGCGTCTACACATATGTACATATACGAGCAGCGGAGCGGCAATGCACAAACACATGCATATATCTTATCTGAGTTGTGACAAGAGTGAGCAATAATTTGTGCACGTAGTTGTGGCTGGCGATTTTGTAGCCGAAACAACTAGTAAGTTCTGGAAATCGAAGAGCCTAGAAGTATGCAGCGTAAACTATAAAAGCGGCGCCAGCGAGTAAGAAGTAATTCAGTTTGATTTGAGTTGTCAATCAATTTCGATTAAAACGATATCTAGCGAGCAATAGCAGTACTATTTTGAATAATAGAGTTTCATTTGAACTATCAATCAGTTTGGTTGTTAAGCAAGTGATTCGTTGCAAAGTATAAGTGTTATTGTGAAGTATTTTAATAAAGGCCATTTTTCCATTATTTAAAATTGGAGTTATTTATTCAACAATTTAGCGATACGAACGTTGGCAGAAGATTGCAAATAAAAAGATTTGCAAGTAAATTCGTTACAATATATTAGAATGAATATCACCAAGCTTAACGTTTTTATATTGGAAATTAAGGGAAACATTTCCAAAAATCTTTCTATCTGAACGATCGGTTGTATGGGATATATACTATATATAGCTCCGATCAAAGTGATTTTTTCAGAAAATCTTCTATGATATACTGAAATATATATCACCGAGTTTCACGTTTATACTTTCTAAATTGAGGGAGAAATGGCCAAAAATCTTTCTATCTGAACGATCGGTTGTATGGGATATAACTATATATAGCTCCGATCAAAGTGATTTTTGAGGATATTTCTATGATATATTAGAATATATATCACCAAGTTTCACGTTTATACTTTCTAAATTGCGGCAGGAATGACCAAAATCGTGTTATCTGAACGATCGGTTGCATGGGAGATATATGTTATAGTGGTCCGATCGTACCGGATCCGACAAATGTCGAATATAATACAAAAATACATCCTTGTGCCAAATTTCATTGATATATCTCAAAATTTGAGGGACTAGTTTGCGTTCAAACAGACAGACGGACGGACGGACAGACGGACATGGCTATATTAACTCAGTTCGTCGCCCTAATCAATTCGGTATACTTAATGGTGAGTCTATCTTCTATATTTCTCAACATTACAAACATCGGACCAAAGTTAATATACCATTTCATGTTCATGAAATGTATAATTAAGAGTTAAAGTATCGTTTTTTATTTTTGGTCCCTGCTCGGGTGCCAGTTAAGAATCCTGTATGTAAAACTGCTGAATAAAGAGTCAACAACTTTAAAGGCCCGAAACGCGCAGATACCGAAAACCAAGTTGTATTAGTTAGCTTTTACAAACTCGCTTACTTATCTTTCATATTATATATTTTTAGTTTTCGTATTTGAACACAATATTTTAATAAAACAACAATGTCGGTAAATATAAATACAATTAAAGGTTTATCATCTTGGCCTCTACCCGAGCACCAGCTAAGGATACTATATCGACTAATGAGTGGAACATCACCCTAACTCGGCTTCCGTTACGAAAATGCCCTATCTCAGAAAACGTTTCAAGAACGCCATATCTCATAATTGGGTTGAAGAACACCCTATCTCAGATTTTGTTACCTAAACCTCCTATCTGAGCTTAAACTCAATATATTTTGATATTATGAAACAAGTTCCGAGATACGGCTGAACAAGAGCTCAATTCTGATATGGGGCGATTTAAAAATAAATTCTGGAATAGAACGTTATTTAAACATTTTCCTAGATAGGGCATTTTCGGAACGGCAGCTGAGATTGGGGCTATATTTAACTCAGCAGTCGATATGTAAAATGGCTGGAAAAAAGAAGTGAAACTCTAAAACCACCGAAATACTCAAATACTGCAAATCGAGTTGTATTCGTGACCCCTTGCACACTCGATGACTCGTCTTCTATTTTATATTTTAAATTTATTTAATTTCACGAATATATTTTCATAAAAATATTTTAAAACGTTTAAAGATTAAAATATGTTTTTAATGCCATCTTATACAAATTTAATACCGAAAATTTTTACAACAATGTTCATAGCTGTGTTTTGAAAATGTGTCTTTCACGCTTTATTCAATTTTGAATTCTGCTCGGGCGCCAGTTAAGGTTTCTTTCATTGAAATAGCGACCACGAGGCAAAACTCTGAAAGCTCCGAAATGTTCAAGTATTGAAAAACAAATTGAATATTTCTTATATACGTATACCCTGACTGATCTAGATTATATATTTTTATTTTTCTATTTAGTTATCATATTAGGTTAATTAAATTTGTATGTTTATATCGAAAGTCTAAGGATTAAGTCTAAGGATTAAGTTATCTTTTTGAAGCCATACTGAAATGAGCATGAATGTTCGAAGATCCCTATGGAGACAAAAGCTTAAAGATTTTGTAAAATAAATTCCTGACTAAAAATTTAGAATTGAAATTTGGTTTCAATAGTGGTCCCAGCTTATGAATTCTGTCGGCAGAATTTCTCTAAAAAGGCGCAACATTAACTGAATATGTACTGACAAAGTCATGACGAAGATGTAACAGAAAATTTAGAGTTGCCCCTTTTTTCAATACTGGTCCTGACTCTGACGCCAGCTTAAAGATCCTGTAAATGAAATTGCTGAAAACAAGGTGCAGCGATACAAGATATATATAAGTATAACAAAACTTGACAAAAACATTTCAAAATTCTTAAAGTAAATTATTGCCAAAAAAAGTTTAAATTTAAAAACCAAAAAACATGCCCACCCTAATATTTGTGCTTACAAACGTACGCCAATTGTTAGTAAAAGACGCATTAGTTTTTTTTCTGTCTGCTGGGCTTTGGGCCTTCAATGCTCTGGCAAGCGCTGTCAGTTTGTTATTATCCGGAGAGAGCGAGTGTTAGATGTTTAAGCAGCGCGGTAATTTCTATTACAGAAAGATAGTGTAAAAGAAAAAAAAAATCAAAACACAAAAATTTAATATGTGAAATAGGAGTATAGAAAAAAAAAGAAATGCTAAGTCGTAATTCTAAGTAGAAATAGCAGAAAAAAAGCAAAACAAAAAATTAAATAATAAAAAGTTGAATATAAGTTTATAAAATGTATTTATGTAGGTAATAAATATGTACATAATAAGTCACAAAGCAAAAAATATAAAAATTTAAGCGCTGTTTGTGAAAAATTTCTAATTGCAAATAACGGTGGGAAAATTAAACCTCCGGTTCGCAAAAATCAGCAAAATTTTTCTGTGTGGAACAAAAGTGTCAACAAAATTGCAACAATGACCCTGATGATTGCTAGCGGTATGTCTAGCGTTAAGCAACAGTTATTTGACAATGAGCAGCTAAACAGCATAACGAAACCGGTTATGTGCAAAAACTCATCTTCATGAGCAGCGCAATTTGCATTAGACCTTTGCAAGCACAGCTTATGCCGTTAAGGCTGCATTCAGGCGTTACTCAGACGTAGTGGCGAACAGATGCGTATGCTGGTGGCATCATCAATATGGCAACGTCGTATTGGCACTTAAATAAAAAAAAAAATTAAATTAAATATATTTGAAAAAAAAAAAATTTAATTATTTTTTAATAATAAATTAAAAATTTCTTTTTATTAAAATAAAATTTTTTTTAAAGCTCAGCAGCATTAGAAGAAAAAATACCGTTCTCACAGCTGCTACATTATACTTAATTAATACAATTTTTTAAATTTTATTTCGCTTTTGTTGTTGCGTTGAATGTATAATGTCGTGAGTTCAAATGTCGTGCGCTGCTTGACTTTTCGAATTTAATTAACACTTGTCTAATTTAATTTAGTGTTGACTGAACCGCACAAATGTAAGCTCACATAAACAGTTGGAACATATACTCATGCTTATGCAATATATGGACACAAGACCGAGTACAAAATCAAATAAGCGCATTTAAAATTCTTAAATGGTGGTAAGAATGTGTTGATACACGAATTTAACAAAACTTCTTAACGTTCAGCCAATTTGTAATTTGTGTTTGTTGACAATTATTAATTCGTTGCGGCTTTTTAGGTCGCTGTCCGCTTTAAATTGTACGTGAATTATTTTTTTTGGTTACCGGCCTTATGTGAAAAAGTGAATGCTTGGTGCGTTTGTAATGGTTTTCAAAGCCAATAAAAAATCAAATGTGAATAAAAATATGAGAAATTTAAATAAAAAGTTTGAAAGCTACCTAAATAATATAAAGTGACTAATCAAAGTATACCCTAATGTCTGCACATATGTACAATTGCGAGCACAAAAATAGGAGTAGCCATATTTTTGCAAATTTCATCAATATTCTATATGCTCTTTTATAATTTTCGATAATTTAAGAAACAAATTTCATGAGTTGTTCAACTGAAACCAATCTCAAAAACGTTTACGAAAAATTTCAGAAGTTCAAGAAGTGCGCATATAATTTCGAATTTAAGCCAACAAAGTACAAGTTATAAGTATCTGAAAATTTGCATTGATTTTTGACATTGTTTTCCGAGGGTGTCTTGGATATTCTTCCATACGAATGTCGCATAGCTTTATTTTTGATATCAAAGATAATCTGAAAAACCCTTTATTGTAAGGGATTCGGGTATAAATTTATCAAAAAAAAAATTATTGTTGTCTGTGTCAAGCTCGCTAACCAAATATATCTAAAGCGAATCAGTTGAAATAGGAAGAATGTGTTCTAAATCGTAATGGTTAAGAGTACATACTTGAAAAGCTGCCAACAGATGGCGCTGTGTCTTGAACAACGTATGTTTGTTTATTAACGCTTACTTCGATGATTTGTTCCTTATTCCAAATGTCACTGTCAAAATCTCTACACCTAAATATATGGAATTTTTGGAATAGTTTCTTTGATTGCTATTCAAAACATGCGCTATTGAAAGATGTGGAAAAGAGGCCGCCAGGAAAGTTGGAGCTTCTATTTGTCATACTTCTGAAGCAGCTTTGGTCCGGACCAAAAATAGGATATCCGACATGTTGGATAATGCCACAGTCTCCACGCTCATAGAAAAATTCAAAATTTCCTATATCGCTTAATTTTTGGTTAGTGAACCCCTATATGACTAATATGAAGTGCGTGTGGGAAAAGAAAAGGAAGTACGAAATGGCGAGGAGTAGGTATGAAGTAGGAAGAATGAGTGATGACGGCAATTGGAATGCGAAAGAAATGAAGGGGAGAGAAAGTAGGGAAGAAATGAGAATAATATTTAAGTTAATGAAAACCAAAGTTCAGGTGCAGTGAAGTCTGTCGAATTCGCTCGAACTTTCATTCAGAAAATGGGTGCACCAAATTTTTCAAGTGTTTTACAGTATGGGAACACAAAATTTCTTCCAGAAAGTTGAGCTTATATTTGGCTAGAGGAACAGAATCTCCATACTAATGGAAAGGGTTTGGAGCATCTTTCATATGACAGTACGCGCCATTAACTTGTAGGCAGAATAAATATGCAAAGTGCCTACTCAATTGAGAGCACCGTTATATCTAGCGGTTAGTTAGGCGAAATTCTTCTTATCTTCGTGTGGTAACTAGCAACAGAATCACCTACGACTGGGTTTAGATGCTTGACAATTTCCAAACAAATGATTTAGCCAGGAAGGCAAATACTGCCCGGTCAATATAAACTGCATCCGTTATAACAAACAAAACGTACACCAAAAAGTGTAAATGAGGAAATAAGGGACATATATTATAAACTAACAAAAGGCAAAAAGAGAGGATACAACACTTAATGTTACAAAGCTACGATAACTGTCTATGCGAGTGCTAGAAAAAATTGAGGTACACTCCATTTCGTACGTAGTACTGTGATGAGAAGATTACAGTTGTGATGAGAATGAAAAAGAACACAACGCCGAAATGATCCTGAAGTGATCCCATTCCAAAGCTATATTAAAATGGTTCAAAAAAAGTCCATTTTAAGTCCAGATTGATTTCAACAACGATCTTTACATGTTTCTAAAATGGAACTTGAAACGGTCTCGCTATGGTTCCAAAAATATACTATCTAGATAAGAAATGCCAGCCAAAGCGGTAAGAAGGCCCCTAAAATGTTTGAAGAAACTATATTCATTGATTGCAGAAAAGCTCATTGCTTAACACAAATTTGATTGTATTGATATACTTTTAAAAAACTTACATATTCCGATGATTGCTAGAAATTGTTTTTAAATCAAGTTCTCTAGCTATTCTGCTACTGGGATCACAACCCCAGTACCTACATTCATTCTGGTGTAGGTGCCGACGCTTCTATTTACTCAGCCACGAGACTGTCCCGTTGATCTACCACAAGTGCAACAACGCCATATTTATTGGTTAGTTCAATAAAAGGATCACATCACGTGAGTAATTTAAACGGAAATGCTCTGAAAAACGTTGGTTTACATTTGGAACACCAGTGTGCCGTTAAAGCAATAGCAAATCGCACAGCTGAGTATAAGAAATAAAAATTAATGAAAATATAGATAAAATTCAAATTGAATGAGTACATTCCTATGTATAAGTATTTGCAAGAAAATAATAAAAATTAAGTAGAAAAAACTGAGAACTTGAAATCGCAAAAAAAAAAATACTAATTTGTTTTAGTTATATTGTTAAACATTAACAATATGCAAACATTCAAAGAATGGAACGTTTTCTGTGTTCTTTAACGAATTTCCGGCTGTGTTGCGTTGTGTTCAAAATAAGTCCAACATTGAAAGTCGCTATATTAGATTGTTGCAATAAAACTCACACTGTATATTCTCAAAATGCCAAACTTATCAAGGATTTATAAAAAGTCAGTCATTCGTAATAATAATGTATTGAGTATCTACATAAGTCAGCGCTCTCTCTCAATACTAGTTAATAAAACACTGAGCGAAGCGAGCCTTTGAAGCTTTGAACACACGTGGAAGCCAGAAATATTGTTCTCCACTTTCTACAAACCTGCGATATTTTATACATAGGCATACGAAAAATACTGAAAAAAATATCGAACTGTCACGACACTCTATCGAAATTCGACGGAAGGACACTATTTTGGGTAACTTGTTTAAAAAGGCCCTGTACCCCCTGACAACAATTCTGAGATGAGACAACATTTAACCGGAATGGGAGGTTTGTAATTTTTCATCCGAATTCTTCAATTAAGCTCTAAAATATAGTGAACTTGAAGAGGGGATAATTCTGAAAGAAAAAATTCCGAAATGATCCCGAAATGAATGAACGATTCCAAATAAATACGAAAATAATTCCGAAATGATCGCGAGAGCAAATAAGTCCGACAATGAACCCTAAACGATTCCGAAATAACTAGTCTCAGAATGATTCCGGAATGAGTGCAAATATGTCCAGAAATTACTACGGCACAATCCCTTAAAAGTAACGAAATTATAACGAAAATAGTCTAGAAAAATGGTAGCGAAATTACTTTTAAGTGCGGGACCAACCTCGTTTGGAAAACTGCCCAGAAATCTTTAAAATTAAGCACATTAATAGACCTCATAAAACGTAAAAAAAATCAATGAATGAAATTCCAGTTGAAGTCAAAAAAAAAAAAAAAATCAACAAAATGCATATTGCGCTTGGGAAATTCGATGCTGGAAAAAAATTAAAATAAAAAATGATCCCGGACTATACTGCACAGCTTGCTTACGATACTGTGACCGAAAACCTGATTTCGAACCCGCGGAACTTTTCGAGAAATTTTAGTTGCAATGATTTATAGTTTTTTTTTTTTTTAATAAAACGCCTATCATGAATGATATGAATTTTGTACTATTATTTTTTTATTCATTTAACTTTTTACTTAAAATTAAAAAACTCAACATTTAATACTCCTCGTAAAAATCTAGAAGTCGAAATTGGATCCATACTGTATTTAGCAAAGTTGCTCAGAAGCATTTGTAGGTCCCTAAAAGTCGGCCTGCTGAAATGTTTGTACATATGTACTCCTTTATTTTAACCTGAGACCAATCAAGTCATATATATGTACATGTTTTTTTTTTAAATCACTAACGGCCATTAGGTTTCTCTCTTTTACAATAATAATTTCTATTTTGGACATGAGATAAATAACTAAAAAATCGATAGACAAATAAATACCTAAGTTGTTCACTGAAATTGATATAAAAACAAGTAAGGAAGGCTGTTCGGGTGTAACCGAACATTACATACTCAGTTGAGAGCTATGGAGACAAAATAAGGAAAATCACCATGTAGGAAAATGAACCTAGGGTAACCCTGGAATGTGGTTGTATGGCATGTGTATCAAATGGAAGGTATTAAATAGTATTTTAAGAGAGAGTAGGCCATAGTTCTATGGATGGACGCCATTTAGGGATATCGCCATAAAGGTGGACCAGGGCTGACTCTAGAATGTGTTTGTACGATATGGGTATCAAATGAAAGGTGATAATGAGTATTTTAAAAGGGAATGGGCTTTAGTTCTATAGGTGAACGCCTTTTCGAGAAATCGCCATAAAGGTGGACCAGGGGTGACTCTAGTTGTACGATATGGGAATCAAATGAAAGGTGTTACTGAGCATTTTAAGAGGGAGTGGGCATTAGGTCTATAGGTGGACGCCTTTTCGAAATGTCGCCATTAGGGTGGGCCAGGGGTGACTCTAGAATGTGTTTGTATGATATGGGTATCAAATGAAAGATGGTAATGAGTATTTCAAAAGGGAGTAATCCTTAGTTCTATAGGTGGACGCCTTTTCGAGATATCGCCATAAAGGTGGACCAAGGGTGACCCTAGAATGTTTGTACGATATGGGTATCAAACGAAAGGTGCTACTGAGCATTTTAAGAGGGAGTGGGCATGAGGTCTATAGGTGGACGCCTTTTCGAGATATCGTCATTAGGGTGGGCCAGGGGTGACTCTAGAATGTGCTTGTACGATATGGATATCAAACGAAAGGTGTTACTGAGCATTTTAAGAGGGAGTGGGCATTAGGTCTATAGGTGGACGCCTTTTCGAGATATCGCCATTAGGGTGGGCCAGGGGTGACTCTAGAATGTTTGTACGATATGGGTATCAAACGAAAGGTGTTACTGAGCATTTTAAGAGGGAGTGGGCATTAGGTCTATAGGTGGACGCCTTTTCGAGATATCGCCATTAGGGTGGGCCAGGGGTGACTCTAGAATGTTTGTACGATATGTGTATCAAACGAAAGGTGTTACTGAGCATTTTAAGAGGGAGTGGGCATTAGGTCTATAGGTGGACGCCTTTTCGAGATATCGCCATTAGGGTGGGCCAGAGTGACTCTAGAATGTGTTTGTACGATATGGGTATCAAATGAAAGGTGGTAATGAGTATTTTAAAAGGGAGTAATCCTTAGTTCTATAGGTGGACGCCTTTTCGAGATATCGCCATAAAGGTGGACCAAGGGTGACTCTAGAATGTTTGTACGATATGGATATCAAACGAAAGGTGTTACTGAGCATTTTAAGAGGGAGTGGGCATTAGGTCTATAGGTGGACGCCTTTTCGAGATATCGCCATTAGGGTGGGCCAGGGGTGACTCTAGAATGTTTGTACGATATGGGTATCAAACGGAAGGTGTTACTGAGCATTTTAAGAGGGAGTGGGCATCAGGTCTATAGGTGGACGCCTTTTCGAGATATCGCCATTAGGGTGGGCCAGGGGTGACTCTAGAATGTTTGTACGATATGGGTATCAAACGAAAGGTGTTACTGAGCATTTTAAGAGGGAGTGGACATTAGGTATATAGGTGGACGCCTTTCCGAGATATCGCCATTAGGGAGGGCCAGGGGTGACCGTAGAATGACGAAAAGTCTTACTGAGCATTTTAAGAGGGAGTGGGCATTAGGTCTATAGGTGGACGCCTTTTCGAGATATCGCCATTAGGGTGGGCCAGGGTGACTCTAGAATGTGTTTGCACGATATGGATATCAAATTAAAAGTATTAATGAGGGTTTTAAAAGCGAGTGGCCCTTAGATGTATATGTGAAGGCGTTCTCGCGATATCGACCAAAATGTGGACCAGGTGATCCAAAAAATCATCTGTCGGGTACTGCTAATTTATTTATATATGCAATACCACTAACAGTATTCCTGCCAAGATTCCAAGGGCTGTTGATTTCGCCTTGTAGAACTTTTTCATTTTCTTCTACTTAATATGGTAGTTGTGACACCCATTTTACAAATTTTTTTCCAAAGTTATATTTTGCGTCAATAAACCAATCCAGTTACCATGTTTCATCCCTTTTTTCGTAGTTGGTATAGAATTATGGCATTTTTTTCATTTTTCGTAATTTTCGATATCGATAAAGTGGGTGTGGTTATGGTCGGATTTCGACCATTTTTTATACCAAGATAAAGTGAGTTCAGGTAAGTACGTGGGCTAAGTTTAGTAAAGATATATCGGTTTTTGCTCAAGTTATTGTGTTAACGGCCGAGCGGAAGGACAGACGGTGGACTGTGTATAAAAACTGGGCGTGTCTTCAACCGATTTCACCCATTTTCACAGAGAACAGTTACCGTCATAGAATCTAGGCTCCTACCAAATTTGAGAAGGATTGGTAAATTTTTGTTCGACTTATGGCATTAAAAGTATTCTAGACAAACTAAATGAAAATGGGCGGAGCCACGCCCATTTTGAAATTTTCTTTTATTTTTGTATTTTGTTACATCATATCATTACTGGGGTTGAATTTTGACTTAATTTACTTATATATAGTAAAGATATTAAATTTTTTGTTAAAATTTGAATTAAAAAAATTTTTTTTTTAAAAAGTGGGCGTGTTCTTCATCCAATTTTGCTAATTTTTATTTAGCATATATATAGTAATAGTAGTAACGTTCCTGCCAAATTTCATCATGATATCTTCAACGACTGCCAAATTACAGCTTGCAAAACTTTTAAATTACCTTCTTGTAAAAGTGGGCGGTGCCACGCCCATTGTCCAAAATCTTACTAATTTTCTATTCTGCGTCATAGCATCAACCCATCTACCAAGTTTCATCGCTTTAACCGCCTTTGGCAATGAATTATCGCATTTTTTCGGTTTTTCGAAATTTTCGATATCGAAAAAGTGGGCGTGGTTATAGTCCGATATCGTTCATTTTAAATAGCGATCTGAGATGAGTGCTCAGGAACCTACATACCAAATTTCATCAAGATACCTCAAAATTTACTCAAGTTATCGTGTTAACGGACGGACGGACGGACGGACGGACGGACATGGCTAAATCAAATTTTTTTTCGATTCTGATTATTTTGATATATGGAAGTCAATATCTATCTCGATTCCCTTATATATGTACAACCAACCGTTATCCAATCAAACTTAATATACTCTGTGAGCTCTGCTCAACTGAGTATAATAAGAACGTTATATTAACCTGGGTCGATTTGTAAGGACGACGTTAACCGATATCGCGCATTCGATTTTTCGATAGGATTTGGGCTCAGGAAAAAAAGTTCCACTACGCATACCCAAAAAAAAATAATTTTCGAGCCTGCGAAATTTAATTTTTTTGACTTTTTTTCGACTTTGATTTTTAAGGTTTTTTTCATGACCTACTAAAAAAATTTCATTTGATTGTAAAATTTTCATGTATACCCTGTCCGACCCAAAAATGTCCGCTAAAACGTTGTCGATAACAGGTTTTTGAAAAAAAAAAAAATATATATATATTGTAACGAATTTACTGCAAATCCTCTTATTTGCAACCTTCTGCTAAGTTCGAATCACTAAACTGTTGAATAAATAACTCCAATATTGAATAATGGAAAATGACCTTCATTAAAGTACTTCACAATAAATAATACTGCTATTGCTCGCCAGATAGCATCTTAATCAAAACTGATTGCAGCGCCTCTACCGTGGTTGCCTTTTATACTCTTTGATTTCCTCGTTGCATCTTCTAGGCGCTTCCATTTCTAGAATTTACTAGTTGGTTATCTGCTATAAGTATAATTAAAGATGTCGTGTATAGCTACCATATGCGCGTGTGTTTGTGAGCGATACCTCCGCAATTATATTGCATATCTCAGATAAGATATCTGCATGTGTTTGTGCGTTGTTTCTCCCTGCGTATACGTAAATATGTGTAGTCATAATGATTGAATTATAGATGTGACTTGAATCACTGCTTAGCATCGGCTTAGAGATGATAGAATCCTTTAATGCTGCTAATATTCGTTACAATATATTAGCGAACATTTTTGGGTCGGACAGGGTATACATATGAAAATTTTTTTAGCAAGTCATGGAAAAACCTTAAAAATCAAAGTCGAAAAAAGTCAAAAAAATGAAATTTCGCAGGCTCGAAAATTATATTTTTGGGTATGCGTAGTGGAACCTTTTTTCCTGAGCACAAATCCTATCGAAAAATTGATGGCGCGATATCGGCTAACTTGCGTCCATACAAATCGACCCACCCTAATATACATATACGTTTAAACTTTGTATGGACTGCCAAACGTGTAACTTTATCTACACTTATGAATTTGTTGCGCAGAAAATTAGTACATACTGCTAAATTTTAGTATGCATTATACACAGTTGCAACTGAAATGTGTCTCTCCATTTTATGTCAACACTATTCTCCATTTCTATGACCGATAAGTGTCTGAGTCCACCAATTCATCTAAATCGATTCAGCTATACGTTATACACTGTGACCAACAGAAGCGCATGTCTCCGCTATTCAGAACAACCCGTTTTGTAGCAAGTATAGAACCACTGCCGTGAGTCTTCAATAACTGGCGCCAGGTTGGTCTCCTGATACATTATCTTAGTGCTGATAAGAGTCTTTTTTACCCACGAATGCAGTTGTTTATACATATAGGTTAAAAAAAAAAACACGGGTAATATCATCATAGGAACTGAAGCTGCAACTGTTACGTATTTCGGATCCCATCATTTTAATAATATATTAATAATAAATTATATTTTCTACGATAAATTTTAACTTGCGTTTTAGAAACTGTAAGGCAGCTAGAATTGAAAAGGAAAAATTGGATATTCATTAGATGTTAATTACCCACTAAAACTATAAAAATAAAAAAACGGGCAACTAATATTTAAATTAGAGACTAAAATTACAAAATAATAAATAAATTTAACCATAAATAGATTAAGCAGCACAGTTATCAGGCAATGTTGACTGCGCATGCGCACCTTTGCGTTTGTGTTTGCGCAGGAAGTGTTAATTGCGTTTTCGTTCGCGTGCTGATTTGGGCTGCTCATTTCGTATTTCGGTTACGCATATTCATATAAGCAAACAAAGATATGAACAAAAATAATAAAAGGCATAAGCATATGAATTGGCTATGAGTTTTAAAGTTTTTTGTGTTGTGTTGTTTGTATGATTTGCTTTTACCTGCTTGGTCATTGGATAAAAGTATCACGTCATAATGACATAAGAAAATGTAATGGGTACAAGTAAAATGATAGTAAAACAAAATAATGCGTTAAGTGATAAATAGTGATTGTAATTAAAAAAAGAAAAGAAAAAAAATGCAAACTAAATTCAAGGAAAGTTTCAAAGTTTTAATTTAATAAAGCAATTAATTTTTTCAGCCGCATTATCATGTGAAATATGCAAATAAATAAAAATTAATAAAAAAGAAAGAATACCCAGGCATGTTCAATTTTTATATAACTTTCACCTTGCTGGACGCCACTTGATTATGAAAAGAATTGGCGTAAAAATGTGTTGAAACGTGTAGCAAAAAAAAAAAAATACCAACTTCTTTTTGCTTTTTGTTTTTGAAGCTTAATTAAGTGTGCTGTGCTCGTTTGGTTGTTGTTGATTTTGCAAGCGCCTAGTAATGCAAGAAAATGACAAACTCTTCTGCGCATACAAACGGTACAGAATCTGCCCAAAGATGGAGATACCAACCACAAAATATTTAGCAGATTATTTATATGTCGTACATGAGGATGTGCCATTTCGTTATTATCGCAAAGTAAGTGTGGGTGTGAAGAGCAATTTTGTTAAAAATACTTTTTTGTATTAATAACAATTTTAAATGGTGAGTTGGTAATTATGGAAATCAAAAAGTCAAATGAATTTTTGTTTGTTTTGTCCAGATTAATTTGTATCCATGAAATTAAATGTAACTCAGTTTATTAAACTTTTAATTATTTTATGGTATCTAATCATTTTTTATTCTACGCTTCGACGTCACTATGTTTTCATTTTCCTTGAAAATACATAGGTTTTTTCCACGATTCAATTACTAGAGGTTTGTTCTTCAATGATGACAGATATTTGACGCTCCCAAATTGAAAAATATGGATGGGTTGCTTTTACGAAGTAAGGAAAACGGGGAATAATTCAATCCCCTTCAGTGAAATTGTAGTAGACAAGTATCTTTGGTAGTATATTAGTAGTGATAATAAATTTATAAATGCCAACAGTTTTTGGGGAAATAATTCGTTTTCTACTAATTGATAAAGTTATGTTGGTTTGGTCATTCTTTCAGACATTTTTTTGAAGAATGCCGTACTTTAGAATTTTATTCAAAAATGCACTATCTCAAAATTTGTTTCCAAAACTCCCTACATGAGCATAAGTTCAATGCATTTTGTCATAAGAGGGAGTTAATGAAAAGCATTCTGAGATGAAGCGCTCTTCAATCTACCTCTAATATAGGGCGTTTTTGTGACAATTCCTGAATTGGGAAATTTTTGTAAAATATTTTGAGATAGCATGATTTTGAACAGGCAGCCGACATGGGGTGATACGCTACTCAGCAGCCGCAATGAACTGACCAAAACAAAAATAAAATAAAATGGCTTATTGTCTTAGAACTTTATATTCCTACCTTGACTTTGGCAGAAGATTAAGCTTTTGTGCGGTCCTGCTACACAGGGAGTATTCACCTTTTTTTTCTGAAATTTCGGAAAGCCCTTTTCCGTTAAGTATTCATGGAAGCTTTCCGTATAAACCGTTAATTTAAAATATTCGGAATACGTTGATTTGACACTACCTCACGATGTCGGAATATGCATAATATTCCAAATATAAACCGATTCTCCAAATTCTTAAATGGAGACGAATGTTCCGAACATACGGAATTAATAGAACAGAAGGTCGACTTTTAATACGCGCCCGAAAATAAAGTGTCAAAAGACCCGTATTGACCCCGATAACAATAATTCGAAGGCGAAAATAAAAATTTTAGCTCGTTCAAAATATATTAACGAATAATCGAAAAATGACCACGGGTTGCGTTGGCGGCCTTCAGCCGAGCTTATAAAAAATTATCCTGGCCGGTACACCAATGAGGTGGGATCAAAATTAAATGCGTGCAAATTCCCTTTGTACACAAAATCTTTTTCAGTGCACAAAAACATTACAACAACCACATGAAAATTGCCAACTTCAACTGCAAATATCTGCGGACAGAGATACAATTTTTCTTTTCCGCCTTAGGATTATTGTTGTCGAGGTCGTCACCTCTCTCGATATTTTTGGACGCGTATTAGCAGTACACTCCTGTTCTAAACTTTTACCTGAATATGTTAACGTGCGCAATGAGTGCATTCGTTATGGCATCTCCATTATTTACTAATGACATTTTTACGTGAATCGATTTAATAGTCGAGGTTTTGACGTTTAACGATGAATTTTGAATTGGTTTAGGTTTCGTATGTTCATAGGTCGACGAAAGTGCACGATTTAGTGGTGCCCACACTTTTCATAAAATTGCCCATGTTCAGCCACACTAATTGATTATGGCATGGTCAATAAATTCATCATAAAATTAAAATAAATGTTCTAAGGAATTATGCAGTTAAGTACTTATCGGGTATTTGTAAACTGATTGCTTCCTATTTCTACTACTAACATTTTTCAAAAATTCACAAAGAAACAACTCAGTTAAAGGATGTCAATTCGATTTGGGAGCAAAATGGCTGCAATTGTCAAAAAATATGTCTGTCGAGCAAACCTCTTGTGATTGAATCATGGGTTTTTTCTCCTTTTTCGAAGTTCTAATAAAATGTTGCTTCATATTTTTATTGAAAGTGATTTATGTCTTGTGAAATTTATTCGTTTAGGTATATTCATGCGCATTAGGCAGTATTGCTTAAAATAATTTTTCTGCACCGGAACTGTAACAAAATATTATCACATAATGAAAACTTTGGACGCATTCAGTCATTATTGTGCGATCAGTTTAGGCAACGATTGAATCAAACCGGAAGGAAGATGAGTCATAATGGACTTGATTTCCTATCCAATTGCCTTTTCTCTAAGCGACTGACTTCAAAACCAGTATGACTTTACGTTCTAAGGTTCACAGTGCCCGAAAAGGCAGGGAATGAAAAATTTATTAATCAGAGTCCTGGCTTGACAATTATCGTCGTGTGTCGTTACCTAACTCTTCTCTAATATAAAATTGTTTATGACATCACGACATGGTAGCGCTGCAATATTCATCTAATAAAGCAGAGACGTAAAGCTTTAGAGAATCACCAACGACGGACAGCAATAAAAATTGTCAAACTGGCGGTAGGTAATTCACCACATTACCTACTTGAAGATTAGCCAAAAACGCGGTGTTTTCATTGAAATTTCACAAAAAAGTAATTCAAAACTTTGAAAAATAGTTAAATTGTTGTTATTATATGACAATAATGTTTTTCTAGCACTGCAATTGACGCATTTCATGCCACGTTTCCGCAATGGTGAATTACCTACCCGTGATTTGATGGTTTACTGTTTCCCACTATTCGCTCTGTTGGCGGTTCTCTATAGTTATACGTTCTCTGTTTCATAGCAAGGGCTTGCTCTTTGTTTTAACTCAACACAACAGTAGTTAAGCGCAAAATCTGTACCCCGTTCATTTTTGATTTGTTAGAAACTAAGTTATTTCATTCTTGTTTTCAGAACAGAATTTCCTCTGTAAATTTAGTTTAACTTCTTGAAAGTTTTGTTTAAAAAGTTTTATATTAAAGCCAATTAATTTTGGAGATTTATTTAGTAATACCTCTATAAAATGGGGCGTTGATTCATCTCTCGATAGCCACGCTGGAAAAGCCCTGTAAAGATCATGGATGCGATCCAACAAATTTTCGAAAGTGATTTCGAAACATTCCAGGAGGAATCACGGAATTGGTCCAGAAATAGTGCTTCATTATTCCAAAAATATGCGACTTGGATCAGAAATAGATACTGGCATTATTTCACAAGAGCTCAAGTAGCCCCGAAATTAACCCAATTTTATCCAGCGTTTATCCCGAATAATCAAAACCTTCGATAAAAACTTCAGTCCAAAATATGGTCCAAATAGCTATATAATAATGCTTTTTTTTATTAAGATTACCTTTTATATTTAAAGTTACTGCATACGTACAAATATGTCTAACAAATTACATACATTTATGTATACGGGGTATGGTTATAACTTGTTTGAGAAAAACTTCAAGTATTAAGAAAAAATACTTCAAAAATTTAAAAGATTTTCTAGGGAATATATGGAAAATTCTAAAATTCGTGTGAACCTTTGTTATGAATTTATTATATATATTATTTATTATATATTATTATGCATTTATTATTGAAACTTCGGATTTAGCTGGTGCCATCGGTTTAAAGATTTTTTCTCAGTCACACTATTTTTTTTTGTAACAGTCTAATGTTCATACTACGTACTGTTTTGTAAGACCAGTGTGACTTTAAGTATCGAATAACTTCACTTGATGTCATTGACAGCAATCGATGTAGCAGTAATAATGAACGCTGTTAACATTGTAACACATTTGTAAATACCCACACACTTACATAAGGATGTTAATGTCATGGCTATGTATTAAAAAAAATTAAATACATTTTTCCACACGATTGAATTTAAATCTTTTGAGTATCATTTATAATGTATGGTGTTAGCACTATAAAGCTTAACGCAAGCTAAAAAAATTTCAATATTTCGAATGACGTGTTTTAGTTATTTCATTTACCTTACTTAAGCGTAATGAAGACAAGTCGATTTAATGATTGTAAAAAGTCAGCAATATTTTAGTTATAATAGAGAAGAAAGGATTATAAAACATGCCAGGAGCTCAAATTGTTAAAACCAAGCTATTGTTATTTATATAGCTAAGATTTTTTTAGTTGCAGGCTTCTCCAGGCTGTGAATTGTATACACCTGGGACCCGGGAGCACCACGGGAGATCAAGCCTTCCTCCACCAGTTTCTTCAATACGGCTCAAGGGAACGGCCATACATCGACTTTGGAAATTTTTTCACGAATTATCCAATATCCATTCCATCTTCCTCCTCTTTGATTTCGAGCTGTATGATGATAAATTTACAAGGAGTGATTTATTTCGCCGAGTGGATTTCTATGCTCACATTGTTTTAGATATCAATATTCACAAATAAGGGAAAGATCTACACATTCTCGAATTCATATATGTCGACAGTGAAAATCGTTGGTTAAGGCCAATGTTATTTGTCAATATCAACGATTTCACACTTGTATAGCATACTGTACCATTGCGGTTAAGATCTGCTCCTAAAATGATCTTCTCCAGTATTAGATTAAAGAAATCGCCCGATAGGTAGTCGCCTTGCCTGAAGCCTCTCTTTTGATTTCCAATAATTCGGAGAGATTCTTTATTATTCGTACAAAGTTTTTGTAGCTTGCATCAATTGGCAAGGTCGTATAAGTTTTGCAGGAAACTCAATTTCCATCTACTTTTCTTGATGTTAAAAAACTACTTTGAAGTCGCGAAGAAATTCATGTGTGTCGATTTTTTTATCAAAAGTCCACTCCAGAATTTGGCACATTGTGAAGATCTGGTCGATGGTAGATTTGGTACAATTGATTAAATTTTTATATGCGATATTCAACTGACTATTTCCGACGTGGTTCGCACGGCTTACGCAAACAGACATATTTGCCATATTTTGCATAGAAGTTTATGCAGGCTTCTTATCAGCTTTTCGATTTCGTGTTTGAGTATCGTTATTCGGCGCTTTCATATACTTCAGTCGGGATGTTTATATTGTAATTAATTTAGGGAAATCCTGGTTATTTTGCACTTCCAGCTAACGTTCGTATCGCTGAACTGTCGAATAAATAACTCCAATATTCACTATTGCAATATGATCTTTATTTAGTCTACTTTAGGAGTAGTACAATTATACGTCACTTCACAACTAATAGCGTGTTTAAATCAAACTGAATAGTAATTCCTCAACTTACGCTGCTTTTATACTCTCTGTTGTCTCGTCCGCATATTTCTACTAAGATCTAGACCCTTCGCCTTCTAGAACTGTTGTATCTCCTGCTTGGCAATTGAGCTATAGGCATGTGTATGTGTGAGTAACAACTTCGGCTGATGACTACATGTGTGTGTGTGTGTGAGATATCGTTTCACTTCCAGCTGCTAGCTATGTGTGTGCATGTACATAAGTTTGGCTGCTTACTGTATTTGTTGTTGTGAGTATTTACTAACAGCATAGTGATGCTAATATTCGTTACAATAATTTCATCATTTCGGTCTATTAGCTCCTCTTATCATTGTATTGCTGTTAATTGCTTAAAAACGCATTATTTGCCAATACTTACCTACATACATAAATCAGCATACGTCGTTGCCTTTTCAAAACATCAACAAATTGCAAAACTACCCAAATACCACCATGTGGCAAACATGAGATTTGTTAGCCCTGAGTTCGGTGTATCCAGCTCCATCCAAAAAAAAAAAAAATCATTAATATTTCAATATAAATTGTGTAAAATAACGGTTAAGTTGAATCTGGTCTCCAAAACTGCATTTAAGACCTCTCACTTATATAAACGCCTAACGGGGGAAATGTTCTATCATATTTAGAAAAAAAGATTATTCTATCATGAAAAGAGTTCCTAGAGAAAAAAGGGTGTTAAATACATTTTTCTGCTCTACTGTAAAATTCAAATTCCGTCAGATAGACGGGCTTGCAAAGACATCGACGATAATATTTAAGCACTTTGGTATATATATTTCTTTATTTTAAACTCTTATTACCATTCTTTTTACTTTGCTGTGAATTTTGTAAGCCAATTCTAACTAGAGTGTGAATTAAGCTTTTCTCAAGTGTGCAATAATAAGAGTTTAGTTAAGTGAAGTGCGCAGTAAATTTTAATATCTTGATTTTTTATTTTAATACAACAAAGTATGATTTTACCACTTTGGTTGTTTGCTTTACGTTCTGGGTTATTCATTCAGCCTGCGTAAATAATATTTTCACACCAAAAATGTGCTGAACTATTTATAATTAGTTTGTAGCTTATTAAAACTTTCTTTCATTTGTTGTTATTGCTGTCAAATTAAGTAAAGGAAATGCGTTTAAAAAGTAAATTGTGACTGTGTTAACTTAAGTGTACTGTTTCGTACTTTCTTTACATTGTTTTTCTTGGCTTATTTACTTCTTATTAACAAAAAAAGCTGTTAGCTCTGTACTTCTTCTTCCGGCTGTGATAAATTTGCAGCTCATCACTGCAGCGCGTAACCGCAAAACTTTCAATTTCTCCTTAAGCCAATAACTGCATGCTTAGTAGTGTACATTTTTGTGCTCATACTTGCGCACAGGGTTATCCAATGAGGCCACATATGGGTAGTAGACGGTGTTAAGTGTACAACTTAAATTTTACCTGTAAACCTTTGACCGATTATATGGATACCCACGGTTTAAGACGATTCGGAAAGCGCCCTTTATACTGCAGTACGGGTTAAATATTTTAACGAATTTACTGAAATTCCTCGTATTTGAAACTTTCTGCTTACGTTCGTACCGTTAACTGTTGAATAAACAACTCTAATATTCAATAATGCAAAATGGCCTTTATTAAAGTACTTCACAATAACACTGATACTTCACAAACAATAGCTTGCTTAAATCAAACTGATTGTCACGCCTCTACTGTTGCTGCCTTTTATACTCTGTGATTTCTCGTTCGGAAATTCCAGGCGCTTCCATTTCTAGAATTAAGTAGTTGGTTAACAGCTGTAAAATTACTACGTTTATAGCTTCTCATATGCGCGTATATAGGTGAGCACAATTATAATTGCATACTTTTGGGAGCATCTCAGATAAGATATCTGCATGTGTTTGTGCGTCTCTTCTCCGCTGCTTGTATGTACATCTGTGTAGACATAATGATTGATTTATTGATGTGCATACAAGTCACTGCTTAGCATCGGCTGAGAGATGATAGTTTCCCTTAGTGTTGCAGTGTTGCTAATATTCGTCACAATATGCTAAAATAAACCTCTGACAATATAAAGTATCAACACATTTTTATTTTATGCATAGCAGGTTTTTGAGCGTGTTTATCTAAGTGTTGTTTTCCCAATCCATAAAAAAGGGGATCCAGCACACTTTGCCAATTATAGTGAAATAGCCTTTCAGTATCCCGTATAAGTTCCTATAATCATATTATACGAAAGATTGATGCCCACGCTGTTAGGACCTTATCAGTGCGGCTTCATACCTGGTAAATCTTCCATCGACCAGATTCTCACTATGCGCCATATCTTGGAAATGCCCAAGAAAAACGACTTGACACATATTAACCTTTCGTCGATTTTTAAGCCTCCTTTAACAGAACGTACAGCTCCTTTTTGAATTTGGTTTCCCGCAAAAATTATAAGCCTGTGTAAAACAACGCGGATCAATACCAGATCTGTCAGAATTAAGCATGACCTCCCCGAGCCGTTAGAAACCAAACAATTAATTTGATACCGGAGAAAATTATGCTATGTACCTACAGAACTTAGCCTCTTTGGGCTAGAGAAGGTAATTCAAAATTATAGTCCTATCGACGAAAAAAAACCCGCTCTATAAGTTTTTCGTCAAAGCAGTCCTGATGTCTGACTCGAAATCATGGGTGGTGCCGAGAGACCATGGTGTGGCCCTTGGTGGGTTTGAGAGAAAATTTCCTCGGAAGGTGTATGACCCTGTCTGCGATAACAACGGCGAGTTTCGAAGGATATATAATGATGAGTGGCATGAGCTGTGCACAAATGTGAGTATCGACAGTATCGACACTCGTATGTGGAAGCAAATGCGTTTGCTATCGCGAAACAGATACTAGTTATACAAAGGTCAATTTCTAATGGATAGTTAAGAGTTAATTTTTCATGAATTTTCAGGCGGAACATAACCTGCTGCTTCAAACTCGTCCATGAACAAATAACTGCTTAAGATGCATCGAGGAAAGTTATAGCCTTTAAGACGTACCCTATTTCATATAAGTGCCCTCAGGATGGTCTCTGGATTCATTCAGTCTCGACAAGATTCACGTTTTTAGCAGCTAGTCCCTCAGGAGGCTCACTGCGGCGTGACTACAACTCAGTTTGAAGTTATTACATGCTGCTTGTAAAGTTATCTCATCTTCATAATGTAATGGTGGTTCCTAAGAGTGTTAGAAGTAAGGTGTTCTCCGTTCCTTCCTACTCATATGGCAGCTACCTGACGGATGCCTTTGGACGCGTATCGTATTATAGATGCACTCGAAAGATTGAAAGTTGTTTCACCTATTTCACAAATGATGGATTCAGCCCGATTTGATAACCTACTCAAAGACGACTTGCGTGTGGATTTTGTTAAAAGTTTAATTTTTAAACAGCAAAATGCGTAGAGAAATTCGTAATGAGGACACATCAGCTTTGGCACAGTTTTCTTCATGGATAGTTTTGAAGAACTCGTGTAGAGGTATGATCTGTCATATTTGTGGACAGTCGGAGATCTCTATAGGGTTTTTAGGGTAAAAAATGTAAGGATGATATGTTTGAAAACTTCTGGATTTGATATACCATTTGAAGTAGTGATAATTGATAAGATACGCCGGGGAGGGGTAGATTTGCATCCATACCTTTGAATGTGTATAAGCCCTTCCAAGAGTCACTTTCGACATTTTTGGCCATCTGCTTGAAGAGTTATGAAGTATATTTGTAAACTTGCCAAGGTCCGCTCAGTTTTACTTGATTGAAAAGTTGTCAGCTGTTTTATTGAGTAGGCATATATAGGCACTTGAACATCGAAAACAAGCAAGAACTCTTTAGAAGTCGTGTCAAAATATAAGCACACGTGGTTTTATCTTGGCGTGAGAAGCGTGTGCAAGGCTGATGCAAGCTTCAATATTATTGAAATACAATTTATTATTTGGACGCTGCAATAATAGGGAACTCACCTGAAGACTGAGGCTTATACTTACATTGTAAAACGGGTTCCAGTTGGATACCTGCAGTATTTGATTTTAATTGATAAAATATCTCATATTTTAAAAATATTTTTATTAGGCTTCAAAAATTATAATTTATTAAATTTTGATGAGCTCGAGGCAGTTTAAAAAATTGAAACACAATTTAAGTGTTTGTATTTCTAATTTTATTTGGTCGATATTTCGATCTCACTCTGAGATAATCTTCAGGAAACAATTGAATGTCGGTAAAACATATTAAATTGTTTCCTGAAGATGATCTCAGAATGAGATCGAAATATCGACCAAATAAAATTAGAAATACAAACACTCTGTGTTTCAATTTTTTAAACTGCCTCGAGCTCATCAAAATTTAATAAATTAAAATATCTCATATTTAAACTTATTTGTTATTGCGTTAACAATCTCTGCTATACTGGAACAAAAATCTACTGCTGAGATTTGTTACTAAATACCATCATTATTTATTTAGAAATTATCAGATATCCAAGTGGAAGAAAAAAAAAGAATACCATTTCAAAATGCAACAAATCAATGTATAGTTATTTCCTGTTTACAAACGATTTGCTCTCTTTAAGTAATGATAATTTTGAATTTTATCAATAAAACATTTGTTATTAACTTAAGACAATTAATTTATTTCCTCCGTTATCTCTTTTTCTCTTTATAGACAAAATGTTCGATATTCCGTGGGCTCATATTGTGCATTTGTTTGAATGTCACCTACGCCAACATAGTTCGTTTTCCAAGAGAATTGGATAAATACGGCTCATCGTATTTAATTCCATACATCACACTTTTATTTCTAGTCGGTTTACCTATCATTTTATTAGAGATATCCATTGGACAATTTTTGGGACAAAGCGCAGCGCACACATGGACAGCATCACCCATATTTAAAGGTAAGTGATAAAAAAGAAACAAAACGAAAAACATAAACAAAAGGAAAACAAGATAATTAAGGTTCCACTGACTATAAATATTGGTAATAAAAAGGGGAATTATTAACTATTAAAGAATATTAAATTTACATTAGGCGGGAAAGCTCAACACATGCATGCATACATTTATAAGACACACATTTAATGGATTAAAAATACCGAAATCCGTTATGTTAAGTCCCCTTTTTGTGTTCTTGGTCTAGATATAAAGGTAATCTCAGTTAACTGTTAAAACTGCTAAATTATAAAAAGATATGGAAATGAAAGTAGCATCCGTTATTGTAGTAGATGCTATAAAAAAGTATAATTACCGTTATGTATTTTATCGATTTATTTGACTAGTAGATAAGAGGGCTTAGAATATACCTGTGGCAGGTATGGCTGTCGTAGGAGGCGTCTATCATATTCAAATAATTCAAGGGGTTGTAAAGCGCAACTCTCTCAAAAGGTATAATCGAAACAGCTTGCGCCTTGTCCGTCCTGATGTCACGTTGTTTAAATTTTTCCCAAATTATTAAATAAATTCTAAATTAAAACAAGTAAGAACGGGACTGTCTTCGGCTGTGCCGACGATTTCATACCTTTCATGAATGGGGCTGAACAATAATCTTATCCCCTTCGTAATCTCCGAATAATCGGATGTATAAGATAAGAAATATATAGTGAACAGATCTACATACCTAAACGATTTTTAAGATAAATATAAAATAAAAAACAGGTGTGTACTTTGTGTGAGGATGCAAAGTTTCAGGGTTTTTTGGTCTGCGTGTAAAAACTATGACTACGAATAACGTATTTCAAAAATATATGAAGTAAACGTAACTATTTGATGAAATTTGATGAATTTTGAAGCTTCTATCCGTAAAAAAGGGGCAAAAATTACAGTTTATATGAAGTATATAATATATATACCACCGATCTCTATAATTTTTTCAAACAACAATATATGCTATATGCGTAAGCAGTTGGTGAAATTTGAAGCATCTAGCTCTTAAAATAGGGCAGTAATTACGAAAAGTTTCTTATCTGAACAATCGGTTGTGGGGATATATACTATATATACGACCGATCTCATCAATTTTTTCAGGCAACAATATGTGCAATATACGAAAGTATATGGTGAAGTTTGAAGCCTCAATCTGTTAAATTGAGTAAGATATTACAAAAATCCTCTTTTTCTGAAAAATCGGTTGTATGGAGGATATATGCTATAGTGGTCCGATTCCGACAAATGTCTAATAGGACACCCAAATACACCCGCTCACCAAATTTTATCAAGATATCTCAAAAATTGAGGGACTAGTTTGCATACAAACAGACAGACGGACAGACGGACATGGCTAAATCAACTCAGCTCTTCAACCTGATTATTTCGGTATACTTAATGGTGGGTCTATCTATTTTCCTTTAAGGACTTACAATTTTGGGTTTCGTGACGAACTTAATATACCATTTCATTTTCATGAAAGGTATAAAAAAATTGCTTCAAATAAATGTCTTCATACATTTAAAGCAAGTAAGGCAATCCGCGCTTAACTCACACAAGTAGCTAGCACAGTTTATAACTTCTCTAAACCCAATTGTCAACCTCACCTACACATGGCGAATCCTATTTCTTTAGCAACCGATGCTCTGATGAAGCAAAGTTCTTCATGGAGCTAGGGTATGGGGGCTAGATACCCTACAAGGTTTAATGTAGTCATATTAAATCGTTGCCGAGATGGTCGGGCTTGTACCTTAATGGTGCTTGTTACCGCAACGTACCGGATATTTATCGGGCAAATAGCTATCAACATCGATAACACTCCCCAAAGCTTTCGGGGAGTGTCTTTATCGCTCCAACAACAAAAACAACAAGTGCTGTCCAAATAATTCTTGTATATTAAAATATTGCAGTGCTTTTCGCCCTCTGCGGAAGTTTGGTTTTACGTAAAAATTGCGGCATGGAAAAATTAATGATTCTGCATGACTGTGCAAATGTGCGATACATGCCAATTGTTCTCTTTTTTCACGGAAACTATGCACAGAGTACATAGTGAGTATACAGATGGAGACGAGTGAATTAAGGCTGTCATACCAAAACAAAAATATATTACATCGGCTCGATGGTCAGCATCCTTCACCCTGCTACTGAGAATGTTTAGAAAGATATACGTTTATTTTCCTGGACGGATACAAAGGACCGATGAAGATGGCGTAGGAATGCCAAGTAGACCAAAAAAATTAGCGTGGGAGTGTTTACAATAATGGCGGCCAAGTCCACATCTATGCGACTCTCAGTATCAGCAAGCTGGTTTAAAATCAAAGTATTCGCTATTGAAGAAAAACGCGAGGACTACGACAATGCCAGTACACTGCGAATGCAATGAAGTTATGTGTCGGAAACTGTCGTTTACCCAAGTCGGCGAACGTCCTATCGCTATCCGCTCAAGGGCGAAATTCTTTAACATATCAATCATCTTCGCCCAAGCACCCACGGAAGAGAAGGGCGATTTGGTGAAATACGCATTATACGAGTGCTTGGGAAGCACATACGAGTGCTGCCTCTATGAGTACGACTTTAAAGGCCAGGGTGGGCAAAGGAGCTTTTCACGAAGCTACATGGCTGTCCTCGTAACAAAATACGTTCAATCAGATCTATCATGTTGTTATAGATGGACGGTATGCCGTCAGTGGTTAAGATGTGCGCACAGTACAAGAACCTAACATAGCCTTGGATAAGCAATGAGGAAAAAAATGGTTTACCGGTGACATAAAAAGAATGGTGCTATGAAAATTGCCGCATTGCAACAGAAAGAAAAGACGCTGACTAAAGGGCAACAGGAAGAAAAAAGTGGAGGATGAAGCGCATGAGTGCGAGAGCTTGATCCTATTGCCACTTCGAATAACCCTTGCAAATTTTATGGAAAAATTTGGACAGACGAAAGGTTTGAGTATCGGGGAAAACCCCTGTAGGAACGAGAACAAGGTCGGTATAACCGATGCCCGGAGAAAACTTAGATTATGGAGGGAACAGCTACATATGTGCAGCCCAGGAAAGATGGTGAGCCTGAGCCCGCAATCGATCGAAATAAAATTAATGTTCCTCTATCCTACTATGACGAAGTCAGTATAGCTATAATAAGATAGCCGGCGCTGATGGATTGCCTGCTGAGCTATTCAAATATGCCGGAAAGGAGTTGGTAAGGCGCACGCATCAGCTTCTGTAGATAATATTGTCGGAGGGGGACATGATTGTCAATTTGAATCGCTTTCTTTTCTAGAAAAAATGCTACCCTCATATAGCACTCTTAAGTTTCAAGAGAGAGAGAGCTGAGAAGAACTAACAGGGCGATATTATTTTCAGAAAAGAAAATGCTATTACTGTTCTTTGCACAGACAATTAGATGGAAGACTCTGTAAACTGTGCTAGTCAGGCTTCTTAGAATCAGAAAAGACTTATGGCTGAGGGGTCAGACCTGGTAAATCTACAATCGACCAGATTTTCACTATGCGCCAAATCTATGAAAAAAACTATCGAAAAAGGTATTGAAACACATCACATCGTCGTCGTGTAATTTAATATTAAAGCTTTTGGGAAATGACAAAAGAAGTTTTATTTTCTTATATGTACAACTTCATTGTAAAAATGGAATTCGAAGACAGCGAATCAGCGGGCTGCTTTTGAGTATCATAAGTTCACGAAAAATTAAAATATTGACTTACATTTGTTAACAATAAAGCGTTTGTCTTGGATACCACGAATTTAAATAAAAACAAGTAAGAACGGGACTGTCTTCGGCTGTGCCGAGGACTTCATACCTTTCATTAATGGGGCTGAACAATAATCTTATCCCGTTCGTAATCTCCGAATAATCGGATGTATAAGATAAGAAATATATAGTGAACAGATCTACATACCTAAACGATTTTTAAGATAAATATAAAATAAACAAGTAAGGAAGGCTAAGTTCGGGTGCAACCGAACATTACATACTCAGTTGAGAGCTATGGAGACAAAATAAGGGAAATCACCATGTAGGAAAATGGACCTAGGGTAACCCTGGAATGTGGTTGTATGACATGTGTATCAAATGGAAGGTATTAAAGAGTATTTTAAGAGAGAGTAGGCCATAGTTCTATTGATAGACGCCATTTAGGGATATCGCCATAAAGGTGGACCAGGGCTGACTCTAGAATTTTTTGTACGATATGGGTATCAAATGAAAGGTGTTACTGAGCATTTTAAGAGGGAGTCGGCCTTAGGTCTATCGGTGGACGCCTTTTCGAGATATCGCCATTAAGGTGGACTAGGGGTGACTCTAGAATGTGTTTGTACGATATGGGTATCAAATGAAAGGTGGTAATGAGTATTTTAAAAGGGAATGGGCTTTAGTTCTATAGGTGAACGCCTTTTCGAGAAATCGCCATAAAGGTGGTCCAGGGGTGACTCTAGAATATGTTTGTACGATATGGGTATCGAATGAAAGCTGTTAATGAGTATTTTGAAAAGGAGTGATCCTTAGTTCCATAGGTCGACGCCGTTTCGAGATATCGCCATATCAAACGAAAGGTGTTACTGAGCATTTTAAGAGGGAGTGGGCATGAGGTCTATAGGTGGACGCCTTTTCGAGATATCGTCATTAGGGTGGGCAGGGGTGACTCTAGAATGTGTTTGTACGATATGGGTATCAAACGAAAGGTGTTACTGAGCATTTTAAGAGGGAGTGGGCATTAGGTCTATAGGTGGACGCCTTTTCGAGAAATCGCCATTAGGGTGGGCCAGGGGTGACTCTAGAATGTTTGTACGATATGGGTATCAAACGAAAGGTGTTACTGAGCATTTTAAGAGGGAGTGGGCATTAGGTCTATAGGTGGACGCCTTTTCGAGATATCGCCATTAGGGTGGGCCAGAGGTGACTCTAGAATGTGTTTGTACGATATGGGTATCAAATGAAAGGTGGTAATGAGTATTTTAAAAGGGAGTAATCCTTAGTTCAATAGGTGGTCGCCTTTTCGAGATATCGGCATAAAGGTGGACCAAGGGTGACTCTAGAATGTTTGTTCGATATGGGTATCAAACGAAAGGTGTTACTGAGCATTTCAAGAGAGAGTGGGCATTAGGTCTATAGGTGGACGCCTTTTCGAGATATCGCCATTAAGGTGGGCCAGGGGTGACTCTAGAATGTTTGTACGATATGGCTATGAAACGAAAGGTGTTACTGAGCATTTTAAGAGGGAGTGGACATTAGGTCTATAGGTGGACGCCTTTTCGAGATATCGCCATTAGGGTGGGCCAGGGGTGACTCTAGAATGTTTGTACGATATGGGTATCAAACGAAAGGTGTTACTGAGCATTTTAAGAGGGAGTGGACAATAGGTTTATAGGTGGACGCCTTTTCGAGATACCGCCATTAGGGTGGGCCAGGGGTGACTCTAGAATGTTTGTACGATATGGGTATCAAACGAAAGGTGTTACTGAGCATTTTAATTGGGAGTGGGCATTAGGTCTATAGGTGGACGCCTTTTCGAGATATCGCTATTAGGGTGGGCCAGGGGTGACTCTAGAATGTTTGTACGATATGGGTATCAAATGAAAGGTGTTACTGAGCATTTTAATAGGGAGTGGGCATTAGGTCTATAGGTGGACGCCTTTTCGAGATATCGCCATTAGGGTGGGCCATGGGTGACTCTAGAATGTGTTTGTACGATATGGATATCAAATTAAAGGTATTAATGAGGGTTTTAAAAGCGAGTGGCCCTTAGATGTATATGTGAAGGCGTTCTCGGGATATCGACCAAAATGTGGACCAGATGATCCAGAAAATCATCTGTCGGGTACTGCTAATTTATTTATATATGGAATACCACTAACAGTATTCCTGCCAAGATTCCAAGGGCTGTTGATTTCGCCTTGTAGAACTTTTTCATTTTCTTCTACTTAATATGGTAGGTGTCACACCCATTTTACAAAGTTTTTTCCAAAGTTATATTTTGCGTCAATAAACCAATCCAGTTACAATGTTTCATCCCTTTTTTCGTATTTGGTATAGAATTATGGCATTTTTTTATTTTTCGTAATTTTCGATATCGATAAAGTAGGCGTGGTTATGGTCGGATTTCGGCCATTTTTTATATCGAGATAAAGTGAGTTCAGATAAGTACGTGTGCTAAGTTTAGTAAAGATATATCGATTTTTGCTCAAGTTATAGTGTTAACGGCCGAGCGGAAGGACAGACGGTGGACTGTGTATAAAAACTAGGCGTGGCTTCAACCGATTTCGCCCTTTTTCACAGAAAACAGTTACCGTCCTAGGAGCCAAGCCTCTACCAAATTTCACAAGGATTGGTTAATTTTTGTTCGACTTATGGCATTAAAAGCATCCTAGACAAATTAAATGAAAAAGGGCGGAGCCACGCCCATTTTGAAATTTTCTTTTATTTTTGTAATTTCTTGCACCACATCATTACTGGAGTTGAATGTTGGCATAATTTACTTATATGCTGTAAAGATATTAACTCTTCTTTTAAAATTTGAATTTAAAAAAATTTTTTTTTAAAAAGTGGGCGTGGTCGTTCTCCGATTTTGCTAATTTTTATTAAGCAGACATAAAGTAATAAGGGTAATGTTCCTGTCAAATTTCATCATGATATCTTTAACGACTGCCAAATTACAGCTTGCAAAACTTCTAAATTACCTTCATTTAAAAGTGGGCGGTGCCACGCCCAATGGCCAAAATTTTACTAGTTTTCTATTCTGCGTCATAAGCTCAACTCATCTACCAAGTTTCATCGCTTAATGCGTATTTGGTAATGAATTATCGCACTTTTTTGATTTTTCGAAATTTTCGATATCGAAAAATTGGGCGTGGTTATTGTCCGATATCGTTCATTTTAAATAGCGATCTGAGATGAGTGCCCAGGAACATATATGCCAAATTTCATGAAGATACCTCAAAATTTACTCAAGTTATCGTGTTAACGGACAGACGGACGGACGGACGGACGACTGTGTATAAAAACTGGGCGTGGCATCAACCGATTTCGCCCATTTTCACAGAAAACAGTTAACGTCGTAAAATCTACTCCCCTACCAAATTTCAAAAGGATTGGTTAATTTTTGTTCGACTTATGGCGTTAAAAGTATCCTAGACAAATTAAATGAAAAAGGGCGGAGCCACGCCCATTTTGAAATTTTCTTTTATTTTTGTATTTTGTTGCACCATATCAATACTGGAGTTGAATGTTGACAGAATTTACTTATATACTGTAAAGATATTAAATTTTTTGTAAAAATTTTACTTTAAAAAAAAATTTTTTTTAAAAGTGGGCGTGGTCCTTCCCCGATTTTGCTAATTTTTATTAAGCGTACATATAGTAATAGTAGTAACGTTCCTGACAAATTTCATCATGATATCGTCAACGACTGCCAAATTACACCTTGCAAAATTTTAAATTACCTTCTTTTAAAAGTGGGCGGTGCCACGCCCATTGTCCAAAATTTTACTAATTTTCTATTCTGCGTCATAAGTTCAACTCATCTACCAAGTTTCGTCGCTTTATCGGTCTTTTGTAATGAATTATCGCACTTTTTCGGTTTTTCGAAATTTTCGATATCGAAAAAGTGGGCGTGGTTATAGTTCGATATCGTTCATTTTAAATAGCGATCTGAGATGAGTGCTCAGGAACCTACATACCAAATTTCATCAAGATACCTCAAAATTTACTCAAGTTATCGTGTTAACGGACGGACGGACGGACGGACGGACATGGCTCAATCAAATTTTTTTTCGATCCTGATTATTTTGATATATGGAAGTCTATATCTATCTCGATTCCTTTATATATGTACAACCAACCGTTATCCAATCGAACTTAATATACTCTGTGAGCTCTGCTCAACTGAGTATAAAAATAGGTAGGTACTTTGTGTGAGGATGCAAAGTTTCAGGTTTTTTGTGGTCTGCGTGTAAAAACTATGACTACGAATACGAATTTCAAAAATATATGACGTAAACTTAACTACTTGATGAAATTTGATGAATTTTGAAGCTTTTAGCCGTAAAAAAGAGCAAAAATGACAGTTTATATGTGGTATATAATATATATACCACCGATCTCTATGATTTTTTCAGAAAACAATATATGCTATATACGTAAGCATTTGGTGAAATTTCAAGCTTCTAGCTGTTAAAATGGATCAGAAATTGCGCAAAGTGTCTTATCTGAACAATCGGTTGTATGAGATATATACTATATATACCACCGATCTCAATGATTTTTTCAGACAACAATATATGCTATATGCGTAAGCATTTGGTGAAATTTGAAGCTTCTATCTGTTAAAATGGGGAAGAAATTGCGCAAAGTTTCTTATCTGAACAATCGGTTGTATGAGATATACTCTATATATACAATGATCTCTATGATTTTTCAGACAACAATATATGCTATACTCGTAAGCCATCGTTGAAATTTGAAGCCTCTAGCTCTTAAAATGGGGCAGTAATTACGAAAAGTTTCTTATCTGAACAATCGGTTGTGGGGGATATATACTATATATACGACCGATCTCATCAATTTTTTCAGGCAACAATATGTGCAATATACGAAATTATATGGTGAAGTTTGAAGCTTTCATACTGTTAAATTGAGTAAGATATGACAAAAATCCTCTTTTTCTGAAAAATCGGTTGTATGGAGAATATATGCTATAGTGGTCCGATCCGGCCGGTTCCGAGAAATGTCTAATCGGACACCCAAATACACCCGCTCACCAAATTTTATCAAGATATCTCAAAAATCGAGGGACTAGTTTGCATACAACAGACAGACGGACAGACGGAAATGGCTAAATCAACTCAGCTCTTCATCCTGATTTTTTCGGTATACTTAATGGTGGGTCTATCTATTTTCCATTAAGGACTTACAATTTGGGGTTTCGTGACGAAATTAATATACCATTTCATTTTCATGAAAGGTATAAAAACTTCAAGACCTGTTCGCCTTGCCCAAAAGAATTAAAATTCATTAGAAATCCACATCAAACGATATGTTTCTTGATTTGATTTTATTATAACCGCACTGAAGCGCTTCCCTACAGTCAATCCATTCATTCATATTTATTAAATTTTAGTTATTACAATTTTTGAGTTTGGTAAAACACAAAGTTTTTTGGAGCGTTGCTCACACGCTTTTCGACTTCAGCCTAAATGTAGGCAATGATTTAGATTAGTAATTTGTAGTGTTTCTTTGGGTTGGTTAAGCGCATACTTCCGGCGCCTCTAGTCGCCACATTCTCATACCCAAAAATATGGTTTGTCATCAAAGTTTGCTTAGCACATTTTTGGAAGTGGTGTGATATTAGGATACTAGTTGGAGAGTAGTTCCGTTTCTTATAGTTGAAATTTGATTAAATGAATTAAGCTAAATTAAATATGTTTAGGCCTTTTTTTTATAAGTTTTCGACTTAAAAAGTATTTTAATTCAAAAAAAGTTTAAAATAAACGAAGGAACTCCTTCAATAAAGTTATGCTTTAATAGTCTGATACTAATTTTACATGTCTGATTATGCTTACTTACTTATTTACTGCATATACGATATGAAATAACAAACGAATATGTTCATATGCACATATATGCACTCGTAGGAACATCGTATGCCCTTTGAATAGCTACAAGTAAACTAGCAATTACGCTCGACAACTAGCATTCATATAACAAAGCACAGCGAACACACACCTGTTACACCAACAACATAGACAATGCAGTGCGCATGCAACAGGTGCCGATAGCAAAGAGGGAAATTGCAGGCAAGGATACAACATGTACAGCATGCAAGGACCATAACACATATACATGAATCCCACTCATGGCACCACCCATTGCCACCCAATTTCAGTTTCGTTGGAAGCAAAGGAATTTTTGTGTATAACTAACGGAAAATTTTATTGCTATTGCAGACGATGCAATTCGCAGATGCTTTTTCGGTAAAATGCAGAATAAATAGGACTTCCAAGTTAACTGCATGCGGGGCGGTCTGGTGTTCCGCAGTATGCAACGGTTGGACACAACCCGTTACAAAATTGTGCCACTTAACTGCAAACTGAATAAATGGATTACCGAAAATGATAAACTGGCAAACGATTATTAAAATGGAAAATGATTTACAGTTCAAAATGACATACACACGCACACGCAAAAGCAAAACGAAGCCGCAAAATTAAATCTGAATTTAAGGCAAAATCTCTCACACAAAAGAACAAGATCAGGTTTAACAACTACAAAAAAACTATTAATTGAAAAGGAACTAAGATTAATTTGCGAAAAACTAAAAAAACAAATACCGAACAACAAAATCAGATTTAAGCAGATGCAATAAAAGTCACGAAAATCAATCAACAAAGTGAGCCAAAACTACTACCGGGAAAAAAAGCATAACTCTCTCTAGTAAATAAAAAACAACAAATTCGCATCCGAGTGTCCTGTTTGTGTATAAACGAAAGTCCAAATACGCCGTCGTTCTAGGCGGTTAAGCAGCAGCCATGTTGCAATACGAATAGCAAAAGCAACTGAGCAACCTCAAGAGCAACAACAACAATACCCAAACACACTCTGCTTAGTCAGTTCTAGGTTAAAATGAAACGATACTGGATTTGTGGGGGGTGCTTATGGAGTTGTGTGTTGCACAAAAGTTGTGGTGAAATGTGGCAATGAGCGCAAAAGTCGAAAGCGGCGGCGGGTATGGATATGCAAAAATTAAAATCAATAGATATTTGACATAAAATTCTAGCAAAATGAAAATGAAAAAAATGCCAACTAAAAATGGCAAAATGAAAACTAAAACTACTGAACCAAAAAAATAACACACACAAACAAAAAAAAAAAAAGAAAAGCTCAGAAAAAATTCCAGAAAAATATAAAATAAAAAACTCGGTAAACTGCCGGAATGCAGACTGGTGATCGCCCTTTTTTTGAAAAAAAAAAATAAATAAAAATTGAATTTCTTGTTTTTTTTTAATGATAAGTGTTGAATGTCGTACGGCTGGTTATGGGTACCTTGTCTTACGCTGATACCATAAACCCCACGCCATTTCTACCGATATCAACGCAATTTATTCGTGCAGTTGAGACAAAGGGAATTTTTCGTCAGAGACTACATAGTAAGACGAAAGCTTATCCTGAGGTGAATTTCAAATGATACAAACTTTCGTCCTAAAAAAGTTCTGAAAACAGCATTGTAAGTTTTTATAAGTGCTATTGGATTTCAAGTCGCATGTCAAGCCTTGGAATAGGGCTATAAATAAAAAATTTATGGAGAAATGCCGATTTTGGCTGGACTGGACGGAAACTTTTTACTTTTTTTTACCCCAAACTCACGCAAAATAAGCTTTCTTCTATCGGCTGCCGGTGTGTGTTGGTAGAGTGCTTCACCTACCACACCGAAAATACTGGGTTCAATTCCCAGGATAAGCACCATCAAAAATTTTTAAACAAATTTTTCCAATTAGACAAACATTTTTCCAAGGGGATTCATCCCTCGGCAGTGATTTGGCAAACAATCCGAGTGTATTTGTGAAACGAAAAGCTTCTCAATGAAAATTCATCTCCTTGCGGGTTCGGAGTCGGCGTAAAATATGTAGGTCCCGCCAATTTGTTGGAAAAATGAAAGAAGCAGGACGCTTATTGGAAGAGAAGAGAAGCTCAGTCTAAAATCTCTTCGGAGGTTATTGCGCCTTGTATTCATTTATTTATTTACGCTTTCTTCTCAGCAAGGCCATTTGACAATTTGTTTGAATTTTGGTAGAAGCGCCACTCGGAGCATGAAAGACATGAGTTCAGTACCAAATTTAGTGCTAATGGCGCTACTGGCGCCATTGAGCTAAAGTGTTGGTAATCTAAAAATTTAATATCTTATATCTTTAGCTATTACACAGCACCTTTTGCTACCCGAATCTTAATTTGTCTTGACCTTAGAGGTGATAAATGAAATCGCCGCGTAATTGGGTTGAAGTATTGCCAATTGTTGTGTTGTTAGAGATGATTTTCTACAGACTGCATTCCCTCCAAACTAGAAAAAGAAGCGAATAGACAGGTTTGATGGTGAATGAGTATAAAACGACATGAAAGAGTCAGCAAATTTGCGCCTTGGCAGCCAAGCTACTGTTGACAGCTATAACTTCGACCTAGTTTATTTGGGAACCAGCCTTAACACAAACAGCAACATCAACTCTCAAATCCAGCGAAGAATCACTCTTGCCAATAAATGCTACTTTGCATCTGGTAGGCAATTGAAAGGTAAAGTCTCTCTCGCTCTACAAGTCACTTAGCGTACACGTCCTGCCATATGGTGCAGAAGCAGGGACCATGACAACATCAGATGAAGCGGCTCTGGTAGTGTTGTAGAGAAAAGTTCTTCGAAAGATTGACGGACCTCTACGCGTTGGCGACAGCGAGAACCGAAGAAGATTTAATGATGAGATATATGGGCTCTTTACGCAGATATCAACATAGTCCAGCGAATTAAAACGTTACGCTGGCTAGGCCATATAATGCAAATTGAGGATGCCGCTCTGACTAAGGAAGTATTTTTATTGGAACCCGTCTATGGAAGCAGAGGAAGAGGACGTCCTCCACTCCATTGGAAGGACGAGGTGAAAAATTATTTGAATTGTCTTTGGTGTGACTAATTGGCGCCAGCTGACAGAGCGAAAAACCACTTTTGCGCCTTGTTGGACTGCTATAACTGCTTAAACGGGTAAGCGCCAAATAAGTAAGTAAGTAAGAGGCGATTAATCTTCCGAGGCTTGTTTGTGCACTGGTCGGGGCAGTTCAGTAGAGCGGGTAGGTTGATATGCAGGTGGATATTCATCGGCAGCTTCAATTTGCGTTTGTATTGATACTATGGTGCTCACTACCCACCTGCTTGGCAGTGATACTTGTTTAGTTGCCTTCTATCTACCTTCATTAAGACTATATTCTCAGAGAACCATTCTAGGCCAACTTCTAGCAGTATGTGCTTTGTAGGGACGTTCAATTGTTTCTTCCGTTACTGAGTAGGTACTTTTTTGTGCTTATCTTGGCGTAGTTGAACTTTCTGACTGCTTATTTTGCATTTCGTTTGGTTATACTGTAGCAATTTCATCTTCGTGTTGAACTAAGAACGTATTATCAGACATTTCACTGTTTATTTCACCATAGCTAATCCAATCCCTGTGCGGCTTCGCAACTTTCAGAGTCCGCGGCCTATCTCAGGTTGGGTATGAAACGATGTGATCTCTTGAGCTTTGGCATGTATTTGTCTGTGCGCATTCGCAATTTTTGCTGGAATACCGTATGTTATTTTAATGCTTAAGTGGTAGAGTAAGAGGAAAAATCTGCCCCCAGTATGTACGTATACTCATCGTCAGTATCTGCGGATTGGGGTTTACAAGATACCCGCAGAAAACATTTTATGTCTACTCTCTCGGCAAACGAAAATCATGCTTCACCAGTCACTTATCGTACCCGTACTGATATATATATCGCGGAAGCATGAACACATCTAATGAGGCGGCTCTCGGAGTGTTCGAGAGCATAGTTCATCGAAAGATTAACGGACCTCTACGCATTCACGACGGCGAGCATTGAATAATATTTAATGATGATCTGTATGAGTCCTCGGCAGACTTTAACATAGGCCAGCGAATTAAAACACAGCGGTTACGCTGGCTAAGCCTTGTTAAATGCGAATGAAGGATTATGCTCCGGCTAAGAAAGTACCTTGTCGGAAGTCGCCAACGGAAGCAGAGGAAAGGGGTGGTCGCCACTCGATTGGAAGCGCTAGGTGCAAAACAATTTAATCTCTCTTAGTGTTACCAGTTGGCGCCAGTTAAGATAGATAAAAAGCGACTGGCTCGCCTTGTTAGATGGCCATAATCGGTTAAACGGATAAGCGCCTAGTAAGTAAGTAAGATAGATATTTGTGTGTATTTGACATGTATATTCGAGTTTTGCAGCGTTTTACACAACTTTTGTGATTGCGTGATTTTAAACTTAGGCTGTTACCACTTGTGACTAAAGAAATATGCATATTAATATTTTAACTGAAAATGGAAAATATGAGACTCTTTATTGTTTGAACATCGTATATGTTGACTTTAAATTGAATTTTCGTTTGTATTTTTAACCGAAATTCAACGCTTATAACCTTTTAATATTTTAATGGTTCAATTAATACTAAATTGATATTTATAAAACGTATATCTGTTTATTTATGCTTTTAAGTATAAATATTTTATAATGCACTTAATATACTTCCATAATATGTATAATCAATTGTCTCGTTTTTGTTTCTCTACTCCATATATAGGCGCCTGCATTATAAGTCGTTTTGCATCGTGGCTGTCAACGATTTGGGTATCAATGCAAGCGGTGTTGGCTGTGGCCTACATTGGGATGTTCATCTTCAATACACTGCCATTTCGGGAGTGTGTGGGCAATGTTAAATTGGCGCTGGTAAGATATTGTTATTATTGTTGTATTGCAATTTCGCATCAGTGTTGCCATTTTAGCTTTTTTTTTTCGTTCAGCTCGAAAAGTTGCGATTTAGCTTTAGGCTTTTTTAGAGATTTTTTTTAGATCTTTTTATCTTTTTCAAAATTTTAGAAAATCTAGATAAACATTTTTTTTGTAGATTAAATTTTAAGAACAGTGAATGATAATGTTAGCGTAGTAACTTTATTAGGTTGGGCATGCCGCTCTCCACTTGCAAGCTCAAGATAAAGGAGGCTCTGCTGATGGAAGTCGGAGCCAGGTGGAATCCACACGACAAAAATCACATGGGCGGAATGGAATGAGAAGAGATCGAGAGAGCTTTTGACCCACCGTAAGAGGGATCTTTCCTTAGTTATAGGACTTCTCACTGGTCACGTTTGTATTGGACTGCATGCCACGAAGAAGAGCCTAAAACTGTTAGACATCTACTCTGCGAATGTCCAGCGCTTGATAAAAGAAGGCAATGTTTTATTGGCAAGATGTTTCTCCTAGATCTGACTGATATAGCTGAGGTCAACACACGACGCTTAGTTAGCTTCACAAACTCAACGAAGTGGTTTGATTAGAAGAGTAGGAACAAATCCGTGTGGTTTCACAATGGGCATATAAGGCCTAAGTATGCCGTTTCGACGCGGGCAGCAGCCACAACCTAACCTAACTTTATTAAGGCAAAATCTATCTAATATCATTTTCGTTCCGTGTGTTTGCCGCTCGATTCTATGACTGTTTCGAAACCGCTTCCGGACCAATTTGAATTTTTGATTTCAAAAACATTTAACTGTGTTTCTAAGTCCACTATGGACCAACAAAAATTAGGCTTGCTTACATAAGGCCTTATTAAAAGCAACTACATGCTGTATTAGAACCTTTTATATAAGGCTTATACATAAAAAATAAAATAAATGTAAGGCGCGATAACCTCCGAAGAGATCTAAGGCCGAGCTTCTCTTCCAATTTGCGTAGTGCTCCTCTTGATTTTCCCTACAAATTGGCCGGACGGGACCTACATGTTTTATGGCATCTGCAAGGCAGACGAGTTTTCACTGAGAGCTTTTCATGGCAGAAATACACCCGGGGCGCTTGTCAAACACTGCAGAGGGGCGACCCCGCTTAGAACAATTTTCTTCTAATTGAAAAATCTTATTTCTAAAATCTTGATCTTGCTTTGCCCGTGGTTTAAACCCAGGGAATACGGTGTGGTAGGCGGAGCACGCTACCATCACACCATGGTGGCCGTTTATACATAGCCGACCTAAAATCAGGCTTATACAAGATGTTATAATAACGAGGTTGAGTAAGGATTGGTGTACGATAGTATAACCTTATTATAAGTTTTATTGCACATATAAAATTGATTGCGTAGATTTCCTTACTGAAAATACTTTTATCGGCGGTTTTATTTTGCAAACTATTAACAACTATTTAATTGCGAAACTTATAGATTATAGTGGAGTTTTATTTACCATGTATCCCTTTTAAAACACAGATACCATCTTCTAACTATTTCTTTTTTATTTTTTATGAAATTGGAGTAAAAATTAATTTAAATTTGTTACTCTGTTATGTCTTTTATGAAAGAAGTTAATAAAACGCATAGAAAGTCGCCTTAAACTTTTAGCTTTTTTTCTTAGCCTTACATTTTTTTTAGGCTTTTTTAGCTTTTTATTTTTGTCAATCTAGCCTTTTTTCTGAAAAAGTTCTGGCAGCACTGTTTCGCATGCTGTGCGCTTATGACCGTAACAAATTGTGCGAACAAATTATTTGCTCGCTGCAGCTCAGATTGATTTATTATTTCGCAGCAAACCCATTTGACTCCATATTACAGTTATATGCGCTCATTTAAGGTCAATATTTCATACACGTATTTACTTGTTTTGTTTTAAGTTGCAATTAACTTATATTTTTTCTCAAATACTTTTTAGAATGGCTATACGGTTATCGGTAATAGCGGTCAGGAATGTTTGCAGCGCACATTTTTAATGCCATTTTGGGAGAATCCAATGTATTTTGGTATTTTGGCTGTTGGTTTGATCGGAATTTGGATTGTGGTGATGTTGTGGTTAGTATTTTTTGAAAGGTTAATTAAGTAATTTAGATTAATTATTGTTTATATAATACTTAAGGCGAGTTGTCTTCAATGATATATTCATATGTCAACAAAAGTGTTGTGTGTTTAGTGAGTGATGTACACTGAAAGAAAAAGACTGGTAAAATCAACCGAAATATGGGTCAATTCAACCGAAATTTCTGTCAATTTTTATCCACCGCAACAAGATGTTGAATCAACTGCGCACAAATCGTTGATTCGTAATTGACCGTTTTAGTAGTCAAAGTACCTATGTTGCGGCATTTGCAAGGCAGACGAATTTTCAATGAGATCTTTTCCGAGTGCCGAGGGGCGACCCCGATTAGGAAAATTTTCTTCTAATTGAAAAACCTTATTTCAAAAATTTTCATGTTGCTTTGCCCGGGTGTGAACTCAGGGTCTTCGGTGTGGTAGGCGGAGCACGATACCATCACAACACGGCGGCCACCATATACATACGTAAATATGTGCATACATATAGTACACAGCATACATAAGTACAAAGTAGAGAGCGTAGTGAGCGTAAAATTCTCCTTGAAATTTGCTCATGAAATGACCAGTGAGATCAGTTGTGTTAACAAAAAAATCAGTTAGGTTGATTAGGAATCTGTCAATTTTACAGAATTTTGTTAACTTAAGAGCGACAATTTCTCTTCTGTTTAAATGACTAATTTGTTCGCTTGACAAAGAACTCGGTCGAATTAACCATAATTCGATCAATTTCACCTAATCTCCGTTAAGTCAAGAACAACAGAACCGATTTGTTGATTTTACTAGCACCATTTCTTTCAGTGTATAAACTCATAACCACTGCGTGTTTGAAGATAAATCGTTTAAGCATTTTGTTTATGTATAAATTATAATAATTACTAAGATGTTACCAAACTTTACTTCCTTATAACAACATGCACATATACATAGATGAATGGCGATTTGTATTTTTTGATGCTCAATTTTTATTAGTAATTAAAATTACTGCTATTATTTTGCGCATTTAAATTAAAAACATGTTTAATATCCGCCAAATAATTCATGTTTGAAATAGACAACCGAAAGTAGAACTTTTAATTATAAGAATAGCCATAAAAAAAAAAAAATAATAAAAACTATCAAAACGGTATATAGTGCATAACTCTTTTTGAGATTATACAGCAGCGTACAAAAAAATAGCACTGAAAATGTTCAGCAAACTTTTTCTTGTTTTATTTTTGTTAATTGAAGAGACAATTTTTATGAATTTTGTAACTAAAACTATGCAGACAAATCTTAAAAACGTTTTCGAAAAAAATTTGAAAATTCGAGTAAATTTTGAGAAAATTTCGAAATTTTTATTCTCTGATTTTTTTTCAGTAAGCAGTTTTGTAGCCCAATTAATTTTAGTCTAACAAAATACGAGTCATAGGTCTTCCAAATTTAGCATTGATCTTTAACAATTTTTCTAACTAAGGGTGTTTTTTTTTGTAGATTTTACTCAATAAAGCTAAAGTTCGAAACCTTCGTAAAATTTTCTCGAATTTTCTAGTTTTTTCGAAAACGTGTTTGGAAATATGTTTTGATTACATAATTTATGTACGTTATACTATATGATAAGTTACTCGGCTAGGGCTTAGTCAGCCTTTAATATGGTAACGTAAACAGAATATTTGCGAAAGTGTCATATCAGTATCTGCAGTGAAGGTGATCGGCCAAAAAAGCGTTCGTTTAGGATGTGCACAGGCGTTTCTAGTGTAAAGTCAGTTGTTCATGTTGTTGTTGTTGTTGTAACAGCAACAGGCGCGACCGAACACAAATTGTCATCAATATCCTCTAACGGGAGTCGAAGGAAACTTACAGTTTCAACTGAGGCGGACCATGGTGAGAGGAGTGTTAGAGGCGTTCATTCCATATTACGATTGAAGAGATGGTTGATGTCTTGTAGGGACACATTCCAAGCAGGACATACATTTTGTAAGTCGGGGGAGTGCGTTCCTCTTCTGCGAGTTCTGGGTATTTTTCTTCTGGATTCGTCGGGCAATTCCTGGCAAGAGGTCCGACGCCTGTTTGTGGATATCACTCAGGACCTGCTTGTACTTTTTTGCTTCGCACGTCCGTGTTCTCAGCTGCCATATTTCATAGTGCTTACGGAAACGAGGACGGCGTCACTTGATAACATAGGTCCTGATTTTTAATAGGGGTTTTCAGCTTGTTCATTTGTAATCCCTGATTTAGCTTAAATATTAAGGATATACTCTAAGAAGAAAAGAAAAAATTAGAAGAAAATCCAATAAAACGCAAAAAATTTACCTTTTTTCTTTCTTCTACAGCACTCACAATGGACGTTTCCTGCGCCGCAGCCTATTTTTCTTCGGCATATTCGGTTTCCTGCTGCTATGCTGTCTTACCGGTTGGGAAGTGTACAACTCATTTCAGCGTTCTTATTTTCCGGATCTATGGCCTTTCGATTCAACGCTGCTAATGGAGTCAAACATTTGGTTCAATGCGCTCATGCAAGTACTCTTCGCTACCAATTGTGGTTTTGGCGCACTGCCGGCGCTTACTGGCAAATTCTTATACAAAGGTGATACTGTGCGCACCTCCATCGTTTATTTATGCTTCAATTTGTTGGTGAATGCCATTGCCGTCACGCTGTTCATGGTACAATTTGATCTCTCAGCAAATAGTGGTAATATGATTGACGAATTGAAACCGCTTACTGCAGTCTATGATCGCGTTTTGTATGATCGTCCAAGCAATGAGCTGATCGCACGCACCATACCCATTCTAATCTATACGCTGATGGTCATATCTGCCATTATCACATTAACAGTATCCATTTACACAGTGACACGCCTTGTGCCGCGTCATCCGAATTATGTCATTAGCTTGGTGGCGTTAGTGATGGCGATCATATCATTGGCGGCGCCTAAGTTCATTATAGCGCGCATATTGGATACACGCATAGTTGGTACAATGTTAATTACAGCGCTTGTTTTTGAATTAATTGCAAACTGCTGGATTTATGGTGTTAAGAATATCTACACAGATTTGGAATTTTCAATTGGACGTCCAATTTTTAAGGCGTGGATGTTGTTGTGGTGCCTTTGTCCGGCCATTTTAACAGCGCTGTTGGTATGGTGGTGTTCTGATGATGATCAATATGATTTGATTGCGACATATGTCCCACGTTGGGCGCCGATTATAGTCGTCTTGTTGGTCATCTTCATTATTGCTTGCGTGCAAATATTTCGTCAAGTTGAATATAATTTCTTTGGTATGATTTGTGAAGCTTCAAAGCCAGCAAAAGAGTGGGGACCAACAGATCCGCTAGCGCGTCATGCCTGGAAGCAATGGCGTTCGGTATGTCAAGATACTGGAAGACGTGATTTTACATTACGCAGGCGTGGTACACGCGATTACACGCACTCAATCAAGAAGGGACAGTATTCGAATGCAAGTAAATATGGAAATGGTCATGCAGTACCGCAGCAACAACAAAATTGGAAGCAATCAACAACGGGTAATAGCTCGCCAAATTACAGTGGCTCTATGTTTGGTGATTCAGCAATCGAGGAAGATATTAGCGTTGATAAATTTCCAGGTGTAGCACAGCAATTCATGCCTTTCCATACCACAGATGGTAAGCCTTTGCGTTATTCAAATCGTTCACGCGCCCAACCGCAACAGCGCACTGCCACACAAAAACATCACCAGCAACAGCAACATCATCATCATCAACAACATAGAGACCAACTTAAGCAACAACAAGACTTCCAAGAAGATGATCAGCTACCTTCTCCACCACCGCCGCCAAGTCAAGTGCATGCTATGCGTCCACCCTCCATGCATGTGGAAAAACATCGCGAGATTGTTTATATAAGAAGATTATCAGATGATGGACGTCATGCGACACGTATCGAAATCACGCCATCAAATGAATCAATAACATATGGCAGCACGAATACGATTACTGCAAATGGTGGCGCACGTAATCCTATGTCTCGTCTAAATGGTAATGGTCCACATGTCAAACGCTCCTCCAGCACCAGCGTTGTCGAGCATAATCGTCACTCTGTTGCGAGTTTGGGTGGTAAGGCTGGAGTGGGAGGAAAACCGAAATTACCAACGCAAAATGCGAGCAATGGCAGCACCGACCATATTTGCTGGCGTAAGTTCAATGTAAATGCGCAGGAGTATTCTACAGAGCTGTGAGGCGTGAAAGGAATTGCTGTCGATATTAATACACATGCACATATTAAATACATACATACATATATATAAATGTACAACAAAAGACTTTTCCGTACCCAAGATAAATTTGTTTATAAAGTAATTGTAATTATTAGTGTAAGTGATCGATAATTCGTAGTTGTAGTAGTAAAAAATCCACACACTTAGACAATTCCAAATTGAATGAACCATTTAGCATACATATTAGGGTGGTCCTTCAAAATAAAAAAAAGTCGTTTTTCAGCTTCACCATTTCAAATGGTAATACTATGGCCAGGTACGGGGTAGACGTATAGGACAGTTGTTAAAACTCCAATTGTTGGTACAAGACCACCTGCCTCGACAACAATTTGTTTACCCTTGCCACTTTGAGTCTGTGAGTTTTGGTCGCCTCTGATTAACTGGTTGGTTTCCTTTGCTTATAAACACCATGGCTCAAGTAGTACCCGGGGCACTTTTTTTATCGAGCTTGCATGCAACCATTTATTGTTGCCTGCTATTACGACACTCGACACAATGTTGGAATCTTTTGGATTGGTCGAAGAACCTTCTGATACCCTTTGGATTGGAAATAGTTCTTTCCTTAATATATTAAGCGGTTACTCTGTCCTCTGTGTCGAACAAGGAGCAGTTTCACGTACGCGAATCTCCATAAGTAACTGAAACTTAAGTTTACTACTGTAATATATTCATCATTTTAAAATTGCTTTGTTTGTTTAAGACATACTAACATACTATCGCCCCATATATACTTCAATATGGGTCCCATGATAGACGTACTACACCACATCACGAGATTGGATTTTGAACCTCCGTTTCTACTAGATATTCTTTCGAAGGAGTCGTAGCTATATATATAGGTTTTTTTCATCTTTTGTTTGCTGCTCATTTCCAAGCAGAAGTTACAGTCTATCTCCACGCCCATATTCTTTAATGTCGTGGAGAGTGAGAGAGCAGCGCCATTTAGAGTGGGAAGACAAAACTGTGATATTTTGTTTTGTTAGTAAAAATTATCAGCAACATCTTATTTGGGTTAACATTAAGTGCGCTTATGGCCACTTATACATGAAGCTACAAAGCGCTTCCTGTAAAAATTCTCTTAGCGTTTAGAGAAATGGACTTCGTAGACCGATAGTAACGTCGTCTGCATTGTGATAATAACAACTACTTTATCTCCATTTTATAGAGCTCGAGTATATTCTTTTTCAGTGCACTGACCGAAAAAAAAACGGTGAGAGATCTCTTTCCTGGACAGTTCCTCAGCTTACGCGACGGGTTGTGGTTACCGAATCCATTTTTTTAGTATTACCCTATATTCCAACGTCAATTGCGCCAAGAGGGCAGATATGGCTATTTATGCCTTAACCATCTTCAACAGGGACCAAACTTTATTTGTTGTATCTTTGATTGTTTGGGGGTGACACTGATAAAAACCATTTGATTTTTAAGGATCACCCTAATACACATCTTCTCGCGTAGTACTTTTAGCTGTATTTTAAATTAGTTGTTAATAAGAAGTCCAAATGTAAATATTAACAAAGTCTTAGTTATATACTATTTTGATAAATTGTATTAGCTTTAACTGAAAATCAATCAGATTACAATGACCAACACGAATAATTAAGAATTAAGATTTATTTACGAGCAGGAAGTCTTATAATTAAGCAGTTAATTAAGGGATAAAGAGAGGTTATGGCGCGAGCGCTTGAAGGCACATGACGCGAAAAACCCAAACAGGTGAAGTCAGTAGTACAGCAACAAAAATGTGACGGCTCTATGATGGTCATGAATCTTGAAGTAGTAGGGAGGGGAAGTTTTGGTACTTTTTCACTACCTTAGTAATGTAATGTACGGAAAAGAGCCAAACTCGGTAAAACTCTACACTAGAAACGGGGACAAGAAATAAAAGAGAAGAGAAAACAGAGGAATGGAAGGAAAACGTAGAGGAAGTTGGAAGGAAGCTTAAAAAGTAAATGGAGCAAGAGGAAGATGGAGAGTAAGAGTAAAAGTAGGAATGAGGGTAATGGTTTGCGAGAAAGTGTTAAAAAAGAGGTTACCAGGAATATTAAGAATAAGCATAACATTAAGAGTAATAGAGAGAGTTAGATAAATGAGAGGCAGGTGGTAAGATAGACAAAGTGAGAACAATGTCTGTTGGGTTTGATAATACGACTGGGAGTGTTTCATGTTTGTTTCCAGGGTTGCCCAAAGTTCTTCAAAATAAGTTCTGGTAAACCAACTTTTTTTTTGCCATTAGGTAAATATATAAGTCCTGATTTGCTGTAGTCTCGTTGCTATTAAACCTCTGTCGTTATATATTTTTACACCAGCCACCTCTTTCTGCTCAATGAGCCTATCTCAACGCTTGGTTTACAAAGGTAAATGTTGGGTCTTGGGACCGTATACCGTCAATCACGGGTTTTCGTATTACAGGCCTCGCAGATACTCATCCGCGACTTTATGATATTGTTCCAGATCGTCATTTATCTCTTACAATGTGGTACACTGAAGATGCAGCCATTTAGTTCCGTTGAATAACATTTTTCCATTTCATCTCAGGAAAAGAAACTAAACCCTCCCACAAAAGAAAATGCAAACCGCAGGCGTAAATTTCCTGCACTTCTTCATACTTCATATTTTAGAAAGTCATTAATGTATTATTTTTTCAAGATAATGAAAATATCAAAGTCAAGAAGCAACACTTAAATGTGTACGAGTATTTGTCAAATGCGACTCCACTTTGTTATATTGATTTCACCCGTCCGGTTTATTGCATCAAGTGCAGGCACTAAAATTAACAAAAAAAAAAGAAGATAATATAAAGAAAAAAGCATTGTGAAAGCAGAAATAAAAATAGAAACAAAAATTATAATAGAACTAAAAATAATATTAAATAATTAAAAACTGAAATGAATATAATACAAAATTTAGATACAAAAAATGCATGAAAAATCAATGGACTGTAAGAAAAAAAATTATTTATAAAAATTTATAAAAATAGGTAAAATAATATAAGCAATAATAAACAAGAGTGGAATAGGTAAACAAATAATTTGTTATTATTGTGATTTAGTCTTTGGATTAAAGATGGGTTTATTAACAAAGATCTGAAAAAAAGAACTAATGTTACTTGTATTAGTGAAACTGTTTACTTAATAAAAGAAAAAAATATTATAATTTAAAATAGACTTAACTTGCATCTAAAATTTATTTATGAAATGTAACATTACAATAAACCGCCTATGTATATTGAATTTATACTTTGTTAAGAACATTGGCGTATGTGCCTTAAGTATGCAACGAATATATATTTACCACGATATACAAATAAATAAATTCAAAGTAATTATAATACAAAAAGACTAAACTTTTTAATTCCCGAAAAGAGTTTTGGAAGTAGCAGATTTGGCTACGTCTTGATAAAATGGATTTTCTTTTATTAGTACTATATGTCAAAATATTTTAAACAAAGTAATAACGAACTTGGCCACTCCCTTTTGACCACACTTTTTTTTTCTGTAGGAATTCTTGCGTCAAATGAGAGAAAAAAATTTAACCCGATGAATCTAATTTTTTTTGGAAATTTGAAAAATGTTTTAAATGAAAATTATAACATTAAAATAAACAAGTAAGGAAGGCTAAGTTCGCGTGTAACCGAACATTACATACTCAGCTAAGAGCTTGGGAGACAAAATAAGGGAAATTCATCATGTAGGAAAATGAACCCAGAGTAACTCTCGAATGTGTTTGTACGATATGGGTATCAAATGAAAGGCGTTAATGAGTATTTTAAAAGGGAGTGGGCCTTAGTTCTATAGGTGGACGCCTTTTCGAGATATCGCCATAAAGGTGGACCAGGGGTGACTTTAGAATGTGTTTGTACGATATGGGTATCAAATTAAAGGTATTAATGAGGGTTTTAAAAGGGAGTGGCCTTTAGTTGTATAAGTGAAGGCGTTTTCGATATATCGGCCAAAATATGGACCAGAGTGACCCAGAACATCATCTGTCGGGTACCGCTAATTTATTTATATATGTAATACCACGAACAGTATTCCTGCCAAGATTCCAAGGGCTTTGATTTCGCCCTCCAGAACTTTTTTATTTCCTTCCACTTAATATGGTAGGTGTCACACCCATTTTACAAAGTTTTTTCTACAGTTATATTTTGCGTCAGTAAACCAATCCAATTACCATGTTTCATCCCTCTTTTTCGTATTTGGTATAGAATTATGGCATTTTTTAACTTTTTGTAATTTTCTATATCGAAAAAGTGGGCGTGGTCATATCCAGGTTTCGGCCATTTTTTATACCAAGATAAAGTCAGTTCAGATAAGTACCTGAACTAAGTTTAGTAAAGATATATCGATTTTTGCTCAAATTATCGTGTTAACGGCCGAGCGGAAGGACGGGGGGACGACTGTGTATAAAAAATGGGCGTGGCTCCAACCGATTTCGCCCATTTTAAGAGAAAACAGTTATCGTCACAGGGTCTATGCCCATACCAAATTTCACAAAGATTGGTAAATTTTTGGTCGACTTATGGCATTAAAAGTATTATAGACAAATTAAATGAAAAGGGCAGAGCCACGCCCATTTTTAAATTTTCCTTTATTTTTGTATTTTTTTTTGTTAAAATTTTACTTTTAAAAATTTTGTTTTTTTAAAGTAGGCGTGTTCTTTATCCGATTATGCTAACTTTCATTTAGCACATATATAGTGATATTAGTAACGGTCTTGCCAAATTTCATCATGATATCTTCAACGACTGCCAAATTACAGCTTGCAAAACTTTTAAATTACCTTCTTTTAATAGTGGGCGGTGCCAGGCCCATTGTCCACAATTTTACTAATTTTCTATTCTGCGTCATAAGGTCAATCCACCTACCAAGTTTCATCCCTTTATCCGTCTTTGGCACTGAATTATCGCATTTTTTCGGTTTTTCGAAATTTTCGATATCGAGGCGTGGTTATAGTCCGATATCGTTCATTTTAAATAGCGATCTGAGATGAGTACCCAGGAATCTACATACCAAATTTCATCAAGATACCTCAAAATTTATTCAAGTTATCGTGTTAACGGACAGACGGCCGGACGGACGGACATGGCTCAATGAAATTTTTTTTCAATACTGATGATTTTAATATATGGAAGTCTATATCTATCTCGATTCCTTTATACCTGTACAACCAACCGGTATCCAATCAAATTAAATATACTCTGTGTGCAAAGCATGCTGAGTATAAAAAGAAGAAATAAATGCAAGGCGCGATAGCCTCCGAAGAGATTTAGGCCGAGCTTCTCTAATAATTTGCGTCGAGCTCCTTTAAATTTTTCCCACAAACTGGCGAAACGGGACTTTCATGTCTTGTGCCGACTCCGAACGGCATCTGCAAGTTTTCACTGAGACGCCTTTCATGGCAGAAATACACTCGGCGTGCATGCCAAATCACTGCAGAGGGTCGACCCCGTTTGGATGCTGCCGTTGATGCTGCTTTGGTCGGAGTGCGAACCTAGGATCTTCGGTGTGGTAGGCGGAGCACGCTACCATTCACACCTTACAGCAATATAAAGTATGTAAATACATCAGTTTTCGGAGCGCTGAATGAATTACCGCCTGTGCTATTGATGATGCTATTTCTGACACTTTTGCTCACTGACTTGTGTGCTGATGTTCTGTTGCAGTTGTCCACTATTATGTTGGTAGGATCAATAGTCGGCGCAAACAGTTTCGAGTTGTTGTAACTACAAAAACAAACTTGGAACGTTAAGAATACTAGCCCGACTGCAGCGGAAACAATTTGGTTGGTCCCTGGAACGTTTACATCTGTGGATTTTAATCGCCTCTCACGACCAGCATGCTGGACCCATATTACGTGTTACAATCAGTGACTGAAAACCATTTGAGTGAATCAAAGGATAACTATGCAACTGGGAAACTATTTCTAAAAATTATAATAAGCTATTTGTCGCTAGTTCGCATATTTTAAGCCGATCCACTATTTTAGAGCTAGTGTGATTTAAAAAATGACTTTCGTTCACGGATTGTGAAACGTGGTACGTACCCTGGATATCATCGTGCTGCCTTCTAATCCAGTACGCCTTGAATCCGAATTGTAATAGATTTACTTGCGAATCAAGCTGTGCTGGCGGTTGGCGAAATTTCCGATGCAAAGGTCCTTCGAATAATCCAAAACACATATATATAACTTCTCCACCAAAGTTGAAGTAGTTGGCAAGACTGATTCTTGATACAACTCTTGCTGAAATTTTTCGCCCTGATAGCTCTGGTTCACAAGCAGAAGAAGTCCAAAGAAACTACATATATTTACCTTTTCCGTCTTTAACAAATGATTTTTGTACGACCCAAAATGTGTAGTCGGCCCACAAATTGTTAATGCACTTCTTTACAATTTTTTAAAGTAAGAATTCTGACAACAACAAAATATTTCTTTTGCAAAAGAAGGTACAATCTTTGATTTGCTTTGCTACATAGTCGACTAAGTCAGTTCCTAAGCTGTTAAAAATGTTGAAAATGTCTTATAGTTAAATCTTATAGTTGCAGGCAAACCGAAAAAAGAAATGTTTTGATCAAACTTTTTCGAAAAATAAGAGCTGTACCACAAGATTTTACTTAAAATGCGCTATATCAGAATTTTCTGGACTCAAACCAGATTTTATTTTAAAGATCTATCCCCATTACAAATTTATATGGAAATGTAATTTTAAAAAGCTTCATTAACCATTTTTATTTTTGATGAATGTGGGGGCTAGTATTTAAGATATAATGGATTTCCATCTTTCACTTTAAGAAATCCCATAGTGATTCTGCAATTCTTGCAAATTGGTTCTCAAATGGTATCGAAATGATTCCAAAAATAATCCAGAACTGATCATATTTAACCGAAATAGTTTCGGAATGGTCCATTAATATACAATCTGCAAAATTTGATCGACGTCCATCAATCTGTTAAAAATGGCACCTTCTGGATAAAGGTGGCACTTAGCTCCTTGTTGGTTGATAGCGACACGTCCCTTTTACGGATATATTTATAAGTTTCCCTTCAATTCTTATAGGAGACGGAACCTACTAAAGATTTTAGATAAATTAAGTTCGCGAAAACACTTTTTGCATGGATGAATAATAATAATCACCTTCTTCTTTTCAATTTGATAATTTTTTCTGTTTTCTAATTTTGTCCCAAAAATCCAGCGTTTCCGGAATTTCCACTCTACTATCCAATTGAAAACTGAAAAACGGTTTTTTGTGGAACTAACATTTTTCGAATAACTACCAAACCACTTATAGGAAAATAAGGAATAATCTATCATTCAATGAAATTTCAGGTGAGATGAAGCGTATTTGAAAAAATGCTGATGATGTGATGGGATGTTTTTGCAAAAAAGTTTGAAATAAGACTATAGGCTTGGCTGATAGGAAAAAGTGAGGTTATATTCTATGGAGGTTTCGATACGACATATTCGTTTTGGGAAGTGGACGCAGTGGCAAACGCAAATAAATCAGCTGCTAGCTATGACACCGATGGTAATGGCTGCTAGACTATCATACTTATACCATTTTCTCAAACACAAAACTTAATGGCTGCCATCGAAATCGTAATATCTTGATACGAGTTTTGTCTTGATATTGAAATCTGTCTCTTTGGTTGATCCAGCGTGAAATGACTCCTTCACGCTTTACAGCTTTTCCGGCTAGCCGATATTAAAAAATCTACAACAATATGCGGTTCTAAGGACTGTCCCTCTTAAACGTCTAGAGGAATTATAAGTGCCGTTACAGTGTATAGTTATTGTTTAAGTGAGATTTTGATGGCCGATTATGCCAAGAACAATTTAAGGAAATGCCTTCTATTTTAATAATTTGCTTAAATTAAAATTATAAACAAAAAACAACAAACTATAAATTGGCTCCTTTTTTGTTATGGATATACAAATTAAAAATTTTGTCAATCGTTAAACTAAACATTATAATAAGTTCATGCGTATTTCTATCAAAAAATACAAAAAATAAAATGTATATGCGGAATGAATATTAATATAACCAGTTGGCAATAAATTATATAACTAGCGCAAAAACCTCACGCACAAACAAAATTTTATAGCCAATACTCGTGTTTATGTTATTTATCGAAGTGGCTCATCAACATCGTAAATGATTGACAGACATTTGTATATATTTAGTATTTTTGGAGGAACTACTCATGAACGAAGTAACTTCAACATGCAGAATCTGACGAGAAAATCAGATTGAAGAATTCAGTTTCAGCCAAATCTAGAATAAATTACCACAGGGAAGTTCCAGGGTTCAAGTGCCAGGTTAGGTTGAACTGGTCCGAAAGTTGTATCTATTAAAAAAAATGTTCTGGTGGGTTCGCTACTCGGCATTTGTTTAACAAACACTCCCAGTGTATTTCGGCCAGGAAAAGTTTCTCAGTGAAAATCCATCTGCCTTGCAGATACCGTTCGAAGTCGGCATAAAAAGTATAGGTCCCACCACGCATATCTCGTCGGAGGTTAATCGTGCCAAGTAGAGTTGGTTTTTTTAGTTCAATGAAAAGATTAGTTCACTTCTTGTTCATTCAGTCCATCGAACGAGTTCTTTTGGCTCTTAGTTCGGTCACCTAATTGAACTGTTATTCAACCAATTGAACCAGTTCAATAGTTCAATTCTTCAATTAGTCAAATCTACTCACTCTCTGATTTAAACATCATATATGCCGCCAGCAACACTTATGGAAATTCGGCAGTACTTGCATTTAATTTTGTTTTCTTCACGACTTTCTTTAAAGTGCTTCCACATTTCACTTCGCTTTGGCATCTGAAACAAATCCTTACGTATTAAGCACACATTTTTCTAGTTAAATTTATGAAAGCAAAATGAAAACACTTAAAAAAAAAAAAAAATAATGTAAGGCGCGATAACCTCCGAAGAGACCTAAGGCCGAGCTTCTCTTCCAATTTCCGTCATGCTCCTATTGATTTTCCATACACATTGGCCGGACGGGACCTACATGTTTTATGCCGACTCCGAACGGCATCTGCAAGGCAGGTGAGTTTTCACTGAGAGCTTTTCATGGCAGAAATACACCCGGAGCGCTTGCCAAACACTGCCGAGGGGCGACCCCGCTTAGAAAAATTTTCTTCTAATTAAAAAACCTTATTTCTAAAATTTTGATGTTGCTTTGCCCGGGGTGCGAACCCTGCAGCACGCTACCATCACACCACGGTGGCCGCCGAAATGGAAACACTTACTGTTACATTTAAAAGACTAAACTTCTAAAATAAATTGTAAAACTTCACAAAATGACGATATAGGGGTAACCATCGCGAAATTCGACCAGCTGTTTTAATTTTGACAAAGAAGTGAATTGCCATACATTTTGATATCTTAATTTGCAAAGTTGCCACATAAAAGTTTGGTTCACTTTACTGAACAAACAAGCGGGCTAGTTCAATTAAAAGATCCAGTTCTTTCGTTTTTTAGTTCAATAGATCCCCAAGCCTAGTGCCAAATATTTTTCTTAAATGGCCGGATGACAATGTAAGAAGAACAACAAGTCTACGGCCCTAATCGACACCCATAAACTTATAGCAATCTGCACCAACGATAAGGCCTTAAGCATGTATGCAGAAAATATGAGTATTCTGCATAATGACCACTGCAGTAGTTGTAAAGACACTATCAAGTATACTATTTTGTATGTGAATGCCCGGCACTAGCTAGAACCTCAGCTAGATCCCTCTGAAACCATTTTCAAAAATTGAAATTCCAAATACTTTTGATTTTATAAACAATTCGGACTGGTGTTTATATATATCTGATATAGAATTTAATAGTTTCCGACTACCAGTTTTATGGCATCAAAATGGCTTTTCAAAAGCTACTTGGTCGTCCAACCATTATAACTACCCAACTCAATGAGGAATTGTTTACACACCCTGTATTTTAGTAATGGGACGAAAATAAGTTCTGGTGTTTGGGATATTCAAATAAGAGATTTGTAACCACTGGTCAAGTAGACAACTTTAATAAATATGTATTGTATCACTAAACCGGATAATCTTTTATTTAGCTTAGTTGCCATTAAGAATTTAATACCGGTTGGCTAATAATTTAAAGTAAATCTTATTGTGAATACAGAAACAACTTTCACTTATAGCTTACACGTGTCAAAAATTCCAAACTGCATATGTCAGAATTGAGACAAAGCTGTAGGGAAAAATGCGTCCCATCTTTCGTGGCTCAGAATAACTTTGATGGCTGCAGAAATTGACGTTGACTATATATTACATAATTGACTCAAGAGCAAGATGAGAATACATGTTACGACGGTCTTACACAAAGACCCCATAAATGGCCCGCAATTAGCTTTGATTAACAAAAATACAAAAAGCCCACTATGCAATTTCGAGCATTAGAGGGAGTGTTGAAATTTATGTGGGAGCAACGCTTTTTATTGCTTCAACAAGTTAATTTAAGTAGAATGAGAAAGATTTTGGAACGGTCGTGGCTTATATAAGGAGCGCGATTATTTAAAATAAATTGCTTGATTCCATATACTTGCTTGCGCATCCGTTTATGGTAAATATATGTACTGTAGGGTGGTCCTTATTATTGGAATTTTAAAAAATTAACGGGGTACGCCGTATAGTCAGTCTTTATTTAAAAATACTGATGCCGTATGCTCTTTTATTTTTTTAAGGGATTTAAAAGGTCGATACGAAGGTCAAACTTTTAGAAAAAACATTGTAATAACCCTCTCTCGACGTATTGACTCTGGTAGGTTGTTATTTACTATTTTACAATGAAATATAATGCAATGCCACCATGGTGTGATGGTAGCGTGCTCCGCCTAGCACACCGGATGTCCTGGGTTCAAACCCCGGACAAAGCAACATCAAAAATTTTAGAAATAAGGTTTTTCAATTAGAAGAAAATTTTTCTAAGCGGGGTCGCCCCTCGGCAGTGTTTGGCAAGCGCTCCGGGTGTATTTCTGCCATGAAAAGCTCTCAGTGAAAACTCATCTGCCTTGCAGATGCCGTTCGGAGTCGGCATAAAATCATGTAGGTCCCGTCCGGTCAATTTGTAGGGAAAATCAAGAGGAGCACGACGCAAATTGGAAGGGAAGCTCGGCCTTAGATCTCTTCGGAGGTTATCGCACCTTACATTTATTTTTTTTTATATAATGCAAAAAAGCTGTACAGTACGGACACTATACACTCATCTCTTAAATTTTTTATTTTGTTGTCCACGCATCAGTCATAAATATCAACCAAATACCAGTGGTGTGTTCAAGCCACTGAGCTATCAAATCTGTATAACAAAACATATAATAACACCTCATATGTATACCAAAATGTTTCCAGAAAGGAATCTATGACTTGAAACACCTTCAATAAATGAAGTTTTTTATTTTAAATTTTCAGCCACAATTTTAAGCTTGTTTTGTTTTGTTTTAAACCCAGATGAGTTTATACATTTATACTTTTAAAGTTTTGAATATTTTTTGGTTTTGTTTTAAAACAATTTTTAGATTTGAGAATTTTTGGTTCAAATAAGTTTAAAATTAAAAAAAAAAGAATAAAATTAAAAAAAAAAAACAACAGTAGTAATTACGATAGGTGCTTAACGTGAGTACCTGTCAGTGGAAGCCACATGTCAATGATCAAATAAAATTCAATCCTCGGTAGCGCCCTCCAAATATTTTCCAAAAAATTGAGAAAAATACTGCAATAGTTTCTCAGGATAGAGAACGATGCTAAAGAAACGCAAAAAAATTTTTTTTTGTATACGTATAAGGACCACCCTAATTTGTGTACTGTATAATAGACATGGTCGAAAAAAAAAGTTGCTAATGTCGTTGTTGGCGGCCGCCGTGGTGTGATGGTAGCGTGCTCCGCCTACCGCACCGTATGCCCTGGGTTCACACCCCGGGCAAAGCAACATCAAAAATAAGGTTTTTCAATTAGAAGAAAATTTTTCTAAGCGGGGTCGCCTCTCGGCAGTGTTTGGCAAGCGCTCCGAGTGTATTTCTGCCATGAAAAGCTCTCAGTGAAATTTCATCTACCTTGCAGATGCCGTTCGGAGTCGGCATAAAACATGTAGGCCCCGTCCGGCCAATTTGTAGGGAAAATTAAGAGGAGCACGACGCAAATTGGAAGAGAAGCTTGGCCTTAGATCTCTTCGGTGGTTATCGCGCCTTACATTTATTTATTTATTTTTTTAATGTCCGCCACTAAATTTAAAGATTATGTTGAGAGGGTTGCGGAAAAAAATTTTTATTTATTTTTTTTGATCCTTTGAAATACAGCCGAAAAGGTTTTTTCGTTGTAACTTGGTTATTTGGCGTCCCATTTTTAAAATTGATATGTCATTATTTTGGCCTTAAGAAGCTTCACATTTCCGTTTAATGTCCTTTTAAGCTATGAAGTCGTTTTCATATGATTAGATCAGCTAACAAAGTGTAAAAAATGTGGTCGTGGTCCGCTCTTTTCCCTTATTTGAATTGCTGAATTGTTTTATTGAGAAATTTGTTTTAACAGTTCTTATACGATGTGAAAAATAATTTTGGATTCTTGTCTCAAATAGCTGTGCACAAATGTATATATATATTTGTTAAATAAATCTAGGTATTTGAAGTTTTAGTCTAAGAGCGCGTGACTGCCAAACCATCGTCATTTTATAAAAGCTGAATTTTCGCCAGCGCGTACTTCCAACTGAAATAGGAATGTTGGGGCAAGCTTGAGTCATAGAAGCTTTAGCAGATATGGCGAAAAAATGTTCAAAAATTAGGCCTTACATTCGTCATTTGCTGATTTTCATATATGTTTACGTAAAAAACGAAAGGCCTAATTTTGGCACATTTTTTACACGACTCAAGCTGCACAGTGCATCAACATTCTTGCTTTAGTTGGAAGTATGCGCTGACAAAATTTCAGCTTTTATAAAAAGACTAAGGTCTGGCAGTTACGAGCTCCTGCTCTATCTTAATTTCAACAAAATTTTTTGTATATTTTAAACGAAATATCTTAAATTTTGTTTAAGAATTTGTTTCAAGTGTGGTCACATTCGCGGCAAACTTTATTTTAATTTTTATGGTTTGTAGCTAATAATAAACCAGTTTAAAGTGTTTAAAGAAAATTTGAAATTAACGCATATAAATATATGCCTGAGATGTGCACGAAATTTTTTGTTTAAGTATATTTTATAAAAAAAAAAATTAGAAAAAAGACAAAAAATTTATACCAAAAAGCTAGCGGTTTAGCTAGTTTTCGGGTTGATTGGTGGGTCGCTAATATTTAAAGATCAACCAAATCAAATGTGTTCAACTTATTTTTTTTTGTGGTTTCATCAAATTATTGCTGCATATTTTATATTCAACTTAAATATATTTTTGGGTTGGTTGGCTGAGACTTGTTTAACCTTGAAACTGGAAGAACATAGGAGTAGATAAATATAATAAAAAAATCAATTATGCGCGAAATAACAAAAAGTTGTCACCAAGATGGTCAAACTGGTAAGATTTTTGTTTTGTTTTCATAACTATTGTAAGAATTAAACTATTCATGGTGAGGAGGTGCTTGACGTTGGTGTTGATGTTCTAATACAAAGAGGGTGTTTGCAACATCTCAATGCATTTATTTAAATCAGTTTTTTACCTCATATTCTAATTGTGTCGCTGCAGCTATGCGGAACTGCTGTTCATTTTCTAAAAATATTATGCATTGCATTAAGTTATCCTAATTTCATCTCAAATCAATTTGTTCCCTTGAGATGTGATGACATTCTTATTTTAAACATAAAAACTATTAATATAAAAGTTAGCGAATATTTTGCTAATATTAGACTGTGCACCGTCGCAACTAACTATTAAACATAAATAGATATGGTCATTTTGTATTCTAATTTATTTCACATTTGTTTTTAAGAATTAAAAATATTTGCTGATTTCATTTTTTTAAGTATATTTACATATAGGATATGATAGGATAGGTTAGGTGGTAGCTGCCCTGATAAGGATAGCTCACTTGGACAACACGAAGGTCCGTTGTGATAGCACATACACCAAAAATAACTGTGCCTTAGATCTAGTTACTTAGAAAATCGTTGGGTAGCAACGATAAAGCTCCGAATGATACCGATCTCAACTTTGGATAAATCCTCGGGAGATCCAAGTGAGTCGCGACTGAAGTATTTTCGCCTAGTTCTGGCAAAAGCTGGACAATCAAGCATAAAGTGATTTGGTGATTCCACCTCATCATCCTCCATACAGCTGCAGCAGGATGGATTTTCCAGTATATTGAGACGTACCGCATGGATACCCATGGGACAGTGCCCTGTCAAAGCCCCAATGACCATTGATAGGTGTGCCTTAGTGAACCCAATTATTTCAGCAGACCTCCTGCCATCCACTTTTGGCCAGAAAGATCTTGCTACCCTGCAAGACGTGGTATAGGCTAAGAGATCCGCTTGACAGTTACCCGGGATATCACTATGGCCCGGGACCCAGATAATCTTAATTGTAAAATAATTCGATGCAATCGCAAGCGAGGTCAGGCACTCCCAGACCACCCTCGATCGCACTGTAGTTGAGCTCAAGGCCTTGATAGCCGCTTGGCTATCAGAGTAGATGTTAAATTCCATAACCGTAGTAGCACTGGATAGCATTCCATCCACCGCATCCTTAATCGCAGCAATTTCCGCTTGGAATACACTGCAGTGATCAGCCAACTTGAACTTGCGGCTTAAATTTAGCTCTTGACAAAAGACCCCACCAACCTTTCCATCCAGCTTCGACCCATCCGTGAACAAGTTAACCGGTCCCATGCCCCAGATAATTCTTCCCCACTTCTCTTTCCCTGGAATGACTGGGGTGAAGGTTGTATAGGGAGCAGTTATCGGCATACAATAGTCCATTCTGTCCGGGATAAAGTCGAAACTGGTAAGAGGGCTAGAGTGTCCGCGGTCACAAAGTCCATATCCCATATCACGAAGCCTGACCAACGACCTTGCCGCGGCCGCCTTTCACGCAATATCTACTGGGTAATGTTCAGCATGACGTTCAGTGCCAAAGTAGGTGTTGTTCTGAGAGCGCCACTGATACCGATCAGCGCCGTACGTTGCACTGACACTAACATTTTGATTTTGGAAGTGCTGGTCGTGTCCAGTGCTTTCCACCAGACTAGCACCCCATATAGCAGAATCGGTTTGACCACCATCTAATAAAGCCATTGTACTACTCTTAGCGAGAGTCCCCATCCCTTTCCGATAGCCCCATCTGCAGCAGTACAAGGCAATGGCGGCCTTCCTGGCCCGATCTTCCACATTGGGTCTCCAGGACAGTTTCTTGTCCAAAACAATCCCCAAATATTTAACCCTATCAGAAAGTACCAACGGTACCCCTCCAATCGAGGGAGTTCTGAAATCGGGCAACTTATATCTCCTTGTGAAAAGAACCAATTCTGTTTTCCCGGGTTGATCGCCAATCCACATGATTCAGCCCACCTGTATATATAAATAAACTGCAAATTATGTATGTATATATGTTGGCACAGATCGGTTTGCGCCCTAAACGGATCGACCGAACACAACCAAGTTTGAAACACCCAGTAGAATTCTTTCAAGGATGGTCTTAGGCTACAAATAATTTCGATATATAAAAGAGGTGTGGCACGTCCCACTGTCACTGCATAACTCGGAAAGTGGTCATGCTAGAACATTGAAATTCAGTAAGGACTTATATAATGTCAATCCCTAACACCACAAAAAAAAGTGGGGTGAGAAATATGGAGACGTAACACCTCCAATACAATTGGAATATTTCATACTGCATATCTCCGGATGTTGTAACGGTAGAATAATGAAGATTGGTAACGAGCTTTATAACGTTAAGTGCTAACAGCACCAGTAAAATATGGAATTGGGGAAAAGGAAGCGTGGAACCTTCCCTAACAATGGGATTTTTCAGAACTATAGCTGCCTGAAGCTTTAGGACGAATCCTTAAAAACTTGAGGGTGATGCTTCATCTTACTTGCTAGAGATTTCCGACAAATTCTACCAGTTATTCCGAAAGGAACATACGCAGATGAAGTGAATTCGCGTTAAAAGTCTTCATATCTATGGCATTGTGCACAAAACTTAACTCCTTCTATGACAGCGCATTTGGATGGAGACATTTCAGTAGAAACTTTTGCTCAATAACTTCTTAAAATCAAAATAATAATGACTTCTTTTTAAAATTTTAAAGCTAAGGTATCTCCATATTTAATCCAGTTATACAAATTTTAAGTGGCCGATAGAACGGGCAACTTTGGCACCTTAAAATGAGGATGTCAATACTATTATTGCCAAAATACCAGAAATACTACCAGGGAAATATGGAGCCATCAGAAATTTCTCCTCATCGATTGATCTTTATATAAAAGGTTCATAATAATTATGCTTCGTAATTTGGATCCTCCGCGCTTATTGAATGGGACAAGCTTTATCATCACAAAACTTTTACCGAATGTCATTGTAACAACTAATTTTATTGGTAAATTTCGAAAACAACAGAATAAAGCTCAAAAACAGTTATTAGCATGTCAATCTTAACTACTCATGTTTCACCCATGGCCAATTACTGTGCCTGCTCCAGAGTTGGCTTATCGAAAAATCTTTTTATTTTTATGAAATAATATTAAAAAAATATCGTATATATAAATTTGAAAAGGGCGTTTTGAGCCGAATTCTGAGATGGGGCGTTTTTGAAACCGGAGCCGAGATGGGGTGATATTCCACTCAGCAGTCGATTAGCAGATGGACACTATCGTTGCTGGAAAACCGACAGAGGCGCGGTGTCAACCACTCGAATCAAATCTAATTTCAGGTTACGCTTAACATATTCTGATGACGCAGTTAAAGCAATAGTACCTGGGCGACCGAGCTTTGCTCGGAAATCTTCGAGTATGCCGCATAACATACTTTGTTCTACATGTCACCATTAATCAAACTCTACTTTTTTTATATGTACATATATTATATATTTTTATTTACCAATATTTGATTTCCTTAAAAATAGATTTCAAAAATATATCAAGCACTAACCGCAAAATGAACTGGAATTAAAAATTTGAAATGGGTAATTACAGCCTATAGTATAAGGGATTGTTATGACAATTATTGTAATCGAGAACTAAGTTATTTAGGTCGAGGGTCTTCATGCGCCGAAGTATTAATTTCAAAAAATTGTTTAGTTATACACTATGAAAGTGTCACAATTTTATTACATTCCAAAAACTTGTAAATTTCATGAATGAAAACTATCAGTTAGTTTAATTAAATGTCAACTTAATTCGATAAGCGCCATCTGTTGGTAAGTAGTTAAATGGTTAGATGTCGTTTTCAAATTGAACATATGACTCTAGTGTTCAACGGTAGCAATTTACCATGTTGAGATATCTTTTTGCTATGGTGAGAAATCTTTCTAATAGTAATATGTGAGAAATTGCAATTATTCATTTGATATTTGCCAAAAATATGCATTTAAATATATTTTGCTAGAATTTGCCACAGTGCCTTGATATTGCATTTCAATATTGTTAGCGTGTGTGAAATTAAGAAAATTAATTTGAATCATGAAGATTTTTAACTTTAATGTTCTCCTTTAAAGCTCTAATAGAATATGCGTAAGTAGAGTACCCTACTAAAAAATGTCCCTGTTGTAATGCGGAGTTAAATACCTTTCGTTTGATACCCATATCGGCATATGTCATGCAGTTTTTTTTAATTTCAAATTAGTGGCAACCTTACTCAAAAATGTTCCTATTGTAATGCGGAGTGAAATAACTTTCGTTTGATACCCATATCGGCATATCTCATGTAGTTTTATTTAATTTCAAAGAGTTGGCAACCCTAAATGGCAACCCTACTCAAAAATGTCCCTATTGTAATGCGGAGTGAAATACCTTTCGTTTGATACCCATATCGGCATATCTCAATCAATTTTTTTTTAATTTCGAATAGGTGGCAACGTCAAATGGAAACCCTACTCAAAAATTTCCCTATTGTAATGCGGAGTGAAATACCTTTCATTTGATACCCACATCGGCATATCTCGATCAATTTTTTTTTAATTTTGAATAGGTGGCAACCTTCTGAAACATTCTGAGTGGTAACACCTAGGTAGAAAGTCTTAGAAGGTGATATATTATCTCTGTGCCAAATTTCATTTAAATCGGTTGAGCCGTTCCCGAGATCGTTGTGCTATACGAACATACAAATATACAAGAATTGCTCGTTTAAAGTTATAATAAGATAAGGACCGTTCCACTCTATAATAAACGAGGGGCAAAATTCATCGCTTTGGAGGTAGTTTGTATGGACAACAGAAATGGGCTTAGTGTTAACGAATGTTGTAACTAAATTAAAGTCAGACAAATTCGACTACCAACACCCAACCGAATTCGAGTCTCGCTTTTCATAGAAGTTAGGTAGCCAGGCGGCTTAAAGGTATCAGGCTCAATTGAAAATCTAACATAAATATCACTCCCATGGGTATCCAAAAATGCAAGTGATTATCCTTTCGCATACGCAATAAGAGCACAACTGTGCTATGGAATGCAGACCCCTGCTCCACACAAACGGGCCTAAAATTGACTGTGAGGATAACGTAAGAGTTACCTCACATATCACACTCTCCAACCATTTCCAAAAATCAGCTAACACAAGGTGCTAGCTAAATCGAGATTGAGGTGGACAGTAGTCTCTTTGCTTTAAGAGAGAAAGATAATAATTTTTTACAAGAACTAAGCAGCGGTTATGGTATTGAGTTCTTTATGAGCGTCAATGACTATAAGAAAGTGGCAAGTTCTTCAATTATCAGATTTGCCCGGGTTCCTGGGAGAAGGCATCGGGCAGAGAATGAACTAGTAAAGACATAAACTTGACAAATGTATCAATCAAAAACTGACGCGCGTTTTATTGTAAACAAAAAAAAATTTATTTAATAATTTGGGAAAAATTTAAACAACGTGACATCAGGACGGACAAGGCGACAGCTGTTTCGATTATACCTTGTAAATCTCTTCAAAGCCTTTTCTCCCGGGAAAAATTATTATAATTATTAAATAAATTATAAAATTAAAAAATTGCTTCAAATAAATGTTTTCATACATTTAAAAAAGCAATATGGGCAATCCCCGATTATTAAAATCATAAAAACAAAAATTATTTTATATTTTCATATCGCTTCATTAAAAAATGTGATTAAGAGAGAGCTTTGTTAGCAATAATTTGCTAGAACTCAGACTGAGTAAAATTTACTATTAACCGTTTAAATGTCACATTAGCCGTTTCGCTGTAAGTGGCTGTTGTTGTTTCTTTATTGAATAAATTTAGATGCCAATATTATTGTTCTAGGGTAGGTAATAAAGGAAGCTAATGAAAAGTCATTTCAATGCCATGGAACTCCCTTAAACATACTGAGTACAAAATCGGATATGTACTACAACTAGCCCGAGTTATTTATAAAATCAAGAATACTTGGGGTACAGATTTTACAAAAACGGGCTTCCAAAGGATCTCAGACGTGTTCTAGCTAAAGCCGGGCATTGATTTACAAATACTTTTTTGCATTAACGTCTTTACAACTTTGGCCAGAAGACTGCTTGGCCTCCTTTCATTGTAGCCTGACCATGTAGATCTTAAAATTGCATAGCCGGTGGCCCTCTTCCACTCTTGCTGAGCTTTGTTCACTTAAATATTGCCCCATGGCTTCTCATAGGGCATGACTACTTTGATGCTGGTTATTACCTTGCCTCCTTCCACCGAGCCCATACGAGCCAGCTTATCACCCATATCATTTCCTTCGTCTTATGGGGTATTTATAATAAAATTTGGCAAATTTATTGATAGCCTTTGAAACAGAAAAGGTGTTGACATACTTATTATGCAAGTATCTTCCCTGTTTTGCGATGTAGTCAGCCTAAATTTGCTACATATATAAATATTGTCACGGATATTAACATCACTAAGTTATACCATCACTAAGGCGATGCTAAGGCCACGATAAGCAGTATTTACGTCAATAATCAAATCATGTATACACATATATAAGGCAGCCGAAAGATGTCACACACAGATGCATTTACTTTAACGCCTATGTATGCGCGAGAGACTGTAAACTACAAACATTCACATCAATAATTCAATCATTATGTATCTACATAAACGAAAAAATAATTGCGTCTACACATATGTACGTGTACGAGCAGCGGAGCGGCAATGCACAAACACATGCATATATCTTATCTGAGTTGTCAGAAGAGAGAGCAATAATTTGTGCACGTAGTTGTGGCTGGCGATTTTGTAGCCGAAACTAACTAGTAAGTTCTGGAAATCGAAGAGCCTAGAAGTATGCAGCGTAAACTATAAAAGCGGGGCAGGCGAGTAAGAAGTAATTCAGTTTGATTTGAGATTTCGATTAAGCGCTATCTAGCGAGCTATAGCAGAATTATTTTGAAAAGTAGAGTTTCATTTGAGCTATCAATCAGTTTGGTTATTAAGCTTGCTATTCGTTGCAAAGTATAAGTGTTATTGTGAAGTACTGTAATAAAGGCCATTTTTCAATTATTCAATATTGGAGTTATTTATTCAACAGTTTAGCGATACGAACTTAGCAGAGGGTTGCAAATAAAAGGATTTGCAAGTAAATTCGTTACAATATATATTGATTTCACTTCGTCCTTAGTATGTATTGATTTAATTGAATTGATTTATAAACGAAATATTACCCAAAATTTAGCTATGGTATTTCTTTTCGATTTGCATTCAAAATTTTTTGTATCGAAAACTGGTAAATTTGTTTCAATTAACTTTTTCATTAATAAGTAAAAAGTACAAACCGGTTAAAAAATAATCTTTAGCTTTTATTTACCAGCAAACGTTTCATGTATTATATCTTTCACAAAAATCTTGAAAAAATCCAGTTAGCAACGACAATAACATTTTGTTCTACATTTTATTGTACAGCTTAACCCTATGAAAGCCAGAAGGAACAATATTAGATTATGTTAGGTTAGTTTGAACTGGCCGCTCTATGAGGACCTCACATAGACTGAATGAGTCCGTAGTATTATCAGAAGTTTATTTTAATGATCAAACTGAAAAAACCCTATCAAAAACCAGGACCTTTGTTATATAATGATCATGTTAAAACTATGAACTTTCTAGATTGCCTAAAAGCTTGTATACGAAGTCGCACATTCATCAACGCTTTACAATGATAAAAGACCTGGAATTCCGGGACTTTGAAGATTACCTATGTATGTTCTTCTACTGTGCTTATTGAAAATCGTAATAAAAATCTTTAAGATTTTAATCTAGCGCTAAGTTTTCCAAATCTGTTTGTCCATTAAAGGGTTAAGCGACCTCAACATGTTTTACAATATTCAATATGTAAATTAAATTGTTGTCGAAAAGCATCTTCATGCCTAATAAAATTTGATGGTATTACCATTGCGGGGTTCAAGGTTTCTAAATAAAGTGAGTAAGCAAATAAGCTTTATTATGATGTCAATCAAAGATTACTGTTACTTTTATATCACAAAAAAAAAAAAAAAACAAGTTTTAAATGATCTATGAAGCCAACACTATAAGCTATTCCCGTGCTTTTCTTCGATATTTTCGGGATTATTTATTTCTTGAGTAATAGCTAGAAGTAGTGTAAGATAGATGGAAATAAGGATAATAGCTATACGTAAAGAGATGTGGAGAAAAGATTGAGATAGGGATAGAATTAAATATAAAATTGGAAATAGAGATACAAATAGAAATAGAGATTAAGATAGATGTGTGAACCATCAAAAATATATACCACCAGCCTACAATATTACTGCTATATGAATAGTATGCGCTTATCGGACGATATCCGCCGACGCGATCCTTGTTTAACTTATGGACATGGCCGATCTTAATGACATTGGATTAGTGCGGTCATGTGAAATTGCCAAGAAGATGAAGAAGAAAGGGAAGAATGAAAGAAAGGACGCTGAACCTAAACGTTAGCTCGGAATATAGATGAATGGTATGAATGGATGGGCGGCGAACTAAACTACCACCTCATACAGATATTGAACAGACAGGTCGGTTTAAAGTAATAAACGTAGGATAGAGGATCACCATTTCTGTCCACACTGTCTCACCGAATTGGAAAACACAGGATACGTAACGCTTCATTGCCCTCGTTTTCACGGTGAAATATACTCTGTGCATAGAGTATATGGATTCTTTCCATTAAGAATTTAGTTCCCCCAATGAGAAATGCGGACGCGAAGCAATGGTGAATAAATCGCCTTTCCCCGCGTTTTGCCGAACGGCGGTACTACGGGGTGTGGTACACAGGAACAGCATTCGCTTGGTTTCAGTGGGCTATTTGAGGGTATGGTGCTGCCCCAACGTCCAATAAAAAAAATAGAAATGGGAGATACAGTTAGAGAGAGGTGTAGAGATAGGCATAAAGAAGGCGACATAGAGACAGAGAGAGGTGAATAGGTAAAAATCGAGGGGACAGAGGAAGAGAGACATAGGAAAGAGAAAATAGTAGTTAAAGAGATAAAAATATAAGAGATGGGGATTAAGATAGAGAGATATATAGGGATAGAGATATAGAGAGAGATAGGGATTGAGGTAAATGCAAAGATAGGGATAGAAATATGGAAAAAGATGTAGAGAGACAGGCGTGTATAAAAAATTAGATGATAGAGAGCAGGTACGGAAAACGGGATAGAGAAAGACACAGCAATAGAGATCGATATAGAAATGGAGTTAAGGACGAGAAAGCGGTAGAGTTAGCTTAAGCACACTGTACATTGTTAAAAAGAGGTGAAGTAAGAAGTAAATGAGGAGGGAAAGGAAAAGAGAGATAAAAGGAATGGGAACGAGGACAAGGCAGAAAGAAAGGAATGTAGGGGTGACTACTCTCCAACCTCCTACTCAAAAAAAGTCGACAAAGCTGAGATTCATTAGTTAAGCAGCTGCGTATCGTATATCAATATCATAATTTATTATTGCATTATCAGCCCAAAATTATTGCTTACATTTTCGTTCTTTCGGAAATTACTATAACATAAAATTCAAGCTTGGATAAATATATTTTAAAATCTCATTCTTACTGATATTGGTCAATTACATGACAAATGAAGAGGAGAAAAAAACCTGTATCGCATTTCAAGGACAACAATTTTTTTTTTGAGAACCGTTCAGCGACCAGCATTTCGAAAGTAAGGAACATAAAAAATACAAATCGTTTGTAAAACAAGTTATCGATACAGCTGCCAAAGATGAATAAAAATAGCTGGCAAAACGGCATTTTTATATGTCCACGCTAAATCGGATAATAAATAAATTAAAATTAAATGCTAAAAAATCAAGAAACATCCTTTAGCAATAGGCAAGGAAATGTATGGACAACGCCGCCATGCGTGCCAATATTTTCCCCAAGCAAACAAACGCTCCTCAACGGATGCGTGTGTGGTGTCTCAGTGTGCTGTGTGTCTGATGGTGCGGTGCGTCCGTGTAAATGTAAGCCACACAACGAACTCGTATTTTGATGGCCATCAACACCGGCAGTGAAACGGGTTTCCAAGAATTGATGTTACATAACTTCAACATTGAAAGTGAATTGCGATTGTGGCGGCGACAAAACACAAAAAAAAAGTTCAGAATAATAAAGGAAAAAAAAGATGACCAAAAAGGTGTTGTAAAAAAAATTACAAACAACCGAGTTCATGAACACAATAAACTCTTTTTATCGGTTTTTTTGTTCAAGAGGAATTCTTCTGACGCGCGGTGAGTTCGCAGCATTAATGACAAAATATACATAATCAATAATTAAATATACATATATACATAGGTATGTATATACCAACGATTAAATATGTATACATATGTTCTTGAATTATAGCTGGAAGCATCTGCATGGAAAATATACAGTTTAATATATTCGACTACTTAAAATTTTTACATAGTAATAATGTTTAAAGAATTTATTTGTTTGTTAAAATTATTAAATTTATTTACATATATCAATATGTGTGCGCTTCTTTTTAAGCTACTAAATACGTATGGGTTATTCCATTTCAAATCTAACAACTGAAATTTTGTATTAATTTTTACACTCTCATCTCCCTCCCATTCAGTTCCTTTCCCTCAACCTCTTCTTTTAACCTTTTCTCTTCCTCTTCCCCATCCTCGTTCCCATCATCATCATTTTCCTATTTCCTACTCACACCCCTATTCCTATTCTTATCCATATTCATATTCCTATTCCTATTCCTATTCGTATTCTTATTCCTTATTTCTATTCCTATTCTTATTCCTATTCCTATTCCTATTCCTAATACTATTCCAAATCGTATTCCTATTCCTATTCCTACTCCTATTCCTATTCCTATTACTATTCCTAATCCTATTCCTATTCCTAATCCTATTCCTAATCCTATTCCTATTCCCATTACTATTCCCATTCCTATTCCTATTCCTATTCATTTATTTGCAGTCAATGGAATAAATCCTTACGGACTAAATATATTAAATAGTTCTTAAATTAAATGTAGAGCTAAAAGTATGAAACTTATATACATATATATATGGACCGGAGAATTTAAAATGCAGAGTTTAAAATGATTAAAAATTTAAACCTTGGTAGTGAAAAATCCAAGGAACCCGTACCGCTCAGTGAGTTAAACTCACGTAAAGCACGGGCAATAGGAGCATTACAGGCATAATTAGTCCTAAGATTATCACCATAAAAGGGATAGAATTTTCGGAGAGAACGTTGAGGAACATTAAATCGAAACAGGTGCAGCAAGTACGGGCAGTCTATAAACCCATTAATAATGTTATAAGCGAAACTTAACTTATTCCTATTCCTATTCCAATTCCTTTTCATTTTCCTATTCCTATTTTTATTTCTATTCCTTTTCCAATTCCTATTCCTATTCTTATTCGTATTCCTGTTCCTATTCCTAATCCTTTCCTATTCCTATTCCTATTCCTATTCCTATTCCTAATCCTATTCCTATTCCTATTCCTAATCCTATTCCTGTTCCTATTCCCATTACTATTCCCATTCCTATTCCTATTCCTATTCCTATTCATTTATTTGCAGTCAGTGGAATAAATCCTTACAGACTAAATATATTAAATAGTTCTTAAATTAAATGTAGAGCTAAAAGTATGAAACTTATATACATATATGGACCGGAGAACTTAAAGTGCAGGAGTTCCTACTCCTATTCCTATTCCTTTTTCTATTCCTATTCCTATTCCTGTTCCTATTCCTATTCCCATTCTTATTCCTATTCTTATTCCTATTCCTATTCCTATTCCTATATTTATTCCTATTCCTTTTCCAATTCCTATTCCTATTCTTATTCGTATTCCTATTCCTATTCCTAATACTTTTCTATTCCTACTCCTATTCCTTCTTCTATTCCTATTCCTATTCCTGTTCCTATTCCTATTCCTATTCCCATTCCAATTCCTATTCCTATGTTTATTTCTATTCTTCCTATCCCTACTCCTATTCCTTGGTTATTCCGTCGTAAATCGTATAACAAAAACGTTTAAATTAGTTTTCCCCTCTCAATCTCTGTCTTCTTCTTCATTTTCCTCTTCCTCTCCCTCTCGTCCTCCCTCTCTCTCTCTCTCTCCCTCCCTCGTCGTGTCCCTCTCTCTCTTCTTTTCTCTCTCCCTCTCCTTCACTCTTTAATTAATTGGATCCCATCTATTCCAGCCCTAATCGCTGCAATTTTCGCTTGAAAGACGGTTTGAAAGTTCGTCTTAAATGAAGTATCGTTCCTTTCTCTCGACATTCAACCCTTCCATGAACCAGTCATCTAGCACACTGTTCCTTCCTCTAGACTTCTCTAAGGTGTGTACGCGTTTCCCACTGCACCTGTTCTTCGTACCGGAACGACTCGGTTTTTTTCCTCGACCAAGAGCTGTCATTTCAGTGTGATCCCATTTAATTTGGTAACATTTCCGGTTTGTATGTTTCGCATGACAATCAATTCCATGGATACCATGGGGAGATGTTCGTTTCACTGACTTTAACATTTTGGTAACCTAACGGAGCAAAATGGCTTACTTTCATATATTCCCCTTCACAATTAGAAGGCAGTAGAAGCCCTATCCTCTACACTGATGCTTCAGTTGTCAATTTTCGCTAGTATACCAGCCATTGCGTCCATATAGCGCTACTATAGGTAATTACTAGGTAGGAACAGGCTAGTAGCTACACAAGAAGTTCGTTCATTATCACAACCAAAACTGTGCTTGTGGTTTTTACCCGAGAAACTGGGAAAATAGCAGTTCAGATAACAATGGGTTGACCGTCTAGGGCAAATAAACCCCAAATTATTTATACTCACAGCAACGAGAGAACCAGCCAAACTCATTGATCAAAGCAGAGGTGATCCACGAACACTCACTGTGTGCTATACAGGACACTGTGGTCTACAATCTCACCTAAGTAACTTAAATCTCTCCGATACACAAAACTGTCGCTTTAATGAGCTGGAGTAAGAAACGCATGTATATATTTCCTGCAAATGCGTCACCCTGGCAAGGCAGATACTCTCCTATATCCCCTCATGATATAGGGTAAAAAGCCTGAAAATACATTAAAAGCCTCAACATATACATAGTTACAGAAGGCTAAGCACAAATAAAGGTCGCACGGGATCGAGACCTAATAATAATAAATGCGGATGAGATAGAATTCCCCTCGATTGTGGCCTTTCTCCAACCACAGTCTCAAACACGGTAGTATTCAAATCTCCAAAATTTCAGAGATTTACTTAGGTTCTGCGGAAAGAGAGGGTTCAATATTAGATTCTATTGGTTTACTACATAAAATATGAGTAAGGTTTGTCATAAATTGAACTCGCTTCGTTAAAAATGCTTACTTGAAATCGTATGGTTTTAAAAAATATTCAACCAAAATTTATTCAAATTGAAAATATTGTCCTCTCGCCATTGGTTAGTCTTTATTTAATGGAATGACTCACACACACACAACCCCTTAAAACCACATATTATTTTCGTACAGTCAAACATATTAATTGCAAATTATTTCGGTGTAAATATTTTGAATGCATTATTGACTTTGTGTATAAATTTAATGACCTAACCATGACAATAGCTAACACCATCGATTAGATGGAAATATGAAGTCAAATAAATACCCAGGGATATCAATAGCTGTACATGTTTTTTTTTTTTTAATTTCAATCATCATAGATTTGAAATTTTGTATGGCTATTACTTACATAAGTAAGCGAGTTAGTAAGCGTTTTAACCTTTGTCGTCAGTTATAACTAAGAAGGTGGTTTGGTGTTAATGCTCATTTGACAGCCATCTGTTGTCATCAATTATTATGAATGTAATTAATATCGATAAAAAGATAACAACATTAAAATATTATGGGATGAAGAGCTTCAAAAATAACTAAGAGATATAGACTTATGGAAGCTATGTAGATAATTAATGGTATACTCTATAAGTAGATAAATTGGGGTATAACGGAAATAACCAAATCTATGTAATTATTAATTACAAATTATAACCGGATATTTTAGGATAGTAAAAATGAGTTTCAAATTTAAATGATAATATCAATGTTTGGCTATTAAATAGATGGGCTTGAATTCTTGAATATGATATAAATAAAAAGAAGGATTTTCAGCTTGTCAAGGTCGTTGTATTTCAGGAAATATTTTAGTAAACGGACTTATTTAATCAAATGTTAAACGTAATATCAGTAGCTGAGACGTAAACAGTCATAACACCACTTTTTACTTAAATCTTTAGTATCATTTTTAAACTTTACCCCATTTTCTTGAACTTCTGGAAAAAGATTGTAGCTAAAGTAATGTTCCTTGTCTTTACTTTAAAATTCGGAAATGTTGTATCTCAATTTATCATTGAGGTAAATAATTTACTTGTTTTGCTCATTTCTCAAAATGTACGTTTTTGGACATACGACTGTTTACCTTTTAGCTGCAGATATACATACCTTTTTATAAGTCACGCATATCATGAATAAAATTAACTAAAAGCACTAAAAAAAACAAATGCTGGAATTAGACCAGATATTATTGGATTAAAAAAAATTTTACCAAAAGAATAAATTAAATTAGATTTGACTTACTTAGTGGAGATTTTAAAATAATAGATTTAATTATATTAGATAGGTAGGATTAGGTTGAAGTGGCTGCCCGAGGGCAAACTTAGGCCAGTGATATTAGTCCCATTGTGATAACAAAGGACTAAGTTATTTTAGATTAAGTTAGACTGGACTAGTTTAGATTGAATCAGAATAGGTTAAGTTAGTTTAATTTAGATTAGATACGATAATAATAGATCACAATAACATATATTTAGAGTAAAAAATTTTGCTAGATTAGACTAAATAAATTTAAGCTAGATAGAAAATACATTATAAAGGCCTAGATTAGATTGGATTAGATTATGTCACGAGAGATTAGATTAGATTGCATTATATTATATTAGATTGAATCGGATAACATTCAAATAGATTAGATAAGCCTATAGGCAAGGTAAGAATCGATTAAAATATACTATATATATAGTTCTATAAATAGAACAAAAAACACCAAGTTTCTTTGAAACCGCCTTATCAACGCATAACTTTACCATATCATTCCATACGAAGTATGGACTATGAATAAAGAAAATATCCAAAGAAGGCAATTGGGATAAGGTTTACAACAACTAAGGCATGAAGTGGCTGAATGTGTTTGTAACACTTCAATCATCGTAGGAGTGCTGGTTCAAATCCCACTCCCAGGAGCAAGAGATTTACAAGGTATAATCGAAACAGCTGTCGCCTTGTCCGTCCGCATGTCACGTTGTTTAAATTTTTCCCAAATTATTAAAATATACTATATTCAATTAGATTATATTATATTTAATTGGACTATTTTGGTAGTTAACCAAATATTTAAATATTTATTTTTAAAAATATTATGTTATTTATTTTTGAGTTTAAATATTTACACAAATTTATCGTAGCACAGGAATATTAATTTAAAACATAATGTTGCAGTTAAAAAGTCAATCAAATAACCACAAAAAAAACAAAAAAAAAATGCAACATAAGCAAAAAAATTTAAGTCACTCAAGTTTCAATTCTCAAGTCTATATTTTTGAAAATATATTTAATATGCTGATAAAAAGGTCACCAAAACTTTTATATATTTTATATTTTTTTTGTAAGTTTGAAAATGTAGGATCGCAGGATAAAATTACATTAGTCTCGCCACTTTTCTAGTTTGTTACAACACTGTTAAAGCAATTCATCTCTTCGTAGATTTTAATTTCTTCGTATTTACTTTTCTTTTGTTTTAAATATGCAAACTACCACTTAGGTTCGTATGATCGTTGGTAAGATCGCCAATATATTTGGTAGTTAACCAATTATTTAAATATTTATTTTTTAAAATATTATGTTATTTATTTTTGAGTTTAAATATTTTCCAACTAATTAGAATTTTCTTTTTTTGAAGTTCTTCAAAAATTTTAAGTTAACACGAAAACTCAATTAAAAATTATTTTAAAAATTAAAGTAAAGAATACAAAGTAGTTAACACTATAACTATATTAGATTAGATAAGTTTAAATTAGATTGGATGATGAGATAATTATATCTTGTTTAGGTTGGATTAAATTATATTAGATTAGATTCGATTTGATAAGGCGGGAGTAAACTGGATTCGATAAGATTAGATTGGAACAGATTAGACTAGTTTGGATTAGCAAGATTACAATAGATACATATAGATAAGACGATTTCAGGTAAGATACGATAACATTATAAAATATTGCATCAGAGTATTTAAATCACAGTAAACTAAACTCGTAAGGAAGACTAGCAATTTTTAATATAACTTCAAAGACATTTCGTGACTTACTTGGAAGACTAGCATATTTTTTAATACTGCATGCAAGTTTAAATTATCTCAAGATAAATCGGGGAAGATTAGCGCGTTTCAAATTCTCATGCTTTGAACGAAACCAAAAAGAAGAAGCAGAATAATCAGAAGAGGGAGGAGAATGAGAGAAATAGAGGAAGATCATGAGGGTGATCCTATGTCTACACAGTGTGGTGAGAATACTCCCCATAAAGGAGAGATCTGAACTGCTGAACAAACAGTTTATGCTGAATATCCAGAAACTTGGGCATTCCTCAAACATCTGATCGAAGAGGCCCCACCTTCCAGCAACTGAAGAAGTCATCTGCGTAGCACTATGAAGGAAACCGGCATTTAAAAACTTGGTCATATGCAGAAAAGGATCATGAAAAGCCCTCAGAGACATCCACAAAAAAGCGTCGGATATTAGTGACAGTTTGCTAGTGGTCGCACCTATTCGATGAGGCGAAAAACTGCTATAACAATAAGAGCAAGATTATAAAATATATAGTAAAATATATAGGGTGAATATGAAGAAGAAGACTGGTTTATTTTTCATCTTTTTCTTACGAAATCTAAGTCCACGGGAATTTTGATCTGTTGGACTACCAAAGAAAGTATTTCTCAAAAAACGTTTGTCTGTTAGATGGGCACTGAGCGGTGAGAAATATATCAGGTTTCTAATAGATCTTTATTTTCAAGATCTTTCACTTGCTCAAGTGCTGGCCTTGGGAGAATATTATCTATCACCTTTGAAGGAAGCCAATTTGTTTGAGCCGTTAGCTTTTTAGTCCAGACTCGTCTACTAAAAAAACAGGCCTATAGAAATGCCTCATCATTCGGTTCTCAAACTAATATACTGGTGACTGACAGAATAGTAACAGCGAAGTCGGAGATTGGGGAGTATCAAGTGGAAGCTTTTATTGGTGAGCTGCGTATCCATGTCTGCGGAATGGAAATGGTGCACCAATGGCCATGGTTGTAATAAGTGCAGCCTTTCGTGGAACAAGTATACAGACCTTTACAATGCTGTATCTGCACCCGGTTACAATTCAACTGGACCAGCTTCGACTCCATCTCTAGCAGGACAGACTACTGTGCGTTGGCTTTTGCATCTCTTGCTAGATCCACTATTCATATATAACTTAGTCAAAAATCGGGTGCGGAACTTATATAGGACTACCTTCCCGCAGCCGATAAAGTCCTACCTTTCACGTAGTGAGTAATTAGGTATTATTTTTACGAAAACACATAACACTGCCTTTTTTATAAAGTGCTTCGATTATAATATAAATATAGTTTAAAACAAGTAAAGGTGTCTAAGTTCGGGTGTAACCGAACATTATATACTCAGCGTGAGTTTCAATTGTAAGTTTCATTTCAAATAAATTACTTTTCTACATAACACGTGGCACCGCCCGTTTACAAAAAAAATGTCTCCCCATTTCCTTTTTAAGTGAAATATCATTGATTCAAAACTATTTTGCGCTAAGATTTATTTATCTTAGTATTTTTGCCTACGACCCTTTTTAGAGTAATTTATATAAAAGTGGGTGTGGTCCTTAACCAATCTTATCCATTTTTACTAGAAATATTTCCTGCTATAAGAAAAATATGTGTACCCAATTGTGTTACGATCCGTAAATTTTTCTTCGAGTTATGGCTTCCGAAACATTGAAAATTGCTTAGACGAAAAAGGGGCGGTGCCACACCCATTTTCAAAAATTTTAGTGTTTTCCAATTTAGTGTTATAATTCAATTTAGAAAAAAAATTCTATTTATACAAAGCTCTTTTTCGCTAAAATATAGCTTATTATTTTCGTCTACGACCCTTTTAAAAATCTTTTATATACAAGTGGGCGGGGTCTTTAATCGATCTCGTCCGTTTTTTCTAGAAATATTTCTTCTTATAGGGAAAATTTGTGTACCCAATTTAATTACGATCCATGAATTTTTCTTCGAGTTATGGCTCCCGAAACATAGAAAATTGCTTAGTCTTAAAAGGGGCGGTGCCACGTCCATTTTTTAAAATTTGAAGGTTTTTCCTATTTATTGTTATAAAGCTCTTATTTGCAAAGATATAGCTTATTATATTCGTCCACGACCCTTTTAAGAATCTTTTATATTAAAGTGGGCATGGTCCTTAACTGATTTCGTTAATTTCTCTTCAAAGCATTCTTTATTGTGTTGTTACTGCTCAAATCGCTTTCTGGGTGCTCCCATTCTTGATAATCTGAGCCAGGTTGTGGAGCATGACGTCAAGGACCTGGTAGCTTTCATCAGGTCCTCCAAATGGTTCGAAGAGGAAAGGTAACGGTGTATTTTCGTGGTAGCACAACGGTCTTAATACTACTGGCCTAAGTGTGCCTTCGGGCAGCCACCTCAACCTAACCTAACCTGACCTACTGCAAAGACATTGTTAGTCTATTCAAACAGTTTGGTGAACCATATGATTCAAAATAGTGGCGATTGTTCATAGATGGCAATAAATTAAATTTATAGGCCGTATTATTGCATAATGGCAACCAAAAGCCATCTATCCCGATCGCGTATGCAGTAAATACGAAGGAAACGTATGAGATAATGCAAAAATTGCCTAAATTAATCAAATACGAAGATGATGATTGAAAAATATGTGCCGATACTAAAGTCGTTGGAATGCTATGTGGTCTACAAAGTGGATACACAAAATACTGTTGATTTCTATGCAAATGGGATAGCCGAGCTCTTCGAGACCACTACATAATAAAGGATTGGCCAGAACGAATCGAGTTTCAAGTTGGGGTGGATAACATAAAATACTCCCCACTTATAAAGAAGGAAAAAATAATGCTACCTCCGCTCCACATCACGCTCGGCCTTATCAAAAACTTGGTCAACGCTTTGGATAAAGAAGGCGAAGCTTTTCATCATTTGAAGACAATCTTTCCAGAGATTTCAGAAGCAAAAATAAAGGAAGGGATTTTTGTGGGACCGCAAATAAGTAAAATGTTGACCAATAATCATTTCAAAGAACTATTCTCACCAGTGGAGGCAGCAGCGTGGGATTCCTTTGAAAAGGTCGTTACTACTTTTTTAGGCAAACACAAAATTCCTAGCTACGAGATGATAGTGAACGACTTAATCAACAACTATGCGGAAATGGGTAAATAAAAAAACATATAAAAGACCGTTTTCTCAGTTAACTTTAAAACCTATCTGCCCGATAAACAATAAATTTTATGAAAATTTTTAAATTTACATGAGAATATATAGCCCTAAATCCGAATTCATCGTCTAGTTCACTGAAAGAAATGGTGCTAGTAGGAAAAACAAATCCGTTCTTGACTTAGCGGAGATTCGGTGAAATTTACCAAATTACGGTTAATTCGACCGAGTTCTTTGTCAAGTGATCAAATTAGTTTAGTCATTTCAACAAAAGAGAAATTGTCGCTACTAAGTTAACAAAATTCTGTAAAACTAACAGATTCCTAATCATTCTAACTGATTTTTTTGTTAACACAACTGATGTCACTGGTTATTTCAACAGCGATCAACAGTCAATACATGAGCAAATTTCAAAGAGAATTTTACGCTCTCTACTTTGTACTTATGACGATGGTGCCACTTGTTAAAAAAAAAAAACACCAAAATAAGAAAACCACCAAATCGAAAAAACACACAAAATGGAAAACAACAAAAAAATAGTTTTTCAATTATTAATACAAAACGAAAAACCCTTTTTTGTATTTACTGTGCAAAAAATTATGAGATACCGGGACACCTATTTATCGGGTACAATTTTGCAACTTCTGCAAGCGAAATGCAAAATTGCGCACTCTTGTTGCAAAGTTTTGTTTGAACGAACAGGATTTTTCCAAATTTAGTAACATTTTGTTCAAGTTTTTACGAATTTACACTCACGCGAATGAATTTAATAAGATAATAAAAAACATCCTTTTTGTGAGTTACTAAAAGTAAAGTTACTCCAGTGGTGTATTACCTTCCTGAGATTTGATTCTTTACTATTCTATAACTTACAAGTTCTCTTTTTAAAATGTTACGTCAAACATTTATACTACAAGTTTTAATAGAAACAATCAAGTGTGGCAACTAACTACATGCGAGAGAAGAAATTGAGAATGTGCTGAGCTGCAACTGAAAGAATTGAGAATCAGTTTTGTGACTGCTATTTTCATTTCTATTTGCAAAGCGAAGTCAAAACTATAAATTAAATAAATTATAAAATATAAAATTTGGTGAAAGTGTGTTTAATAAAACAAAATAATAAAGTGTATAATGTTTAATTTGTGCCAGCATATTTGATGTGCGCCCAATTGAAGTTTGGTTAGTAAGTACCACCGTGGTGTGATGGTAGCGTGCTCCGCCTGCCACACCGTATGCCCTAGGTTCGAACCCGGGCAAAGCAACATCAAAATTTTAGAAATTAGGTTTTTCAATTAGAAGACAATTTTTCTAAGCGGAGTCGCCCCCCGGCAGTGTTTGGCAAGCACTCCGAGTGTATTTCTGCCATGAAAAGCTCTCAGTGAAAACTCATCTGCCTCGCAGATGCCGTTCGGAGTCGGCATAAAACAAGTAGGTCCCGTCCCGCCAATTTGTAGGAAAAATTAAAAAGGAGCACGACGCAAATTGGAAGAGAAGCTCGGCCTTAGATCTTTTCGGAGGTTATCGCACCTTACATTTATTTTTATTTTTTTATCGCAACAACTTTTTTGTTCATTTGACTACTAAAACGGTCAATCACGAATCAACGATTTGTGCGCAGTTACTTCAACATCTTGTTGCGATGGATAAAAATTGACAGAAATTTCTGTTGATTTTACCCGTATTTCGGTTATTCTGAGTTAAAGGATAAATCCAGCCTAAGAAAATTATATACTAATGTGTCACTTATGTATTTATCTAATATACATATTTATTTTCTTTCAGGAGTAAATATGTCTTTAAAAATTCATTTTCTACTCTCCCATTTAAATTATTTCTCGCCAAATCTTGGCTATGAAAGTGACCGCATGGCGAAAGGTTTCACCAGCAAATGAAAATTATTCAAAGTCGGTATCAAGGATTCTGCGATGTCGCTATGATGGGTGACTACTGTTGGTTCCTCATAAGAGAAACCGATCCTAATCTATAACCGTCAAAACAAGACACATAACTTTTTAAATTATAAAATAAGATCATAGAGTTAAGACAGAATCATATGTACCATATGCCCAGCAAAAAGTATTGCAAAATTTTATTACCTTTTAAAAGCTTCAAACCGGGTTGAAATTGCTCAATTCGTTCTTGAGATATATATGAATAAGTGGACCAAATTTGTTTTTTGAAAAAAAAACGGTTATTCGTAAATATCTCAAAAACGGTACCATAGAATTAAAAATAACCTTGATTTTCGGAATCTGCATCATTCAGACTCCAATCGCACTGCAGCGTGTTTCAAGCAGAAATCCTGGCAATTTGGCAAGCCTGCAAATCACTGGAGGGCTTGAAGGTATCTGGTAAAGTTTGCATCTTGTCGGATAGTTAAGCAGCCATAAAACCGCTTTCCTCGCCACACGTTAACTCAATTAGTGTGGACTGGACTCATATCACAGTTATCCACCAATCTAGAACTACGCGTTATCTGGGTCCCGGGTCATAGGGGGATATAGGGTAACGAGAAGGCCGACGAGCTAGCACGCAGGGGATCATCGGAGATGAACGAGGAAATAACCAGTGTCGAAGTAGGCTTACCCTTAGCAGTAGCCAAGGGGAATATCCAAAGCTTCTACTTGCAGAAAGCACAAACAAAGTGAAATAACATCACCACCTGTGCAATATCAAAATCCATTTGGCCAAACTATGATGGAAAGAGGACGAGACGTTTTCTGAACAAATCCAGGGCTAACACACACAAACTGATGGCAGTTTGCACCGGTCATTGGACAGTAGGTACGCATGCGGAAAAGATGGGCATTCCGTGTAACGACTACTGCAGAAGCTGCAAAGATCAAAATGCCAAGGAGACAGTAGAACACTTTATGTGTAAATGCCCGGCTCTAGCTAGAGCCCGGCTAAGGTTCCTTGGAACCCCGTTTCTAGAAGACCGCAAAAGGTTATATGTGATAGCAATCCCGAATATTCTTAATTTTATCAACAGCTGTGGCTGGTTGCAATAAATTGACCGTAACATTCCGTAGTTTTTAGACGAGTTACATGGCATCAAAACAGCTTTAAATAGCTACTTGAGCGACCAGGGTCGCAGCCATTTCACCTACCTACCTCCCTTCGGAATCAGGGGTGATTTTACATAGGAATTTCATAATGGCGTCTCTGGTGCATTTTGGATGTAAACCAGCGTATTTTGTCAAAGCATCTACGAAGTGTAACTCTAAATCATGTGAAGAGGCAAACATACATACAAAAAAGGGCGCGTGGCTTATGAGTTTGACAGTACCTAGAATTTATTTTCGCTTTTGTTAGCTAGGGCATTTGTGTCTTGTTGTTATTGCTATACTAGAAACTGATTTCTGTGTTAGACATAAATATGTATACTATATATGTGAACGCAAAGGTATTTGCATAATTGTTTCATCTAATCAAAAGGTATTACTTAACACTATCTGTGTAGTTTGCCGCAAGAATATTTTATAATTTTTTGTCATAAAGTTTTTTGGAAGTTTTTTCCAAATATAAAAGACAAAAATATATAACATAAAATAAATCTATTAAAAATTAGATATGAGTTAAGTATTTAACCACTAATATATTATTTTTATGAATTGACAAAAGTTGACTATGTACACTAGACTGTATCGATTTATTAACCGATATCGCGCCATCGATTTTACGATAGGATTTGGGCTCAGGAAAAAAAAGTTCCACTACTCATACCGAAAAAAATAATTTTCGAGCCTGCGAAAAAAAAGAATGGCGAAAGGGTAAATTTTTTCGATCAAAACACTCCCAAAAACACAAAAAATATTTTTTTCTTCAAAAAATTGTCATCGCCAACGTTTTTACAATAGTTTAAAGAAAATATTTTTTTGGTTTTGGAGAGTGTTTTGGTGAAAAAATTTACCCTTTCGCCATTTTTTTCGCAGGCTTGAAAATTATTTTTTTTGGGTATGCCTAGTGGAACTTTTTTTCCTGAACCCAAGTCCTATCGAAAAATCGATGGCGCGATATCGGTTAACTTTCGTCCATACAAATCGACCTAGGTTAATGTACATGATTATACAATTTTCAGTTGTGATGTGATGATGTGACGTCACATGATTTATGCTCAAATGTTCGCTTGTCACAATACATACTTTGTAGATCAAGGATGCTGGTAATCAGCTTAGTGGTTAGTTTCAATCGCGGTTCAATAGCCATATTTTTACATCTAAAACACAAGACAAAGCTTGTGTGTGGCAGTTTTTGCCTATAAGCGATAATTGAAGAAGACTTTCGCGACAAGAACCAATTGTATTCCTTTACGAGACATCTGAAAAAAAAATTTAAATGACATCTTAAAAACTTACTCTTATTTTCTCTTCAATACATCACAAATAGTTGCGAAAACATAAGGTTTGACTCTCTTTCTGTGAGACTGCCTTATATAAAGTACTCTTCATGTTAGGGGACTCGCTTTGTCATTGTCTAGAATAAACATACGCAGAACTTTTTGATGATTGACATTACTTTAGCTTACAATGATGTAAAAACCTTAACGTGTACCAAATATTAAAATTTCGGGACAAATTGATTGAATAATCTTTTACAACTTTCACCTTAGATTATCTCAGCTGGAGTGCCTCGATGATCTTTGTTCTTTTTATGGCATTCAGGAGCTATCAAAACCCACTACATTTCTTGATAAAATAAATTAAATATTTTCCGCTGGTTTGCCGCTGATTAATTCCGTGAATGTTTCCCAAAATTCGTTGTCAGAAAATAGATAATTGCTTACAAGCAGGCTCATGTGTGTAAGTAGAAAAATGCTGAAAAACTAAACCACGGTGCTTATAGCTTAATGCCTCAAATGACGAATCAGGTATGAAGAATTATGAGCCGGAAGCAAAACAACTTACGACCCTGTTGGTTGGCTCAAATGGGGTCAAACACGACTATTTCTTTGCCGGAAGCTCTCGGGGAGACTTTCGAAAAAACCTAAGGAGGATGAATTATACTTAAACAATACAATACGAGCCCCTGAGCCTTAACGATCCTGATTTGGCACCCACCTATAATCTTTTATTCCCCAACAGAGAAAACGAACTGTGGTGTGTATGTTTTTATGTTAGAGTTGGCAGCTCCGGCAATTTTCAGGGAACGCAACTATGATGGAACAGGGATTTAAATAACGGTTTACAAACACATACCCTTCATGCTTTCATCGCATCAGAAGAATATGAATCAACAACAAAACCTATCGCAAGCTCATGGATTCATAATGTCGCAGCTAAATGCTCCTTTCACGACAATTCTGATTGGGTATATGTTTGTATACACTATCAAGCGCTGCGACAAACCTACAGGTTTTCTTTTATCTCTGTTTTCTTTGGCTGAATAAGCTGTTGATACGTTTAAGGCCCCTGTCTCGGAGGTGACTCAATCGAATTGGAAAAAAACTTCGACACTTTTTTCATCAAATGAAAATTTTAGTTAAATTTTATGGAGACAATTTAGAAAAGAATTACCAAGTGGTTACATAATTTTTTTTGCTGTTCCCGAAAAACAAAAAGTGATGATATAAACCTGATATGTAGGTCTATCTTATAAAATGTACATAAGATTTTACAATAAGATAATGATTTTACCTTGAGTCTTATATAAGATCCGCGTAGGCAGAAGGAGTTATACGTGATATACCATACACTGGTGCTAGTAAAATCAACAAATCGGTTCTGTTGTTCTTGACTTAACGGAGATTCGGTGAAATTGATCGAATTATGGTTAATTCGACCGAGTTCTTTGTCAAGCGAACAAATTAGTTTAGTCATTTCAACAGAAGAGAAAGTGTTGCTCTTAAGTTAACAAAATTCTGTAAAATTGACAGATTCCTAATCAATCTAACCGATTTTTTTGTTAACGCAACTGATCTCACTGGTCATTTCAACAGCGATCAACAGTCAATACATGAGCAAATTTCAAAGAGAATTTTACGCTCACTGCGCTCTCTACTTTGTACTTATGTATGCTGTGTACTATATGTATGCACATATTTACGTATGTATATGGCGGACGCCGTGGTGTGATGATAGCGTGCTCCGCCTACTACACCGAAGACCCTGGGTTCACACCCCGGGCAAAGCAACATAAAAATTTTAGAAATAAGGTTTTTCAATTAGAAGAAAATTTACTTAGCGGGGTCGCCCTCGGCACTTTTCGGCAAGCACTCCGAGTATATTTCTACCATGAAGAGATCTCGGTAAAAAATCATCTGCCGTGCAAATGCCGCAACATAGGTACCTTCGTACAAAGCTGTCGCAACAACTTTTTTTTGTTCATTTGACAACCAAAGCGGTCAATTACGAATCAACGATTTGTGTGCAGTTGATTCAACATCTTGTTGCGATGGATAAAAATTGAAAGAAATTTCGGTTGAATTGACCCGTATTTCGGTTGATTTTACCAGTCTTTTTCTTTCAGTGGTCATTGATCAAATAAAAGATTCCTATAGCAATTCCAGTTGTATGCCAGAATGGATGGAAAGAACTAAAGAAGACAATGCTGGAATTATATCGATCTAGTCTTTGGATTGTTTCGGGATCTGTTGTGCGATCATTTAAAGTTTGAAACGCGATCAATTCTTGCTTATTTCAGGGTAAGGATTATTCTCTGATAATTTCTGGATCATTTCAGTATTTTTTCGAAAAACGCACAAGTTAAGCTTTTAAATTATAGCTTAACCGTTTATTATAGCTAAGTCAGATGTACTGCTACTGAACTTGTAAATCCCTCAACCTTATTGCAGCTCACCAAAGATTTTATCCGCTAAATAATATGAAAAATACTTGCGTGTAGAACTAGATTAACATTTATGATTCTAAATAATTTTTTACTTCTTTTTTTTTATCGACATGTTTGTTCTTTTTGTATGTCGTAAACTTGATGCTAATCGTGAATTTACATTTAATAAAAGACACAAATTTATATTTTCATTCTAGAGCTGGTTTAAGTCAATTTATTAATTTAAATATTTACATAGCAATTTTTAAACAGGCTTATTAATTATTCGTTTTTATTATGTTTTTGATGGTTTTCCGTTTTTAAACAGGCTCTCTACTAAAGACAGGTATATAATTATAAAGTACTGTTATATAAAAAAAAGCCAGTTTTAACCACCTAATGCTATTTTGTTTGATATGCTACTGTACTAAATATAATTTATTTTTCTGGTCCATTTATTGGGGATACATGGAATGAGCCAAAATCAACGAAATTTCGCAAGATCAATATGTGTTCCCTCGTTGTATAGTTCTTTAAATCAAAGGACTTGAGAAATACATATCATTCCGATCAGCAAAAATTTGATAGTTCTAAATGTAGAGTCCAGCAGTTGAATTACTGGGAGGTTAGCAAGAACGTTATTCACATACTGCCCTATCCTAAGGCCTGAATTCAAACTATTACTGGCAGCTCAATGTAATGAGTGGCTCTTTTTGAAAGGCTGGCGGGACCGCGATTCAAATACTCTATACTTCAGTTTCTATATAGATGAAATTATTAACTTTAGTATTGAGGTCGAAAAGGACGTGATACCACCACCCATTGAACCAGAAAAGTTTTTTTAAAGCGTTATGCTCTGATTTTATTTAAACCCAACCCAATGAGGCATACTTTTTGGATCAGCTCAGGACTATTTCTTGATGATTTGGATAGTGTTGTGAAACATTTCGGAACTATATTCGAATTATTTCGTGGCTTTTTCAGACAAGTTATAGACTATTTACGTATTATGCAGATCGTTTTCAGTTTTCGGACTGATTTGGAATAACATCCGAGTTGGTCTCAGGATGTGTAATATTTTAAGACCATTTATAGATCATTTTGAAATTATTTCTGTATCATTTTGGTGCTATTTCGAAATAATATATTTATTTTTTCAGAGTCATACTGGGTTATCTCCAGATAATTGTTAAGATTGTTTTCAACATGATTCGAGGTTCGCTACTACAAAAAAAAACGGACTTGATTTATCCCCGGGCAAATCTAGACCAAGCTTCGAATGGCATCTCATGATTGTTTTCGGGGTAATTTCGAGATTACTTTTGAAATAACATTGGGGTATATAATATATTGGTTCGGGATTGTGTTCAGAGCAATTTTGGGGCTAATTCGGTACTATTACGGATTTGAAATTTTGGGAATATTTTTAGTTTAAATTAATTGCGGAATGTTTTGAGATTTTTTCGGGGCCATTTCTAAACTGGATGAAGATCATTTTTAGACCGCTTGAGACTCATTCGCGGATTATATTCGGCATCATTTCTAGATTACCTCCTTATTCGTTATTATTGCTTTAAATTCAAGATCATTTTGAAACTATTCTGATAATTTCAAAATTATGTATGAATTCATTTCAGAACGGTTAAGGCATTGGTTTCAGAAACATCTCTGAAATTTTTCGGTATAATTTGTTCCATCTTGTATCTAAGTTTAAACTTATATTCAAATTGATTTCGATGAACGACTGTCAAGCTTCTTGTTTGTCTTGCGATGAAAACTTCCGTTAAATTAAATTCCCTCTTGTTTCGATATCTTAATATATAAAAAACACGTGTCACAGGTTTAAGGCCAATGGACTCCTAAACTACTGAACCGATTTTGAATTTGTTTTGCACCCCGTGTGTAGTTTGATCTAACTTGAAACATAGGATAGGTTATATCTCAGTTTATAGTCGAAATATTATTTATTGCACTTTTTTTATTTGTTTATACGTAATAATAAAATGTTACGTATACGCAGTGGCACTCATATTTTCAGGTGGTGCGGATATACTTCCGTGTAATTGCTTGGTGTTTAATTAAACAACCTGCTTATCAATAAAAAATATTATAGCGAATGATATCAAGTATAGCACCAGGCCCGTCGAGAGGGGGGGCAGGTTTCTAAGGGGGCCCGCGATTTAGAGGTACTATGACATTTTTTTAATACAGGAGAGTCTTTAGTTGTTCCATGTGCAATTTTTTGCCGAATTTCAAAAGCAACGAAAATCTGCATTTCGTTTTAATATTATAGTGAAGTGTAAAAGATAAAAATCTATATATATAACAAGTAAGGAAGGCTAAGTTCGGGTGTAACCGAACATTACATACTCAGTTGAGAGCTATGGAGACAAAACAAGGAAAATCACCATGTAGGAAAATGAACCTAGGGTAACCCTGGAATGTGGTTGTATGACATGTGTATCAAATGGAAGGTATTAAAGAGTATTTTAAGAGAGAGTAGGCCATAGTTCTATGGATGGACGCCATTTAGGGATATCGCCATAAAGGTGGACCAGGGCTGACTCTAGAATGTGTTTGTACGATGTGGGTATCAAATGAAAGGTGATAATGAGTATTTTAAAAGGGAATGGGCTTTAGTTCTATAGGTGAACGCCTTTTCGAGAAATCCCCATAAAGGTGGACCAGGGGTGACTCTAGAATATGTTTGTACGATATGGGTATCAAATGAAAGCTGTTAATGAGTATTTTGAAAAGGAGTGATCCTTAGTTCCCTAGGTGGACGCCGTTTCGAGATATCGTCATAAAGGTGGACCAGGGGTGTCTCTAGTTGTACGATATGGGAATCAAATGAAAGGTGTTACTGAGCGTTTTAAGAGGGAGTGGGCATTAGGTCTATAGGTGGACGCCTTTTCGAAATGTCGCCATTAGGGTGGGCCAGGGGTGACTCTAGAATGTGTTTGTACGATATGGGTATCAAACGAAAGGTGTTACTGAGCATTTTAAGAGGGAGTGGGCATTAGGTCCATAGGTGGACGCCTTTTCGAGATATCGCCATTAGGGTGGGCTAGGGGTGACTCTGGAATGTGTTTGTACGATATGGGTATCAAATGAAAGGTGGTAATGAGTATTTTAAAAGGGAGTAATCCTTAGTTCTATAGGTGGACGCCTTTTCGAGATATCGCCATTAGGGTGGGCCAGGGGTGACTCTATAATGTTTGTACGATATGGGTATCAAACGAAAGGTGTTACTGAGAATTTTAAGAGAAAGTGGGCATTAGGTCTATAGGTGGGCGCCTTTTCGAGATATCACCATTAGGGTGGGCCAGGGTGACTCTAGAATGTGTTTGTACGATATGGGTATCAAATGAAAGGTGGTAATGAGTATTTTAAAAGGGAGTAATCCTCAGTTCTATAGGTGGACGCCTTTTCGAGATATCGCCATAAAGATTGACCAAGGGTGACTCTAGAATGTTTGTACGATATGGGTATCAAACGAAAGGTGTTACTGAGCATTTTAAGAGGGAGTGGGCATTAGGTCTATAGGTGGACGCCTTTTCGAGATATCGCCATTAGGGTGGGCCAGGGGTGACTCTAGAATGTTTGTACGATATGGGTATCAAACGAAAGGTGTTACTGAGCATTTTAAGAGGGAGTGGGCATTAGGTCTATAGGTGGACGCCTTTTCGAGATATCGCCATTAGGGTGGGCCAGGGGTGACTCTAGAATGTTTGTTTGATATGGGTATCAAAGGAAAGGTGTTACTGAGCATTTTAAGAGGGAGTGGACATTAGGTCTATAGGTGGACGCCTTTTCGAGATATCGCCATTAGGGTGGGCCAGGGGTGACTCTAGAATGTTTTTACGATATGGGTATCAAACGAAAGGTGTTACTGAGCATTTTAAGAGGGAGTGGGCATTAGGTCTATAGGTGCACGCCTTTTCGAGATATCGCCATTAGGGTGGGCCAGGGTTGACTCTAGAATGTGTTTGTACGATATGGATATCAAATCAAAGGTATTAATGAGGGTTTTAAAAGCGAGTGGCCCTTAGATGTATATGTGAAGGCGTTCTCGCGATATCGACCAAATGTGGATCAGGTGATCCAGAAAATCATCTGTCAGGTACTGCTAATTTATTTATATATTCAATAACACTAACAGTATTCCTGCCAAGATTCCAAGGGCTGTTGATTTCGCCTTGTAGAACTTTTTCATTTTCTTCTACTTAATATGGTAGGTGTCACACCCATTTTACAAAGTTTTTTCCAAAGTTATATTTTGCGTCAATAAACCAATCCAATTACCATGTTTCATCCCTTTTTTCGTATTTGGTATAGAATTATGGCATTTTTTTAATTTTTCGTAATTTTCGATATCGATAAAGTGGGCGTGGTTATGGTCGGATTTCGGCCATTTTTTATACCAAGATAAAGTGAGTTCAGATAAGTACGTGGGCTAAGCTTAGTAAAGATATATCAGTTTTTGCTCAAGTTATTGTGTTAACGGCCGAGCGGAAGGACAGACGGTGGACTGTGTATAAAAACTGGGCGTGGCTTCCACCGATTTCGCCCATTTTCACAGAGAACAGTTAACGTCATAGAATCTATGCTCATACCAAATTTCAAAAGGATTGGTAAATTTTTGTTCGACTTATGGCATTAAAAGTGTTCTAGACACACTAAATGAAAATGGGCGGAGCCACGCCCATTTTGAAATTTTCTTTTATTTTTGTATTTTGTTGCACCATATCATTACTGGAGTTGAATTTTGACTTAATTTACTTATATACAGTAAAGATATTAAATTTTTTGTTAAAATTTGAATTAAAAAAAAAATTTTTTTAAAAAGTGGGCGTGTTCTTCATCCAATTTTGCTAATTTTTATTTAGCACATATATAGTAATAGTAGTAACGTTCCTGCCAAATTTCATCATGATATCTTCAACGACTGCCAAATTACAGCTTGCAAAACTTTAAAAATTACCTTCTTGTAAAAGTGGGCGGTGCCACGCCCATTGTCCAAAATCTTACTAACTTTCTATTCTGCGTCATAACGTCAACCCATCTACCAAGTTTCATCGCTTTAACCGCCTTTGGCAATGGATTATCGCATTTTTTCGGTTTTTCGAAATTTTCGATATCGAAAAAGTGGGCGTGGTTATAGTCCGATATCGTTCATTTTAAATAGCGATCTGAGATGAGTGCTCAGGAACCTACATACCAAATTTCATCAAGATACCTCAAAATTTACTCAAGTTATCGTGTTAACGGACGGACGGACGGACATGGCTCAATCAAATTTTTTTTGGATCCTGATTATTTTGATATATGGAAGTCTATATCTATCTCGATTCCTTTATATATGTACAACCAACCGTTATCCAATCAAACTTAATATACTCTGTGAGCTCTGCTCAACTGAGTATAAAAAGAATGGCTAAAATGTGTGTTAGTTGGTCGCCGTTGTTTGAAGAGATGCGTCGGTCGATTTTCTTCAAACTTTCACACAAGTTGCGTAAACCTCACGCCGTGGTTACTACAGGTACAGGGTCTCAAGATATAGGCCAAAACGTGGGCCAGTGAATGCCTAGAGAGTGTTTATACAATATGGATATGAAACGAAAGCTGTTGATGAGTGCTTTGGTACAGAGTAATATATTATCCAGAGACGGACTGGGACTGGGATTAGGACTAGGACTGGGACTGAGACTCGGAGTGGGACTGGGACTGGGGCTGGAATAAAATACATACCACCCTCTAGGACAGGCACTAAGGGATGCAGAAGAATGAGAAGGAATTGAGAGAAGAGAGAAGGAGAATGAGAAAGAGATAGAATGAGACGAAGATGGAGATAGATGAAGCGAAAAATATGGAGGGAGGAGTGAATATAAGGATTAGGAAAAAGTGAAGAGGGGGGAGGGCAGAGTCAGCCGGAAAAAGCTTACTAAAATGAATGCAGATAAGCCAAATTTAGGGCAGGACAACGTCTGCCAGGTTTTCTGGTATGTACATAAAATTCTTTGTGTGCGTTTTTGCACTAGTTTTCTAATTTATTTCAGACTGGTTTTATATGCACATCAATTTCATAAAACACGACTATTCAACTACAAAGTACGGCAACAACAAGTTTCAGTTTAGTAAATTTATTCCAGCAACTTCGTCTTCAGGCGTTAAGGCTTTTTATTTTATAAATTGTTGTACGCATAAATATTAAATATCTGGGCGAACGAGCTTTGCTCGGCAATTTTCGAGTATACCGCATAACTTTCTTTGTTCTACATGTCATCATTAATCAAACTCTACTTTTTTTATATGCACATATATTATATATTTTTGCTTACCAATATTTGATTTCCTTAAAATAGATCTCAAAAACATATCAAACACTAACCGCAAAATGAACTGGAATTAAAAATTTGAAATGGGTAATTACAGCCTATAGTATAAGGGATTGTTATGACGATTAGTGAAATCGATAACTAAGTTTTTTAGGTCGAGTATCTTCATGCGCCGAATTATTAATTAAAAAATTTTTTTTTAGTTATACACTATAAAAGTCTCACAATTTTATTACATTCCAAAAACTTGTAATTTCGCGAATGACAACTCTCAGTTAGTTTAATTAAATGTCAACTTACTTCCCTAAGAGCCATCTGTTGGTAAGTAGTTAAATGGTTAGATGTCGTTTACAAATTGAACATATGACTCTAGTGTTCAACGGTAGCGAATTACCATGGTGAGATATCTTTTTTCTATGGTGAGAAATCTTTCTAATATTAATCTGTGAAAAATTGCAATTATTTATTTCATATTTGCCAAAAACGTACATTTAAATATATTTTGCTAGAATTTGCCACGGCGCCTTGATATTGCATTTCAATTTTATTAGCGTGTATGAAATTTAGAAAATTAAGTCGAATCATGTGTAAGATTTTTTACGAAGATTTTTTACTTTAATGTTCTCCTTTAAAGCTTTAGTAGAATATGAGTAAGTAGAGTGCTATTTCGTCTAACTACCCCAACCCTAAATGGCAACCCTACTCAAAAATGTCCCTATTGTAATGCGGAGTGAAATACCTTTCGTTTGATAAACATATCGGCATATCTCATGCAATTTTTTTTTAATTCCCAGTTGTTGTTGTTGTAGCAGTGCTTCGCCCCACCTAACAGCCGCGACCGATCACAAATTGTCATCAATATCCTCTAACGGGAGTCTAAGGAAACTTGCTGTTTCAACAGGGGTGGACCATAATGAAAGGGGTGTTAGAGGCGTTGGTTGCACATTACAATTAAATAGATGGTTGGTGTCATGTGGGGACACATTGCAAGCGGGGCATACATTTTGTATGTCGGGGTTGATTCTGGATAGGTAAGAGTTTAACCTGTTACAGTATCCAGAACGAAGTTGAGCAAGAGTGACACGTGTTTCCCTGTGGAGTATGCGTTCCTCTTCCACAAGTTTTGGGTACTTTTCTTTGAGTACTGGATTCACCGGGCAATTCCTGACATAAAGGTCCGACGCCTCTTTGTGGAGTTCAACAAGGACCTGCTTGTGTTTTTTTGCTTCATACGGCTGGATTCTCAGGTGCCGTATTTCCTCAAAATGCTTACGGAGAAGACTCCTTAAGCCCCTAGGCGGTGTTGGCTCATCAATCATATGTCTGTTTGTATGCCCAGGTTTCTGGGCATATCATTTCTCTCCCTGATGGTTCGTATTCTCGCCTCATTATGTAGATGGTGTTCTGGGGACATAAGAAGGCAGCCCGTGGCGATTCTGAGAGCAGTATTTTGGCAGGCCTGTAGCTTCTTCCAGTGGGTAATTTTTAGGCTTGGCGACCATATGGGTGACGCGTAGCACGTAAACGGCTGGCCAATTGCTTTGTATGTAGTAATGAGCGTATCTTTATCTTTTCGCCAGGTACTGCCAGCAAGGGATTTGAGCATTTTATTACGGCTCTGGCATTTCGGAACAATTGCGTCTGCGTGCTCACCAAAATTTAGATCCTGATCAAACGTCACACTCAAGAAGATTCGGTGATAATGCCAGGTTTCCCGAGGCGAAAAAACTGGAGAGATCCCATTTAATTTGTTAATTTCCACTAGGAGGCAACCCTAAATGGCAACTATACTCAAAAATGTCCCTATTGTAATGCGGAGTGAAATACCTTTCGTTTGATGCACATATCGGCATATCTCATGCAATTTTTTTATATTTCGAATAGGTGGCAACCTTGTGAAACATTATGAGTGGCAACACCTAGGTAGAAAGTCTTAGAAGATAATACATTATCTCTGTGCCAAGGTTCATTTAAATCAGTTGAGCCGTGCCCGAGATCGTTCGGCTATACAAACAAACAAGATGTGCTCGTTTAAAGTTATAAGATAAGCACCCTATATTAAAAAGTGCTTATAAATATTGAGTTTGGTGAGAGGCGGTTATACCTGTTGTTCTAACGCCGTAACAGTCTTTAAGGGGCATTATGGGAGGACTTTTAAATACACTGTCTGTTCCATATTTCTTCCCTGTTACAAATTCTTGAGAACATGCAACTATGTTTAAGATACGTGCATGCAACTCTCACTACTTTTTAAGCCTGTGATCAGTCCTTCAGAGACTAGCTAGCAATTCCAATTCACAATTAAAAAAGTTAGGCAGCTCATGTACATATATATATAATTTAGTGTAAAAAACTATAACCGATTGAGGCAAGGAATTTTAGAATACATAAGTCTCGTGCAAAGTTACCACTCAAGTTTAATTTTACGTGCAAAAAATTTTACTAAATTAGTTTGTAATGTGGTTAGATTCTTAGCCCAAAATAGCATGCGCAATGAAAATTTGACTCAACAGCTTAGCATAAGCGCTCACATTAACACTAATTCCACCTTACTTTAAACTTTATGTTAACAACACTTCGGATGCATGTTAAATTTGTAAATTAATTTAATTGAACAGTTATTTACTTTGCAGAGTATTTGTACGAAAACAATTTGGTATCATCACGTCAGTTGTACTCATTCTCAAGAAATTTGTAATTGCACTTAAACGTGCCCAGCGAGAAAAATTTTACGAAATAAAAATAAAATGAACAAGAAAGGAAAAAGCAGGGTCAAAGGCGTTACACGTTACATCAAATGGACTGCTTAGTACCACGTTCCATTGAACAGTGATCCAGATACCGATAAAAATTAACATCAAAATGCAACAACAATATGATCAATATGGATCAATTTCTATCCGTATCTGGATCACGCTTCAATGGAAAAAGCAACAGATGTCTAACAAAAGACCCGTATCATTTTATACGATAAATATGAAATTGTTAAGCTTTTTATAAAAATAATAATACATTTAGAATCAAATGTGTACTTGGAAAATATAGTACCTCAACCCTAATCACCATTTCAGTGGTATAGCGATATAAAAAATTGAGTTCGATCACGGATCGTATAACACAATACGGGCCCACAATTAAAACGCAACACACATTCTTTTGTGACAAAAATTTGAGAACTTGAAGGACACTTTAAAAAGTTAGTAATTTTTGATTTTACGTTCTCCCAGGGGTAGAAACTAAACAGCAACAGAAATAGTTTCGTCGCCTTCTTACCGGTAACAAGCGATACCGAAAAGTTGTTGTTTTACTATGGGCTTATTATCTATAGTGAATTATATTAACCGAGCTATTTTGGTTTTTATCGGGTAGTTATATTCAAAGGCTTCTGATTAGTAAATTGTAGGATTGTTGTTAGCGTGCTACAGATGTGTCGCCGATTTTAGATTGAAGTTTTATCGATATCTTTTTTATAACAAACCGTCATCGTTAACAAATCAATGACAGATCGATAACAAATCGACAACTTTTCTAAAACAAATCACTGAATTTTTGTGAGCAAGTCGATAAGTTTTAGATAACAAATCGGTAACAAATTGATCGGTAACAAATTGCAGACCCTCCGATAACTAATCAAAAATTTTTCGATACCAAAAAGATACATTTTTATAGCATATTGAAAAATAATTGAAACTTTTCCGAAAGTAAATCGGTAATATTTTTGCAATAAATAGGTAATTTTTTTTTTTAACAAATGGATATGTTGTTGATAACAAGTCGAATACTTTTCTATAGAGAATCCATGGCTTTTCGATAACAAACCGAGAACACGCCGATAAAAAATTGGTAACCCTCCGTTAACAAATCGATAATTTTTCATGATATATCGATAAATTTTGGATAAATAATCGATAGCTTATCTCTAATGAAACGATAACAAACCTTTGTTATCGATAGCCAATTTAAAACATATCGATAGCTCGTCAATACCTTGTCGATAATATGCTTATGAAAAACCCTTCCGTTCCCTTCCTTTCTTTGCCTTACCTTGCACTGCTTTCACTTAATTTGCTGTCAGCTTTCGGTCATAATCGCGGTATCACAACGCAAGGAATCAATAACAATTCTATTAAAAAAGTGCTTAAGAAATGCGTAAAAGAACTTCGTTTTTGAAGTACTTCTCAAGAAAATTCATACACTTTCTGATACAATTCTTTCTACAGATTTTCAAGCAAACGGGCTCAAGTTTTGCTAAGCAATATATGTACATCTCATTTGTTGCGTTCAAATGCAACTTCAATGAGATCCATATGGATCAATTTGCTGTTGCATTTGCATATTAAATTTCTATCCGTATCTGGATCACGCTTCATTGGAACGCGAGGATTATTTCTTGGGCAAGATCCTGTAAGAATACAGCTGGTTAAACATGAGGGCTAATAGTGACTTTATTTATAAGTTTTTTGAAGGGAATTTGCATTTCTATTTGAGCACAAGTGTTCTTTTTATACTCAGCGTGCTTTGCATACAGAGTATATTAATTTTGATTGGATAACGGTTAATTGTACAGGTATAAAGGGATCGAGATCAAAATCATCAGTATCGAAATAAAATTTGATTTAGCCATGTCCGTCCGTCCGTCCGTCCGTTAGCACGATAACTTGAGTAAATATTGAGATATCTTCACCAAATCTGGCGCACGAGCTTATCTGGACCCAGAATAGATTGGTATTGAAAATGAGCGAAATCGGATGATAACCACGCCCACTTTTTATATATATAACATTTTGGAAAACACAAAAAACCTGATTATTTAATAAATAATACACCTAGAATGTTGAAATTTAACGATATTGAGACTATTGATAAAAACTGATAGCGGGTACTACCCTGATGTTGAGGGACGCTGCCAAATACCTAGGAGTAATTTTGGATGAGAAACTATCCTGGAGGAAAACGCTCAGGAGCGTGTGAAAAAAGCAACCACCCCTGCGGAGGCGCTGGACACTATTCTTAATGTGTTACCAATAGATTGGATAATAAGGAAGGTAGCGGTGTCTTTGCACCTCAACTAGGGTGGAATCTATCCTTTAGCCTACTCTATCATTGCAGCGTCTTTCAAGTGGAGGTGGCTGCTATTAACGAGGCCGTTGAGCACCTGAGAGAGCCTGTTAAAGGCTATAATTTGTAAGTACTCTGACAGCAGGCTACACTAAAAGCGCTTGGATTGGTCTCATGTAAGTCCAGGCCAATAAAGAAATGCCGCAAATCTCTTAACGAGATCGCTGAGCAAACTTCCCTTCATCTGGTATGGGTGCCTGGACACTCTGATATACCGGGAAATGAGGTGGCTGACGAACTTGCAAGAGGGAGCACATCCGTTCCGCTTTCGTCGTCCTGGAAAGGGGTTGAGCATGCCGCTCGCTACCTGTAACCTAACTTTTAAAGGGATTTTTCTTACGCAAGCGGGTGTGAGATAAAGCAGTCTTGAATCCTGCTACCACGCTAAGCTCGTGTGGCCTGAATGAGACACGAGACGAACGAGAAGCCTCCTTCTTCTTGGAAGGAGGACATATCTCTAGGGATAGGGTTTATAACTGGCCACATAGCGATCGGAAGGCATGCACCACGTCTGGGTGCTCCCTAAATTGATTAATGCAGGAGCTGCAAAGACGAGGAGGAGATAGAAACAGTCCAGCATTTTCTCTGCGATAGTCCTGCGGTTTGGCACAAGAGGAAGGAATATCTGGGATCTCCCCTCATTGATGATCTTTCTGATCTGGCTAAGAAACTCCTGGCGTTTGCTGAATCGACCTGTTGGTTTGAGTAGGGAAGAGATCCACGTGGTATCACAACGGGACCTTTATGGGCCTAAGTGCACTGGTGATCACAATCTAATCTATGTGTATATAAGTAAGAAAAATTGTGAAAAAAAATTGTAGCGGAATATATACTTGTGAAATAGCCGTGTTTTTTTACACGCATATACGTTTACGTTTGCGCGTAAAAAACGCTTCTCTCCGCTTAGATAATGCTTAAGAGACCCATCTAGCGTCAGTAGTTAAACAACTACCTACAGCAGAGGGTGTACCGTAAAGCAGATGCACAACCCTACAACTACCTACAGCAGAGGGTGTACCGTAAAGCAGATGCACAACCCTCTGTTATATATTTGTGAATAACATACAGCTGAATCAGTTCCGATGAATTGTGGACACACACCATTTTAAGAGATGTAAAAAAACGCAGCTAATATAAACTACTTACTTGAAGAAAAAGCAAAAAATGATTCACCGCTTGTTTTGCTGAATCTCAGTCGCTGTGCTTATACGACATATAGGTGAACGCCAAATACGAAGCTCTTGAGGGCATCTCTGTTCTAAAGTCAAAGCAAAACTTTTGGACTAATTTGTGATCCTGCTTATTTTTTCTTGGTAAAACTTTGTTGTTGTGGTTTTTGTTCAGTCTGTAAGCTAATCGTTATTTTTATTGTATTTGCGAAAATTAAACAAAGATTTAATCAATTAGGCTTCAAGTTCTTTTGTTTTATATATTTGTCAGTTGGTCATGATTTCGATTTCTCCGCATTCAAATCAAAAACTAGATGGAGTATATACGAGTACATGAACCAACTGTGAGTCTTCATTATCAGGAGGTTATAGTTTTAGCGTTGATTTTTAAAAGACTCGTTGCGTATAAGTTTTGAAATGAAGAAAGTGACTGTAAAATAAAACTTTCTTATAAGCACCAGTTTCTGTACAGAATACTTGGGTCTATTTTATATAAACCGGCTCGATAAGTAAAGTGATGTAAAACCTTAAACCCTACTAGTGACGATATTGAATTAAGTTTTGCTACAACGCCATTAGTTTTCTCAAAAGAGGGTTTTATTGACTACTTTGATTTGTGCATGAATTTTATTGATTTTTGAAGCGTTTGTTAACAAGTGTAAAGAATTAATTATGTAGCATTGAGAACGGTGCCTATTGTTTTCAGAAGCCATAGACGTCAAGTGCGTTAAATGAACAAATCAAGTTTTGTTTTGTTCTCATATATTGACCCATCTTTATCTATGCTACACATGTAGATATGTATCCTTAAACTTGTATATATAAAATAATTCTATATCTGAAAGAATTCACATTATGTAGTCGATTAATCTTATAAATCAATTTGACAAATTGCTAACAAATATATTGGAACGAATTTACAGAAATTCCGCTTATTCCAAATCTTCTGCTAACATTCGAATCACTAAACTGTTGAATAATGCAAAAATGGTCTTTATTAGACTACTTGACAATAACACTTATACTTCATAACTGATAGCTTGCTTAAATCAAACTGATTGTCGTGCCTCAATTGTTGCTGCTTTTATACTGTTTCGTTTCCTCGTTGAAATATTTCTAGGCGCTTCTATTTCTAGAATTTACTAGTTAGTTATCAGTTATAAAATTACCAGCTATAACTACGTTTATAGCTTCTCATATGCGCGTGTATATGTGAGTGATACTTGCACAAATTATTGCCTACTTTTGGAAGTATCTCAGATATATGCATGTGTTTGTGCGTTGCTCTCTGCTGCTTGTATTGACATATATATAGACATAATGATTGATTTATTGATGTGCATACAAGTTACTGCTTAGTATTCATTCATTCATTCATTTTTATTCATTATTGTCTTGTGCAATCTTAAATTTTTACATTTCATAAAACAGAAGTATACTTATGTATATGAAATTTGCAAAAGATAACAGTTAATGGTGTTTAGTGTCCAAATAACAGGACAGAGGTAGCACCATTTCCTTAAATAACTATATTTCTATGTTGAACATTGTGGGGTGCAATACAAAATCTATGTAATGAAGTAAAAATAGTTACAGAAGTTGAAGAATTAAACAAATTCCAATTTACAAGTGTGCTTACTACGAAAGAATTATACAGTGGTAGTGAAAGACAAAAAATATTATGAAAATACTAGTAATTACATTAATTAATTATTAATTTTTTTAAATTTTTAAATGGGAAACGCTTTGCAGGCCGCAACAGAACTTCTATATCATCATGATTCAAACAAAAGGAGCCATAATTTCACCTCCTTCAAGAAAATGGATAGCCTCCTAATGATTTGTATAGCTTCAGGAAGCTTATTGAAAATCATGCAGGACAATATTGTGTAGAAGTTACGAAACAGGGTGGTACGAGAAGCAGGAACTACAACATTTGAATGTGAGCTGCTTCTTAGCCTTTGTGGGGGGTATATTGGACTACGTAGGTAACCACACCTCCTAAAAAATATTTTTAAAACTTTATTGAAATACAAGTGCCTCACAGGCAGAATATTTAACCATTTAAAAAGGTTCATAGTATGCGATTGGCGGTTCGCGTTACATATTCTTCTTATGAGACACTTCGGCAGAATTAAGAGCGGACGAATTTTACTATTATATAATTATAATTTTTTATTATTTTTCTTCTTCTAAAATTTTGTTTGTAGTTTTAAATTTGTTGAAGTTCGATACTCGTTTTGAACTGGATTCTTTTTGGAACTATTTACTTTTTTTTAAACCAATTACTAAGCATCATCAAAAATTTAGAAATCAATTTTTTCAATTGCCCCTCGGCAGTGATTTTGCAAACACTCCGACCCATCTGCTTTGCAGATGCCGTAAAAAATGTAGGTCCCGTCCGTAGGACAAATGAAAAGGAGCACGACGCGAATTCACAGAGAAGCTCGGCCTCAATCTCTTCGGAGGTATATCGCGCCTTGTATATATATAGATTAGGGCGGGTCGATTTAAAAATCGCTCATTGCTCTGTGAAAATCATATTCTAAGGATCAAAATAAGAAACTTTGCCGAAAGAACCATACCTCTAAAACGAATTCTGATGTCCCCCCCCCCCCCCCCCCCCCCTTTGGGTTGAACTTTTGGGTAGGGGCAATTTCAATTCTACCTGCTGTGTCTTGTGGTGGCTTAAAAAAAACAACACAAGCAATTTTACGATGTGAAATTGTGTCACAGTGATACCTTTTTTTTTAAAACGGTTGAATAAAAAACCCACACAACTATGTTTACGACATGCAAATGCATCACAGTGATGCCTTGGTTTTAAAAGGGGGTTGTAAAAATGCTAATTTCTAATAATTTTTTTTTTAATTTCTTTTCTATTACTAAGTTAAATTCATTTTTTCATTTACATATGTTCTGACTAACTAAATTTCTAAAGAGAAAAATGAACTCCAAAAAGAAAAAACATAGGCATTTCAAAGTGGGATTTTTCAAAATTTGCCCCTACCACCCAAAGGAAGGGACATCAGAATTCGTTTTAGAGGTATGGTTCCTTCGGCAAAGTTTCTTATTTTGATCCCTAGAATATGATTTTCACAGAGCAATGGGCGAATTTTTTGCCTCCCCACAAATCGACCCGGCCTAATATATACTTTCCACGAACTTTCTATTGTCTAATTGGGTCCTTATTCTGATATTGGTAAGTTTTCAAAACGAGTTACATTTAAAATTAATGGTTTTTTGCAGCCGATTACTTATCTCTTGTTCGAAACTGGTTACTTCCCTGCAGCGAATCGCAATAGTTCCGAACAAACGAAGAGTTGTTGCCTTACGAGACGGTACTTGTTTTAATTCGGTTCCCTCGCTGTGTTTTCAACGGAACTTCTGACATTGTGATGTTGTGTGATTAAATGGCATATCCTTTTGCAGACCTTTTGAATTAAGAACGCATACATACAGATAACACTTCCGCGCTGCTGGTAGAAAAGTGGTTACCAACTGTCCCTCTCTGCTTTCGATTAGCACCTGTTCGGAGGTAGGTATAAAACCTGTGGCACAAAACTCTCCCTTTGCGCGGCACTGGTAATTATTTTTTGTAAAATTTTAATTCAAAACAAGTTTATTTTTCGCACCTGGGCACTTATCGTTTTATACACAATAATTTACATACTTTTTCCTACAGGTAACCTTTCGGCACCGGAATACTGGTTCCGGTAATGACAGGTAAGAATTTTTAAATGTATTTTTCATAGGAAGGCGCTCTTACGTCGATGGTTCCAAGCCCAGCATATGCACAATGAAAAGTATTTGGATTTAGTTGCCTTTTACGAAAGGCATACCCAAATCGCCTAAACGATTCAACGCCAATTAATGAGTGTGATAAAGATCCACAATTACTTACGAAGTGATGAAATGGTTCCGAACTGATACTGAAACTGATCTGAAATAATCTTAAATATAATAACGTAAAGGATTTGAAGTCATCGAAATAGTCACGGCAACCAATCTGAAAACGGCTCCGGCATAGTCCGAATATTATGCGTTCTGTAACCGAAATAAAACTTTAGCGTAAAATTTATAGTCCTCTGCGTGTCGCGAAGTGCGGTAAAATTGAAGGTTTGTTCAGATATAAAAATAATGCACAAATATTGGAAACGACTGATAACGCTCCGGTCCAAAAAGTATTCCTATCGATTAACGCATTTAGAAGCGAAAGAAGCAGGAGACTTCCACTGAGTTGGCAGAAACAGGTGGACGAAGACTTGATCCTGACCTCCCTAAGACCTAACCTCGCGAAACAGGGATAAATGCTTGCATTGGCTATGCGGTTAACCACACAAAGTAATGATGATGTTATTTTGTTGGAAGTCTAGATGATAATATTTTGTACACAATTTCGGTTGTTACAAAAACAACAGCTTTGCGTACATAAATACAGAAATAATTGATGATAGCTTTTTAGTAAATAACTTTACTATGCCATTATTAATAACAAATAAGCACCAAAATATATTGTCTTCTATTACTTATACACTATATGATTGTACCGCTACATGGCCGCTACATAAATTATATACATACATTCGCATATCGCCTTAACGCCCTATTCCATTTTGCACTCAATAATACGTCAATCAATCAATGTATTGAAGCTTTTTTCAATTAAAGTTTGTATAACCTTTTGTTAAACTTTGCAGCTACCAAAGCCGAAAACTTATTCTTCTTGATGCAATTTTCTTCCTATTACACATACATATATGTAGTTTTTACACAAGTATGTGAGCTTTTTTAATGCATTGTTGCCAAGTTTTCACAAAAAACTGTGCTTCAAAGCAAATGATTTGCAAATACTTTAACTCACCTTCGAAGCGTTGTCGAAATTAAAACTTCAAAAGACGGCGGACATCGATCAGCAAGTTTGCTGCGGCAATACTCATAGCGCATGATTTGGCAAATGGTTTTAAAAAAGCACGAGTAGTGATTATGGCATCGTGAAAATGATGGATCTTTAGAGGCTGCTGCTACTCATAACGCAGTGGGAGGTAGAAGAGCTATTTGCAGCATTCAACGGTTACTTACTTAGGTGTATTTGCATCAGTGGCGGATCCACGGGAGGCCCCCGCCCCCTACCCTGGCTCTCCCGGGAGAAAGTTCGGAAACTGAATTTCACATGTGTCCAGTAAAAACAATTTATTTTTAACCAAAATTTTCTGTTGGAATAAACGTATTTAATTTGTTTTTGTTATTTCCACAAACCTTGATACAAGTACGGCGGTATTTTTTTTTTAAATATTAATAGTTTCGCAGAAGTTTCATCTAATTGGCTGGTTACTTGTACAATTTTGCAAATTTTCACACACTTATTCAAATATTTCAAGACCAGGGCACGTATTACGTGTTACGCTCCGTGATCGAAACTCATTTTTTAAATCAGAATAACTCTAAAATTGTGGGTAGGATTAATGGCATATGCGAATTGGGACTATTTACTCGTTAGATCAATAACTTATTAAAATTTGTTGAAATAGTCTGACAGTTGCCTAGTTATCGCCTAAGTGAAAACGGTTTTCAGTCACTGATCGTAACACGTAATACGGGCCTAGGTTTCTATTTGTGATTGGATATGTACTAGAGGTTTACGCCGATCACTTTATCGGCGGCGGCGGCGTGGGTGGCGCGCCGGCATACGCCAGTGTTCTTACTTTAAAGAGCTTGATTTTTTCTATTTAAAAAAATATTATTTAAGAAAGGTTTTGTTTGTATGTATTTAAGGAAATCAACGTGTTGGCCATTTCGGAAAGATCCGGGGGTTTTGCCTCAAGATCTCGCACACTGTTCAAACATTTCAGGAGTAGCTCATTGCGGAAGGATTGTCCCCCCTTCACCTACTCCAGAGAGACTTCGAATCAAACACCGGCCTTTGGAATTGGTACTGCTGCGTCTGCTGAAAAGAAATAGAGATACATAAAATGGTCACACTTTTGTCTGTATATCTCGTGCAAAGCGTAGTTTCACCTGGGGTTAACTCCTAATAATCGTCGCGAACACAATTTCCTTAAATCATTTGTGTCTGTTTGGCGGTCACCCACAAAGGTGACATATGGTTGCTATTAATGGTCTATTAATACTCATGACTCTCGTGGCACAGGACGAATCCAGATTTTTCGAGATACAATCCCCGATGATTAAGAGCTACAATTCCCGATGTGCGAACAGTAGAAATCCCGACCACCATTCGCTCCCACGCCTATTGACCCTCACACCATATGCCAGCGCAGAAGCTATAGGACTGCGACTTCGAAATCATATGAAGCCTCGTCGACTATGCTACCGATTTACACCAGAGAAACACCTTGAAACGTTAGGGAGTGACTGTTTGGCCAAGGAAGCCGCCCTCGAAATCATAAGCAGTCTAAGTGGATGTCAATGCGTAACTCATGGGTGAAAATCGTATAATCCTCGGCGCATCTACATATTTAAAATTTTACAAGGACTCTGGATAAAATTTTTAAAATGTAGACTAAAATTTGCCAACGTTTGTGTTCACAACATTGATTTCAATAATCTTCCTTAAATCAATGATATTTTAAAATGAAAGTCTACCGATTTTAAGTTGAGAGATGTTAACTGCTGTTTTCCGGCTTTATGATATAAGAGCTCATTGTGGATGGCCGCCTAGCTTAAGTTTTTAGACTAGTTCGACTGTCCACTACGTTTGGGAAGCAGCACACACGGCCATTAGTACGACTATCTTGGGAAAGCTTTTGCTTCACCACTTTGAGTGTTCTTGCGAGGGACAAAGTCTCACCTGGTAATTATATGCTCCTACGTATTCACATTTATAAAAGGAGCCGTAACGTGTAGGTGATATTTAAACTTGGTTGACAGGCTATAATCAATGTGATTCACTCCAAGGGAGTAGTTTTGGATAGCGCCGCCAACTTTAGGAAATGTCAAAACGGGAGATTTGGGTGTTGAAGGATGAAGTGTGAAAATCAGAATTAACATTACAGACGCTATTATATATAGTTTCGCAAATAAACAACAGATGCTTGAATGTAAAACAAAGTGATTTTTCAAACCCTTCTCATACGTACATAAATCTTCAACGTAAGTATAAGGTGGGAATCTTCAAAGGAGTGTTTAAACCCCTGAATCCTACTAAAGGATTTTGCATGACTGATTTCGCTTATTCTTTCAGCCAACAGCAATATACAATTTTTCAAAAAATCTTTTTTGGGTAATTTGCTTTTTTTTAACAACTTGAGGACAATTTAAAAGCATGTTCGCCTTCGGTCATTTTAGTTGAATTCATTGTTCATTATTAAATTTTTGAAAAAAATATGCAAAGTAAGGATATAAATTTATTATATAACTTTTCCTTCAGTGTTTTGTTTTAATAACTTGGTGAATTGGGTGATGCGAAGTCCGTGTTAAGCTGACATCGAAAGCGCCTTTTTTTTACCACACAGTACTAATGCATTTAATACTTTTTCTCAAAAAGCTATTATAGTTTTTCTTCATTTAAAGTCTAAAAATGAAATGAAAAAATTATTTTGAAGAACAGGTGGAACATTATGACTTTCGCAGGGTGCTTCTAAGCTGTCTCCATTTAAGATGACGTTAAGGACTCCCCTCTAGAATCTAAACTCTCTCTGAACAATGGTTACCAGGTCGCCCTTTTCGTTCTGAGAGAAATTTTACGCGGGCTTGAAACTAAATGATGACCCCACGGAAAAATAGAGTGACGGATAGACCAGCGATGAAGTCGATAGTAGCTATCGAAAAAATCAGATTTTTTTCATGACTTGCTGAGCACTAAACACTTGTGAAGTTCAATGTGAAAACATACACGAATAAGTCTAGAAAACTGATGGTTTTAAGTTAACTAGTTTCACCCAGAAGTTAAAGTTAAACCACTACAGAGACAATTCTAAGAAGAGCTTCGTCACGTCATATCTGCAACAACCAATACCGACAAGTTATTGTTCATTATTGGTTTATTATTGGCTTATTATTGACAACAAATCATTATCATCGGCTTCTTTTTGGATTCTTATTGGTTTGTTATATTGGGGTTACCATGTGCCATTAGTTTTTTAATTAAAGTTTGATGGGTATATGTATCATAGCAAACCGAGGAATCGTCGATAACAAACCGATTACACGCCAATAACACATATCGGTAACACTCTGATAACAAGTCAATTACTTTTTGATATCACATCGATATTTTTTTGATAAAAACTTTTTTATAACACATCGATAACTATATTGTAACAAATCTATAACCTGTCGCAAATTTTTTGGTAACATACTGATAACTTTGAAAAAAAATAATAAGAATTCAGTGATACCAATCACAAACATAAACACACTGAATTCCTAAAAAACTATATCATAGCAGGTTTGAATATAAATAATTGGTTTTATATAAGTTTTTATTGAATTCTGTTTGTTTACATTTGTTAAAGTTACTATGAAGACGATAATCGTGTGCAATCGAAATATATTGTTAAATATATTAGTTTTACTGTCATATTTCCTGACACCAAGCCAGCCAAAAAAAATATAATGTAAGTAAGTCTTCAAAAATACAAAATAATAATCGATAACTTTTCGATAGTAAATCACGTCGTCCGGTTTCGATTTCGGTTTTTACTCCTCATATTTCCTTCCCCTTCCGCTCCCTACTTCATATTTTCCTTTCCTTTAGTTGCCTTGGCTTCGTACCTGTTGTCTTTTTCAGCCCGTTACAATTCTAAAACCGGTTTTTTTAAACCCGTTATTTTTTTGAAACCGTTTGTTTATTTTTAAGTTTTTATTTTTAACCGATTACATATTTTAAACGGGAAACTATTTTTAGCCTGATAACTTATTTTGAAACCGCTTCCTTTTTTGAAACCTCCAGAAAACTAGAACCGGTTACTATTTGAGACTCGTAAGGAAGCACAAAAACTTTGGTTTTTGCCTTTGATTCATCGGCAGCAAAGCTCCTTTTGGTAAATTTGGTAAATTTTGTACAAATCTGGCCCATAACCGCGAAAAATTCAGTAATTTTTGTTTCCAGGCAATGGATCCTTTTTTGAGTATTAGGTACTTCTTATGTTCTGGTTATGTTTCTGTAGTTTCTTCATATTCGTTTTGGGTAACTTTAAGGCTGAGGCAATTTTTTCGGTTCGCTGTACTTTTCTGTACCAATTTTTATTTTAGGTAAAAAATAATACTAAAGGTTTCAAAAATTATCCTAAAAATAATACCGAAACACAAGCCAAATAATCTCTAAGAAGTGTGAAACCATACCAGAAGAAATCATGAAATTCCTGAAAAGATCACAAATCTTCCTGGAGAGACTCCAAAGTGATCAGAATATTGAATGAAATTATATTGAAAAGATCTTGAACTGCACTCACTCCTAAGCACCCTTAAATCTTTCTAGAGACATACCAAGCAGATATATTCAATAATTGAAAAAAAGAAAAATCATTCGAAGCCAAGTTAAATGAAATTATATAAAAATTTTTTCTTGAAAAAATATGCAACTTAACTTTATTTAGCACATCAAACAAATACATATCTCCATATATAGATACGTAAAACGACGGTGTGCCATCCCAAAATTAAATCACAAATGCCGAAAAATTGTAGCCTTGCGTATTTTATGAATTGGGCATTAATTACTGCAGGCAAACAACAACAACTTTACAACTTAGACCAAGGAGGTTCAAAGCCATCATTTCATTCAAAACAAACCAAATGCAAGCAGTCATATGTGTATGAATGTATGTGTGTACGTGCGTAAACGTAAAGTGTGTTAAGCCTATAAAATTGGAAATTCAAATGCCTAAACAAGAGATCTCGTACAGACATATATACATATACAGTTAGATTTACGAATCTGTAGTTGTTTAGCGTTGCAGGAGATTAGCATCTTTTTGGCTAAATGCAGAATACTTACATACATAAGTATATACGAATACAGTGTTGTTAATATTAATCTGCGTCCACATAAAATATTAAAAAATAAACTGTTATTTGAAGTTTAAATTTTATGTAAATTTGGCAAGTTTTTAGTAGCCAACTGTTTTAGTTATTGTAATAGCTTTACTGACTAGCAATTTGTGGGTGCTAATTTGCTGCTAAATGTTGTATTTTTTGTTTTTATACTCAGCGTGCTTTGCATACAGAGTATATTAACTTTGATTGGATAACGGTTAGTTGTACAGGTATAAAGGAATCAAGATAGATATAGACTTCCATATATCAAAATCATCAGTATCGAAAAAAAATTTGATTGAGCCATGTCCGTCCGTCCGTTAGCACGATAACTTGCGTAACTTTTAAGATATCTTCACAAAATTTGGAACACGAGTTTATCCCGATCCAGAATAGATTGGTATTGAAAATGAGTGAAATCGGATGATAATGACGCCCACTTTTTATATATATAACATTTTGGAAAACACAAAAAACCTGATTATTTAGTAAATAATACACATAGAATGTTGAAATTTGATATATGTACTGATATTGGGACTCTTGATAAAAAAAAATTTTAATGGGCGTGGCACCACCCACTTTTGATAAAATAAATTTTACAAATATTATTAATCATAAATCGTTATACCTATCGTAACAAAATTCGGCAGAGAGTTTACCTTTACTATAAGGAATGCTTGGAAGAAAAATTAACGAAATCGGTTAAGGACCACGCCCACTTTTATATAAAAGATTTTTTAAAGGTTCGTGAACGAAGAAAATAAGCTATAACTTAGCGAAAAATAGTTTTGAATCAATGGTGTTTCACTTATCATGTTTTATTGTAAAAGGAAATGGGGAGACACTTTTTTAAAAAGGGGGGTGCCACGTGTTATTTAGAATAGTAATTTATCTGAAATGAAATGTACAATTGAAGCTCACGCTGAGTATATAATGTTCGCTTACACCCGAACTTAGACACCCTTACTTGTTGTTTTATATAGTAGCCATTAGAGATATACGCCGCCGATAAACGCCGCCGCCGCGCCGATATTTTTGACATTCAGCGGCAGCGGTGCCGGCATTCGGCGCGTTACTGTATTTTCTACTCGTTTAAGACTGTTTAGGCCATTTATTGTTCACTTCGAAAATTGGTGGCATATGTTCAAAAGTGGCATCAGCGGATGCGCATCACTGTCAGTTATAAGAAGCTAATTGCGAAATTTAACTCTTTCTGACTGTTCAGAAGTTATTTAAAAAAGGCGCTTTCGATATCAGCTTAACACGGACTTAGCATCACCCAGTTCACCAAGTTATTAAAACAAAACACTAAAAGAAAAGTTATGCAATAAATTTATATGCTCACTTTGCAAATTTTTTTTTCAAAAAATTAATAATGCAGAATTAATTCAAATAAAATGACCCAAGGCGAACATGCTTTTAAATTGTGCCCAAGTTGTAAAAAAAAGCAAATTACCCAAAAAAGGTGCCGATTTTCAAAAAAAATTTAAATTACGATTGGCTGAAAGAATAAGCGAAATCAGTGTTGCAAAATCCTTTAGTAGGTTCTAGGGGCATAAGTACTCCTTCGAAATTATTCTTACCTCATACTTAAGTTGAGGATATATGTTCGTATCTGTTGTTTATTTGCGAAACTATATATAATAGCATCTGTAATGTTAATTCTGATTTTCACACTTCATCCTTCAACACCCAAATCTCCCGTTTTGACATTTCCTAAAGTTGGCGGCGCTATCCAAAACTAGTCCTTTGGAGTGAATCACATTGATTATAGCCTATCAACCAAGTTTAAATATCACCTACACGTTACGGCTCTTTTTACAAATGTGAATACGAAAGCACACATATATACCAGGTGAGGCTTTGTCTTTCGCAAGAACACTCAAAGTGGTGAAGCAATAGCTTTCCCAAGACAGTCGAACTAATGGCCGTGTGTGCTACTACCCAAACGTAGTGGACAGTCGAACTAGTTTGAAAACTGAAGCAACGCGGTCATCCATAATGAGCTCTTATATCATAAGGCCGGAAAACAGAAGGTAACATCTCTCAACTTAAGATCGGTAGACTTTCATTTTAAAATATCATTGATTTAAGGAAGATTATTGAAATCAATGTTGTGAACACAAACGTCGGCAAATTTTAGTCTACATTTTAAAAATTTTATCCCGAGTCCTTGTAAAATTTAGTTATGTAGATGCGCCGAGGATTATACGATTTTCACACATGAGTTACGCATTGACATCCACTTAGACTGCTTATGATTTTGAGGGCGGCATCCTTGGCCAAATAGTCACTCCCTAACGTTTCAAGGTGTTTCTCTGGTGTAGTTCGGCAGCATAGCGCGACAAAAACATCCGTTAGAAAGTCTTGCGTGGTAGCGACTTGTGGTTGGGATTGCTACTGTTCGCACATCGGGAATTGTAGCTCTTAATGAGCCCTGTACGACGAGAGTCATGAGTATTAATAGACCATTAATAGCAACCGTAAGTCGAATTTGTGCGGGACCGCCAAACAGACACAAATGATTTAAAGAAATTGTGTGTGCGCGACGCTTATTAGGAGTTAACCTCAGGTGAAACTACACTTTGCACGAGATATACAGACAAAAGTGTGACCATTTTATGTATCTCTATTTCTTTTCAGCCACAGCAGTACCAATTCTAAAGACCGGAGTTAGGTTCGATGCATCTCTGGAGTAAGTGAACGATACGACAATACATCCTCAAGGAGCTACTCATGAAAATTTTTGAACGATCTGCGATATTTTAAGGCAAAACCCCGGATACATACAAACATAACTTTTCCTAAATATTATTTTTTTAAATGGAAAAATCAAGCTCTTTAAAGTAAGAACACCGGCGTACACCGGCGCGCCGCCCACGCCGCCGCCGGCAAAGTGATCGGTGTAAACGTCTAGTAGCCATCTAATAAAATTGGGTTACAAATACAATAGCATTCATCATGCACCGACAGTGGCTGTGAATTTAGGTTTAGGTTTCTCCTATAAAAATGATAAAATGTTTGATTACACCGCGTTATACACATTCTGTCCTATGAAAGAAATATACTTTTTCGGAAAGGGGAGACAAAATAAAAATACACGTGTATCGGCGATTTTCATGTACACGTCGTAGTGTTCGTCTGCCCGCCTGTGTAAAAGACTTTGGATCGATTTTTAACCCTTTTTCCGTGATCCAATCGAGCTGAATTCTTGCAGGCAGACTCGTCTAATAAAAAAATAGATTTTTATCAATTCTCAGATTTTCCTGAATTTAAAATTTTTTTTCACTTTTTTCGGCATAACTTGAAGGGACTTCACATTCGAAAAAAAAAATGTTTTTCCACCCATCCTACTCGATATATTTGTAGTTTATAAATAGTAACTTTCTAACACTAAACTGTTTATGGCTGACAGACGTACACTACCAGCTTTATACTTTATACATAAAAAAAAATGTCTGACATGTACATGAAAATCGCCGAAACACGTGTATTTTTATTTTGTCTCCCCTTTCCGAAAAAGTATATTTCTTTCATAGGATAGAACTAAAGCTCGTTTTTGTAACACAGTGTTATTCACTAAATACCTCATGAATGGCAGCCGCTGTGGTATGGTGGTAGCGTGCTTCGCCTACCACACCAAAACTCATTGGTTCGATTCACGGGAAAAGCAACACCAAACACTTAGAAACAAGTTTTTTCAATCAGAAGTCTTTCTAAGCGGGGTCGCCCCTCGCCAGTGATTTGGCAAACCTCCGAGTATATATGAGCCACCATGACAAGCTTCTCAGTGAAAACTCATCTGCCTTGCAAATACCGTTCGGAGTCGGCATAAAAACATGTAGGTCCCGTCCCACCAATTTGTAGGAAAAATTAAAAGAAGCACGCCGAAAATTGGAAGGAAGCTCGGTCTTAAGATTTTTCGGAGATTATCGCGCCTTACATTTTTTTAACTTAATGAAAATTCAACTGAACATAGCAATACAAATCAAGAGGCATACCTCTAAGAAAACTATTCAAATCCTTCAGTATAACGCGAAGGTAGATCTATATAAGAAGGGATCGGGGCAACCGTTGATGGCTGTCTGTATGTTATTTATACAATAGATCTGCCAAAGTGTTAGGATGCTCTCAACAAAAATCTGCGTTCAACCGTGTAACAACTGGGTTTAAATCGCAACACATTTCTTTTTAAAATAAAGTACAGACCTCAAATAAAAGTCGCTTTTAAATCTGTGAATAACTTCTATACAGATGTAAAAATCTACATACTGTATGCTAAAGACGGGACATTTATTGCAGAGAGCACGCTTGGGATTTATTTTACAATAGGAAATCGTGCTTTTGTGTTATAAAGAAAATAAACGACGTATCTACTTAATTAGAACTTAACCTTTTTTTTATATCTAGCTCTCTTTCAGAACTGGGTACTTATTCGGATCCGGAGATTTTATTAGATCCGTGTACTTTTCCAGAATATGGTGCTTCAGAATCGGGTACGTTATTAGAACAGAATATTTATTTAGAACAGAGTATTTTTTTTTGAAGTGAATACTTTTTAAAACCGTGTACTTTTCAACCCGGTGTTTTAGTAGCAGGTACTTTTTTGAACTGGATACTTTATGAGAACTTGGTCTTTTTTTTGAACCAAGTAATTTTTTTAGAACCGGGTCCTTTTTTGTATCGGGAGCTATTTAAGGATTAGCATTAAAATTGTAGTAGATGCTGACGCTCCGCGAGAAAATACCCCTAACTTGAAAACAATAAAAATTGTTTAAGTCCAATTACAAAAAAAGTGAAAGTTCGTTCAAGAAACTGTTAAAAACCGTAAATCGACACATTTATTACTATTTGAGTTATGAGAAGTTAAAGTCAACAGTAAATGTGCCGTATACGGGGCATCAGGCGAAAGCTAGCTCACACGACCCATTATACCACGGCCTTTTCTCGCGGAGTGTCATATACATACACTGAAAGAAAAAGACTGGTAAAATCAACCAAAATGACCGTTTTTGTAGTCAAATGAACAAAAAAAGTTGTTGCGACAGCCTTGTACGAAAGTAACTATCTTGCGGTATTTGCAAGGCAGATGAGTTTTCACTGAGATCTTTTCATGGCAGAAATACACTCGGAGTTCTTGCCGAACAGTGCCGAGGGGCGGCCCGCTTAGGAAAATGTTCTTCTAATTGAAAAAACATATTTCTAAAATTTTTATATTGCTTTGCCCGAGGTGTGAACCCATTGTCTTCGGTGTGTTAGGCGGAGCACGCTACCATCATACCACGGCGGCCGCCATATACATACGTAAATATGTGTATACATATAGTACAAAGCTTACATAAGTACAAAGTAGAGAGCGCAGTGAGCGTAAAATTCTCTTTGAAATTTGCTCATGTATTGACTGTTGATCGCTGTTGAACTGACCAGTGAGATCAGTTGTGTTAACAAAAGAATCAGTCAGATTGATTAGGAATCTGCCAATTTTACAGAATTTTGTTAACTTAAGAGCGACAATTTCTCTTCTGTTGAAATGACTAAACTAATTTGTGCGCTTGACAAAGAACTCAGTCGAGTTAACCATAATTCGATCAATTTCACCGAATCTCCGTTAAATCAAGAACAACAGAACCGATTTGTTGATCTTACTAGCACTATTTCTTTCAGTGTATGTATGAATAAGTGAAGCCAATAAAAGCCTGGCAAAGTATATTTCAAAATTATAGCTGGCTGTTTTCAATTAACTTTCATTCCTGCCCCAAAACTTTTTCGACATAAAATCATTTAGCTTAATGATTCCTAAAGAATTTTTTGTTTTTGGGATTGACTTTGATACCATTCTGTAAGAAATTCGTAGTCTTTCTGCAATGATGGTGAGCATTTTGAAACTATTTTGGGAATTTTGCCAACCATGGCGGGAATACTATGGAGGTATTTCGTTATAATTTCGGGATTATTTAGAAAAGTTTCATCGCCTTGATATCGGCAACAACTTATATTGATGAGTTATAGGCTTGTTTAGTGGACGTGGTTGCCCGAGGGCATACTTAGGCCAGTGAGGTTAGCCCCGTTGTGATAATCAGTATGTTAAACAAAAGCAAATAAATACTTGGCGCGATATACCTCCGACGAGATAAGAGCACAGCTTCTCTTCCGTCTTACGTTGAGTTCATTTAAATCTATTATAAAAATTTGGCGGAACAGGACCCCGACTCCGCACGAAATTTTCACGCAGAAATACACTCGACGGGTTTGCCTAAAATTATGCTGAAGAGCGATTCCGTTGAACAAGAATACTGTCTAAAGTATGTGATGTTTGTTTTTGCGGATATTCTATTTAAGTTTTATTGATTTGTTAGTAAACGAAAAAAAAAAAAAATATTTATGAGTTGTCGCATTCACTGGTTTGTTATCGACGAGTTACTGGTGTGTTATTGGTTTCTTATGAACGAGTCGTTATTTTGTTATTGAGGAGGTATTGATGGGCTATCGGATTGTCGTTTTCCTGTAGCTGGTTTGCTTTCGGGGTGTTTTCGTATGTTATTAGATGTCCGGCTTGTCATTGGTTTGTTATATGTTTGCAACCGACGGGTTATTCGCTTGTTACTTGTGTATTATCGATCGCTATATTTGTGCTATTGGTTTGTTATCGACGAAATAATAGTCTGCTGTCGTCGTGCTATTGTAACGAATCGACAACACTTCTACAACAGACAGACAAAAGCTTGGGCGAACGCAGTAATTCAGTTCTGGTAGTTTATTTTGCAGTCCAACAAATGTGCACCCCTACTTCCTTCAAGAAGAGCTGCTGAATCCGACCCTGCTTAAGCTGTAATTTAGTAATGGAAAGAGATATCCGCTTTGGTTATATGATGTTTTACTTCCGATACCAGTTTAATATAAAAAAAAAATGTATGATCACTAAAAATAAGTAGTTTACATACATACACACACCCATTAAAAGAACGGAGTTTCTATATTGCACGTGTAATTTAATTAGTACTGCAGGCGACTTATAAAGCGGAACTATGCCGTTAGCGTGAAATAATAAATAAATTTAACAAAAATTCAGAATTTTTTAGCTTCTTTGCGTACAAATATCAAAAACATAGGATATATTCTATATAATATTGTGTACCAAGGTTTCTTAAGAGTATGGCCTCTAGTTACCAAAATAGCTTGAAATTTTGCGTTATTTAATACTCAAGGAAACACCAAAAATAATTTGTCTATATTTCTTATTTTTTTTTTTGTTGACTTTCCGACAGAGTGGATAAATGATGTATATTGGAACGATTTTCGATCATCCTTTGTCAAATTTGCTTTCGAAAGAAGCCGGTTTCGGCGTTGTGCTATCATCAGTGTCAATTTTCGTTTATTTCCGCCTCTTAGCGGCTAGTGAAGAAATTAGGAGCAAACGAAGAAAAAACCAGGGCTCTTTGAGCAATTTAAATTGGATATGTACTTCGAAAAGCCATACAAAATCTTACAAATTTTAAATGATTTTTTTTTTTTTTATAAAACCGTTAAAAAAGTCAATAATAAATGAAATGCAAATTAGCCTTCATCACCAAAAAGCAACATCCAAAGATTTCATTTTATAAAAACACGAAACCAGTTTCAAAATATTAGAACGAAGCAAATAAATCAAAATATGTTGTATTTAAACAGAAATTACATGCGCGCAGGCGCATCAAGCACACTGCATAAAAAAATGAAAAAAAAAAAAAAAATTGCAAGCTCTGTACACAGCAAGTGGTATGAAAAAAGATTTTTTTTTTTTGCTCGATGCCATTGATTTTGTGGATAATCCGTTGATGAGACGCGACGTTCAAGCGAAGTCGGTCAAAAATCTGAGCCGCATATAGCAGAAACCAAAAACAAGTTAACTTGAAAAGCTCAGGATGGACAAGCTAAGTAAATTTGAACGACTACAAATAATAAGATTTCAAATTAAATTTGCATGTTAGTATGTGACTTTGTGATTCTTGTTTGGCATATTTATATTGTTTTTGTTAATTTAAAATTTGCGTTTGTGTGCAAATACACGCACTGCGCATGCGCCACTGTAACAACAAACTAAAAAAACAATGAAGGCGTAGCATCAGCTAGGCTTACGCGCAACAACTACCAGTTACATGTGCTTAGCCATACGGGTATCATTGCGATGGCGATGATGACTGCAATGCTGTGGCGAGTTGAATGTTAAGGTGGGAACATAAGAGTATGCGATTTAGCGTCGGATGAGTAGTAGCCGGTGGAAAAAAACATAAAACCAAAATAAAAAAAATTAACTATCAAAATCACATTATCGCAAAAAAAAGAGGTGCTTGCAGTAAACGGTTAAGATAATGTGTACAAAATTTAACGAAGTTCAGCAACAACTCGTTCAAGTGACCTTTAAATGCTAATTGTTGTGTGACGAGTGTCCGCTAGGACGCAACTAAACGCTGTTAAAACAACTTTGTAGCACGGCAAGTAACAAAGCGTAGTTGTTGTCTACAACCAAAGAAGATGCAATTTTTTCGAGCGCAAAATAAGGCGTTTTTAAACTAACCAACTGACCAAAAAACGAACTTACCAAACGGCACTACAAAAATGCTCAGCAAAAAAGCAAAAGTGTTTTCAGTGCGAAAATTTGTATAGAAAAATATAAAATAAAATTAATGCAAATTCCTTATGTGGGTAGTAAATACTCATCTGCAGTCATTTATGGCAAAAAAATAACAGTGACAAGTGTACCATAAACTTGTTCTTTGTGCATTTTACATATTAGTACTGTCAGCTTGGTTGATGCTAATCGCACACTTTGACAAATATTTTAATTATAGTATTTGTATATATTTAAACGCATGAAAATTTAAAGAGAAAAGACATTTAATAACTTAATCTATTATTTTAACCAAAAAAAAAAAAAAAAACAAAGCATATGTGCAGAAAACAGCTGGAGATAAAGCCATCTGTAAATTAAAAGACTTAAGACACGAACTTGTGCCATGCAGAATGCGATTGCAAAAAACGCAAATAAACTAAGATTTTCACTACAACTCAACTGTTTAAAGCTAATTATGTCTTCGTAAAAACATCACATATTCAGCCAAATTTTTGGCCAACCAAAATATATGTTTCCTTTACTGAAACCCCGTTTACTGTCGTACCCATCCTGCTATATGATGCAGAAGCATGGACCATGCCAACATCAGATGAAGCGGCTCTGGGAGTGTTCGAGAAAAAAGTTCTTCGAAAGAATTATGGACCTCTACGCGTTGTCGAGGGCGAGTACCGAAGAAGATTTAAGGATGAGCTGTCCAGCGAATTAAAATGCAGCGGCTGCGCTGGCTAGGCCATGTTATGCGAATGAACGGTGACGGTTTGACCAAGAAATTGTTTCTATCGGAACCCGCCTATGGAAGCAGTGGAAGAGGGAGGTCCCACTCCACTGAAAGGATCAGGTGGAAAATGATTTTAACTCCCTTTGCGCCTGTTGGCAGAGAGAAGAAGCGACTGGCGCGCCTTGTTGGACAGCCATGACCGTTTAAACGGTTAATCGCCAATTAAGTAAGTAAGTAATTACAGAAACCTTTATTAGTGCTTTTCAATAGAAAACTTCACTGTGCTGATAGGTTTTGGGTCTATACTGATCCATAATTAAGTTCATATTTTCAAATTTGGTTTTTATATCAAAGAGGTTTATACTGCAAATATTTAACACAGACCTTGAGCTTACTATGGTATAACCATGAGTCGATATTCTTAACCTGTTAGGTATATATATTTTTACTCGCGCCTTTTTTGACAGATTTAGGGCCTATCCTCATATATCGAAGTAAAAAATTTTAATTCAAAATAGCAAAACCAGCTTTCACACCTACCTAGGTCCAAATTTTTTGCGGTACCTTCAAAAGTAGTTGGGATGCCCCGGTGAAAAATTTGCTAGATGGACTGGAATATATTTTGGGATAATCTGGAGAACATATTAGAAGATATCTCCGAAATTGGTTGAGATATCCTAGTGAAAGTCAATGTGCTCCACAGCACTCAATAGTACTCCATATTGTACAACAGGTGAACGGCCTATATGAAATATGAGCATTTCTAAGTGACAATTTCAATTGGTAGAATGATTTGTGAAGCCAATTTAGTCTTTGGGCCGATACAAAATGTTGTAAACCATTTCGTTTTCTGAGCTACGAACTATGTGTTCATTAGGCATTTTGCATGTATCCGATCGTCGGCGGCGGCTGAAGATAACGAGCAAAGTTGAGCGACGGCTCAAAGAACGTGAGAAGGGGAAATTACGGAGTGATTTTATTTCTCCCCTGCTTGGGATTGTGGTATTAAGCGATCGCCTTCAGATCCTTAATGGTAGAGACTGCCAAGTGGTAGCTGAGGCCGATGACCTGGCAGTTCTGGTTCGGGGTAAATTTCTCAATACCCTGGGGAGGTTTTGCAGGGATAACTGTTTGTCGTAACCATTGCAAAACGGAGGTCGTTTAACTTAGATACAAGATTCCTGAATTTATACCACCTTCTATCAAGGGGCAATAGGCAAACGCTGGGAGTTTTCTCAAAGGATGGTATATGGTATAGATGTACATCATGGTGGTCAACCCGATTTTCTTCTAGGGCATTCCAGTCCACAGGAGAGCACTAGACACTTTTTAACGTGCAAAAGTTTAGAAGCAGTGTAGGGAAAGCCGGAAATTAGAAACTCTGCGTGAACAAACAATTTCTGGCTCTTAGAAATAGTTGGCTATAGGCTTACATAACAACGTTAGCTGATGTTCCATTCGATTTAGACAGCGAATTTTAGAAAAGAAAATAATAAAAGTATTTTTTATTTTGATGGATTTCCTCGAGAGGGTTAGGTTTTGTATGCTGAAGGTATAGATAAACGACTGAGTTAAGACTCGATGCTTTCAATTTGTTTCATTTGAATGGGTTCCGATAGAGATGATGTGATGTGTGCTGATGTAATTTTGTCAATTCGTTACAGAAAATATTTCTTCGAAACACCTCAGCTGGGTCCACAAGTCCTCTTCTGTGATCGTTGAACTCAGGCTTAAGTTAAAAGTCCGCTCCGTTACTAGCTTATAATGATATTTTCCGCAAGAAAGATTCCAAAAACTTTGTGTTTTATTCCTTGAAGTAGAATATGTAGGTGCTGGATGTTGGTCAACTAAATTTTGAGAAAGTATTCACAATAAACCCCAAACTATTTTTTCATACTAAAGCTGGAATATGGTGATCAATCAGTCACACCTCGACATTTAATGTACATATTTATATATGAAATCTAGCAGACAAACCACTTCCGATCTATTGAGGTGAGAAGCCACTGCTATATGCATGTTTATATTGGAAAAACTGCAATTTGTCATAAAATCTAAACGCAAGTCAATACGACAAATTACTGCCAATGAGGGAGCGTGCTACAACGTATTGCGTCTCAACAGAAGTCCATTCAATGACGTTGCATGCAGTCATAAAAAAGATACACACCCAAATACATGTACTTACATGAGTATTTCGAAAATTCTGCGAGCTTGACAAAATATTTAGCACCAAGCGAAAAACAGACATTGAGCCAAAGAAGAAGCGTTGATTGCGCATGCGTACACGAACCACTGAACGACGTCGACAGATGAGCTAAACAACAACCAAAAATGAACCAAATTAGTTGATGTGACTGACGTTAGCAAAGTGAAGACGTCAGTAACAGATCTTCATTGCAATCTAGTTGTAAAAGAAGTTGACAAAGACTCGATGTTGTTTAACAAGTAAATAAATAAAAAACAAAAATAATTTGTATGTTTGTATTCATTTTTGGGCGCTTAAGCATTTCAAAAAATTTCAATTTCATATTTTATGTGCGATTTAATATTCACAATCATAAAACTATAAAATATGTATGTATACATAAATAATTAAATTTATATGTGCATTGTAGTGCTTGTGTTGGCCTTTGATTAAATTTTTTTTATTTTAAGAAATCTCCGAAAAGACGTCATAAGAAGCATTTGGCAACCAAAAAACCCCATTGATAATACTTGATAAAAAATCAATTTATAATAATTTCTTGTTTTCTGAGCAGAACGTTGATGTCAGCGCCACAAAATTGCAGCAGCAGCGTCACCAAAAGCAACAACAACCATAAATGCCGTCCTAGTCGCTGAGCGCAAACTTTTTTTTGACGTAGCGATATGTCTTCACTTTCGTATGAGTGTTTGCATGTATGTGTGTGCATACTTTTTTCTCATTTTTGCAGATTATAGCATCTTCTTTTCTTATGTTTACCACCAACACCGATTACAATGCTAATCAACGACAAAAACCATTAACTTGCTCAGCAACAATACTAACAAACAACAGCGATGGCCAATTCACAAGCCAACTAGCCAACCAGCCAGTCAGTCAGCCAGACAGGCAGCATCCACAACATTGAATGAAGCTCTCGAGCATTCCGATGATCAGTCGGTCAGAGTGTACTACCAGTTATCGCCCATGCGTTGACTTGCCGAGACATCTGCTCTGAGTATATATAGAAAATCTAAAGGTTTTGATGGTTTAGTTGGTAACCCGCACTCAACCTAGAAGTAAACCAACAGATATTGCTTAGTTTAGTTAGTTTCTTTTAACGGCATTGTGGTTGTCCGTTCAGCTATTTCCTGCAGCGTAGCATTGGTCGTGTAAGAACGATCGAACGAATTCAATAGAATTGTTGAATTTTGTATCGATAAAAGGGAAAGTTTGGATAAATAACGGAAAAAAAGGATTATTTTTTGAGACAAAGACTAAAGCAAGCAAAGGATTACGCGCGCTCACGATCGAGAGTTGTGATTGAATTGTGCTCAAAATGGTAAAAAGAATTTTTGGAAATTAAGTGAATTGGAAGATTGAAGCAAAATAAAACAACTGAGATATAAAAATATAAAAAAAGAAAACTAAAAAATTAAAAGAAAAATTTCAATAACTATAACTAAAAATTTTTTTTAAATATAAAAATTAAAAACATAAAACAAAAAATGTTTCAAATAAAATGAGAAAAAAATCAAACAAATTTATAGAAATTATTTCAATAAAAAACTCAATCAGAATTGAATGAAATTAAAAAAATTTACTTAATTGTAAAATGAACTGTGTGCAAACTATTTATAAAAATTGAAAAAAAAAAACAAAACTGAATAATTGAACTAAAAAATTTGAAAACAAAAAATTATTGATTTTTTTCAAATTATTAAAAAGAATCTTTCAAGAACAGGAAGAAATAAAAATAACTTTTTTTAAATAATAAAAAAATAATAATAAAGATACTTGGTAAATAAAATTTAAAAATATATAAAAATATTAAATTAAGTAAAGCAATTGAAAATTTTGGAAAACAAAAAAAACAATAATGTAAAAAATTTTAATATATAACAAATTTTGTTTAACACAAAAAAAAAAACATAATAATAATAATTAAAAAATTATAAATGAAAATATATAAACTCAAAAACGTTATTCAAATTAAATAAAAAATTAAGTAAAAAATTTTAAGAGAAAATAAAAAAATATGAACGCATTGGGAAAAGGGAAAAAAATTGCAATTATGTAAGCCAAAAAGTCTTTATTTAAACTTATTTTTCGACAGCAAAATAGAAAATTCTAAAAAACAAAAGTACAGTAAAAAACAACAAAGATTACATTATAAACTCGTTATTTTAAGCAAAAAAAAAATTTAAAAAAAAAGAAAGGAAATGACAACTTTAAGAGAGATTATTGTTTTACTTTTCAAATAGACCTTAAATAAAACAAGACACTGAAAATTACGAAAATTATTAGAAAACTAAATTAAATACCAAAAAAATTGGGAAAACTTTAAAAACGAGAAAAAGACTATCGAAAAAAACTCAAGAAAACGATTGAAGTAAAAAGCAATACAATAAAACTAAAGCAATAATTACAAAAACCTTAAAGAAATGTTTTAAGTGAGTAAAAAGCTTAGCTTTAGGCAGGAATGTATAATGAAAAATATCAAAAATTAAAGTAAACAAAAAAGACCACAAAATATATTGAAAAAAAAAAATAATAATAATAATAGTTTAATAAAGTAAAATAAAAAAAAAAAAATTTTATATACTAATGAAAAATTCAGGTATATAAAAAAAAAAAATTTAAATATGGTACGGCACCTTTCGAAAAAAAGTTTAATAAATGTAAAAATTATTAATTTTAAGAAATAGTTTAAATAAGTCAAATACAAAATTTTAGGAGCACTAAAAAATAAATGTTTAAAAATATCAAATTTTATTTTATTATATTTTTTTTACCAAATGAAAAGAAAGGTAATAATATAAAAATTATAATATAAAAAAAAATATATATGTATATATATGAAAAATGAATATAAATATTTTTTTTTTCTATTTATTGACATAATGAGATAAAAAAACTTATAATCAAATAAAACAAAATAAAAAAATAAATAATTGATAGTAAAACTACAGCAAATAAAAAAATAAAGTTACAAAATGTAAAAGCCGCAATTGAAAACAAAATTAAGAAATTTAAATACTTATTTTTAATTTTAAATTTTTATTTCGAATTATAGAAATAAAAAACTACTAAAAAATAATGCAATGAGTCATACTTAGTAATATTAGAAAATAGTAATTAAAAATAAATTAAAATTAAATAAACAAGGAAACAATAGCTATGCTGAATATAAATATTTTTATGCTATGAATTTCAGATTGAAATGAAAAATAAGTGAAATTTAAGTAAAAAAAATTAAGCAATAAAATAAATATGAAGAAAAAAAAAATAAAAGGATAAAATATTCAAACAGCAATTAAAAAAATAAATAAAAGAATTTAAAATACTAATTTAAAGTTTGAAAAATATTTTTTAAATTACTATGATACAACCTGAATTAAATTAAAAAAAAAATTTATTAAAAGAATATAACAAGATATTTGATATAAATATAAAAAAAAATCAAATAAAAAACCTAAGAAAAAAAATTCAAAAAAATTTTATTTAATTAATAAAATAAAATAGATTTGTATAAGTTGTCAAATTTCATAAACTCATTTAAAATTGTTTTTTTTTTTATAATTTTCGCCGTTTTTGACAAAAAAAAAAAAATAAATTCAGAAAGTCGAAATGTGCCCAACAAACATTATAAACCAAAAGCTCTTGTGAAATTATTTACGTTAGCTTTTATTGGAGTTGTACAAATAAAACGCCCAAAAGCAGTTGCCAAACGCAGTGCAAACATTGGGACAGAGTGGAAAATTTAGTAAAATTTAAATATTTACTAAATGCAATGCATTTATTGAAAAATGCGGCCCATCAAGGGATGAGCTTGTGACTTTTATTAAATGCAAAGAAAATAAATAAACAAGAAATTTATCAATACATTTTAACATTTGCTAAAGCTCACTTACAAATAAAACAAAGTTTATCAAATTATGTTTTAAATCGCGCAAAACTTATGAATATTTGCATATTTAGACACATATTCGTATATACAGATGAACGCACTTACAACGTGCAAACATTCATATATATATATATATATACACTCAAGTGATGAACCTGATGCGCGCGCTGAATGTGTGCTGATCCTACTAATGGTGTTGGCTGATGATTTGGTTTGAGCTTTACAGATGATTTTGTCGCTACAGCAAGCTAGTGGCAATCATACTTTTTTTTCGCTAGCGCTTGCTGCTGTTAGCAACATTGCTTGAATATTTTGATGCCATAGTCATAAATATCATATCATCTAATTGATATTCTATAGCTTATATTAATGCTTTGATTGTATGTATATCTATAATATATACATACATAGACATATAAGTTATTTAGTTTTGTTGTCTAGTGCCACTTTAATGCAATAAAAATTACAAGAATAAAACTCGCTTTTGATTCAGTAATGCATCACTTTAACACAGCCAATATCACATGTCATACGCAGCCACCTTTTGCATTAAACGATTAAATATCACTCGTAATAGCCAGAGTCACGTTTGCCTTCATGTTGAAAATATACATAAATAGCTTAAAAAAAGAAACAACAACACAAACACTGGCTACTTTGATTGGTATTGACCAGCAGCTAAAAAGCAAGCATCCTCCACGTCAACTTAGTGGCTCATTGTTTTAATGCTTATTAGCGTTTCGCAGCAGCGCTCATCGCTTTTGTGTGGGCAATTGAAATTGAATTTTATGTGCGCTTAATATTTAGATATTGCAATGGTGAGCTAGTCAATGAATAAATAAAGTATTATTGCATATATATTTAAGTACACATACAATAGATATGTACATACAACAAAAACATGTGAGCCCCTAAACGTAATGCACATTTTTTTTAGCGCATCAAGTTCGTTGCTTAAGTCTTTTGTTGTAAATTGAGATGAGTTGAATTTCATTAATATTGCAACATTAAATTGGTAAATGATGTGGCATTTTTGTTTTGTTTAATATTTCTATTTTTTTTGTACTATCTTGTGGGCGTATGTTGCACAGTAGCTAATTTTACAAAAATGTTTGTATGTATGTATATAATTTATGCCGCTTGCCGCTATTGATGTCGCAGTCATTTCTATTTTAAGAGGGCAAGTTTTGAATATGGATGATATGGATGGATGATGTGAAATGACACACATATAAATATATGCAGCTGCTATTCTTTTTTTTTATATATCTTTTATGCATTTTCTTTGGTACAAACTGTATTTTAAAATCTTTGTTAGCTTGCGTTAATTTGTTTTAGCGCTGCATAAAAGCATATTCATTTAAAGCCAATAAAGATAATTACTACTACTTACAATGCAAAGAGCTTGACTACTTTAATTATATGCAAGTTTAGGTTTTGGCGATAAAATTTAATCTAATTTGAAAACTTTTCATAAAAATTGCTTGATTATCACGATAACACGTTCTTTTATTGTGCTAAGCCATAAAGTCGCTATTTTTCTTTTGCAATATTATTTCTTAAATTACATAAGCATATATTATATAACCCATCTTATATTGAAATCATATGCATGCTATGCTTTTGACTCCATCATTACGAAGCTAATTTTCTTAATCGCATAAAATAAGAAGCATGCTTCAAGGGGAGAGAAAAAAAATTGATAGAAACCGACTTCAGAGATATAAATGATATTATTAGGTAACAAAAAGCTACTAAAATTCAAAATAATTGCATACTAATGTTTTGAAAATTGGATTTCGCATAAGAAACAATAAGAAAATTAGTTCGGCTGTATTTGCAAGATTCAAAATAAAATAAATAAAAACAAATACTGACATGTAAGTAAAGGCCCATAAAAAATTTCCATATTCATATACGACAGCTGATCCTACAAACCTTAATGGAAATCAATTAAGTTGCACAATCTTGGCATACCATTACGCCTTAACAACTGGTATTTGGTTTTTCACGACCAATAACCGATGCCAATATTTATGGTTAAGTAAAAATATGGTTAAGACTTTGGCCTTAAGACTATGGCAAGTTTGCAGGGCTTCAAACCATAGTTCAAATTACTTTATGTGTAAAAATCGCCTATAGGTGGCGACGACGTCGAAAAATGTAGTGCGCTGGTATAATAAATGCGATTTGGTTCCAAAAAGTTTCGCCTAAATGAAATATACAACATATTACCAATAAAAACAACAGAAGTAAAAATTACAGAAGTTACGGCTTCTTCACCTTGAGATCAAAATATTCCGATACTAGAAGAAAACATAAGAAAGAGAAATTTCAAAAGAAACTGTAAAAATTTGACTAAACCAAAAACCAGCGAGAACACGTCTTTCCTAAACAGAAATATTGGGGTTGCATAAAAAGTTAATTTTTAGTAATAATGATAGAGAAAGGCAGAGGGGGGGGGGGGGGGTTTGGCTTGGTTTAGCGGGGAGGGAAAACGGAGTGAAGAGAAGAGAATGAAAAAGTGAAATGGAAATAGAAAGGAGAGAAGGAAAATAGAGCGCAAAAGAGTGGGAGGGGCAGAAGCAGAGACTTGGTTGTGAGGGGCTGTTAAACATGGCGATAGGAAGATGGAGATAAAGAAGAAGCAAACGGGATATATGAAGTGAAAGGGGGAAAGATATTAGAAGTTGAGAAAGGGGAGTTGGGGATGTGAAAGGAAAATGGGGGAGTGTATGGAAAATCAGAAGGTGCCGAAAAGGAAATGAAGCTACTAACAGGGTAGGCAGAGGAAGAGAGAAATAAGAAGAAACATGTAGAGAGAATGGGACCCCAGAAAGAAAATAAACAGGGAGAAGTTGGAGAGAAATAGAAAAGAGATAAACTTGAATAACCAAAGGAGAAATAGACCGCGCTATAGGAAGTTGGGAAACAAGAGGAAAAAAGGAAAATACTGATAACACAAATATTAACAGGACAAGAGAAAGATTAAAAATAAACAATGAGGAGTTGAAGGTTGGCGGAAGGAAGGATTGGGGAAGATTTAGCGACAGGGAGTGGAACAGGAATAAGGGAAGGAAAGATATGAGGAGAGAGAGCCGAGAAGAGAAGGGAGAAATCAAAAATGGAGCAAAGAGAGGCAGTGCGACTGAGACTGACTGTAAGAAAGGAAAATGTGAATGAGGGAGAAGGAAATGGGGGGTGAGAGATAAATGGAGAGAACCGCAGAAAGTGAGGTTGAGAAACAAATGGAGAGGGAAGGAAAAGGAGAGAGAAGAATGACATGAAAGCCAGGATGATCAGAGAACAAAAAAAAAGAAAACAGGAAAAGAAATAGGAGACGTGAATGTGAGAGAGGGAAAGAAAAACAAAGAAAGATACCGGGATAATTGTGGACAAGGATGCTATAAGCAAAGGGAACGGAAGAGCACAAAGAGAAGGAATGTTTGAAGAAAATAGCGATAAAAACGAGAAGAGAAAGGAAAGGGGGAATATAGGATGAGGTGAAAATAAGCTAGGAGAGATAATGAGAGAGATAAAGAGTAGATGTAAAAGTAAAAGGAAAGGTAGAGAGTAAGAGAGCAAGATTCCCTCTTGCAAGGTAATGGGAAATATAAAGGACTTGAAAAAATAACAGGGGAGGAAAATGTAATAGATCGATTTTCACAGTTTGCAGTTATTTGAAAAATTTCAAAACAATCTTTATATCTACTCCCAAGATAAAAATGAGCCCAACTATGTGCCGATACATACAAAAAAAAAAAAAAAAAAAAAAATGAAGATCAATGCAAAAACAAGTAGAGAGGAGAAATACAAAACATAAGAGGAAAGCAAAAAAGCATATTATGGACAAGTAAAATTATTAATCATAGAGCGAATTATTTAAAACATCAATAAGGGTCTGCGCTAAAATTATTTTAGTACATTTTTAAATAAGCCATTTGTGCTTTTTGCCCATTTATTTAAATATCCCTGCAGCTAATCGCACTAGCTTCGAACTAGCACAGAACTTTCTCCTTTAAAGGAATATTAGTTCTAATTCTATATCTTCGCAATGCTTTCAGCTTACTATTTTAACATTTTGATGTCATACGAAATGGCAACTGTCCCCCTTTGCCAACCTTTTGAACATGTTCTAAACTGATTCATTCGTATGGTGTTCTGAAATAGTCGCTGCCTTTGTGTAATTAATTTAAATTTATATGCATAGATCAGTGCTGTTGGTGCAAGTATGACTGTCCCGTTCTACATACAATGAGCACCAGTTCAGAGGAAGTCATTAAAACTGTAGTGCGAAACTGGTGCTTTTCGTAACTGTCTGTCATTTTTGTTGCGGGGGTGTTCTATAGAGCAATTTTTATTAAAACTTTCAGCTGTAGTTCCGAAGTCTCTGCAATGTACTGAAAAATTTCTGCTTAAATTTATTATCATCGTCTTTTTCTTTTCTCATCTACTCTTCACTCTCAAAGGTTAATTCAATTAACCGAAGCGTGTCCTTGAACTACTTAAATGTTTTTCATTAACGCATTTGCTTAGTTGACTGAATATTGCTAACAACACTGAACCATTAATGGCGCATCAAATCATCAATCAAAAAGTACCACCCAAAAGTCAGTTTAACACTCAAAATTTTAATGATACCCAACTTACTAAATGTCAATAAGTTATCTAATTGATATGTTTTCATTCATAAGAGCTCCTGAGCTGAAAGTAAACAAATAAAATGAGAAGAAAACATTTTACCTCGTTAATTGGCTAATTAATTTATTTCGAAGCTTCCATATGCATGATTTGGATTATCAATGCAAACAAAGTTATTTTTTAAATATGCGTGAGAGACAATTGATGACGGCTTTGAATTAGTTGTGGTTATGATTGATGTAAACCACTGATTCCAACATAAACACTGCATATTTAAAAGTATGCACATTAACCTGGGTCGATTTGTATGGACAAAAGTTAACCAATATCGTTAAGTTAATTGTTATCGCCAACGTTTTTACAACAGTTTTTTGAAAAACAAAAAATATTTTTTGGGTTTTGGGGAGTGTTTTGGTCGAAAACTTGACCCTTTCGCCATTTTTTTTCGCAGGCTCGAAAATTATTTGTTGGGGTATGAGTAGTGGAACTTTTATTTTCCTGAGACCAAATACTATCGAAAAATCGATGGCACGATATCGGTTAATAAATCGACCCAGTCTAATGCACATATTTACTAAAATGTTTCCATAGCAAGTTCAAAGACATTTCTGAAGAAAAAAATAATTGATTTTATAAAATAATTTTAATTTTTTATGCAAATGAAATGAACAGAGAAGACAAAAGGAAGGTCGTCCATAATAGATTTAATGAATATTCACCTGCGAAGGTAAATAACTACAACAAAAAAGATGTTCAATGTTTTGGATTTAACCTTGAAAATAAAAAACGTCGGTGCAGGTGCAAAATCGTATAAAAAATATATCATCGACCCGTAATTAAAAGCTGCTGCCTTCAAAATTGACGTAGCTTAGGCATGGGCTCTTTTTTCGCTCCTCGAATCCAAACCTCGTTAGTAATCAGTAATTAGAAAGGATCTGCATTAAAAGGATTTTTTTTTTTAATTTTGAAAACGTTAGTGTGTGTGTGTGTTCGTGTTTATTCACCTAACGAGGACACTCGATGAATCGAAGGTAGAATTCGTCAGGAAGAAGAAAAAACGAGACAGGATCCATCAAACACGACTGACGTGGATACAAGCGCAGGGTTGCAAAACTTCTAAAATTATGTGCGAATCAAAATCAAAGTTTGGACAGAAACGGAAACCGGCATTTTGTTATCAACGTTTTGCTATCGTTTGAATTGTTATTTGTGTATGATCGACGCGATATAGACGAGTAATCCAGTTGTTAGTCTTGAATTTGAGAATCGATTATTTATCGCAAGGTTATCGATATTTTACCAACAATTTATCGTTTTGTTATCAAAAATAAACCGATGTTCTGCCGAAAACTTATCGATTATCGATTTAAAAGTTTTAGATAATTTATCGAAAAGTTAACAATGCGCTATCCCAAAGATATCGATTTAATAAAGAAGAGTTATTGATTTTTAAATGAAGCGTTTTCGAAATGCTATCTAAAGTTATCGAAAAATTACCGTTTTAATATCAAAAAGCAATCGAATTTTATCGAAAAGTCTTAGATTTCGTATTGAAGTGCTATGAATTTGTTATCGCCGCGTTATTCATTTGCTAACGATGCCTCATAATTGGAAACATATGCCGATAAAACACCAGTAAACCGTCGATAATAGGCCAATAACATATTGATACCAATTCGATATTTCGTGATTATAATTCGCTATTAATAATAAGACGATTAATAGTAAGTTGTCGGTGTGGTAGGCCGACAAGATTCTTCTCAAAAAGCCCGAAATTATTTAGTACTTGTAAGGTTATCCTCGGTTTTGGTGTATTTTTAACTCGTGGGCGAGTTTTATTTAACTTGTTGTAGTTGGCTCTAGTATGCTTACACATCGAATTTTTATACTCACGCCATTTTTTTTCGAAGCTTATAATAATAAAAATAGCAACCCAAAAACGTAGGGGTGACGTAAGGTCAGTGGCCATATAGGCAAATGGCCATAACGTCAATGGAAGTTGTAATATTATACTATTATATTGGCATTATAACCATTCTACTTTTGCAAAACGGTCATAAAGTGAACTACATAGTATTTTCTCAAACGGCTATAAGGTCAATTAAGTTGTTTCGCACCTTCATTTTGCGAAGCTTTTTTACTTACAGTAAAAATAGGGCTATGAAATTTTCCTTTAAATGATCAGAAGATCGAACGGAAATTTCCTAAATGGTCACAAAGTTATATTCAAAAAGTTCATGATGTTAGTAGACACTACTGCAATTTGAAGTGGTCATAATGCCAATTGAGTATACGACCATTTAAAGAGTTCAAAAGTCTTATTTACCTCATGACCGTTGTTGGTCTAATGTCACTTCACCCCAAAAAATAGTGATAAAATTAAATTTTCAAGCCATGACTTAAATAAATTTTTTTTCATCTAAATGGTAATTTGTAAAAAGTAAGTAAATAAAGTTTCGTAAATATTAGACTGGCTGCTGTAGATGAATGCAAGTATCAGAAGCTTAAGGCGATGTGCATTTTTCAAGCCTCATTATTTAAATTTCAGCGAAAAGCTATGTAAAATAAATTGTTTTGACTAATAAATTTAGATTGGATTGTCTTTACGTTTTACCTTGTAAAAGTTTGGTTTGGGGCGAACCGACTTAGGGCATTGTGCCATCTTCAGTACCATTTTTGTTCTGACCTACCTAATCAATCGTTTTGCCGTTTATTTTGGTTAGATCATTTATTAGTTTTAATTATACTCTTTTCTAAGTTGAAAATAAAAGTTTGTGTTTTTGATAATAGTAAAGAAAGGGTTAAAAAGTGAGCACACTCATATTTTCGTCAGGTTTATAGCGCAAACGTATTGTCAAAGCAATTAAAACAGCAACAAAATCTAGCTACAGATTTGACAATACAAATTAATTTATTTTCTTCGAAGAACACTCCCTATAAAAGATAATTCGTTACTGCCTTTATAATAAAACAAAAGAGTAAAGGCGTTAAAAACACGTAATGATAATTATTAAGATAACAATAAGAGCATAAATTTTTAAGCAAAATCTGCAAGAACTTTTTAAGAAAAATATTAAAAAATAAAAAATAGCAGCTGGTTGAGTTGTAGTTGTATTTGTTGGTTTTAATAAACTCTTTCACTATTGTCCAGCAGGACTTGACAAATCGTTTTGATAGTTTTTGTGCACAGTTACCAACGTATTCGAGTTTTATGACTTGAATATAATTAAAAAAAAATTCAGAAATTTTGAAACAAGTTAGAACCACCCAAAATACACATAACTAAGTTAAAACCAGTCTTACATAATTAAAAATGGCATAATTAACATTAAACCAATGTTATTGCCATAATTTATGTTTAATTAATTATACAAATCCTTTCACTTTCGGTTGAGTGATTATACTCAAACTGACAAATTATTTATGTTATAAGAATACACATACAAACACACACATACACATACTCCAACAAGTAGTATGAGAACACACCTATCCACATTTCAGCTGCTGTGAAAAACATTTAAGTATACATTAAATAGAAATCTTCATCGTTAAAAAAAGTGTGACTTGCAAGGCCGCCCATGGATTAATTTAAGCGTTGCTTTTTAGACACAATATGATATATGTACAATTAAGGTAAAGCAAGTATAAAACTAAATGTTGTATTCAAAGTGACTCATTCTCAAAAAAAAATTTATTCATTATTTCATGTTTTAAAATACATATGAAAATTGGTTGAGCTTGTTTGATTAAAGCGAACTTTAAACAAGTGGGAAGGCGGAGTGTGGATTAATTTGCAAGTTCCACTGATTATGAAGATTTAGTACTTTCTTGGTATTATTTTTTTGTGTTTTTTGCAAGGCTTGATAGCCTTCGAAGAGATTTTGGGTTGAGCTTCTCTTCCAATTTGCGTCGTGCTCCTTTGAATTTTTCCTAAAAATTGGCGGGACCGGACCTACATATTTAATGCCGACTCCGAACGGCATCTGCAAGGCAGATAAGTTTTAACTGAGAAGCTTTTCATGGTAGAAATACACTCCGAGTGCTTGCAAGATCATTGCGGAGGGATGCCCCCTTAGAACGGTAGAAAATGGGAGCTCTCTATTTTCATTCTTATCATTAAGAACAAAGTAAGTCACCACTGTTGCAAAAAGCGTAATAATAAACCAATAGGTTTGGGCTGAAATACAGTAAACCAATTAAAAAAGGGTACGAAATTTAAGCGGAAGTGCCTGACAAACATGCATAACTTCAGCACATAACTCCATACGAAGTATGTGATGTGTAGAAGATAATATATGCGAAAGAAGGCAATTGGGAAAAACTTTACAACAACTAAGGCATGACGTAGCTAAATGCGTTTGTAACCATTTCAACTATCGTAGGAGTTCGGGTTCGACTCCCACTCCCGGGAGAAAAGGCTTTGAAGAGATTTACAAGATATAGTCGAAACAGCTGTCGCCTTGTCCGTCCTGATGTCACGTTGTTCAAATTTTTCCCAAATTATTAAATAAATTACAAAATTAAAAATTGCTTGAAATAAGTGTTCATACATTTAAAGCAATACGGTCAATCCCCGATTAATTCATATAAAATAAAATAAATTAAAATAAAATAATATAAAATAAAACGAAATAAAATAAAATAAACTGACATAAAAAATAAAAGAAACAAATAAAATAAAATATAATGAAATAAAGTAAAATAAAATAAAATAAAACAAAATAAAATAAACTAAAGGAAAATAAAAAAATTTAATTAAATAAATATAAAACAAAATAATATAAAATAAAGCCTATACAATAAACATACAATAAAATAAAATAAAATAATATAAAATAAAATAAAATAAATTAAAATAAAATAAAATAAGAGAAAAAAATAAAAATAAAATAAAATAAATAAAATTAAATAAAATAAAATAAGATAAAATAAAATAAAATATTAAGAAATAAAATGAAATAAATTAAAATAAACTAAAATAACATAAAAAAAATAAAAATAAAAAAAAAACAAATGAAATAAAATGTAATGAAATAAAGTAAAATAAAATAAAATAAAATAAAACAAAAAGAAATAAAATAAAAGAAAATAACAATGGAGAACAACAACAACTAACCATTATAATTGATTGCAATTGCACAGCGGGGATTGCCCATTTGCTTTTAAATGCATTCACGCATTTTGCGCAAGCAATTTTTTAATTTTATTTTATTAAATGTTTGGTATACTAAACTCTCAATACCAGGACGGACAAGGAAACGGCTGTTTCGATTATGAGTCTCTTAAAAGCCTTTCCTCACGATAGTGGAATTTGAACCCGCACCCCTGTGATGATCGGACTATTTGCCAATCCATTCGACCATCATATCGTCTTTGTTATACAACTTTTTCCCAAATACCTTTGCTTCATTTGTATTTGTTGATACTTTCATATAGAGCATACATTTTTTATGAAAGAGCTGTCAACTTTTCCGTCCTGATGTCGGGTTGTTGAATTTTTTTCCCAAATATTTAATAACAATAACAAAATTCAAAAAAAAATAAAAAATTAAAATTTTTAATTATAAAAAAAAATTATAAATAAAATTATGGAAATCGAAGCGCAAAAAATGTGATATTAGAAAATAAATTAATAAAATGAAATACAATTAAGACAAGAAACAATATAAATAAAAACTTTTTAATATATTTATATTTTTAACAATATATTTTATTTTACTTACAGAGGAGCGCTTTTATTATTCTGGCGCTATGCGTCGCTGGAATTTGCGCTGACGCCAACAGGGATACATTTTTAGTAAGTATTAGAAAAAATAAAATAAAATAAAAATTTGGTGAAATGCTGTTATCTTAATTCGGTATGAAATCTAACCAGAGAAACCTGGGCCTGTATTATGTCTTACAGTACGTGATCGAAACTCATTTCTTAAAACACAATAGCTCTGAAATGATTAATCGGATTAATGACATATGTGAATTTACATAGTACTAGTTAGATCCATGACTTTATCTAACTTTAAGAAATAGTTTGACAGTTGCATGTTTAGCATTTGCGTGCAAATGGTTTTCAGTCACTGATCGTAAAACGTATTGCAGGTCCAGTGTATCACTCTACCATAAAATTTCAAATTTACTAATGCACTTTAATTTTGTTTTGCAGAGAGTAGCGCGCGCAGCTGGAGGATATGATTATCCACCGCCTAGTATTCCATTCCCTGAACCAACACCACCGAGGCCTACACCTCCGCCAACATATTTGCCGCCCACTAACAAACCTAAGCCGACAACACGTCCGCCACCACCACCGGTGACGCGACCGCCAGCACCACCCGTGACTCGTCCACCACCTCCACCGACGAGACCGCCACCAACTTATTTGCCACCAACAAATAAGCCACAACCACCAGCACCAAAGCCAACAACACGTCCACCACCACCGCCAGTGACGCGACCACCAGCACCACCAGTGACTCGTCCGCCGCCTCCACCGGTGACTAGACCTCCTCCAACTTATTTGCCACCCACAAATAAGCCACAACCACCAGCACCAAAGCCAACAACACGTCCACCACCACCGCCAGTGACGCGTCCACCACCACCACCAGTGACTCGTCCACCTATTGAACGTACAACCTACGTCTACACAGTTCCGCAAAAGCCATTAACATATCCTCCACCTACCAACAAGCCACAACCGCCAGCACCAAAGCCAACAACACGTCCACCAACACCGCCGGTAACTAGACCACCAGTGACAAGACCTCCACCAACTTATTTGCCACCTACAAATAAACCACAGCCACCTGCACCAAAGCCAACAACGCGTCCACCACCACCACCAGTGACTCGTCCACCTCCACCACCAGTCACCCGTGCACCTATTGAACGTACAACCTACGTCTACACAGTTCCGCAAAAACCATTAACATATCCTCCACCTACCAACAAGCCACAACCACCAGCTCCAAGGCCAACAACACGTCCACCATCACCAGTGACACGTCCACCTGTACCGACATATTTGCCACCAACTAATAAACCTCAACCACCAGCACCTAAGCCAACAACAAGGCCACCACCACCAGTGACACGTCCACCTGTACCGACCTATTTGCCACCAACTAATAAACCTCAACCACCAGCACCTAAGCCAACAACAAGGCCGCCACCACCTGTCACACGTCCTCCACCACCACGGCCTACTACTCCAGGCCCAACATACTTACCGCCTACTAACAAGCCTCAGCCACCATCACCAAAACCAACTACCCGCCCACCACCACCACCAGTGACACGTCCACCACCTCCACCCGTTACTCGTCCACCACCACCACCGGTAACGAGGCCACCACCAACTTATTTGCCGCCTACAAATAAACCTCAGCCACCAGCACCTAAGCCAACAACACGCCCACCACCACCAGTAACACGTCCACCTGCACCAACCTATTTGCCACCCACTAATAAACCTCTACCGCCAGCACCGAAACCAACGACAAGACCACCACCACCAGTAACACGTCCCCCACCACCACAGACAACTCGACCAACAACACCTGGTCCCACGTACTTGCCACCAACCAATAAACCACAACCACCTGCTCCAAAGCCTACTACACGCCCGCCACCACCCGTAACTCGTCCTCCACCACCTAAGCCAACAACGCGTCCACCACCGCCAGTTACTAGGCCACCATCAACATATTTGCCACCTACAAACAAACCGCAGCCTCCTGCACCGAAGCCAACAACGCGTCCACCTCCAGTAACCAGACCACCACCACCACCAGTTACTAGGCCACCACCAACATATTTACCACCCACAAGTAAACCACAGCCTCCAGCACCAAAACCGAGTACACGCCCACCACCACCACCAGTGACGCGTCCACCACCTCCGCCAGTGACTCGACCTCCACCACCTAAAACAACTCGTCCAACTCCACCACGTACTACACCCGGTCCAACTTACTTACCGCCAACAAATAAACCACAGCCACCAGCACCTAAGCCAACAACACGTCCACCTCCGCCTGTGACACGTCCAACTCCACCAAGAACTACTCGTCCTCCACCTCCTCCAGTTACAAGGCCACCACCGACTTATCTGCCTCCTACTAATAAACCGCAGCCGCCAGCACCCAAACCAACCACACGTCCACCTCCGCCAGTGACACGACCAACTCCACCAAGAACTACTCGCCCTCCACCACCACCAGTGACACGTCCACCACCTACATACTTGCCACCTACCAACAAACCACAACCTCCAGCGCCTAGACCTACAACGCGACCACCACCGGTGACACGCCCACCACTTCCAGTGACATACCCACCACCGACATACTTGCCACCTACAAATAAACCACAACCACCAGCACCCAAACCAACAACACGTCCACCACCACCAGTGACGCGTCCTCCACCACCACAACCAAAACCAACTCCTCAGGAAAATGGCTACAAATATCCTAGACCAAGCATTCCTTTTGATTTTTAGATGTCAACTGTAACAGTTAAGTTAAGAGAGATAGCCTGCGATCTGTAAAAGTTATATAAAAGGAAAATTAAAGTGGTAAAGCTCGCTAGTGCCGAAAGCTTAAAATGTAGCGAAGTGATGCCAACATTCTAACTAGGGCTAGATTCATCTAGTCAAAATAATATGTGAAGTTTATGTTTGCTTTCGATTCCAAAAGAGCTCTAGCAAGAATTTGGAATTTTTCGATTCTTTTTTTTTTTAATTTCTTTTTATTTTATACTTAAAAAAATACTCTTAAAACTAGAAATACTTATTTTATAAAAAAAAAGATTTAATTATCCACGATTTTGTTTTTGTGTTTCGAATGTAATTTTTCTTATTTTAGTGAGACAAAATGGCGTTGTATGAAAGAGTTTAATTTTATAATAAATTATAAATGTACCTTAATATATATTTGTTTTTGTTTGCATATTTTGTGTCAATTAAAAAATTTGGATTTGAAAATTACAGAAGAATCATACATAACCAATAAAAAAATGTAAAAAAGTGAGTTTTTATTTAGTTGATTACCATCACCATGGCAGCCGAAATAGAGCGATATTCCACTCAGCAGTTGATTTAAAGATGGATTGAAGATAGAACTTACAGCCCCTTCTCCCTTTACATTTATGCAGCCAGAATTAAGCTTGTCACTGTGATACAGCACAATGTTTTTAGCAGCGACTTTGTGTGTATGTTTACAAAAGAGCATCAACAAAGCCAGAATAATAGCCCCGTTAGATAAGACTTTTGACGCAACATCGTATATTAACAGTTGAGTAAATTGCATGTAATTGCATGGAGAACTGCATATCGCGCGACTACAGCGCCATCTGACATACAAATATTGGCTACCTTCAATGTTTGCTATACATAAAGCATAAGGAGAACAATTTCATGAGAAAATCCATTCTAACACACTCGTAAACCCCGACAGAAGCTTTCAAAATAAAGCTCTGAAATTGTTTCCATGTTGAGCTTTTTTGCAGATTTTGATAAGTATCAAGAAACGGCGGCCTCTGCAGTGCGTCGGTTTTATGCTAGCCTAACATACGAAGGTCCTTAAGTGAAAGCCCATGAAAAGCAACACCAAAATACTTTTTGAAAAGTTTTTATAAGCGTGGTTGCCCTTCGGAAAAGTAAAAACTAGTACGGCGAAATCCGTCTTCCAAACTAGTATCTTTCAAGAAGAGCTACTAGGAATAGAGAAGGTCTTTTACTTCTTGTAGAAGAACCCTGTAAACTCTCGAGAGTTATGCATATTCTCAGACAGCGAAGCGCGCTCATGGCGTTGGACTTACCATTTACGTCCTCTAATTCATCAATTTCATTTCACCATTTACGTCCTCTAATTAATCAATTTTCTTATTAAAAATGCAAAATTTTATGATAAGTTCCGGTATGTAGTGGTAAGACATACCTATTTTATTTTAGCATTCCAATGCAAATATGAAATACGAAATTTAAATAAAATACAATAATATTTCTAAAAAATGAAAACAATTGAACAAACAAAACAACAATGGAAGACGCAAGAAGAAAGGAACTTCCTTAACAACTAAAAATGTGCTTATTACCATATTTCCAATGTTTCACTGGCAGGCATTCATAATATGCATTTATGTGCATTACATTAGGGTAGCTCATTAAAAAAAAATTGTAACAACCTATGTTTTATTTAGGATTTGATTAAAAACTAGAGACAATTCCGAATGCAAAGGAAGATCGTGACATAACTGTTGAATGAATTTCAACAGGTCTTTTAGAAACTCCGGACCTATAGTTATAACAGTTCAAAGAATGGTTTAGATTTTTTTCTGGTTCATGCGAAGGTGCTGTCAAGCCCAGTAAAACAAAGCCAGCTCTGTGTATGAGGCGCCACAGAAACCGTTAATTCAGGCCACCCTCAGTTGGGGAACAGCCGCTGGTGCTGCCTCACAGGGTGAAGGTTTGCTGGAAGCTGTCATAAGTTTGAGTTGATAAAAGAGCAATAAAGCACAAAAAAACACAGAGTGGACAACAAAAGAAGAAAAAGGAGCGGAGATAGGAGAAAGGGAAAGAGGGGAGAGGAAAATAGAAAAGAGAGAAGGAAAAAAGAAACAAAACAACGTGTCAACAGGGCGGATAAGGCGAGAGCAGTATCGATTATGCCTTGCAATTCTCTTCAAAGTCTTTTCTCCCGGAATTGGGATTCGAAACCGTTGGTTGAACTGTTACAAACACATTCATCCACGCCATGCCTTAGTTGTTGTTAACACATCCCAAAGTGTCAATGCTACACTTTTTGTTGTTAGCGGTTTCAAAGTTTATGAATATGGTGATGATTAAAGTGATGGCAAAGACGAAGATGAAAGTCATAGTCTAAAAATATCAATTTAAGTCACATTTAAGAAACATTCAACATTACAGTTTCAGTTATGGCCACAATAAGACCTTAGCATACGTTTGCTGTTATTCAAAGCTAGGGTTGCGGTTGTTGTTACTTTTACGTTGTCGGTGGTGATAACGGGCCGACATTGCTGTGTTGATGATTATGGTTAAGGTGGCAGCTGAGATGGCTTCTATGGCTATGATTATGCTTACAACTTCACTTATGGTTATAGGTAGTTGTGAAAACGGGTACGCTGACCGTACAATTATTTTCATAGGGACGCTTGAGCCGTTCGTTAGTGTCACCAATACGATTTTTGGGAATGTTTTGGTAACGTTTACGTCTAAAATTGTGGTTAGAGTTACGCTTGTCATTTGAGCTACGGTTACGGTTGCGGCTACATTAACAGCTACCGTTATGATGACGTTTTCAGCTATGGTTTGAGTTACGCCTATGCTTACGGTTGCTCTTGTTGTAGCGATTAAGATACTCTCCGAAGATTTTGGGGAGTGTTATTGATGTTGATTGTCCGATGTCAGATATATATCCGGTACGTTTTGGTAACAAGCACCATTAAGATATTAGCCCGACTATCTCCAGAACGATTTAAAATGACCACGTTGAAGCTTTTAGGCCCCTCTTCTCCCACCCTCTATTTTTATGACGAAATGAGGTCGACAGAGCCTCGCCTTTTAAAAATGTTTCATCCAAATGTGTAGCAGGACTCGACTCACGTAGGTGAGGTTAATAATTGGGTTGCGGAAGCTGTGAATTGCGCTTAGCAACCCTTTGAGTCCCTTACGGCTGCAATTACGGCTATGGTTATGCTTCCGGTTACCGTCACAATAACGCTTCCGCTTCCAGCTTTACAAGAAGAGCGGTAACTCTAATGACGGTGAGTATAGCGACCGTTCTTTAGCGGTCGTAATAAAGCGGTACCGTTTTTCGATGAAACCAAGGCTTTACAGATGCAGTGAGGGTTATGGTTCTGGTTAGGTATTGGTACTCACCAGTTATTTTCATATTAAAGGCGAAAATTATAGAGAATACCATTGTTAGAGGAAGTCGTATGGAGGCGAATCGTGCGTCTGAGCTAACGTTCGCAATACAGAATGAAGCCTTATGTAAATACCAGTCCATTTCTTTTATTTTTATTTATTTATTTCTTACAGCTTATACTAAGCCTAGCTTATACCTATAAATAGTAATTAATATATGATCTAATTAAAGTAATTTATATGCATCTATTGACTGCCCAAATAGAGTAAGAGATGGGTAGCAGACGAATGACACCAATCCAAGGATTTTGCCAGTTGTATCTGACGCTGTTAACGAATTTAAAGTGCGAAGGCAACATCTGAACGGCGATGCACTTATTAGGTTGAGTGATGCGTTACAGTATGAGCTTCGGATACTTTTTGCGTACGTGGGAAAGCTTCCTAGTGCCAGCATAGAGTAACCGGGATGTAATCAGTGCTATTGATGATTCGAATGTTTGCCCACCTTGCACTAGAATGGCAGTGTTCTACAGTAATTGTACAATTTGTGTTTAAATTCCCTTGTGTTACTAGATTTAACATCATTTGGTAATTCATTGTAGAATTTTAATCCATTTTAATACAAATTACATTTGTATGCTTCTGTTCTATAAGCAGGTAGAGTAAAATCATTTCTTCTTCTTGAATTTACGGATGAACATTTCTTACATATTTTATGTTACTTTTCAAATAATCAGGCAAGTAGCCTTCTATTATGTTTCTAATAAATTCCATCGTATGATAAAACAGTACTTGTTTAATGCTTAGCCAATTTAGAGTGGCAAACATATTTTGTTGTTGTTGTAGCGATAGGGTTGCTCCCTGAAGGCTTTGGGGAGTGTTATCGATGTAATGGTGCTTTGTCGGATAAAGATCCGGTACGTTCCGGTACCACAGCAACATTAAGGTGCTAGCCCGACCATCTCGGGAACGATTTATGTGGCCACATTAAACCTTCAGGCCATCCCCTCCCTCCCCACCACCAACTTCCATGAGGAGCTTGGGGTCGCCAGAGGCTCGTCTGTTAGTGATACAGGATTCACCGCGGATAGGTGAGGTTGACAATTGGGTTTGGAGAAGCTATATATTACGCTGGAAACCTAAAGGGTTGCGCTACACAGTCCCTTGAATCTGGTATTTTAGTCGCGTCTTACGACAGGCATACCTACCGCGGGAATATTCTGACCCCCTAACCCGCTGGGGTGTCTCTGATAGGTGTGTCATAGTGTTTCCTAAGAATAAATCGCATAGCTCGGTTCTGTTGCTTTTGCTATTTGTAAATTTGGTTATCTCTCATAATGAAGAATAATGTTGGACAATATATGAAGTGAGGTTCGCTTATCGATCTGTAAACCATTACCTTGTACTGTCTCCTTAAGTACTTGCAGGTGCTTTGCATGAAATATATCTTTTTGGCTATTTTTCCAACCGTGTAATCGATGTGCTCACTAAAGCTGAGTTTATCATCGATTTTAATTCCTAAATATTTGATAGTATTGACTTTGTCAATAGCTTCGCTGTTTATATTTAGAAGTGGTAACTAATTATTTTGAAAATTCCTTCTTGATATAACCATAAATTTTGTTTTGCTTATATTGAGTCTGAATCTATTCGAGCATAACCAACCATATACCCTATTTAAGTCTTCTTGTAATTTTATATATATTTCAGTGATATTATCTCCACTAAGCATCAACAATGCATCGTCAGCAAAAAGTTTAATATCACAGTACTTTAGAGAATTGGTTATATCATTAATATAGATATTAAACAATATAGGTGCCAGGACAGACCCTTGCGGAGGTGATGCTTAATGCTTGGCGAGGTGATGCTTGATGTCCCTTTTAAACCCTCTCGGTATTTTCAACCCCTAATTACATGTAGATCGAATTTTCAAATGCATGAACCTCTTCGTTGTCTGTGTCAAGATTTCAATAATCAATGCAATAATATTGATATTTGTGACACACTTTACAGTATAAAAAAATATATACTCACTACCTTGAACTCACAACTGTTTCAAAATTAACATGTTAAACTAAATCTGTTACCAGCTCCAGTTACATTGGGCGCGTGGCTTGGAATCACGTCCTTTCCAACAGCACTAACAAATTCCATTGCTCGGCATCACAGTCCATCCCGACAACTGATTTAATAATATATATACATATTTTATAATATAATTTTGCTCACTATGTATGCTTCTGTAATTTATTCTGTAATCCGTAATTATATTTAATCTGATTAATTGCAAAATTTGTAGACTGATAAATAAATAAATAAAAATGCGTTCATACACTGGAATACCCTCGTGTACGCAAAAATTTTGTGTTGCCTTTTCAGTGTCAAATTTTCAATGTTCAATGTGAGTAAATGATTGTATTTATTTGAGTCGTCATTGCTATCACCAACGTAGCTGGTGCGAATAAAAAGGTTTGCTGCAATTTTACGGTTTCTAATTTTTGGTTAGCTTTTATGTAGCACTAAGAAATGGGTAAATATCTGCAAAACAGTAGCCGCAGTGCTTTTTTCGTGTAACATTTCTTTTGATTAAGTATTTACCACTGCGAGTAATTATTGCATTCGTTGATTTAGATTTTAGTCATGAAATCATGTTATGAATGTGGATGTGTACACACTTACATACACACAAAGATACTAAAAAATTGTAAAAGAAAAGAAAAATTACTGTTTCCAAGTGAGTGTGTACTTAACCATGGCACAACACAACAAACACCTACGAAAAGCTAATATCTTTGCTGCAATTATTTTGAAATTTTTTTTCTTTCACTTTTAAAAACTAGAAAACCACACTCAAACATTTTTAACTCTATATGAATTTATTAAATTTTTTTTTTGGTTTTGTTTTTTAGATGCGTGCAAGTAGCGAACAAAACGCGAGCATTACACTAATTTAGAGGAACTTTCCTTTTAAGAGTTTCTTGCTTTCAATGCTTTTTTGGTGCAATTTTCCACACAGTCGTCTTTTGTATTCGCTATGTGTTGGATGTTGTAAGATCTTGGACTGTGAATCGGAAACGGTCGGATTAAATTTTTTATAGTAAAGGAGTTGTAGTGGTGTTGCGCCATTGAAGGATATTTGGATCGTATGAGAAAAATGTTTTTGAAGGATCTAATTCCATATGCTAAATTGGATACTTTTAAAGAGGAATTGCTCAAACAGCGCACATTTATAAACGTGGGCGTATTCACGTGGATTATCGGAATGTTGCTCATGTGTATAATATTTGTAAGTCGTCTTAATGGTATTTATTGAAAAAAGTAAATTATTCCAAAGGCATACACATTTTAAATGTCAGCAAAAAAGTTGTGATTAAAAATCTTCATGGAAGGGATCCATATCAGAAAACTAAATAATTATATTGGAAACAAATTACAAAAGCGTTTTATTATAAGTGCCTAAACAACTCACTTTTGAGTGTAGATTTTATTTTTATTTTTGGAGGATAACACAGTATAACAAAATTAGAACTATTTCTTGCAACGGAGTAATCATGATCATTTTCATAAAACAGGCTTCGTTCAAATCATTAATATTATTTTTATACTCAGCTGAGCAGAGCTCACAGAGTACGTTTGTTCGCATAACGGTACCCCGTAAGGGCATAAGCTAATCGAGATAGATATAGACTTCTATATATCAAAATTATCTGGGCGAAAAAAAGAAATTCATTTAGCCATGTCCGTCCATCCTTCCGACCGTCCGTCCATAAACACGATAAATTGAGTAACTTTTGAGGTATCTTAATGAAATTTGGTATGTAAGTTCCTGGGTACTCATCTCAGATCGGTATTTAAAATGAACGAAATCGGATTATAACCACGCTCACTTTTTCGATATCGAAAATTTCGTAAAACCGAAAAAGTGCGATAATTCATTATCAAAGACGGATAAAGCGATGGAACTTGGTAGGTAGGTTGACCTTATGACGAAGAATAGAAAATTTGTACAATTTGGACAATGGGTGTGGCACCGCCCAACTTTAAAAGCAGGTAATTTTTTCTAAAGTTATATTTTGCGTCAATAAACCAATCCAATTACCATGTTTCATCTCTTTTTTCATATTTGGTACAGAATTATGGCATTTTTTTCATTTTTCGTAATTTTCGATATCGAAAAGTGGGCTTGGTCATAGTCGGATTTCGGCCATATTTTACACCAAGATAAAGTGAGTTCGGATAAGTACGTGAACTAAGTTTAGTGCTAACGGCCGAGCGGAAGGAGAGACGGTCGACTGTGTATAAAAACTGGGCGTGGCTTCAACCGATTTTGCCCATTTTCACAGAAAACAGTTATCGTCATAGAAATTATGCACCTACCAAATTTCACAAGGATTGGTAAATTGTTGTTCGGCTTATGGCCTTAAAAGTATTCTAGACGAATTAAATGAAAAGGGGCGGAGCCATGCCAATTTTGAATTTTTCTTTTATTTTTGCATTTTGCTGCACCATATCATTACTGGAGTGGAATTTTGACATAATTTACTTATATACTGTAAAGATATTAAATTTTTTGTTTAATTTGACTTAAAAAAAAAAAAAAAAAATTGTAAAAGTGGGCGTTTTCGGCATCCGATTTTGTTAAGTTTTATTTAGCACACATATATATGCAAAATTTCATCATGATATCTTCAACGACTGCGAAATTACAGCTTGCAAAACTTTTAAACTAGCTTCTTTTAAAAGTGGCCGGTGCCACGCCCATTGTCCAAAATTGTACAAATTTTCTATTCTGCGTCATAAGCTCAACTCACCTACCAAGTTGCATCGCTTTATCCGTCTTTGGTAATGAATTATCGCACTTTTTCGGTTTTTCGAAATTTTCGATATCTAAAAAGTGGGCGTGGTTATAGTCCGATATCGTTCATTTTAAATAGCGATCTGAGATGAGTGCCCAGGAACCTACATACCAAATTTCATCAATATACCTTACAATTTACTTAAGTTATCGTGTTAACGGGCAGACGGACGGGCGGACGGATGGACATGGCTAAATGAATTTCTTTTTTCGCCCAGATCATTTTGTTATATAGAAGTCTATATCTACCTCGATTAGTTTGTGCCGTTACGGATTACCGTTATGCGAACAAAGTTAATATACTCTGTGAGCTCTGCTCAGCTGAGTATAATTAGCAAAATCGGTAGACGAACACGCCCTCTTTTTAAAAACAAAATTTTTAAAGTCAAATTTTAAAAAGAATTGAATATCTTTACAGTATATAAATAAATTATGTCAACATGCAATGCAACAAAATAAAAAAATAAAAGAAAATTTTAAAATGGGCGTGGCTCCGCACTTTTTCATTTAATTTGTCTAGAATACCTTTTTTTTACCAATCCTTGGGTAAGGGCATAGCTTCTCTGACGATAACCTTTTTCGGTTGAAGCCACGCCCAGTTTTTATACACAGTCGACCGTCTGTCCTTCCGCTCGGCCGTTAACACGAAAACTTGAGCAAAAATCGATATATCTTTACTAAACTTAGTTCACGTACTCACTTTATCTTGGTATTAAAAATGGACGAAATCCGACTATGACTACGCCCACTTTTTCGATATCAAAAATTGCGAAAAATGAAAAAAATGCCATAATTCTATACCAAATACGAATAAAGGGATGAAACATGGTGATTGGATTGATAAATAAATGCGTTGAAATTTAACTAAATTTTCATATTTAAAAAAAAAAAATATTCAAATAAAACGAATTGATAGCTGAAGAAAGATATCAAAGGCAAGTTGCTCCACTTTTTAGAATTACCCTTCGTATGTATCCATGAAAAAGACAATTTTGTCCCCAAAGCTCTCAGCTTAGTATGTAATGTTCGGTTACAACCGAACTTAGCGCCCCTTACTTGTTTGATTTTCACTTAAGCACCTTTGGGTTAAGTTGCCACATATCGGAGGAAGCTACAGCTTTGGTGCCTAAGAAGAAATGTCTTCATGTACAAAGCTTAACATAACATCCCAGCATTAAAACACCCGACCATTAGTTCTTCATTGTTTTTTGTCTAGAAGTGAAAAAACTGGTGCGAATATCCGATTGTTTCAGAAATATTTTGTTTTTATTTCCAAATCGTGTTTTGCTCATTCCCGGACAATTTCAAGATTATTTGGAGCTTATTTTCGGTTTTCTGTCGCAAATATTTTCGGTATCATGTTGTTAATGGATTAACGATAAAGGCACTCTCCAATGGTTTTGGCGAGCATTATGGATGTTGATGGTCCTTTGCCGGATATAGATCAGGTAGGTTCCGGTAGCAAGCACCATTGAGGGTCTAGCCCGACCATGTCGATCAATGTGATCACTTTAAGCCTTCTAGGCCATCCCGGCCCTCACCCTCTAACTCCATGAGGAACTTGGGGTCGCCAGAACCTCGCCAGCTAAATATGTATGATACATTCATATTTGTAACAGGATTTCCCTCTAAATTGCTTTAGGATGCTGTCGGAACTATTTCCGGGCAATTTCTAAATTATTTTGGCTCAGTGACTCTTTTTTTTGTTTATTTGGCTTTGTCCGTGATCGTCTCCGGGTTTTAAGGCTTTATTTTCTATAGAGGGCATATATTCAAGTAAAGGATGATCTTGAAATAATTACTACACAGCCACAAAATCAATACTAAAGCTTCATGGTGTTAAAAGAATAATCTTTAAAACTACCTAAAAGTAAACCCAAGAATAAAAGATAAAAATTGTAACTAAGTGGTCATTAATTGATACTAAAAACAAGGCTCTTGTTGATATCGAGTTATTAAGTTTGACGCTTTTTACTTACTATCTTAAATTCTAAAGAAATTATTTATTATTAATCTAAATATCTGCTCATAATGTATATGTAGATCCCTTGTTATATAATTGGGAGGCATTGAACGTCATGAAGATGTCTATTAGGGGTGCTCGAATCGAGCCTTGGTTTCTAGTTCGGTAGTGTCAGCGGCGAAAAGAAATAGACCACGAAAGGGAATTTCCTACTCAGTCCCAAAAGACTGCAGCTTTGAAATCAAATTCCGTATTCCTATCCAAAACTCGGCAAGTGCCCCAACACATCTAAATATGTGAATATTTTCATTATGAAATCGGTCCAATACTAGGTTCGCAAGTCATCATCATCATCATCCTCCTCAACTCCTATTGGAGCATAGGGCCTCGATCACCGACTTAAATCTTATTCTGTTAGGTGCAGTTCTTGTGATGTTATTCCACGTATATCCTGCGTCTTCGAGTTCTTTATCCACAGTTCTGCGCCAAGTTTTCGCAGGTGCACCAGGTCGTCGGCTTCCTTGTGGGTTCCATCGCAATGCTTGTCTGGCTATATTTACTGGAGGTCTTCTGAGAGTGTGACCAATCCACGACCATTTACGCTTGGTTATTTCTGTGGCAGCCTTAGGTTGATTTGTTCTAGACCATAAGTCGTCATTTGAAATTCTTTCCGGCCATTGAATTTTCAGGATTCGGCGCAGACATTTATTAATAAAAACTTGTAGACGTTTCTGAATTGAAGTTGAGCTTTTCCACGTCTCGCAAGCATAAAACAGTACTGATTTAACATTCGAATTAAACAGTCGAAGCTGCGTTTTTAAAGATATTTGGCTGGACCTCCACACGTTTGCCAGTTGCCCAAAAACCATTCTTGCTTTGTTTATGCGAGACTGAACGTCCTCATCTGCACCGCTCTTATTTGAGACAATACTGCCAAGATAAACAACGGACTCTACACCTTCGATTTCATTTCCGTCAACCGTAAGCATCAATGGCCTTGATGAAATACTATAGCCGCATCTTATGACTTTCGGCGGTCAAATTAACAAAAAATGCCATGTTTCCCGACTTGGCTCAATCCCTGCAGTACATGAAGTGCTCGATGTTATCGTTGACGACCCAAGAACACAAGCAACCGAGTGACTCCGTGAAGATGAATACTCTTTCAACAGCACATTAGCCAGTAATGGCTTGCATACCTTCTGCATGGTCAACGTGATGCCGCTTAGTCCTAAATTAAATTGCCGTTTCGCTTAAATAAGATCAATCGTCGTCATCTTGAATACTTGTTTGAAGCAAATGTAAGACGCTATCAAATCCGCCTGTAATAGCAGCATAGAAAGTTCTTTTAACTTTACGGCGCATGTCATTCAACGTTGCGTAGGATAAGATCGGCCAAATTGATTTTTACATTCAAGCAGCGAGTTCGAGCCTATATAGATCCGCTTGCCACTTTTCTCTATATTTAGCTACGAGTTCGGCTTGGGTATCAAATTGATTTCTAGATATTGAACACTGTTGGGAAAGAAAGGTTGGGCGGCACGTGATCACTTATATGATCTGTAGAGTAACCGCATTATCCGTGTATGACACAAGTCCAGTTATAGAGAAGCAGCGGAAAGCTGACTAGATGAAAACATTTATTGGTACAGTAAGGAAGTAGAGTCGTTCAAAATCTGTTGTGGTGAATTTGTTTTTAAGTCATTTGGAAATATGAAACTCCTGTATTATTTTTGCTGGGTTAAAGACGTTTCTAACGTCATATATCTAACTAAGAAAGAATCACACAAAAGTTGTTTAATTTTTTGTTCTTGCGCGTTTCTAAGCTTTCCCTGAGAATGTTGAAAGAGCTCCAACTGAGGAAATAATTAACGTAAAATTTGGTCCATTTTAAATATTGTTTCTGTTGGAACTCCTCATCCTGGAGTGGTGGGTAAAGTGAAACTGCATGCTTTACTTTACATGATGTTTCACTTTCTTGTACAGCCAATAAGCTGCTTAAGGTTGAAAGAAGCTAAGTTAATTAAATTTAGTACCTTTAATTAAGTTTATTGATTTCCATGTAAAATCCATTATTACCTCGATACGAATCAAGCGTTTATACATTTTTTGGGTGTATCCAGTCGTTATTAGGTATTGATAACAGATAAAAAGATCATCTCGAGGTCCATTATGTCGTAGTGATACCTTTATTATGGTCCATTTATGTATAAAATTTAATAACACAATTTTTTTCACATATCCTCTGCAGATGTCACTGATGATAGTGAAGGTCGCATCCACAGCGGAGTATTATCAAAACCAAACTGCAGCGTTACGTACGCGAAATATACAAAGCTACAATCCGACGAATACAGATACAACGCTACCAACAATATTACAAATTGACGGCCAAGAAGTACAGTTGCGCACAGAGTTGCCAGCCGTGCATTCAGTACGTCCGCGCACGCGTCCATTAAGAACACCAAATCATATAACAATTGATGGCTTAGAGGAAATGCGTGCACAGCTACAGCAACAACAACAACAGCAACTGCAACAGTATCAGCAGCAACAGCAAGAGCAACAACAGCAGGTGCAGCAACAGCAAGAGCAGCAACAGCAACAACAGCAGGTGCAACAACAACATCAGCAACAACTGCAGCTGCAGCAACAACAACAATTGCAGCAAAATCAGCAGCAAAAACAATATTACCAGCAAGCCAATCAGCAGAATCAGCTACAACAACATGGGCAAGAGGAAAAGTTGCATGCAAAAGAACGCGCCGAAGCAGCATATTTACTAGAGCGTGCGGATATTGGAGCAGTTGCAGGAGGTAGTAGTGGCGGTGGAGGAGGCAATGGCGAAACTGCTGGTAGCAGTAATCGGGTCTATGAGCAACCCATTTATGACACATGGCGCACGAAAGCGAGACGACCTCCACCGCCACCGTTCGTTGGCGCTAAAGGCGGTGCATTTTCTATAGGCGATGGAAAGTCCAGCGTTATAGACAACGAATATCAACCAAGTGTAGCACTAAATGGTGAACAACAACAGCAACAAAGGCAATCATTGCATTTGTATGAGCAGTTGCCAAAACACGCGTCAACAATTACGCCGGTGCGAAGTGATTTGCGTGATCAAATACCACGGCCTCCCCGACTCACTTCTCGTCAACCATCAATGTTGCTTAATAGACGTCAATACCCCGATATACCGATTAATGGTTCGTATCGGAATGAGGACAAACCGAAACCCTTTCACTTTCCACACGAGGGACCATTACCGCATTCATTCAAAAAGCCTGAGGGCGAACGCGGTGAAGTAAATAATATACAAGAAATTCTACACCAGTTGCAGTTGGGTGGTGGCCCGACCAAAGTGCCGCAAATGGTAATGATGCCGACAGGTTTGCATATCGCTGGAACGCTCAAGAATTTCAAGTCTAGCGGTATAGCGAACTTCTTTCGCAGCAAACGAAATAAGAAACAAATGCAATTCGCCATACCAATGCCGCTGCCAATGAATATGAATATGCAAATGCTAAAGCCTTATCCAGCGCCAATGGTGAGTATGATGCCACAAGTGCCCTATCAGCAGCGCATCGCTATGGATCAGATATATCCCTTCAAACCGCGCTCACCAAATGATATTAATTTGTTAGCGCTGCAACAACAAATGCAAGGAAATCGTTCCAAGAATAAGAAGAAAAACAAACAGAAGCAAACAAACCCACCAGCAAACATGATGCTTCAGCAATTTAGCAATCAACATCCCTACGCCACACACGCCGATCCATTCTTAGCAAATTATCAACCTCTGCTCGAGTTTAATGAAGCGCAAAAGTCAAAAATGACGCGCGTACCACTCAAAGTCAATTTAGATATTTATCCGGTGATGCCACCTGCGAAAGATTTCAAACCATCTGGGCTTGCTTATGATGCATCTAAATTGGTTTCCTCTACACGACGTCCACATGTTGTACGCAATCCGTTTCTCGATTACCATCCCATGTCAGTGATACCTTCTACAGCCGCTTACGGCTTCAGCCACCATGCATACGAGCAACCGAGCTTTGCGCCCTTCAGATTCCCATCATCCGCACAGCCGCCATTGCAAATGCATTTCGCACAACCAAGCAATATGCGTATGAATTTCCCCGGCCAGTTGTCGCAGCACTCACAATTTCAAGCCCCTTTTATGCCGTTTGATCCCACACAACACTTGAATGATGCACGTAGTTTTAGTGCTAGCGGTCCAACCGGCAGTAATGCGAATCGCAATGAAATTTTGGTGCATTTAAATCTTTTCCCCAAAAACCAACAGAATGCTTTATCAGCGCCAACGTCGAATAATCCTTTTTATAGTAATGTACCAAATACGAATCGTAATATAATTATGGAAGAACGTGAGTCTATGTCGCCCGTGGAACCACGTCAACAGCGTAGCAACTCGAATTCTACTAATTCACCCGAACAGCAAGTTTCTCGTAGTGATAATTCTGATCCGGAAGGTTTAGTAGATTTTGAACATCCTATTGTTGCTGCTGATGTTACCGATCTACCAGAGCCTGCTGCTTTGGTCGGCAATAAGCAGGAAACTTCGGCGAATGCAACATTTTATGATCGTAATGAGGGTCACAGCACTTTTCAGCGTTACAATGATTCGGCAGCAGATCAAGCTGTAGGTCGCATGGCTACTGAGGCGCAAACTGCTTCGCTTTTTCGTTTCCCCGTTGAAGATTTGATACGATTTCAGGTAGATGATGCATTGTAGGTGAGTTTATGAGGGGAGTAGGAGCGAAAAGGAGTGGTGCTTCAAATATATATTAAAAGTTTGAAAAAAATATATATGAATTCTATTAGCTTGAATCGAAATCCAACTTACAATGGTACATTTTTTTTATTATTATTTATAACACTGTTGACTTTAGCTTTTAAGTTTATTTATTTTTCTTTTGATGTTAATTTATTTAAAATAAACGAATAAAAAATAGAAATGTAGCAGACCGACCCACGAAAACTCGCAGATGCGTGCTAACGAGGTATTTGCGAGTTTGAGTGGCTTGCCTTATTATAAAATGTGTTGAGTTTTAATAGGTAAGTTTATACGAATATTTGTAACTCAGCAGCTATATGGATCTTGTTACGTGCGGTATTTTTTCCAGGCGGACGCATGCTCTCCCGATTGCCTCACCATCATGTTGCATGCCCCAGTCGTCGCGCAGGTATGCTTGCTTTAAGCTCGAGCTAGCTCGCCGGACTACGGGGTGGTTCTTGCGACTCTGAGCCATACCAACCGCACCATACAAGGAAAAAAAAATACATACCTGATACTCTCCATGTTCACTCTAGGGATACCACGCTGCCCGGGAAAACCCCTCTTGGCCAGAGATGGCGATTGGCCAGCCATTCACAACCCGCCCTTCCATGGTCGGCAATGGCTAATGATATTGCTGCCGACCCCAATATGAATGCCCGTATCTGCCCCCTTAAAATTCACCCCCCCTTACCGTCCACATGTCCGTCCGTCTCCCCCACATCTAAAAGAATATCGTCACCAAATCTGCAAAATTAACAATTCATGTTTATTATATTAATATGTTATATAAATACGTATGCAATCATATGTAGCCATGATTGCGAGACAAAAATTCACAACTAATTAACCTTAAAAATTAGGTACCTAAATATCCCATCCCTTGCCCATGACCATGCATGCGTGCATATATATATATACTTGGGGTATGTATGGTGTGGGATCTATGGCAATACTAGCCGCTCTTTATACGAGTCTTGATACGCACCTTAACTGGTGCAACCGACACATATTCCCCACGCCCTCCACCTTATACCTATGTCATGCACTTGGGTGCCTTACCATCAGGCTCCACCTCTATTTCGTCGGAATCTTACGTTCTACAATATAAATTTAATCTGAGGTCTAATTCAGTTCAGTCTGTTGTTATATTCTATGAGCTACTCGGCTTATATAAATCTTCGACCGGTTCAACCGGGTTTAGCTTAGGTGTACATAAATGCTTAACCTATCAACTACTTTGACCTAAGAGTATATAAACGTTTGATTCCTAGCTCCTGTACTTATTCTCGATTGTTTATATTTGATTCAATTCAATCTTCATTTTTGGTTATATGGGTTATCCACAAACTTACAAACGTATATATGTGATACCAACATTTGGCGTTATCGGTATTTTCTGCTGAGTGTAGTCACTGCTATATCCACACATTGTCAGGAATACATGCGAACGTCGGTTCGCCCTCCCCAAGAAAAAAAACACAACGCAAAAGAAACCGGAACGAGTTAGGTTCCTCTAGAAGAACATCCGACGAATAGATCAAATTCCCACCCAGTCCTACAAGACGTCTTGTATCAGGGAATACTCTCAGGGTAATTGGATAACCCCGCGGTGGCGAATTATTACTCTCTCTCGGACCCCTTCCTATAATGGTTATTCACTCAGACTTGAATTATGAATGGGTATTTCGAGGACAAACCTACGTTATTTGCGGTGCTACCAAACACTCCCCGAAATTCACCACCAAATATATGGCTATGTACAAACGTATATGTGTTTCTACCCGTTACTAAATATATGCTTAAACTAGGAAAACCTGTAGCCCGTCCGACCAGAGTACTGCTTCATTAATTGGATGTAGTCCTGCATCTATATTGTGCTCAGACGAATGCTACTGAGGCTTCCTTAAGTGGTTGTGCCACTTTTGTGTATGGCCCTAGATGCCCGGTGGTGTTACGCTCTTATTTCGGTCCGAATAGGCGACCCTTTGCCTCCCGCCTTTTCGCCCAACAATGTACTCGTAGGTGCCGTGGTTGATTCACCAACCGCGTGGCCCGATCGTCCTGGCGACACGGCGGCTATTTCGCGCGGCTGGGACAGACTGCAGCTATGGGGACAAGATATTAATTCACTACCCCCGTATTAGTTACACTACCTTACCTCTTTCCAACGACGCTGACGAATGTCGCACACTCTACAAAAATGTAAGTGTTTATGCAGGATGGCACAAAAAAAAAATTGCAGTGCCGACACGTATAGGCCGTGCTGAAGACGGTGGATTCTGCCCCCAAGCAATTGCCAAACTCAGTGGCCAGTCGGGCGATATGATACTTATTTTGCGATAACTAGGTCGCTTCCAAGCCGTAAGTGGTGACCCGATAAACTTTGGTGGGAAGAAATTTTCCTGGTTTTGTTCGTTCTTGTATTGAGCGTGTGTGTTCGCCTCCGCTGCTGTCGATTAAAAGGGAAGTTGGCCGCGGAAATTGCGCCGATAAGCGTGCAACTGACGTTTGTCATTTGCTGACATGACACGGACATGAGGTTGCCAGACTTATGTCCCGATCCGTCGCACAGGGTGACCGCAACAATCTAAATTAGATTTTCGCGAAGAATACCGTTCACAGAACTAGGTTCGGCTAGGTGGTAGCTGCCCTCTAGGGGAAACACATTCGGACAACATGAAGGTCCGTTGTGGTACTAAAACAAATAACTGTACAGTGGCAACCACGCTACTGTTGGCAGCTATAATTTCGAAATAGTAAAAGACTTCGTTTATTTGGGAACCAGCATCAACACAGCTACAAAATCAGCACTGAAATCCAACGAAGTATGAATCTTGCCAATAAATGCTACTTTGGACTAGGAAGGCAATTGCAAAGTAAAGCCCTCTCTCGGCGAACGAAAATCATACTCTACAAGTCACTTATCGTACCCGTCCTGCTATATGGGGCAGAAGCATGGACCATGACAACAGCAGATGAAGCGGCTTTGGGAGTGTTCGAGAGAAAAGTTATTCGAAAGATTTATGGACCTCTACGCGTTGGCGATGGCGAGTACCGAAAAAGATTTAATGATGAGCTGTACGAGCTATACGCAGACATCAACATAGTCCAGCGAATTAAAACGCAGCGGCTGCGCTGGCTAGGCCATGTTATGCGAATGAAAGATGATGCTCCGGCCAAGAAAGTGTTTCTATCGGAACCCGCCTATGGAAGCAGAGGTAGAGGGCGGCCCCCACTCCGTTGGAAGGACCAGGTGGAAAACGATTTAAACTCCCTTGGTGTGACCAATTGGCGCCGGTTAGCGGAGCGAAGGAGCGACTGGCGCGCCTTGTTGGACGGCCATAACCGTTTAGACGGTTAAGCGCCAATTAAGTAAGTAAGTAAGATATAGTTTCTTAGAGAATCATTGTGTAGCAACTATATAGTTTCTAATGAGGCCGATCTCCATCTTGAGAAATCCTAAGGAGATCCAAATGAGTCGCGAGCGAAATACTTTCGCCTAGTTCTGAAATCTGAGCAATCAAGCATAAATTGACTCTATGAATCCTCCCCATCATCCTGCATGCAGCTGCAGCAGGATGGGGTTTGCAGTATATTGGGACGTACCGAATGGATTCCCATTGAACAGTACCCTGTCAAAACCCAATAACCATTGAAAGATGAGCCTTAGTGAACCCAATCATTTCGGCAGACCACCTGAAGTCGACGTCCGGCCAGAACTTTTTGCTACTCTGCAAGAGGTGTCGCAGGCCCAACGCTTGCTGAGCTAAATCCAGGCCCATCTGTCTACGAGCAGACCACCAAAGTCCTTACGGCCACCTCCATGCGATTCACTTGTACCGATGCGGGCTAAGAGATCCGCTTGTCAGTTGCCGGGGATATCACTATGGCACGGGACCCTGATAATCTTACTCATAAAATAGTTCGATGAAATCGCAAGCGAGGTCATGCGCTCCCAGACCACCCTTGATCGTACACTTAAGGCCTTGATAGCCGCTTGGATATTAGAGCAGATATTAAATTCCCTAACCGTTGTAGCACTGAAAAGCATTTCATCCACCGCATCCTTAATCGTAGCAACTTGCGCTTGGAAGACGCTGCAGTGATCAATCAGCTTAAACTGCGGCTTGCATTTAGATCTCATCCGTGAAAAAGTTAACTGGTTCCCTACCTCAGATTAGTCCCCTTTCCCGCTATATCTACTGAACGTGTGTTTGCAGAACTAGGCTGTTAATATATCTCCTTTATCTTCGGTACTGTAAGCGTAAATCATAAGTGTACATTGCAAGTTGTAAAAGTGCATGGTTTAGTTGCTATGAGCACAATCAGGCAAGAGGACAACTGAGTGAGTGTACATAAACTGATTCGGAATTATAAAGATGGCGAATTGGAAAAGACAAAAGTAGAAAAAAGCAAAGATAATATCGTTTACTTTTATAACGATGATGATGAAGTAAGTGAAGTCAGAGACACAGAGTTAGCGGGTGAACGCCAACAGAATGTTGCATTTCGACAGATATGAGCTCAGGGCTGAATTTCAGGAAGTAATTTAGGCAAATGAAAATTCCTTGGCGAGTATCGCATGGCAGGGTTATGAAAATTCACTAACGAATTTTTATTCGAATTTTTTGACAAATTTTCATGCAAAATTTATAAGGAATTTGCAGGCGAATAAGGAAGCGAATTATGCTTGTTTCGGGTTAACCCTCAGACGAATTTTTCATATTTAAAATTATATGATAACCTTTTTTAGGAAGATAGGTAGGTATAACGCAGCGCCCAGATCACCCAAGTAGTTATCTAGAAAAAATTTTGATGTAATGTTGTTGTTGTAGCGATAAGCTTACTCCCCGAAGGCTTTGGGGAGTGTTATCGATGTGATGGTCCTTTGCCGGATACAGATCCGGTACGCTCCGGTAACACAGCTCCATTAAGGTGCTAGCACGACCATCGCGGGAACGATTTATATGGCCTTTATAAACCATCAGGCTGTCCCTCCCTCCCCACCCCCAAGTTTCATGAGGAGCTTGGGGTCGCCATAGCCTCGTCTGTTAGTGAAACGGGATTCACCGCTCGAAGGTGACGTTGACAATTGGGTTTGGAGGAGATATATATTGCGCTGGCAACCTGAAAAGGTTGCGCTGCACAACCCCTTGAATCTGGTATTTTAGACGCCTCTTACGACAGGCATACCTACCGCGGATATATTCTAACCCCCTAACCCGCTGGGGGTATTTTGATGCAATAAGACTCGTTTAAGCCTACTTCAAAGATATTTCGTACCTCGTCTTTCGGATAGCCCACTAGGATTTTCCGGAACGAGGCTTTCAAAACATCTTAGATGTGTTTTCGCTCGATCCGGGCATTAATGCAGAAATTGCTCGATTTGCCTCTCTGGTAGCACGATTTACAAGCATAGAAAACAAACAAAAGCTTACCTTTTAATAATGTATAAAAGGTATTCAAAAATTACACTACGTTTTGGTTTTTCGAAGGAAAAAAGGCACCCCCTTTCCATTCCAACCGCGGCTAGTCATTGAATGTGCCAAGAGCCCCAAACAGATTTGTTTTGAAGGCGATTCTTTGCTGCTTATGTTGAAACATCTTAGTACCGCGGTTGTATTATCACTTACGTAAGGCCGACGACTTGACTTTGAAAATAAAGTGTAATGCCCATCGATATCTCACTGCACTAAATAACGACGACCTTAGAGTCCTGAATTTTGTTGCCGTGTTCTATTGCGGATACTTGAAAATTGAGCATACGACTAAATCCACAAACTAAGCAAACCTCGCACAGTTTTTCTTTTCAAATGTGCGCCTAAAAATATGTTTATTAGTACATTTAGTGCCTCTAGTCTATTACTTTATTTAACGTAAATTGATGTAAAGGCAAACGAAGCGATAACTCGCTCATAATCTGCTTATATCTTTCTCTTATTCGTTTCACATGCTCATTCTATACAAATTGCTAACCGGTAAAAAAATAAATAAAACCAACTCAGGTTGTATAATAATACTGGTTTTAACAAATTCGCGACTGACTGATAAGAATGGTGAATATAATATTGATATTCATAGTTCATAGTAATTGAAAGCGTGAAACTCTTTTCTGGCGAAGCTAATGATGAACAAGTCTTAGAAGGAAGCGCAAATAAAAATGGGCGCTATATACCGTAAGTAACATCAAGGAAAACGGAAGCCTCATTTTAAAGCACCTTTATCATCGTTTCCAGTTCAATCAAAATGTCTTATATTTACTAAGTTGAGGCCAACAATGCCAATTTTTTTTTGCTGCATTCATGGCCAAATATCGCAACCTAAACCAAAAAAACCCATTAAATTTAAAATCATCACAAAATAGCTCACATGTATTTTGTCATATTAATCCTAAAGCCTGTTTTTAAAAAACTCCCGTTATTATTGTTCTTTTGAGTTTGAGTTGTTACTATCTTTGGCTAAGGATGCGATGGGAGCAAATAGAATATTTATAGCATACTTTTAGGCAGGCTTTTATTTATGAAGTTTAGTCTTATGTAGCGGAAGGATTGGCTGATAAGATTTAACTTGAATGTTTTGTTTCAATAATGTTATTTTATTTTATTTCGAACATACACATTTTTTTAAAGACATGTGTCTCTGTCAATAATACCAGCTTGGCTAAAAGTATACTTGAATTTTAAACTTAACTGGACAATATCTTAATCTTAAAGATAACAATCAAAGGAATATCACCCAATTTCTGTTCCCACCTTGGAAATACCCTATCTGAAAATATATTTCAAAAACATCATATTGGAAAAAGTATTTAAGAAATGCATTATCTAAGAATTTGGTTGAAGAATGCCCCTGTTCACCCCGGTCATTCCCCAAGAGAAGAATGGGAACAAGTACTCATGGCGGAAATGGTCAGTTAACTTATTCACAGATGGATCGAAGTTGGACGGAAAGGTTGGTGGGGGTCAAGAGCTAAATGTAAGCCGAAAATTAAAGTTGGCTGTTCACTGCCGCGTCTTCTTAGCGGAAAATGCTGCGAGGCAGGATGCGGTGGATGATATGTGATCCAGTGCTCCTACGTTTAGAAAGCTTAATACTTACTCTGCTAGCCAAGAGGATATCAAGGCCTTGAGTTCAACTATAGTACGATCAAGGATGGTCTGGGAGTGCCTGACTTCGCTTGCGATTTCATCGAACTATTTTATGATTCATAAGTATTATCTAGGTCCCGGGTGATAGTGATATCCCGGCCAACTGTAGCGCTGATATCTTAGCTCGCATCGGTTCAATTGAACGTGATGAAGATAGCTGTAAGGACTTCGGATTTACGCTGGCCAAATGCGGTCTTCTCCTGCATAGATTATCCTCTAGTCAGTCCAGCAAGCGTTGGGGGACACCACCTGTTGCACGGTAGTTCATCCAAGGTTTATATCGGTCTCATTAAAAATTATATCGTTTCTATAAGTGGATAAAGCTACGTTACTGTTATTTGAAGTAATATCACAACGGACCTTCATGCTGTTCGAGTGAGCTTCCCCTACCAGGGCAGCTACCACCTAACCTAACCGAATGCTCTTTCTCAGAATGTTTTTCATCAACGTTCCAGCTAATGTCAAAATATATTGAATTCAAGTTCAGATCGGGCATTTTTGAAACAAATTCTGAGATGTTCCTTTTTTGAAATAAACTAAAAAGTTCTCTGAGATAGAATGTTTTCGGAAAGGCAGCCGAGACATGGTGATATTTCACTCAGCAGTCGATATAAAGTGTAACAGACAAAAAGGGTTGAAAAATTAAACAGCGCTCTCAATTAAAATGATTGCTGCTTCAAACTAATTGACCAATTTATTAATTTAATTGATTGCTTAAATGTATACTAGGAACTAAAATTTTTTTGTTTTAATTAACTAATTTTTTATTTAAAGGGTTATGCAAATATATTACTTTAAAACTAAAAGCAGCAAACAAATTAATTATTTTTGATAGAAGGGAGTAATAATTTTTCTGGAAGATGATGAATGAAGAACATAAAATACAAATTTGCAAACATAAATAAAGTCTTCTTAATAGTTAACATATTAACAAATTTCAAACTGCCGCCAAAAATTTCTTTGCTTATTCTTTGTTGATCATAAGAAAGAGCACCATACAATGTACTAAAACCAGTATTTCTCAGATTTAAAAACATATTTATTTCCAGATAAACTCACCATACTCAAGAGCACCTTGGAAGTGAATTAGCAGTTAAGTCATTTTTAAGACCAAGAGCATGGAGCGACTTACCAACATTCGTTGAGAATGAGTCGTGGCGTGCAGACGTGTTTTACGTGAACAAAGCAAGATAGAATTAAAAAAAAGTGCACAAAAACAAAAAACATCCAAGTGTACTATTTGAAGAAGCAGGTAAAAATCTTGAAAAAAATAAATGTAAACAAAAAAAAAAAAAACCGCAGCGGTCAGATAAAATCAAGTTTTTTGCAAAAAAAGATGTGAAACGTGATTCTGCAAATTTTATGGAAAAATTAAAAATATATTTAAATATTTGTACGTAGTATTGTGAACAAAAACGAGTAGAATGTGCTACTAAGAGTAGAGAATAGTAATAAAA